>NC_090437.1:1250612101-1251238294 GCF_031143425.1 Pleurodeles waltl
GGGAGGAGGTGAGGGCCTACTGCCAGGCTTGTGAACTTCCAGCTGGTACCTGGCAGCCATGGAACGTACCTACCCCTGAGGTTTTTCTACCTCTTCCTCATGTCCTCCCTTGTGCGTGGATAGCTGCCTACATAATTGACCCTGTCAACCATTCTTTCTCCCAATTTAGTTTTCCTGGCTATTGATGTTTGCTGGACCTGGGCTCCGAACAGGTGTGGCTCTACCCTGACAATTTCTTCACTATGACTCTCAACTCATCATCAGAGAAACATGTTTTTTTGTGGGGACATGATAGTGGTGGTAAAGACAGTGAGGTAGTGTTTAAAAAATATTGCACAAAAAGTAAGTGATGAGGTGTAAGTACTTTGAAGTGAGTGGGTGACAGTGGTGTGTTGTGTGTGAAGGTAAATTATGTGTTGTGTAGGTATGTGATGTTTGCATGGTGAAATGAGTATAGGTGACAAAAGTTGTAATTGAAAACATGTGATAGTTAATCCTCCTTTCTGGCTGTGAGTGGTGTTCTCTTTGCAAAGGATTGTGGGTTGTGTAGGTGTGTGTTACTAGTGCAGTGTGTAGGTGTGTTTGGTGTGTGGATGTGTGTCTGGTGTGCAGTATTCAAAATATCCAATGTTGTTTGGTGTTCTGTGTGATGTGAGTTCAGACCTCCGCGGTTCGCACCACCAATGGTTTTCCGCCGTGGAAGAACCACTATCGTGATTTGGGGATCGTAATATGATGGTAGGATTTTTGGCGGCCTAGCGGTGCTGATGGTGGGACTGCCTCTTTTCCATCCTCCTGTTTCCTGGGCGTTTCAGGCATGTGGCTGTTTTTTGGCAGACTTCACAGTGGCAGTCGGATTACCACCAACATGGTAGTCTTTTGGTGGCCACCACCGCAGCCGTCTTACCATCAGTCTGCCAAAGTCGTGATGAGGTCCTAAGTTATCTTCCAAAATAGAACATTTTCTACTCTTCTCATCATTCAAACCCACACCTATAGAAGAAATCAACACACCAAACACATCCATAAGCACTTGACCAAATCCATGTTTCACACTTTTAAAACTCATTTCACTCAACTCATTAGTATAATATATTTATATATTTGGTGCACACAATTGCTCGATAACAAGAACCTAGCAAGTTACTTGAAATGCTAAAATGAGCCATTTTTCGACAGATAAATACTTATAAACATGACATCATCACTAAAATCTAAATCTCTGTGAACTATATATGTATAACTACACTCACTCCTTCCAATCAGACATCCATTCTGTCAAGTTTAACTCACATCATACACATAACTCCCTTTTTTTCCTGAGATCCGAAGTTTAGAATGCACCTGTTAATTCTAAAATTAGCCTCAACTTCCTCTTTTCATTTTATCTCCTTTGCTTCAGCAGCTTTCATGCCAATTCTCATTATCTTCTCATAATATTCTCTAACAAAGTTACACTATACAGTTTGTTTATTAACATTCCTCTATTCATCTGCAATTACTTTTAGAACTATAAAACATAATTATAATAGCTTTATTATGTTTATTAGCAAATTCTAAATTCTCACAAGATTATTATCTACTTTGAACTCCTCTAGGAAATGTTGTCCTAGCAAAACAAGCACATAGGAAGAAACTACAGAAAGTCTTACATTAATCCTTCCTTATGGTCAGATCACTTAATAACCAATAGCTCTCTCACAATTTCATTAGTCCAAAAAATACCCTTGGACTCATCCACTTCTTCTAAATGACCCTGGAGCTGACATTTTTCTAAATCATTTTGTTCCCCTAGAGCTCAGCAAAGGCATGTACCTTGATAATTATCTAGTAACATTAATTCCGCCGTCACCAAGTCACTTGATAATTTCCCCCCCTGGAAAGTGAACAAATCTGTCACATATTCATTGTCTGAAAAATTGTATTCTTTGAAATTAAGAATGGAAAAAATGAAATGCAAATTGCTTGAGCAAATGGAGGCACTCAAAATGTATATCGAACAGCAAGCCTCTAAACACGAACCGACTAATTGTCATAGATGACTCAAGAGAGCAAAGAAAGATTGCCTTATTAACACACAAGAAGAAAATAGCAGAAAATTCTTCCATGGAATTACTAAAAAAAAATAACTCTCAGCCTATTAGTTCATCACAGACCAGCTCTCCCTCAGTTACCCACTGCGAAGAAATAGCCAACAACTTCATCTACAAAATCAATAGAAATGAGTCAACATATGACACACAACTCTCCTTAGATGAACTCCCCTGGGAACAGTTAGGCCCTCATCATGAAGCCAGCTCTTACTTGGGGAGTTTTGGAAAGCTCTCAGTGGAGCACATTGAAAATTGGATGACTGAGGTCAAATCAGGCTCTCCACTTGATCCCTCCACCCACTTAATTTTTTCTGCTTAGCATCTACACTTATTGTAATTTTAATGGGGCAACCTGGTAACCCTTGGACCTGGGTAAGATAAACAAAAGACAAAACACAAAAGGTCCTAAAAGGGGGAAGTATAACCCTATACTTCTGTGGCAATAGAAGTTCAGAAACTCAGATAAATTAGGTTCAAATTAGCTTAAAATTACAAAAGGTTACAAACACAAAAGGCACTTGATTCTGTTACTGATTCATTTTGAAATAGTATAAAAAGAACAGGTGCTTCTAAAGGTAAATGGGCCTAGTGCAAGTAAAGTAGTGAGAGATAAATGTGCAAGTGCTATACAATACACACATATGTAAATGTGACTGGCTGCAACATCGACTAGTCCCTAGTTAAAATCTTTACCAAGAGCCTGTCCCCATTGAACCTATAATGACTTTTCGACCCTTAAGATTATTCATATAAGGGTCATCATCAGGACAACAGGATGCGTAGGCTGTAGCCATTAAGGCAAATGGCCCACCTTGTCCATAGATTGGTGTGGCAAATATGGTGAACAATCCACTGCATTGTGTAGCAGGAGTACATAACTGGCTGCAACGGGGCAAACTGTACAGCTGCCATCTACAATCTGCTCAACATTGCAACCAGGCAATCACATCCTACTTGCGTAGGCCTATGTATGTATTTTGCCACACCTGCAATAGCATTGAGTCTGGGTACACAACACTCCCATCTCTTAACTTCCACAACTCATCCTTGTTTTGGTAAAATCCTGCCTTTCTCCCAACTTTTTATTTTATCTTCTAACATCTTACTTCTTCAGTTCTTTAAATGTTCTTACTATTTGAACTGACATTGAAAAAAAAGCTATTTTTTTACTCTCTTCTGTTTCCGTATTTTCATTTAGCTGTAATGTTCTAGACACATGAGCAAAGCACTTTGCAATTCATCTACAAAGCTGTTGCCCAATGAGATCAGATCACCTCTACTCTTGTGTGTGGTACATTTTTCAAATGCTCTTTTCTTTGGCAGTTGGAAGGCAACAAATACATCTAGAATGTGTGGTCCATTTTCAATCAGAGTTCAATATGATGTCATAAACTCTTTTGTGATCACAAATTCCCAAAGTACTGAACCACTCTATATCTGTATGCACTCTCCATGTAGATTGTTATACTCAATTTGTCGGCCTCACAGCATGCTCTTGTAATTGTAATTGATTCTGCTACTTGTGCTACAGTTACATTACACAGGTACGATGCTTCCCCAACATGTGTCACTGTGCAGACTGTAGATGCTTCTCAAAGAGTTCTATGATGGTCTCTCAGTCAAGAACCATCCACAAATAAAATTAAGTGAGCCAATTTGAGTCGCACATCTTGAATGTATGGTCTTGGTTTGGTGCACACCAATGTCATATAAATACGATCATGATCACCATTATCTGCTTCATCACCCCACCATCCTTTGGCAAAAGGCAAGAGTGTGGCAGGATTCAGGGCATTATGTTTTCTGATTGAAATATTTTCTCCAGCCATGAATACCATGAATACCTGTACATACTTGGTCAAGTGACTATTTGTGAAATATTGAGTGCAGTTGAGACTTAAGAACGTCTCTACTGAATATAGAACCAATACAATAAGTGTGTTTACCATCAAAATTACTTCACTCTATACAATTGCCAAAGAAGTTGCTGTAATATTTTTTAAATGCCAGGCAGGGCTGCAGCTACTTGATCCATTGCTGAATTAAAATATGCATTGGGCGATTTTGCTGCCCCATACAGATTCTCACAGCAGTGTTTACCCAAAAATGCTCTGGGTCCTCACTTTTTCTGGGCACTTTAAGCACCACTTTCAATGGTCCGGGACACCACTTGGAGGGTTGGGACTCATTCAGGCTGGCTCAGTTGGGGAGAGCCTTTTATGTCCCTGTGGCTCTGAAAAGGAGACCAGAAAACTAGCCCTTGTGAGTCACTCTAGAGGTCGGTGGCAGAGCAGCAGAGCAATCAGGGAAGCAATCCAGCAGGGTAGCAGTTTATCAGAGCAGCAGTCCAGCAGAGTGGCAGTCCTTCTTCCTGGCAGAGTATCCACAGGTCCGGAAGTATACTGAAGAACTGTGTCTGAGGACCACTTTTGCCTACTTTGTGCCCTCTTTTGGGAAGGTTTATGTGGTTTCTAGACAGTGGCTTTGAAGTGCATGGAAATTCCTGACTCCCCTGTTCCCAGCTGGCTGCAGTGACAATGTGAGGTTACTAGCCCCTTTACGTAAAGGCAGAGGACATGCTATTAAGTTGCAGGTGGGGCTGTGCTCAACTCAACCCCTCAATCCTGCCAGAAGATGGCCTATGAAAGCCCACCTAATTTCTCTGTTGTGTGAATTTCTAGGGGAATCTTAGTTACAGTTACAGCTTGTCATGTGACCTAGGCCAGGCTGCAGGTACAAAAGTGCCATGGGAAGAACAATGGCAACTTTCTAAAAGTATCATTTTTAAATTTGTAATAACAAAACAGACTTTACCATTAAATATGGTAAGTATCTACATTCCCAAAGACACAAAACAGGACATAGCTACATCCTATTGGAAATGACAACTTATTCATGTAATAAGGAATCCTTGATGATATCATATGGGAGGCGTAGGCCTCACAATAGTGAAACATACATTTAGGAGTTTTCGCTACCAGGACATATAAAACTTAAAAGAACAACTCTTTAAGTATAGTGCACCCCAGTCTGTGGGTTAACGAGGGCCTACCTTATGGGTGACCTATATGCAATAGCATGGGAGTTTAAGGCTTGGCAAGGGGTTTGCATTGGTAAGTCAAATTGGCAGTTTAAAACTGTATTCAGGCTGCAGTGACAGGTCTGGCACATGTTTTAAGGTGTTACCTTGAGTGGGTGGCACAATAACTGCTGTAGGCCCACTGATATAATTTAATTTAGAGGACCCATGGCATATAGTATACCACTTCAAAAGGGAATCATATATCAATTAAATATGCTGATTATGAATAAAGCAAGTTAGCCATGTTTTAGTAGAGCACACACTTTAGCACTGGTTAGCAGTGTTAAAGTGCAAAGAGTCATAAGGCTAACAAAAATGAATTGAACAAAAAGTGAATTAAAAAAGACAAAATAAATGGGGGTGACCTGTAGATAGTGCCAGGTTCAACACCTATATTTTGTAACAATATGATGATTGTATTGTATGCTCTCTTTTTCTCTTGGCAAATATAAAATGCTATGGACAATTGTTCATATATAAATAAATAAATAAATATTTCACTACTTGATCACGGAGTAACAAACTGAAGCATGCCCAATTACCTAATGGTTCATCCAAACAAGCAGTTATTATCGTGCCAGGTAATGGAAAAGAAAACGTCCTACACCACTTCCAAACACATGCATAGAGAGTGTCCTGACAAAAGATGTAGAGTATAGTACTGGTACCTTTCAAAGGCACTGGACTCTGCAGTTAAAGTGTAATGCTAATTTACGTAGAGAGATATCTATCTAGCTCAAATGCTCCACATTCATGGGCAACTAATTAGCAATGGTAGGAAGGCCAGCTGACCACTGGAAACGAACATTGCATGAAGAGCCATTTAGTCCCTAAAATGTCTATGGCAAACTGATATAAGTTTAAATATGAGATAAACAAGCACAGCATCACACAAAGTGCTTAATGTTGCCTCCTCATGTGTGCACTGTTAAAGATGTCAGCCTTAGGGTGGTCTTCCCCCAACTTTCTGTCTTCACTTGCCTATTTTTCTGAATTTGTTTTGCTGTCATTAGGTCTCTGCTAACCAGCTCTAAAGTGCTTGCCCTCACTCCCTAACAAAGATGAATTTTGTGTACACCTGATGGCATACTTAATGTACTTTTACGTTCCCAGTACAGTGGTATACCTTAAACCAGGACTCTCACAGCAATGCCTGTTGCTGTGGCCTATTGTGTACTTCAGAAGACTGCTTTGCAGTCTGAAGACTGCCTTGAACCCTCAGAGGCCTACCCTGCTGCTCAAGCCCTTCTCCACTGCTTCTACCTAGGAGTACCAGAGTAACACCAAGGGCTTGTTGGCTGGCCTCCTGATCTGAGCACAAGGAATAGTAAAGGGTCAAACCATCTTACATTAGCACCTTCCAAGTTTTGGGCCTTTGGAAATGTTGCTAAAGGTGACCAGATAGCCACATTCCCAAATGTGGGAATTTTTTTGTTTAAAAACTGCTTTGAGAACCGAGAGGAGACCAAGACCAACATGCTTATCTATAACCCCAAAGTGCGTCAACGGTCGGCCTGACTTCACAGCACATCCCACTATGTTTTTCTCAACAACTGCAAATCCTGTTCAGTGGTCCTTCGCAGGAGGGTTAACGACCTTTTGGAGCCCTTGTCAGCACAGCCTCCGGCCATGTCCCACTAGACATTTTTGACTTCCAAAACAGAGACTAAGGGCTTGATTTAAATCTTAGTGGATCTGGTTCCACTGTCACTTTTCCATTGGTTAATCTGTCCACTGACTAGGTGGACAGATTATATGCTGGAGGGTCTATGGATAATAGTCCATCTAAGTACTTTTGTATCTGCCAGAATTTTCCTCTCATGTCAATTGCATGTTAGGCAAAAGCAACTGTTGGTGGGAGTACAGCCACTAAATCAAAAAACTTTATTGCATGATTACTTAAAAACTTTGCAAAAAACACATAATGTAGCAAGTTACAGGCGTCAGCAAGTAGTACAAATAGTGCACCACTGTTGAGCAATAGTGACAATTCTTAATTGGTCAAACTGTTAAAATTGAATCCCATTAAAATTAAAGAAAAGTAAGAGATGCAGCGAAAGCTATTAAAACTTGGTGTGCTCCTGGCATCGTACTTTTAAAATAAGGTATTAGTTTATAACTGTTAAATAGTTAAAAATTGAATCAGTTAGACGTGCAGTTTTCATTTAATTTTGCTTGCAGTTGCGAAATACATTTCCCAAATTTGGCCAGCTCTACTGGCTCTTTTTGAGGGAATATCAAAGTTCTAGCCTCGGAGCAAGATCTTATGTCGTGGCGAAGGGAGAGGGTTCTTTGTAAAATGTGTTTTGCATTCAGCAGTGCTGAACTCAGCATAGTAGATGGATGAATGTCTCTGTTTTATAGCCACAGAGTCTGCAACAGTTTATACTGGTGAGGGAGCACCATTTCGGATTCAATTCTTTATTTTCAGGCCAAGCAATCTGGAAAAGGCATTTTGTGTCGCGCAGGCCTTCCTCATTGTGCAAGCTAGGTAGGGCTGTAGTGCCAGATGCTTTATGCCACTCCTATAGGATGTTGCCTCCGCTCTTTGCATTGCAGTGTTGCTCAATTCTCCCAGGTCACATGCAGAGGAAATAATTTGTATCTGTGTTTTCAGGATCGCCTTGATGGATATTTGTGATTGTGCCAGTTTCGTCAGCTCTGCTTGAACGATTTGTAGGCGTGTTAGTGCTCTGGTTAAGTATTGTGACCATGGGTTTGTCTTTATTTCAAAGATGTGGCGAAGAACTGATTTCAGAGTGTTAGTTGGTGCCATGATTAATTTATATATTTTAGGAAAGCCCCCATATGTGCCCAGTTTTTGCCTTCCAGCCCAAAGTCTAACCTTATACAATTGCTCCTTAGATATTGTGGGACTATGAATATTCTTTTATAGATTTTCACTTGAAGCTTTTCTATCAGCGTGGTGAGATGGCCTGGGTAGGCTTTATGCCCATAATTTAATGCTGGTAAGAAAGAAACTTTCGGTACTTGGAGAATTAATCTGTCCGTCGGGCTTTCCATTATTTTGTTTAGCTGGCATAGTCTAGTTATTATGAAATCAGCTTTTGCCTTCAGGTGATGGAGATTAACTTTGGGCTTTCCCTTTGTTGATAGCCAGCCGCCCAGGTAATTATAGGTGTTGGTGCTGCAGATGTTGAGTGGCCCCATTTTCCAGTGGAGGTGCCAGTGTTTCAATGGCCCACCGAAAATGATTACTTTACTTTTTGAGGGATTCGCCGTCATTTTGTTTGTGGTAGTATAGCCATGCAAAGCAGTAAGTTCTTTTTGTAGGTCAGTTTTTGAATGGTCCAACAAGACAACGTCATCTGCATATTGCAGAAGGGTTAGTTTGAGGTTCCCGATTTTTGGTGGGATCAGGTTTGTGTATTTTAGTGCTTGTGACATGTCTGCTGTGTAAAGATTAAATAGCAGAGGTGCGAGCACACACCCTTGTTTTAACCCACTAGTGGTGGGTATTTTCTTGCCAATGGCAAAGCTCGATAGCTTAACTTTTACCCAGGTTGATGAGTAAAGAGAATTATTGCCCTTAGTAGATCGCTTGGAACTCCCCAATGTTGGAGCTTTCTCCATAGCCTGTTCCGATCCACCGCATCAAAGGCTGCAGAATAGTCTACAAAGCACACAAATAGTGGAGGGTACTTTTCAGTGGTTGCCTTGTGTGTCAGAAATGCGAGAGCCACTACGTCACCTATGGTCGCAGATTTTGCCCTAAAGCCAGTTTGGCAAAACGGTAGTACCCCAGTGTCCTCTGCCTGGTTTTGTAGTTCATTCAAGAGGACAGAGTCAAAGCCTTTTACTTCGATGTCTAATAGGGCAATAAGATGGTAGTTGGCGGGTTCATGTCTGTCCCCCTTTTTAAAATGTGGATGCAGTATGGAGCCTCTCCAGGCTAGAGGTATTTCATCTGATTCCAGGGAAGAACAGTAGAGTGCTGACACAACCGGGGACCAAAGCTCTTTGTCTTCTTTGAAGCTTTGTGCAGGGATGCCATTTGGACCAGATGCCCTGATGATCTCATGTTTTGCAGGATGATAGAAATTTCCCTTGGGGAAGGTGAAAAATCCTGAGCCAGAGGGGTATCATATGTTCCGGATTTAACCAGTTGATTTTCAGAAAGTGGTGGGTTGTCTGTGTGCAGTTTCTTGACACGTTTTATCCATTCTGTTTCATTTATTGCATTGATTCGAAGGTCACTCTGTTCCTCCTCATTTTTTATGTGCCTCCATAGATCAGCATGATTGTGTTTTCCCATCAAGGAATAGATATGGACAGCCTCACTTTCCACGTGTTTATGTTTTAACAACCAAATCAGCTGTTTCTATGGCTAACGCCATTTTCTTTATAGCATTCCTAGTTTTTTTGTTTTGTGCTCACAATCTACCAAGTCTCCATTTGCTCTCTATTATGGGAGGTTGGGGGAGAATTTTATTGGAGCTCTGTTGTGAAGTGTAAGGTGATCCTGCATGTTGCAAGAGGTTGTCAGTAATAGCCGACCAGTTAGCCTGAAGCGTATCGCCTGCCATTGTCAGCACTGTGGAGCGATTTAGGGGGAATTTTATACTTATTTTGCACCAAATTTGCGTCATTTTTGTAATGCAAATTCAGTGCAAAACTAACTCCATAGTTATACTTTTGTGCTAGACCAGTTATTGGTCCAAATTATGGAGTTAAAATAATTTTTGGGACGTGGAAACCTACTTTGTGACAATGAGATGCAAAGTAGGCATTCCCAAGCAAAAAATGATTCTATGGCCCTAGTGCCATATCTATCCTCTGTGCAAAAATCACACGCGGGGTAGGAGGGATCAAATAATGGTGCAAAGCTTTCTTTGCACTATTATTTAATGCCTGGGTCATGGCAGGGTTTAGGGGACCTGTGGGCCTATTTCCATAGTGGAACACCATGGAATAAGCCCACAGGTGCCCTCCTCAGGGACACCCACACCAGAGGGACAGCCAAGGATGGGGGACACCGTCCAAGGTAAGTATACGTAAGTACATGTACTTTTTTTTTAAGTGCCATTGGGTGCTCTGAAATGAGCCCCCCTACATGGCACTGGATGCAATGGCCATGGCCAGGAGACCCCGGTCCCCTGTGCTGGCCATTGGGGTGGTGGGCATCACTCCTGTCTTTTTTAAGACAGGAGTCATGTGGTATGGATGGTTTTGCATCAGAAAATGATGCTAGGCTGGTTAGAGCCATTTTTCTTTTACTCTAACCTGGCTAACGTCATTTTTTGGTGCAAAACCCCCTTCTTCCATTCCGCCAACCCCACCTGGCTAACGTTATATTTTTTTACGCTAGTCTACCCTTTGCACCTGCTTGCACCATTCCATAAATATGGTGTCCGGCTGGTGCTCAGCAATGGTACAATCCAGTGCTAAACATTTTGGTGCAAATCTGTGTTAGTGCAGTTTTGCACCAAAAAGTATAAATCAGGGCCTTAGTATCCTCCATGAGCTGCATAGCCGGGCTGCTACTGGTCTCATAATTAGTTGGGATTCTTCCTCTCTTTGTGAGGTTCCTATTAACTTTTGTTTTTCCATATATCTTATACCAGTTTTGATGTTTGGTATGAGTGGAAGATGATCACTAGCATTTACTTGCAAGATTTCAAAAGAGACCGGGTGGTTAATGATTCCCTCTGAGGCGAAGAAATAATCCAAGGTGCTTTTGTCATGAAAGGTTTTTGGGAATGACTGTGTATGAAAACTTGTATTTTTCGACTGCTGAAAGGAAAAAAGGCCATGGTTGCTAAGAAAATTATGACAATATTGAGTAGCCATATCTACTGGTTGTTCCGTGGTTGACCTCTTTCACAGGGACCTGAGGTTAAAGTTTCCGCAGATTATAACGTTGTATCTAATGTGTTCAAGGAATATTCCATCCAGAGTGTCTACTAAGTGGGCTATGTTTTCTGCTCTGTCATGACCTAACTTATTAAAATAAAGATTGACTATAAGGAATTTAAACTTTTGGTGTTTTGGTGTTGAAGTTTCCAGCCCAATTATTTGTAACATTTCATTTTGTGTGAGAACCACTCGGACTTCAAGATTGACATTCAAATATATCGAGTGGCCGCCAGACTGTCTGCCGAATACATTTCTTTGTATTGCAACTTTTTGTATTTCTTGAAAGCCAAAGGTGAGATTAGAAATGTTTCTTTGAGGCATATTATGTCAGCTTTGTTTAGGAGCAGTTGTGCCGGGTCATGCTTCAGAAGTCCAGTCAGGCCTGCCACATTCCACAAGACAAGTTTCAGATGGTGGTGCAGTGACTCTTCTGTGTTTTCGTTGTTAGGTATATTGCTGGTTGATATGCTGGGAAATCGGGGAGCTTCTGATGATGCTGGTTGTGGTTCCTTGGGCTTGGAATACTTTTCTAGTGTGGCTCGTTGGAGTCAAATAGGTGCAAAGTATGGAAAGGTTGGTGTGCTGCCCTGCTACCTTGGCGTAGCATGTCCCTTTTAGAATACTGTTGGTACAGTTTTTTTGCTGCTGTGGTTCACTAGATTCTTTTTTTAACAGGATGGGGTATTTGGTCTGGCCAGACATCTCTACTTTTATGCCCCATTCCTCTAGGACCTGCTTGTTTGCCAATATCCGATCAGCCGGTGTTGGGGGGCTTAAAGTTATTATAGTTGATTCCCGGTGATTATTGTGTTCGGATAGCACCTAAAAAGCCGCCCTTAAAATATTATCAGAGTTTACGATAAACTCTTCTGGTAATGCTTTGAATAGCCTCAGTAGGTCCGAGTGATTCAGGATGTCATGACTCCCTTCTGAGCAGTAATGGGGTGTAAGAACTAGTTCAGCAGAGATTGCGCTATTCCTTGGAGCGATTATTCCTTTTGTCCCGCCTTCGCTAGCTTTTGGCTGTACCGGAGTGCTTCCTGTTGTATTGCATTGTGATTAGTTGTTAGAGCTTTGCACTTTGGGTTTATGTAGTAAAATGGCAATGTTCAAGGAGTCAGGCAAAAGGGACTTAATATTTTTTAAATACAGTGTAGATCCAGTCGGAGGTAACTGGTCTTCATGCTCGATTATTGTTGTACTGGTTCTGCCGTTGTTGTGTTTACAGTTCCAATTGGGTATCTGTATGGGCTGGTTGTCTGCCGGCTGTCGATCATCGCCATGCTTCTGATTTTTGTGGTCGGTCTTCCTGCCCTTGAAAAGAGGATATATGCTTGGGTCTTCTGGTGATGCTGTCCTACATTCTGTGTTTTGCTGTTCCTGTTCCAGAGACCTTATTTGTTTTGTGCTTTGCCTTTTTTAGTGTCTTTTTCACTCTCGTCCAGTGTGGCATTTACTGTTCAGATCATTAGGTATGTCTGCGTTTCTACATATCTCTGCTTCAGTGCCGCTTTGGGACAGCGGAAGAGATTTTTGCAGGGTGTGGTTCTTGTCTGTTTGTAAATTGTCCCTTGCAGCTGGAAAGTTGGGCTGGGTAAGATGATTGTACTGCTGAGGTATCGGGCCAGGGGTGAGATGGTAGTTTGGGCTGTTTGCCCCTATGAGTTAATGCTTCAGTTAATGCTTTCATGAGAGCCTGATCTGTAGGATTAGCTTGTGCTGTGTCTAGCGCTAATGGCCTGGTGATGTGGGAGTTTTACAGAGCTGTTTTCCATTCAGTAACTATGGAGGACAGAACTTCTGGTCGTGATGATAATTTATCCACAAATGGCATGCAGGCGCAGGCACTTACAGATATAGGCCCTCATTACAACATTGGCAGTAAATCCCGCTTACCGCCGTGTAGAAGACCGCCAACACACCGCTGTGGCAACGGAATTCCGCTACAGCTATTACGACCGACAGCTCGGAATCCGCCAAAATCTAGACACCCACACAAGTCCGCCACACCAAAGGTCAGTGATAAACTGGCGATAACAAAACCTCCACCATCACGGCAACAGGAATACACCCACACTATCACTACCCACGAATCCAACCGCGGTATTCCATTGGCGGTACACACCGCTGCACTCAAAATACACACACGTTTACAAAACACAACCACATTGGAGAAATCGAAATACACACACCTGATACACATACACACACCATTCCCACACACCCAATACAATATAAAACACACACCCACATCACCCACAAACCTCTACGACAAAAATTGAGAACAAAGCACACAGAGAGACACCACCATCAACAAACTGGCATCCACAGGCACACAACACCATCACTCACACAACATCCATGCACCTCACACAACACACACAAACACATCCCCTCACACATCACAACACACACCACCTCACACATCACCCACATCACACCATGGCACCGCTAAGACACCCCAGGTTCTCTGAGGAGGAGCTCAGAGTCATGGTGGAGGAAATCGTCCGGGTAGAGCCACAGCTATTCGGATCACAGGTGCAGCACACCTCCATTGCAAGGAAGATGGAGCTATGGTGAAGAACTGTCGACAGGGTCAATGTAGTGGGACAGCATCCAAGAACACAGGATGACATCAGGAAGAGGTGGAACGACCTACGGGGGAAGGTGCTTTCCGTGGTCTCAAGACACCACCTTGCGGTTCAGTGGACTGGCGGCGGACCCCCACCTCCTGCCCCACAACTTACAACATGGGAGGAGCAGGTCTTGGCTATACTGCATCCTGAGGGCCTCGCAGGAGTAGTTAGAGGAATGGACTCTGGTAAATCAAATCCTAACTATTACATCTCCCATCCTACCTGCATGCTATCACATACCCCCACCCTCACCCTCACCCCCATCACTCCAACACCTCACATATGTCCCACTAGCAGAAACCACCCATCCCAACACCAAGCCCTACATGCAACACCAAAGCATGGACACCCATCACCAAAGCATGTCCACTACAGATACCCACACAGATTCACAAACGAAATATCACACAAGGTCCTAGACAAGAATGTGAGCACTGGGGTACACGGTCACCCACTTATTGCACACGATGGCACACACAGATGCAATAATCATGCCTTTACACCCCTGCAGGACCCCTACCCAACGTCACTGGACAGGAGGTTCCAGACATGTCCATCCCCGTCACAGAAGAGGCCCACAGTGATGACAGCAGCTCTGTCCAACTGGATCTAAATGACCAGCCCGGCCCATCTGGGACCTCAGGACAGTCGGTTCCCCACACACTGGCACATGCCACCACAGAGCCTTCCCCCTCAGGAAACACCAGCACAGCACCCACCCAGCGGGCCCATACCTCTGTCCCCAGGACACGTCAAGCAGCAGTGTGTCCACTACTACAGCGAACCCAGGCAAATCCAGAAACCCAAGAACATCAGGGACCTTGGGGCAGTGGCAGTGGACACACAGCTCAGGAGACAGAGGCACAAGAAAACAGGGGAACTGGGAGGACTGCTGTGCAACAAGCCCAGGGAACCCACTCTCCACGAGGCCCTCTCCAACATCATGGGAGCGTACCATCATTCCCAGGAGACAATGGCAACGGTACTGGCCAAGTTTCAGGAGACCCAGCGGCTGCAGGAGGAACAGTGTTTGGGGATCAGGGAGAAACACAAGTCTATCAACACCACCCCGGTCACCATTGTAGGGGTGCTGAAGGACCTTGTGAACACCAGGAGGGACACTGTGGCACAACAAGCGGCCCATGACCACTAGCCTCGATTATGAACTGCCCACCACCTCCGCTGGCGCTAGTGGACAGGAGGCACCGCCAGAGGACCACAACACCAGCACCCCACCTCCTGCAGATGGAGAACACCCCGCAAACGGTCCCTGAGATCCAGGACAAAGACAGACAGGGGAGGAGGGTAGGAGGGTGAGGGGTGTTGTGTGTGTGTTTCAGTGTGTGGTGTCTGAGTGTTTGCATGAATGTGTGTATGCATGGTTGTATGTGTCTGAATGTTGAAGTGAGTGCGTGTCTGCATGTAAATGTGTATGTGTGTGTGTATGCAAGTGTGAGTATTATGGTGATTGCGTGTTTGCATGTGAGTATGCCTGTTTGAATGGGTGTGAGCATGCATGCTTGAATGCGTGTATGAATGTTGAAGTGAACGCATGTATGGATGTGCATGAGGGAATGTGTGTATGTTGGTGAAGGTGAATGGGTGTTTGCATGGTGCATGTTGTGTCTGTGTGCATGTATGCGGGGAGGGAGGGTGGGAGGAGGGGGTGCTGTGTCTGAAGGGGGAGAGAGTGCTGTAGTTGGAGGTGGTTGGAGGGTGTTCTAGTGCTTGCTTAGGGGGTGGAGGAGTCATTGACCGGTGACAGGGATGAAATTCCCTGTCACCAGTAGTCTTTCCACCATGGTTTTCGTGGCAGTGCTACTGCCGCAGAAACCATTGCGGAAACACAGCCGCTAATATCTCCGTGGTCTTCTGTGGACCGCTGGGTCGTAGATGATCATCTCTGGCCTGGCGGTTCTGACCATGGCTGTATGTGTGGAGATGTGGCAAGATGGCAGTGGCCAACCCACCACACTCATAATGTGCGGTCTACACCACCAGCCTGATGGCGGTGGGACCACCACATTTATCCAGGCAGTCAAAAGACCGCCAGGATCAAAATGAGGGCCAATGTGTTCATAAAGGTGTGTTCAATTAATTTTTACAAACTAACACATTATAAACATATGCCTCACGTATTTTCTGAATAATTAAAATGTAACATATTTCAGTAATAACACTAGATAAGGTAAAATGCTCATTCAAAATAAATGTCAAATCAATTTTAGTTCTAAGCTTAAATCATCTTCTTATTAATTTATGTTGCATTTCCCCTTGTCCAGTGTATTTTCTGTATTTTATTAAATTTTATTAAATGTAATTGCAATGTTGATTTTAAGTTGCAATGCATATTTTTTTGCACTTATTAAGTTAAAATAAACACACCAATAGTGCAACATAAAAATAAAAATAGTGTCCCTATTATGATGAATGCGAACACAACATTTTTAATGTCCATTATCTTTTTATTTTTTTTCTAAAGTTTGGACTTTACAAACAGGTCATTTTTAAAGTATTTTGTGTGTACTGTCATACATGTAAGTCAGAATATGTATCCTACATTTTCATCAATTAATTGTTTTGAAAAACTTTGTAAAAATAAAAGTTTTTAATTATAAATGAAGAAATTGTTTTAGCAATGTAATATAAAATAAGTAATTCATGGATTTAAAATATCATAGTTTGTGGCTTTGTTGCTCAGAATTTTCCTCCTACACATAGTTCAACAGTAAATCCCCAAGAAGGGGCATCTATTTAGCAAAGAGCAAGCACCTCAAAGCTTTTTCTTGGGAGGTGTGGGTTTTGGTTTGGTAGGGGTCAAGGCAAGGTAAGAAATACATTCATAAGTAGGAGTAAGTGTCAGAAGTGTGGGTGAAGGTTGTCCTGTGAAGGTAGAGGAAGCTGGAGTGAGTGATGTGGTTGCGTCTGTATGTTTGCCAGTTGCATATTAGTCTGGTGTTTTGTTGGGTATTTTGCATTTGTTTTGTGGCTGCTGTGTGTTTTTGCTTTTGGTTGGTGTTGCATCATGTGTAGGTGTGCTTTTGTGTGAGTGTGTTGGTTTGGATGAGTTTGTTGTTGTGGGGATTGGTGTGGTTGTGGTGCTTATGGGTGTGGTGTGGTTGAAGGTGTGGTGGTGGTTGTGGTGCTTCTGGATATGATTGTAGCTCTGGTGCTTGTGAATGTTGTGCTTGTGGTACGTGTGGGTGCTGTGGCAATAGTGTGTGTATGTTGTTTGTGTGTTTGTGTATCTTTGTGTATTGATATTTATGTGTTTGTGTGAGTGAGCTGCTTGTGTCTGTTGGTGTGAGTGCCTGCAAAGAAGTGAGTATGCTTGGAGTTGGGCTGAGTTTTGGGATTTGGGTTGAGGAAGGGAACTGAGTTGGGGCAGAAGGTTGGGCATGTTGTGAAGCTGGGGTGATTGAGGAGGTTGCTATTTTTACAAGTGAGCTCTGCATTTTAGCCATTGAACTATGAATGATATCCAGAAATGCAAACAGTTGTTGCATTTGGCAACAATGCCTTTTACTATCTCAGTCTGCCCTACAGAGATGCTTAGTAAGAGGTCAATACCCTCCTGACTCAATGCAGCTAGCGTGACAGGAGCAGGGGGTGAGGTACCTGTAGCAAAGGAGATCCCAGCCATTTTAGGGGGCAGTTTTGGCTAACTGGGGGGTGAGTAAGAGGTGTCTCTGGGCGGCAGACAAGGATGAAGTATCAACAGATCCAGTAGTGTCCACCACCACTGGGGACTGGTCAGCTGTGGAGGCATCTGATGATGATGAAGATGAATATGTCATGTCCTCTGATCCAGTCCCCTAATTGGTCATGTCACTGTGCATATCGATGTCTGATGTTTTTCCACCTGAAACATAGTGGCCAGCTGCTTCTCCACCTCCTTGGCCAATGTCTCCTTCACGTGCCCTTGAAGATGCTGTAAAGACATATACAATAGTGCGATTGTATCCGTGGAAATATAACTGATAATGATGTTTGTTATCAAAACATTTCCAAATTTCACCTGCTGCAAGACTTTTAAACTGAGGTTTAAGTATATCTTTATGTCCTGCATGGTAGGAAACATATTCAGAAAACAGTTTTGTAAATTTCTATTACTGTTCCAAAATTGAATTCTTATCATTTTTCTTGTCTATGTTATATTATCTTCAGGAACTGTTTTACACTTCTGAATGTTTCCGATATACTGTTTTGAACAGTGAACATATGTTACCAAAATTCTAGATCAAACTAAATACTTTGTACATTGTGTGTACAAAGCTAAAAAGGGCTGATTGGGCATTTAAGTTATAATAATAAAAATCTGAATCAGTGTGTGTCAACATTTTATGTAATGTAGTATCACCATTTAAATACGTGTAATGGCTGTTTTTCTTGCCATTTCACAATGGTAAAACTTACTTTAATTAAATTAAGTATTTGTTTAATTGTTCAAATTAAAATTTTCAATCCTCATACTTAAGGTGCGTATTGATGTATCACATCCTGTGTATTTACTTAGGCTGTTGAAGAAATCTAAAAAAACATTGCCAATTTCTAAATTACTTCTACAACATAGGTGAACACCTAGGGCTTTATACTCAATCCAATAGTACAGATAGAAACAGTTAAATGATGTTCTCTCAAAAATCTTAATTTAAATACAGCTAGCTTTAACAATGTAAAAATTAAATAAATTAAAATCAGGCTTTCAGATTAATCAAAAACCAGTACAACATTACAGTAAAACGTAACACACATTGATTCATATGAAATGGAAAAAAAATTAAAAAAGTAATATCCATTTTTTTTATTTTTATCTTTGATACATTTCAAATAATTTAAAATGAGTCATTTTTTGTGCCTGAATTTGATTTTTGCAGATTGTATACACCATATAAGTGACAGAATTCCCCTGCATAAACTTCCAGGTGCATTGTAAAAAATTGCCTTGGGAATAGATAGGACAAAATATCTGTTTTGTTTGTGACAGACTATTGCATCTATAAAAGTCCGTTTGAGGAGTCTATTTTTCGTCATTATTGATTTTTCATCAGGATTTAGTAAAGGATATTAAATTAATGTGTTTTTGCTATGCATTACCATGTCAGAAATTGGTTCACATTTCTGTCTGTTTTTTTTTTTAACCCCTTCGCTGCCAGCCCTTTTCCCCCTCCTGTGCCAGGCCTTTTTTTGCCTATTTGGGGCAGTTCGCGCTTAGGCCCTCATAACTTTTTGTCCACATAAGCTAACCAAGCCAAATTTGCGTCCTTTTTTTCCAACATCCTAGGGATTCTAAAGGTACCCAGACTTTGTGGGTTCCCCTGAAGGAGGCCAAGAAATTGGCCAAAATACAGTGAAAATTTCGTTTTTTTCAAAAAAATTGGAAAAAGGGGCTGCAGAAGAAGGCTTGTGGTTTTTCCCCTGAAAATGGCATCAACAAAGGGTTTGCGGTGCTAAACTCAGCAGCTTCCCAGCTTTCAGGAACAGGCAGACTTGAATTCGAAAACCCAATTTTTCAACACAATTTTGGCATTTTACTGGGGCATACCCCATTTGTGCAATTTTTTGTGCTTTCAGCCTCCTTCCTGTCAGTGACCGGAATGGTCATGAAACCAATGCTGGATCCCAGAAACCTAAACATTTCTGAAAAGTAGACAAAATTCTGAATTCAGCAAGGGGTCATTTCTGTAGATCCTACAAGGGTTTCCTACAGAAAATAACAGCTGAAAACGAAAAATATTGAAATTGAGGTGAAAAAAACATCAATTTTTCTCTACTTTTTACTCTGTAACTTTTCCCTGCAATGTCAGATTATCGAAAGCAATATACCGTTACGTCTGCTGGACTCCTCTGGTTGCGGGGATATATAGGGTTTGTAGGTTCATCAAGAACCCGAGGAACCCAGAGCCAATAAATGAGCTGCACCCTGCAGTGCGTTTTCATTCTATACCGGGTATACAGTAATTCATTTGCTGAAATATAAGGAGTAAAAAATAGCTATCAAGAAAACCTTTGCATTTCCAAAAAGGGCACAAGATAAGGTGTTGAGGAGCAGTGGTTATTTGCACATCTCTGAATTCCGGGGTGACCATAGTAGCACGTGAATTACATGGAATTTCTCAAATAGATGTCTTTTTTACACACACCCCTATATTTGGAAGGAATAAATGTAGAGAAAGACAAGGGGCAATAACACTTGTTTTGCTATTCTATGTTCCCCCAAGTCTCCCGATAAAAATGATACCTCACTTGTTTGGGTAGGCCTAGCGCCCGCGACAGGATATGCCCCAAAACACAACGTGGACACATCACAGAAAACAGAGCTGTTTTTAGCAAAGTGACTACCTGTAGATTTTGGCCTCTAGCTCAGCCGCCACCTAGGGAAACCTACCAAACCTGTGCATTTCTGAAAACTAGAGACCTAGGGGAATCCAAGGAGGGGTGACTTGTGTGGCTCGGACCAGGTTCTGTTACCCAGAATCCTTTGCAAACCTCAAAATTTGGCTAAAAAAACACATGTTCCTCACATTTCTGTGGCAGAAAGTTCTGGAATCTGAGAGGAGCGACAAATGTCCTTCCACCCAGCATTCCCCCACGTCTATTGTCTATTGGTATGTCTATTGAATACATTTTTCAGAAAACAGACTTGCATACGTGCACATTTGTGAATGAGTAAGACATCATGCATAACTGTCACATTTAACATAAATAGAAATGTTTTTAAAATTAATCACATATTTTTGCTGTGTCATTAATCACATTTTTAACCATTTAGCCTGATGTTTTTGGTCCTTTTGGCTCATGTTTTCTATTGATTGTTTAAAATACATGCTCACAATTGTGAATTGGGAACCATCCACTGTATCATAAGTGCATTTTATGATAAGTCACTTGTAATAGAGGGAACATAACAATCTTCACAATTGTGATGGAGTATCACACCTGACACAAAGATATATTTTGCCTTATTTCGTACAACTGTCCCTTTTAAAATGTGACAAAATTGAGTTACATTTGTTTTAAGCAGACACGTGTCTGATCAAAACGGTCCTTTGTAAGTTAACATATAGGGGGTCATTCTGACCTCGGCGGTAAAAGGCCCTTACCGCCGGTCAGAAGTCCGCCATTCTACCGCCGCGGCCGCGGTAAACCGCCACGGTCATTCTGACCACCAACTGTGAAACCGCCAAAAATCCGACATCCAAGGAAGGCCGCCACATCAGCGGGCCGCGGAAAACTGGAGATGACCAAACCTCCACCGTCACGCCAACACAAACACGCCCATGCCATTCTGACCCACGAATCCACGCGGCGGTCTTTCAACCGCGGTATTCCATTGGCGGTACACACCGCCGCGCTCAAAATACACACACAGCTCCAAAACACTGCCACATTGGACATTTTGAAATACGCACACCTGAGACACATACAAACAACACTCCCACACATCCAATCAACTATAAAACACACACCCACATCACCCACAAACCCCCACTAGTTGGAAATCGGAGCGAAGGCGAGAGCGAGAGAGATAGAGATAGAGAGATCGAGCACAGCAATAGAAAACCCCAACACACACAGGAACCCAACTTCATCACCCACACCACATCTACGCACACATCACCACATATCACCACGCACATCACCACAAACACCACCCCACACCTCATCCACACCACCCCATGGCACCCCAAAGACACCCAAGGTTTTCGGACCAAGAACTTCGGGTCATGGTGGAGGAAATCATGAGGGTTGAGCCCCAGCTCTTCGGCACACAGGTGCAGCACACCACCATAGCAAGGAAGGCTGAGCTATGGCAAAGGATCGTAGACAGGGTCAACGCTGTGGGACAGCATCCCAGAAATCGGGAAGATATCAGAAAGCGATGGAACGACCTACGGGGGAAGGTGCGCTCGATGATCTCCAGGCACAACATCGCTGTGCAGAAGACTGGAGGCGGACCCCCACCCACTCCACCCCAATTCACAGCATGGGAGCAAGAGGTGGTAAACATCCTGCATCCTGATGGCCTCGCTGGAGTACACAGAGGAATGGACTCTGGTAAGTCGAATCTCAACTACTTCACCCCCCCAACCACCAGCATGCCAACCCCCCCCCCTCACCCCCAATATCACCCCCCAGCACATAACCTCCCTGCCAATGTCTCACCAGCACAACCAACCCTAAACAACACCAACCCCTGAATGCCAACACAAACCATAGACAGCCACCACCAAAGCATGACCATTGCACATACCCATACACCCCCCCCAAACCCTCACAACACCTCCCACAAGGGAATGCCAGCACTGGGGGACAAGGGCACTCAAAATGCACGCCATGGCACACACAGAAACAATAACCATACTCCTTTACCCCTGCAGGGCCCGAACGCCAACACACCGCCACGGAGGGTCCCGATTTGTCCATCCCACCCCCAGAACAGGCCCCCAGCGAGGACAGCAGCTCTGTCGACCTAGAACCTGACGACCAGCCCGGACCATCGGGGACCTCTGGACAGTCGGTTCCCCACACACAGACACAGGCCACAGCAGACCCAAACCCCTCTGGGAACACCAGCACAGCTCCCACCCAGCGGGCCCATGCCTCTGTCTCGCGGACGCGTCAATCAGCGGTGTGTCCGCCACTACAGGGCACCCAGGCTGACCCAACACCCCAACAACAACAGGGACCTGAGGGCAGTGGTAGTGGGCACACCGTCCAGGGGACAGAGGCCCGGGGAAACAGGGCAACTGGGAGGGCTGCTGTGCGACAGGGGGGGGAGGACAGGCCCAGGGAACCGACTCTCCAAGACGCCCTCACCACCATCATGGGAGCATATCATCACTCCCAGGAGACGATGGCGACGGTACTGGCCAGGTTCACCGAGATCCAGGCACAGCAGGAGGAACGGTACATGGGGTTCAGCAATGAACTCCGGGACATCGCTACCGCTATGGGGACCATAGTCCAGGCCCTCAACTGGATAGAAATCACATTGCGGGACCATGTGGCACCGCAAAGGGCCCCTGTCACTAGCCAGGAACAGCCTACAACCTCCGCCGGCGCTAGTGGTCAGGAGGCCCCCACAGAACGACGGGCCACCAGAACCCCACCTCCTGCTGAAGAACAACCACCCCGCAAGAGGATCCTGAGATCTCAAAGGAAGACAGAGTAGGATGCCAAGACCCCCGCCAGCCTAATATCCCCCCGGATGTCATTCCACTGTCCCACAGTGTCACCCTGTCCAACCTTGAACTGCCCCTGCTCCATCCTTCCACAGCCATATGAACAATGCACCTGTGCGACCGAGAACTGGACTCTGCCATGGACATAACTCCACCCTCACCCATCACCGTTTTAATTTCATGTACCAATATATAGCACTAAAAATAAATCACTCATTGCACATAAATCATTCTGGAGTCAGCCTGTATTAATTACAAATGTATAACACATTACTTATCAATAATGTTCTGTTATTTATGTGTGGACAACATACCGATGTCAATAAGCATTAGTCCATGGGCTAACCAAGCAGAAGTCACGCAGTGGGTCATACAGCACTGAAAAGGGAAGGGAAAAGTAAACTTCAGTTTAAAAGAACTGGGGGGAAATACACAAAGTAAAGATGCAGGGGGCATTCAGTAAATGTTAAATGGCGTGGGTGATTCCTACCTGTGTGCTACTGAAAATACTGTTGGATAACTCTGTCCCTGTTGTCTGGGTCGTCCTCTTCGTCTTCCTCCTCTTCACTCTCCGCAGGCTCCACAGCTGCTTCAACACCACCATCTGGACCATCCTCCTGCAGGAAGGGCACCTGACGTCGCAATGCCAGATTGTGAAGCATACAGCAGGCCACGATGATCTGGCACACCTTCTTTGGTGAGTACATCAGGGATCCCCCTGTCATATGTAGGCACCTAAACCTGGCCTTCAGGAGGCCAAAGGTTCTTTCTATGATCCTCCTAGTTCGCCCATGGGCCTCATTGTACCGTTCCTCTGCCCTGGTCCGGGGATTCCTCACTGGGGTCAATAGCGAAGGCAGGTTGGGGTAACCAGAGTCACCAATTAGCCACACATGTTGTCTCTGTAGCTGTTCCATCACATAAGAGATGCTGCTATTTCGCATCACATACGCGTCATGCACTGACCCAGGGAACATGGCATTCACATGGGAGATGTACTGGTCAGCCAAACAGACCACCTGAACGTTCATCGAATGGTAACTTTTCCTGTTTCTGTACACCTGCTCATCGTCTTTTGGGGGTACTAAAGCCACATGGTCCCATCAATGGCACCAATTATGTTGGGGATATGTCCAAGGGCATAAATTCACCCTTCACAGTGGCCAAATCAACCTCCTCAGGGAATACAATGTAGCGCCGCATGTGTTTCGTCAGGGCAGACAACACTCTAGACAAGATTTTTTAAAACATAGGCTGAGACATTCCAGATGACATGGCCACTGTTGTCTGGAATGAGCCACTTGCCAAAAAATGGAGGACTGACAGAACCTGCACTAGAGGGGGAATCCCTGTGGGTTGGCGGATGGGGGACATCAGGGCTGGCTCCAGCTTGGCACACAGTTCATGTATAGTGGCTCGGTCAAGTCGGTATCGTAGTATGATGTGGCGTTCTTCCATTGTCGACAGGTCCACCAGCGGTCGGTAAACGCGAGGATTCATCCTTCTCCTCGCAAGTCCCAGCGGACGGTGCCTAGGAAGGACAACATGGAGCACAGAGTCAAGCAAGTCACAGGTACGTTCACCACTGTATGCATAGCACACGATTATCTATGTATTGAAAGGCGTGTATGTGTGGCAATGCAAGGCCTAGGCCTGTGTGACGCAGTACAAATAATGCCATGTGGGCCCTTGAAATGGCGGCTGCCTGACCTGTGAAGTGGGACAATGGGATGTGAGGTCAATGCGCTGGCGTGGCACACCGTGGCGGTAGGCGGTCGAAGACCGCTATACGAAGCCGCATTGGCTAACATTGAGGCCTATGGGTTTCAGGAGCCAATGACGAGGTGCGCCGGCGGTCGCGGTACGCACCGCCGCGGAACGCACCGCCGCGGAACGCACCGCCGCGGGCGTGACCGCCATTTTCTATCTGCTTAATCACTCGAGACCTGATCATCCACAGGAGAGGACCTATACTGCAAGTGCTGCTGTGACCTCGGTCTGGAAGTGACAATGGCTGCTGCGACTGGGGAAAGGGCCCCTGCCTTCACGTCTGAGGAGTTGGACAAACTTGTGGATGGGGTCCTCCCCCAGTATGCGTTACTCTACGGTCCTCCAGACCAACAGGTAAGTACACTGGGTGCACATTGAATGGGCTATGCCTGTGTGGAGTGGGGTGGATGCTAAGTTGGTGGGGTGGGGGGCGAATGAGGAGTGCAACGCACGACAGATGAGAGCATGTGCCATATGGCAAGGTTGGGGAGGGGGGCCAATCGCATCTAACATGCAGAAATATGATGATTTTTCCTTCCCACCCTGTACATGTCAAATAGGTCAGCGCCCATCAGAAAGTGGACATAGGGCGTGCCATCGCCAAGGAAGTCCGGGCCCTGGGGGTCCACGTCAGACGGGGCACCCACTGCCGCAAGTGGTGGGAGGACATCCGCCGCGGGACCAGGAAGACCGCCGAGTCACTGCTGGGGATGGCCTCCCAACCTAGGAGGGGTGCCAGTCGTACCCTGACTCCCCTGATGTCCCGGATCCTGGCGGTGGCCTACCCTGATTTGGATGGGCGCTTGAGGACAGCACAGCAGACACAAGGGGGTGAGTATCAGCACATTCTGCTATCTCTCTGCGCAGTGGAGGCGTCTGGGTGGGGGAGGAGGGTTGGGGGTGACATTAGGCCAGGGCGCTTTTTGTAGTGTAGTCCTCTCCTTTAGGCATGGCCCTGTGCTCCCGGCCCCCACCTCTGTAGGGTGACAAGTACAGCTATCGATGGTCCAGCATCACACATGTGCGCCTTTGTCGTCTCTAGACCTGTTGTCCTAGTCAGAAGTACTGAGTAGTGTACCCCGAATGCGCGGCTTAGTGCATGAGGCTCCTGTGTCTGTCCTCTCCGCCAACGGTGTTGACATTGCATGCACTCAACCTGGTCTTCGTTTTTCTCCCCCCACCCTTCTTCTTCGTCTTCTTGTGCATCTGTGCATTAGCATCATCAGGCGGAGGAGAATTGGCATCGGAGCACGAGGGAGCTGCAAGTCACAAGGCCCCGGTGGGACCAGGAACAGACACCGAGGGCACCAGTGATCCGGAGGGCGAGGGGAGCACCACAACGGGGACCCGTGGTGACACCAGCGACAGCGACACGTCCTCAGATGGGAGCTCCCTAGCGGTGGCGGCAACATCCGGGCCCCCCGCCTCTACAGGTACAGCCGCCACCCAGCGCACCAGCCCCGCCCTCCCAGCAGCCCTCAGCCTACGCTCCGTGCCCGCTCGCCCAGGAAGGCGGGCGTCTCCTTCGCCCCAGGCACCTCAGCCCCTGCCCCTGTTACCCCTGCTGCCCTCAGTGAGGAGGTCATTGACCTCCTGCGGACCATCATTGTTGGGCAGACTACCCTTTTGAATGCCATCCAGGGGGTAGAAAGGGAGGTGCATCGGAGCAATGCCTACCTGGAGGGCATTCATTCGGGTCAGGCTGCCCATCAACGATCGTTCAATGCTCTGGCCTCAGCACTGACGGCAGCCATTGTCCCTGTCTCCAGCCTCCCTCTTCTGACTGCCTCCAGCCTGTCTCTGTCTCCTGTTCCTCAGCCTATCCCATCCACACCATCAGACCAGCCTGCACACACCTCAACACCCAAGGGCAGCTCATCCAGACACAAGCACCACAGAACCCACAAGCATTCACGCAAGCAACACCCAGATGCAGACATTCCAACAGTCACTACCACCTCTGTGTCCCCCTCCTCCTCGTCTCCCTCCTCCCTCCCTGTGACGTCTACACTCACACCTGCATGCACACCACCATCAGCCAGTGCTTCCATCACCAGCACACCCTCCAGTCCAGTCCGCACACGTGCAGTCACCACCCCCACTACCATTTACACGTCCCCTGTGTCCTCTCCCACTGTGTCTGTCACCCATTCTTCCAAGACACACAAACGCAGGCAGACACCCACCCAACAGCCATCCACCTCACGACAGCCTCCAGCACATGCACCTGCACCCAAAGACAGCACACCTGACTCTCCCACAACCACATCCTCTTCCTCCACTTCCATCACCACTTCTCCTACCTTTTACCTTGGTCCTAAGAAAGTTTTCCTTGCTAATCTTGACCTCTTTCCCTCCACTGACCCACCCCCTCCATCTGCAAAGAGTCCCAAGAGCACCCCAGCCACCACCAGCCCAGCTTCGAGTGTCATTGTGGTGCATGGGTTCTGGAGCCCACCCTTTGCCAGCAGTGACACTTCAATCAGCAGCAAGGGGACAGCCAGCCCCCCACCAGGCAAGAAGACCAGGAAGCTAAAGGGCCGCCGTGAGAGGACTGACACGGCTGCCCCCAAGGAGCAAAGTTCGCCCACTTCACCAGCCACAAGATCTAGGGGAGGCAAGGGCCCGAGAGCCCCATCTAAGGAGCGAAAGGGCAGCAGGGCGGAAAAGTTAGCCAGCAGGAGCGCGGAGCAGGAGGGGCCCACAAGCCCCATCCCGGGTGTTAGGAAGGACACCAAAGGGCCCAGGACTCCGTCACCGAAGGGTCCAGCAACAGCCCGGTCGGAGGGCGACTGAGCAGGGAGTCCAGGCCAGGTCTGGCTCCCTTGACCAACTGGATGAGCACCGCTGAACAGGGCCCCGCCGTGGCGAGGAGCACCGCTGAACAGGGCCCCGCCATGCAGAAGAGCACCGCTGAACAGGGCCCCGCCGTGCAGAAGAGAACCGCTGAACAGGGCCCCGCCGTGCAGAAGAGCACCGCTGAACAGGGCCCCGCCGTGCAGAAGAGCACCGCTGAACAGGGCCCCGCCGTGCAGAAGAGCACAGCTGAACAGGGCCCCGCCGTGCAGAAGAGCACCGCTGAACAGGGCCCCGCCGTGCAGAAGAGCACCGCTGAACATGGCCCCGCCATGCAGAAGAGCACCGCTGAACAGGGCCCCGCCGTGCAGAAGAGCACCGCTGAACAGGGCCCCGCCGTGGCGAGGAGCACCGCTGAACAGGGCCCGCCGTGCAGAAGAGCACCGCTGAACAGGGCCCCGCCGTGCAGAAGAGCACCGCTGAACAGGGCCCCACCGTGCAGAAGAGCACCGCTGAACAGGGCCCGCCATGCAGAAGAGCACCGCTGAACAGGGCCCCGCCGTGCAGAAGAGCACCGCTGAACAGGGCCCCGCCGTGCAGAAGAGCACCGCTGAACAGGGCCCCGCCGTCTCAAGCACCGCTCCGCTGGGCCCTTCATCTCAAGCACCGCTCCGCTGGGCCCTTCATCTCAAGCACCGCTCCGCTGGGCCCTTCATCTTAAGCACCGCTCCGCTGGGCCCCGCCGTCTCAAGCACCGCTCCGCTGGGCCCTGCCGTCTCAAGCACCGCTCCGCTGGGCCCCGCCGTCTCATGCACCGCTCCGCTGGGCCCTTCATCTCAAGCACCGCTCCGCTGGGCCCTTCACCTCAAGCACCGCTCCGCTGGGCCCTTCATCTCAAGCACCGCTCCGCTGGCCCCTTCATCTCAAGCACCGCTCCGCTGGGCCCCGCCGTCTCAAGCACCGCTCCGCTGGGCCCTTCATCTCAAGCACCGCTCCGCTGGGCCCTGCCGTCTCAAGCACCGCTCCGCTGGGCCCCGCCGTCTCATGCACCGCTCCGCTGGGCCCTTCATCTCAAGCACCGCTCCGCTGGGCCCTTCACCTCAAGCACCGCTCCGCTGGGCCCTTCATCTCAAGCACCGCTCCGCTGGTCCCTTCATCTCAAGCACCGCTCCGCTGGGCCCCGCCGTCTCAAGCACCGCTCCGCTGGGCCCTTCATCTCAAGCACCGCTCCGCTGGGCCCTTCATCTCAAGCACCGCTCCGCTGGGCCCTTCATCTCAAGCACCGCTCCGCTGGGCCCCGCCGTCTCAAGCACCGCTCCGCTGGGCCCCGCAGTCTCATGCACCGCTCCGCTGGGCCCTTCATCTCAAGCACAGCTCCGCTGGGCTATTCATCTCAAGCACCGCTCTGCTGGGCCCTTCATCTCAAGCACCGCTCCGCTGGGCCCCGCCATCTCAAGCACCGCTCCGCTGGGCCCCGCCGTCTCAAGCACCGCTCCGCTGGGCCCCGCCGTCTCATGCACCGCTCCGCTGGGCCCGCCGTCTCAAGCACCGCTCCGCTGGGCCCCGCCGTCTCAAGCACCGCTCCGCTGGGCCCCGCCGTCTCAAGCACCGCTCCGCTGGGCCCCGCCGTCTCATGCACCGCTCCGCTGGGCCCTTCATCTCAAGCACCGCTCCGCTGGGCCCTTCATCTCAAGCACCGCTCCGCTGGGCCCTTCATCTTAAGCACCGCTCCGCTGGGCCCTTCATCTCAAGCACCGCTCCGCTGGGCCCCGCCGTCTCAAGCACCGCTCCGCTGGGCCCTTCATCTCAAGCACCGCTCCGCTGGGCCCTTCATCTCAAGCACCGCTCCGCTGGGCCCTTCATCTCAAGCACCGCTCCGCTGGGCCCTTCATCTCAAACACCGCTCCGCTGGGCCCCGCCGTCTCAAGCACCGCTCCGCTGGGCCCCGCGTCTCAAGCACCGCTCCGCTGGGCCCCGCCGTCTCATGCACCGCTCCGCTGGGCCCCTCCGTCTCAAGCACCACTGGCACAATGACAGTGCCGGATCTGTCTCGAGCTACTGTTCACGGTTCACTGTGCCCACCATGCCTCCTCCTTGACCGGTGGAGACTGTTATCCACCTGATGGACTGTGGCTTTGCAATCCCCAGGATGGCCGAGTGGCCAACCCACCCACTGTAGAGACTTGAGAGACTGTGGCTTTGCACTCCCCAGGATGGCCGAGTGGGCAACCCACCCACTGTAGAGACTTGAGAGACTGTGGCTTTGCACTCCCCAGGATGGCCGAGTGGCCAAGCCACCCACTGTAGAGACTTGAGAGACTGTGGCTTTGCACTCCCCAGGATGGCCGAGTGGGCATGGTGGCCCCTTCGTGGATCTGGCGTCGTGGAATCATGTGGCTGTGGTGCCCCCCCCCTTCCCTTCCCCCTGAGGTGCCTGTGGTTTTTTCATCAGATGCCCCTGCAGTGTTCTCTCCAAAGGACTCAGGTCTCCTGTGTGGGCTTTGCCCTTGTGTTGCTACACTTTAGCCCACGGACACTTGGAATCTCGTTAGATGTGCAGGACTTATTGCCTCGGTTTTTCGTATGCACTGGATATTGAATTTGGATTTTTGATTTGTTATTGCTATTTGACCGTGACTTATCAGTGGTTTTTATTTCCCATAAATTTCGAGTCACTATTTAATTATGTCCTTGTTTTCTTTACGGGGGTTTGGGTGGTTTCACTGTGACTTGTTGCTCTGCATTGGTGTGTACATGGTTTGGGGGGTGGGTGTATCGCGTATGTGTGTGCACGTAACCTTTCGTCCTCCCCCCTCCCCTGTGTCGTAGGTGCAGTACTCACCGTTGTCGTCTGCGCCGGCGTTCGTACTCGTGGTAGATGAGCAGGTAGACGAGAGCAGGTAGGATGTTTAATTCGGGTTCCATGCTGTCCTCCTTCCTCATGGAGTGCGTAGAGGTGCGCGTTTTCCCGTTCTTAGTCTGTTTCCGCCGTGTTTTTATCGGCGGTGCTCCCGCCCCAGAAAAGGTGGCGGATTGGCCGGTCATGATAGTGTGGGCGGTACATTGTCTGCCGCCTGGCTGTTGGCGGTGACCGCCACGCTGTTTGTCGGTCCCGCTGTGACGGTCGGAGTGTTAATGTGGCGGGCTGTGTTGGCGGTTCCCGCCAGGGTCAGAATTCCATTTTTTGGACCGCCGGCCTGTTGGCGGGTTGGCCGCCGCTTTATCACCGACCGCCAGGGTTAGAATCACCCCCATAATTTCTTGTACATATACATGACGTGTGAGATCGTCAATGGAAATGGATACATCCATTGGCTTTCCTATGATGCTTCCGCACGTTAGCCTATGCCTGGGTCCATTGTGTAGTTTCACACCCACTATACACTCAACTTCTGGCTACTTCAGTCTACTTGCAAATGCTCTGATGGTGAGGTCAGGAGTCCACCACTTTCGTTAAAGAATGTGTTTGGAAATGTTAAGTGTATCCCCGGCACTCAAAACGGCGGTTAGTTTATATAAGTGTACAAAATGTTCATGTTGTTTCTTACTTCTTTCCAAAAATGTATTATGTACAGCGTTACTGGGGTAAAATGTGATATATGCAGTTAATAAAATAGACATGTCAAAAGTTGAATTTAAAAAAGTATAATCGCAAATAAATGTGCAAAAACATGTTAAAAACACTCTTTGAAACGTTAATTACTTTTGTGATTTATTTAAAAAAGATCTTTTAAAAACTGAATGCACTTTTTTCACTTTTAAATGCAGAGACATGATTCCAGGTAGAGTGTTAGAGTAGGTAAGTAACATTTTTATTTGCATAGTTAGTTAAAACCAGTGCAATACAAGCACTTTTAAAAATAAGGCAAAATACATTTAAAGAATTGCAGTTTAAAAGATACTTGTTACGACAGAAGTTCACAGCAATTAGAATTGCACAAGCTGGTCAGTGTATGAACCTGTGTCTAAACTAAATGAAGCGTCATACCAATAATCAATCAATCAATGGCTCTTGTAGATGTTGGATAATAACCTGTTAGGGTCTCAAGGTGCTGGGGGGAAGGGGAGGGGAGGTGCAGCTCAGTCAAAGAGCCAGGTCTTGAGGTCCTTCCTGACAGCGAGGGTGATTGCCTGAGATGCAGCGGTAAAGCTCAAGTTCTGCTCAGCAAAGTAGGAGAAGGATCTCCCTCCAGCTGAGGTCTTTCAGTTCCCTGAGATATTGGCTAAGCCAGGCGGGCTGAGTGGAGATGTCTGGTGGGTGTGTAAAAGGAGAGGCACTGGTTGAGGTGTGCATGTCTGATGTTGTGGAGGGCCTTGTAGGCCAGTGAACCAGTGAAGGTCTCTCAGGTGACCTGAGATGTTGCTGAGGCGGGAGATGTTCAGGATACGTCTGGCTGAGGCATTCTGGATTCTCTACAATTTCTTTAGGAGTTTTTGGGTAATGCAGGTATAGAGTGCATTGCTGTTGTCGAGCTTGATGCTGACGAGCGCCTGGGTGACCTTTCTCCTGAACTCAATGGCGATCCACTTGAAAATCTTCCGAAGCAGGCCGAGCATGTGGAAGCATAAGGATGAGAAGGCCTTGATTTGGTTCATTGAGAGTGAGGAGTCAAGGAGGATGCCAAGGTTACATGAATGATCAGTGGGTGTGGGGGTGTTATGAACGCTGAGGGCCACCAGGAATTGTCCAAGGTGGAGGGGCAGGTGCCCAGGATGAGGACTTTGGTTTTGACGGAGTTGAGTTTGAGGCAGCTGTCCTTCATCCTGGCAGTGACTGTCTTCATTCAATTGTGAAAGTTGCTCCAGCTGCTGTAGTTTGTCGGTGAGGACCAAGAACAAAATTCCAATTTCCCAATAAACTGCACTTCCATGTGTGAAAGGCTGTCAAAGTGCAAAATGCAAAGTGCCAGGGAATTTCCTACTGGTATGTCCCAAAGGGGTTGAATGTTTAAAGTGTAGTGCTTATGAACCCGGTTCAAGGATTATAGGTCAGAGGTCTTGCACCTACAGAGCAGTTGCAGATTCCGTAGGTACTGTGTGTGGGCTAGTTCTCAGCATTTTCTTTTCTGCCAGCACAATGAATTTTCCCAACCTGCAACTAAGCAATGGATCCTGTGGTCTGAAGCAGGACAGCATTGCCTGTCTCTGTGTGTGAACCTCTCTTTGGTTGAACTGGGCTTTAAGCAAACCAATCATTTCTCCATTTAGTGTGTTATGGGTTCAAAGCAGATGCAGCAGATCCTCTGTGTCTTTGCCTCACCTAACAAACAGGTTAAAGTTTGCTACCTCTGCCAAGGTGGAAGATGCAACACGGACGGGAGTAGACGCAGGTGATGTTGCAGAAGTTTCTCCTTTCTGACACTGGAGAAGCCTAAGCCAAAGTATTTTTGCAGGTCGAGTGTACGATAACCACTAATTGTCATCCAAGCATGGCTTCAGTCTGGGAATGTTGCTTTATCTTCTACAAGTGAAAGGCTTTTGGTTGATTTGCAAACTATTTTTTTTAAGTTTAAGGCTGCATGGCTTGTTGGGGTATAAAAAATCTGAGACATCCCAATGTTTGTGATGGAATCCTAAAGAAAACATCTGGCGACATGTTCCTGTGCTGCTGCTCTAGCCAGATACAGTGCTTCAAGGAGCAGAGCTTCTGATCTTGTGTCAGCGTATAATGAATGCTTGTCACCTTGCCAGCAACTGTTTTGTTATACCAAACTCCAGCTGGACCTGTGCTAAAAAGGAATGGTTAGAGATGTTAAACATAATTCTGTAAATCTTAACTAATTTCTCTACCTCTCATGGGTTCATTTCCATACATAAGAGTTGGTAGTATTTTGGTTTGAGCTACCCAAAGGAGAGGTGACAGAGGTGGACCTGCCTATTTCATTTTTAGGTTTCTCATCCCTTTCCTCTTAATTGCCTCTCTCTGCATAACAAGTTTACCACAGTTATCAATAATTATGCCTAGGTACTTGTAATTAGCTACAGTCCGGATTTGTGTGTTTCCCAGACACCATGCTAGAGATTATTTCCTGCCACTGTTAATGGTCTTTATTTTGGTCATTTCTAGGTTTATTTCCAAGAAGTTCTCTGCTGCATATGCATGGATTCTGTTGAGGATATGGTGCTAGTACACCTGTGTGTGACTAACCAGGGCCATATCGTCAGTGTACAGGAAGCAGGATAGTGCCTCACCCCTCAACCTGAGTGCATGCGAATTGCTTAACTCATGTATCTGTGCCAAGTCCGCTGTGTAAAGGTTGAATAATGTATGGATGAATACACATCACTGGTTTAGCCCTTTGGTAGTTGGAATTCACCAGGAGAGGTGTTTACCCTCATCCAATTTCACCTGCACCCAAGTGTCTGTGTGTAATAGGATTAACATGTCCAGCAATGACTGCAAGATGTTCCAGTTGGCCAGTTTTTTCAATAGCCTAGCCTGGTCTATGTTGTTGAATGCATCTCTAAAATCAGTAAAGCAGAGGTGGAGTTGTTGCTTGGAAGACCTAGCATTGTCTATGAGCATTTCTGACCAATAATTTAGTAACTGTGCCCGTAGAATTGGAGAATCCATAAGTGGGATGATTGCGTCCCCCAAGGCCCAGGTTTGTATTTTTTGTACCAGAGTGCCTGAGAAGTATTTTGCCTCGTTGTCGATCAAAGTGACCAGGTGGTAGTTTTTTGGTCAGGATTTGTCACCACCCTTGTATAATGGAAAAGCAACTGAGACTTTCCAGGAGGCTGGGAGTTTCCCCAGTGATCTAATTTCACAGGCAAGAGAGTCCATGGTCTCTGCCCAGAATTCCACATCTTGTTCATAAAGGGTCGGTGAGATACTCTATGGTCCCAGAGCTCCTTCCCTTATGCCTTTGGCAATTTGGTGCTTGATTATGGTGATAAGAGATGGCTGTCGATCAAACTGATGATTTTCAGACAGTGATACCAGAGTACAGATGTGATTTTAGTCTGTAATCACGGACTCTTCTGTCACCTTGGGCTGACTTGTCAATTGCTGGTTAAAGAAGTTCCTGAAAAAGTGTGCCCAAGCCTCTTCAGAGATATGGGAAACCATGCCCCCATGAGTAGGGCTCATTATTTTGTTTTAAAAAGTGAGTGTTAATTTTAGCTTTGATGTCGGAGAATTATTTTGCCCAAAGTCTTGTTGATGTTCCTTTTTAGTTTTTTTAGCATACTTCTTTGTTTATGGAGTAGCAGTTGAAGGAAGAATTCACCAGGTTTACCTCTCAGCGATTTCAGTGTGCTTGTTGTGGCCCTTTTTAGTTGTCTCAGTTGTTTCTGCTGGGCTATGGGATCCCTCCAGCTTCCCTAGAAATCTGATGAGATCTTGTTCTAGCTGACATAGAAAACATGTTTGCTAAGTTGGCAGTGAAGCATTCCCATCTGTTGGTAAGTTTGCTTGCAATTGTTCCTTATACTAATATTAGATTGTGCCAATTGAAGCACCTCCTCAGTGTTTACTAATGAAGTCTAAATTCTCTTGAATTGGTATTTCTGCAGGCGTTTCAGTGCAGGTGCAGCTTCTAGGAGAAGCATCTCCTGCAGCCAATGGTGGCTGCCCCCTTTGTCACCTAAATGAAATGTGGATACACAATGAAACATTGTGAGGAAAACAAAAGTGTACTCTAATGTTCTGCAGGTAGACGCAGAGTAAAAGGAAGCCACAGACTTCATGGTATTTTCTGTTAAGTGCCTTGAGATTAATATGCTGCAAATCATCCAGTAGGCGTCTGCCTGTTTTACTTCCTCTACCAAACACATTTCTGCTTTGTTCTGGGATGTTCCAAATTGAGGACTGGTCCATTACTGCAACATCAGAGGAGGGACCTAAATGACATAACTTCAGGTCCCACTGAATATAAGGTTAGTGGTGTCCAACTTTCTTATATACATAAAAAATTGGTTGACAAGGCATTCCGCATCTTGTTTTTTAGGCTTTGGGTGAAGGTAAGCATGATTATTACTTCCTCCTTGTTTCCATTAAGAAATAAAGCTGGTCTTAACTGTGGCAATGGTTGTTAAAGTAGAGTGGGGTTCCTCTGCTGCGACTGTGCGGACTCATGATATGTAAATTGCCAGCCCACTTGATATGCAGCCGTAACGAGACTGCCTGACTGCTGGCATGTAAAAGCACATGAATCCTTGTAGACATAGCAGTTCGGCCAGCCAGGTTTTTGATATAGAATTATATCAAAAGTTTTATTGAGGAGCAGAAACACTGGATCCATGGCTTTGTTTGCCAGGCCACTAATGTTCCATGAGCACAGATGAAGAGTGGATTTGCTCTGTGTGTGTGACACACTGCTGTGCAGATTTTTTCATGAACTCTCAATAAGGCCGTTGATAGTTCTGGATACCTGCCTGAGGTCAGAGTACAAATTAGATTGCTAAGGCAGAGGCCGGAGCCGACAATGCATATAATTTGGTACTCACCTCCTGTTAGGCAACTGTCCCTGACCTCCCCTGAATACCGAACTGGCATTTTTTTTGTTACCCTCTTTATAGAGAAGGGGGTGGGGTAAATTATGTTGCAATGGAGAGTAATGTCTATACCCCAAGCTTTGAATGTTGTTCAGCTAGTACTCTTAGAGCAACAGAAGATGATCTTCAGATTGTCTTAGTGACTTCCTACACCAATGTGGTTTCTGGACTAATAAACAAACTGTATTGCAAGCAGGTTAGTTGACGTTATATTGGCCAAAGCTTCAATGTTTGACAGCCGTAGAAGGATGTTGCCTCTATTTAGGACAACAAAGTTGCCTCTTGGCTTGTAGTTGAGTTAAAAAAATAAAATGCAAGAGTCCGATTACAGGGGGATATGATGTATGCCACCACCCCCTGGGGTTCTTACTGCTGATTTGAGCACTGCTGACTAATTTTGCTCCCCTATGCTTAAACTGCTTTGAGCTGCCAGCAGAGAAAGATGATTGGGTTGTAGTGGTCCAAATATTCTGGCTCTTGGTGATCCAGGCCTCCTGTGCTAACGACTCTTGTTGGAGAGTCTGGTATGCTCCTGGCAGTGTTTGTGAACTTGAGCCAGGGTCAGACATGTCCACTACTGTGGTCAAGAGACCGTAAGCATTGTCTGTGCTGCCATCTGCTCTCTGCTGGGCCTTTCCCTGATGGTTGTGACACCTCTGACCGCTGCCAGGCTCCGTTCTGAGCTCTCCCTCCTTAGATGGTTAATTTGGGAGGGCCTACAGAGCTGTTATCATGCTGTGAGGGCCATGTGAGCTGGAGGTGTTCCATGAGGATTGACCTTTTCTTCCAGGCCCCTATACATATCTAAGGTGATCCTTTTGTCATCAGATGAACATGTTCCTGGTGCATTTTGCCTGTATGCCTGCTTGAGGATTGGATGGGAGGGTGGTTGTCGAGTGGCTTCTGAAGACTGGGGGTCTGGAAGAAAAGGTGTATCCCCCCAAATTAGTTTGTAGTTGACGAAATAGGGGGTACACAGCTAGTTATTTTTTTGTTCCTGCCCTTTCTCCCTTGCATCCAGCTTTGTTTTGCATCTTGAGCTGGGACAACCTCAGGAAGGGAGGTGCCATGCCAATAGTTCCTGGATGATGTGCAGTGGAAAGACAAGCAGCTATTCAAGGTGAACTAATAATGTGTGCAATCTGAACTTTTATTATAGCAGATGGCTCCCTGAGGTCCGCGGCATTTGGGCCTGAAGTACCCTTGTGAAGGGTGGTCTTTTTCTTTAGTTTGTTTAAGATGTTGGTGCACATGGAGGGAAGACTTGGCAATTTGTCCACAATCTGGCCCCAGCTGCAAGTCAATTTTGCCTCTGACTGTGCCCATTTTATCAATAAGTTTAAATTCTCCATCTTCTTATCGATGGCAGCGACACATAGACCCAGGGTGTTAAGTAAAGTCAATTGAATATCCATTTTATCAGACTGGTACTGAAGGGCCTCCACTTCCTGTTGCATGGTGTTTAGAAAGGACATTGTCCGTCTGTGACACAGCCATTCTTCCTGAATCAGCCCCACTCCCAATGTCCAGTTCCTGCTCTCCTCTGAGATCTTGGGTAATGGTGGAGGGGGACGATCCCTGTGGGGAATCCAGCTAGTAGGAGGCAGATATTTCTGCCCACTCCTGAGTAGCCATGTATGAGAGGGTCCCCTGCTCTTCCGCTTGATGTTCTTTATCCTCAAGGCTCCCTAGGTACTCTTGCTGTTTGTGGTGTACAGGTGGTGGAATATTTGGTGGCAAGTTTGGTGTGCCAGTATATGATGATGGGCCTTGCAAGATCTTAGAAGCAGTTGGACTGACATTTTGGTCAGTGTTGTTGTCCAGGGCCATGGCTGTGCTGCCGTCCTGTGTCGGGGTAAGGGAATCTTCCCTGTTGCAAATCCAAGGATCTGCCTGGATGGCCTGATTGGTTGGTGACTGTGCTACCCCTTGGTTTCCTGCAGTATGTCCAACCTCTTGTCCCTCTTGACTCGACTACATAGGATGAGGGGTGGCTTGTGCTCGAGCTGGATTGCCTCTCCCTTTTATCTAAGTTTTTGGGGCATTGTGGGACATAGAGTTTGTGAGAGCCTCCTTTGCTTGATTACATGCCTCTTGAGATTGTGAAAGCGGTACAGCCTGAAGTGGTGGCTGCAAGCCGTGGATTTCACTGCTGCTTGAAAAATTATGCACCCTGTGTCATTCAAGAAGAAAAATGTCAATAGATTTGTTGTTGGATGGAGTGACTGAGGTTTCTCTTAACCCTGGCAGCCGACTCATCTGTGATCCCCTTCAATGAGTCCTGTGCTTCTGAGTCAATTGTAACCAGAGGGTCTGGTGGTTGAGCTTGTCTCCTTTCTTCTGTGGATTCCATCTTTTTGCAATTTTCCCTTCCCAGGCTGGTAGGGGATGGTCTTACTTTTCCTGACCTCATGGGTTTAGTTGGCCTCCACCCCGGTGATGAACAAACCCCGTTACACATTTTGTAATGGCCGCTTTGCTTCTTTATTGCTTCTTTGCCACTACTTTGCTTTGATACTTTGCTTGTCTTTGTTCAGCTAGCTGGATTAATAGCTTATTTTGCTTGCCTTTGCCTTTGCCTTTGTTTTTGCCTTTGTTCCTTGTCGAGTTTGCATTTTGTCACTTTGGAAGTGATCTCGGTTGGAGCAGGCTGATATTAGATTCAGGCTGGAGCTGGTGAGGGTGCTGGGATTAGTGATGGGATTAATGCTGCAGTGCTGCAGTGTCAACCATAGGGCTCAGAGCTCTGCAGTCTCTTTCCTCTCACCTGGCACATAAAATTTGTAATGCCTGTTCCTTATTGCAGAATGATGCAGGTGCCTTCAGTATGCAGCCGGCCAAATCAGCCAATTCGGTGACGCCTCACCCCTCCTGCAGGCTGACAATGACTTGGATAGGAGGGGAGCACGAGCATACACATCTTGTTGCTGGACCATCTTGTTGCTGGGCCAGAGGAGCTGAAGGAGTAGCTTGACAGAGGAGCTGTAGTGAATAGCTGTGTAGGATGCTGAGGAAGGACTAATACAAAGGAGAATACTGGTTGGTAAGCTAGATGCTTGAACTGCCTTGACCTGCCTCGGCTGTCACCACAACCCTGGCTGTTACCACGGGTCCGGCTCTCCCGTGTCACCTTCCACTCTCCTGAAAGTTGCCTCCTGGTGACTTTCCCGGTCTTGCTGGTATTTTTCCCCTGGTTTAGTGCAGCAGGTATTCTGGTAGATGTACTGGTTCCCCAATCAGGATTAGGCAGGTCTCAGGTAAGTCAGGAGCTATTTGAAAAACATTTTTTTCAACTCAGTGATCACATCAATGCTAATGTCGCGCCGCACCGCGCGGCGCGAGCCGAGAGCTCGACTTCTGCCGGGCGTTCGGCTCGGGCCGCGCACCGCGTTATTAAGACGCGGCGCGCCCCCAGCCTCTCCTGCGCGTTTCGAGGCCCCAGATTTGCTTGGGGCCTCGTTCTTCCTTCTGCCTTACACTGTCCCAGGGGTCTCTGAACCCTCTTACCTGTTTTTCTTCGTTTCTTTGTCCTTTCTTCTTTTTGGCAGTCTGTTGTGTGCCTTTCTTTATGTTTTTTCCTCCTTCCCAGATTCCTGTGCTTTCCCAGCATTCCTTGTTCCCTATTCTCTATGGTTCCTCTACTATTCTGTTCTATGTATTATTTCCCTATCTAAGATGGTGTCCTTTTACTTCCTGTGGGTCACTTCCTGTTTTTTGGTATATAAGGGCTGTGTTTTTCCTCTTTCTTTGCGCTGCAACACTTTCTGCTCAGTTAGTGTCTTCGCTCCTGATTTCCTTGCCTTTTGGTTTTGGATTCAGCATTCTGCGTTTTCTGATTTTTGCTCCTTTTGGATTCCTGTTTGTTTGTTCTTGTTTTTCTCCAGGAGTCTTCCTGTTTGGAGGTTTTTTCCCCTTTTTAAGGGTTTTTTTCCCTCTGGCGCTACTTTCTGAAGGGCACGGTCTGTTCTTGGTGTCTCCATTGCCTACAGCACCGTGGCTACCAGAAAGAGTCGCCCCTTTTTGGGCCAAAGCCGAACATTGAAGATTCACGCCACCAGATCTGCAAATTCCAGGCGCAAGCAGCACGTGAGTCGTGACAGATTGCAGCGCCTAACCATTCCGACGTCCTCAAACACCATGGATAATACAGTGGCGGCTGCTGCAGATCCGGAGCAATCTCTGTTGACCACGATTCAGCAACAAGCCCAGGAATTGCAGCAACTACGTAATGAAAATGCTGCGTTACGACAGGCTTTGGCCCTCCGCACCAGTGATGTTCCGACAATCTCCGCTTCTACCCCTTGTTTCTCTGGTGAACCAACCAAGCTTCGCGAGTTCTTGGATGCTTTAACGGTGTATTTCGCCTTCCGACCTACTCAATTCTCCCACGACAGGACCAAGGTGGGTTATCTTATCAGTGCCTTATCCGGTCCAGCCTTGGCCTGGGCAACCCCGATGGTGTCCTCCAACGACCCTGTATTGTCAGACTATTCCGCCTTTGTGAGTCGCTTCAAACAGATGTTTAGCCGTCCCGGATTGGAAGCCTCCGCTGAAGAAGCCTTGTGCGACGTCCAACAAGGCTCCCAAGACGTCCTGCAATATATAACCCGTTTTCGTCAGCTGGCGGCAGAGACCACTTGGGTGGAACGTACTCTGGTAACATTATTTCGTAGAGGACTCAAAGAAGAAATAAAGGATGAACTAGTGCATTCTACCAGAGCGGAAGATCTTCGTGGCCTGATGGATCAAGCACTGTCCATCGAATATCGTCTTCAGGAACGGAGATCGGAAAAGAAAAGGAGTAGAGGGTTTGCCCAGCCAAGTAGCTCACGTGCATACCTGCAGCGTTCCGAGGAACCTCGCACTCCTGCTAGAGACATCGAAGGGGAACCCATGCAGGTGGATACTACCCGAGGTCCGCTCTCTGCTAGTGAACGAGAAGACAGACGCAAGAGAGGGTTGTGCCTGTATTGTGGTTCTGCTGGTCACATTCTCCGTACCTGTCCAGTACGTCCGTCCAGGCCTTCGGGAAACGCCAACTCCCGTCCTCTGTAAGAAGGGAGGGGACGGGATCTACAGCTATACCTTCCATCAGCTCCTTTAATGACAATACAACTGCCTTGTTCATCTTTCCTGTCCTGTTACAACTTCCTGACGGTCGTCAAGAAAAGACTATGGCATAACTAGATTGTGGTGCTAGTGGTATATACATGGACAAGACGTGGGCTGCTACTAACCTAGTTCCTACTCAAGCAAAAGAAGTACCCGAACAGGTACACACTGTGGATGGATCTTTGATATCCTCTGGTCCTGTAGACACCACTACCCTGATGTTAAGTCTACAGGTGGGAAACCATCAAGAACACATCTCCTTCGATCTTATTACGTCCCCTAACCATACCATCATTCTTGGAATTCCGTGGTTCATCAGACATAACCCATATATAAATTGGGTTACCCGGACAGTCTCTTTGTCTTCGCAATTTTGTCATGAGAACTGTTTTACTTCCGACAAGTATTGGTCTCCGAAAAGATCCTTAGCTACTGAAGGTGCCACTGGTATGTCCATTAATACGGTCCAAGGGGTCCCAGACCACTATTTGGAGTTTCAGGATGTTTTCCAAAAACCGTCAAAACCTGTGCTACCTCCACATCGAGAATATGATTGTGCAATTCCATTGGAACCCGGCACAATTGTTCCTTTTGGGAGGATATATTTCCTCACGGATCCCGAAAAGGAAGTTCTAAAGGAGTATCTGGACGAAAATATACAGAGTGGTCTTATTGTTCCATCGTCGTCTCCGGCTGGGGCCCCTCTCTTTTTTGTGCCCAAGAAGACTAAGGATCTTCGTCCGTGCCTGGATTTTCGAGGTCTGAATAAAATTACCATTAAAGATCGTTATCCTTTGCCTCTCATCAGGGACATACTGGAAGCAATCAGAGGGGCCCAACGTTTTACTAAATTGGATTTACGAGGAGCCTACCACCTTTTACGCATAAGAGAAGGCGACGAATGGAAGACAGCATTCAGGACCCCATTTGGCCATTTTGAATATAGGGTTATGCCGTTTGGTCTTACTAACGCCCCCGCAATCTTCCAGAGATTTATGGACTCAGTGTTTTCAGACCTACTGAATCAGACAGTCGTGATCTACCTAGATGATATTCTAATTTATTCTAGAAATCCTGAACTCCATACTTCCCATGTGAAACAAGTTCTTCAAAGACTTCGTGATCATCAACTATTTTGCAAACCAGAGAAATGTGAGTTCGACATGACGGAAGTCAAATATCTGGGCTATCATTTAAGTCCCACCGGCATAGCTATGGATCAAGAAAAGGTACAAGCTATCCTAGAGTGGCCTTCTCCTTCTACCATAAAAGAAACACAATGTTTCCTAGGTTTAGCAAACTTCTATCGACAATTCATTCTAGACTTTGCCAGTCAGACTAGCCACATAACTCACACCTTAAAGAAGGACAATCTAAAGAAGGGGTTTGTCTGGACTGAGGCTGCTGAAGCAGCCTTTCAAAGCTTAAAGAGAGCCTTCACCCAAGCCCCCATCTTAAGACATCCAGATACCACCAAACAATTTATAGTAGTAACTGATGCTTCTGAGAGAGCCATCGGAGCTGTCTTACTCCAACGACAAGAGGATGATGGCCTTTTTTCTATTTGTCTCATATCCTTTCCACAGCTGAACAACATTATTCCGTACTTGAAAGGGAATTATTGGCTCTGAAAACAGCCTGCCTTGAGTGGAGACAGTTTCTGATGGGTTCCAAGGAACCATTTGAAGTGAGGACAGACCACCGTAATTTACAATGTTTAAGAAATTTTGTATGCCAGAATAGTCGTCAGGCCCGCTGGGCCTTTTTCTTCAGTCAGTACGATTTTTATATTACATATATTCCAGGATCTCAAAACATTCTGGCTGATGCTCTGTCTCGCCGATATCCAGAGTGTTCTCCTTCCTCATCCCTGTATCTTCTAGAACCCAGTAAGATCATTGGAGTGGCTCAGTCTTTCCTGGAAGAAGTACAACAAGAATACGCCAACCTATCGGACCATGACATAGAAGAACTAAGACCATTATTGTACAAGAAACAAGGATATTTTTATTACCAAGACCTGATATTCCTCCCTACAAACAAGGTGCAAAAGAAAGCATTACAAATGTGCCATGATTCCCCTGTAGCTGGTCATAGAGGCATCAAAGCCACACAAGAACTACTTTCACGATTTTTCTGGTGGCCTACCTGGAAACTGGATGTGGAAAGATACGTTCAGGCCTGCCCCATATGTGCCCAAGTCAAAATACCTCACACCAGACCGGCAGGATTACTACAGCCTTTGCCTGTTCCATCGGCCCCATGGCATACTATCTCTACTGATTTTATGTGTTCACTCCCACCATCAGCAGGAAACCGGGTTATCATGGTCACAGTGGATTCTTTCACAAAGATGGCTCATTTCACTGGCCTAAAAAGGCTGCCTACTTCTCAAGAACTAAGTCAAATATTCATAGATCATGTCTTCCGTCTCCATGGACTTCCCCATACCATAATATCTGATAGAGGACCTCAGTACATCTCCCGATTTTGGAAGCATTTTTGTAAAACACTGAATATAAATAGAGCCCTGTCTTCAGGGTTCCATCCTCAGACCAACGGACAGACTGAGCGTCTGAACCAAGGACTAGAGCAATATCTTCGATGCTTTTGCAATTCTACCCAAAGTAACTGGAGCACTTACCTCTCTTTAGCTGAGTTTTCCTACAATAACTCAGTCCATAGTGCCTCCAAGGTCACTCCCTTTTTCTGTTCCTATGGTTTTCATCCTACCTCTTTCCCTACTTCTCCACAATCCAACTCTCCTCTACCTGCTATTACCTATTTCTCCAAACGCCTTCTCCAACTCCATAAACTAATTCGATCTAATTTGTTACATACCAAGAGGTATATGAAGAAGGCTGCAGACAAGAGACGTACAACCAATCCAAATTATCATATGCAAGATAAAGTCTGGCTCTCCTCCAAATTCTTGCCCTCACGTCTCTCTCAAAACAAGTTCACACCTCGTTACTATGGGCCTTTCCGTATTATCCAGTTGGTCAATCCTGTCACTGTCCGTCTTCACTTACCCCATACATGGAAGATCCATCCGGTTTTTCATGTTTCTCAGCTTAAACCTTATGTGTCTGATCCTTACTCACGTCAGTTTCCTTGTCCACCTCCTGTCCTTGTGGATGATGTTCCTGAATATGAAGTGCAGGAAATTTGTGACTCTCGTCTTTTTCATAAACGACTTCAGTATCTGATTCATTGGAAGGGTTATCCTCTCAGTGAATGTTCATGGGAAGATGCCTCTTCCGTTCACGCTCCTCTCCTGATTCAACGCGTTCACTGTTTATTCCCTCTTAAACCTGGGCCTTCGGGAGGGGGACCTACTGTTGCGCCGCACCGTGCGGCGCAAGCCGAGAGCTCGACTTCTGCCGGGCGTTCGGCTCGGGCCGCGCACCGCGTTATTAAGACGCGGCACGCCCCCAGCCTCTCCTGCGCGTTTCGAGGCCCCAGATTTGCTTGGGGCCTCGTTCTTCCTTCTGCCTTACACTGTCCCAGGGGTCTCTGAACCCTCTTACCTGTTTTTCTTCGTTTCTTTGTCCTTTCTTCTTTTTGGCAGTCTGTTGTGTGCCTTTCTTTATGTTTTTTCCTCCTTCCCAGATTCCTGTGCTTTCCCAGCATTCCTTGTTCCCTATTCTCTATGGTTCCTCTACTATTCTGTTCTATGTATTATTTCCCTATCTAAGATGGTGTCCTTTTACTTCCTGTGGGTCACTTCCTGTTTTTTGGTATATAAGGGCTGTGTTTTTCCTCTTTCTTTGCGCTGCAACACTTTCTGCTCAGTTAGTGTCTTCGCTCCTGATTTCCTTGCCTTTTGGTTTTGGATTCAGCATTCTGCGTTTTCTGATTTTTGCTCCTTTTGGATTCCTGTTTGTTTGTTCTTGTTTTTCTCCAGGAGTCTTCCTGTTTGGAGGTTTTTTCCCCTTTTTAAGGGGTTTTTTCCCTCTGGCGCTACTTTCTGAAGGGCACGGTCTGTTCTTGGTGTCTCCATTGCCTACAGCACCGTGGCTACCAGAAAGAGTCGCCCCTTTTTGGGCCAAAGCCGAACATTGAAGATTCACGCCACCAGATCTGCAAATTCCAGGCGCAAGCAGCACGTGAGTCGTGACAGCTAAGCATTTCCTGCATGACCAACCTGGCTTCAGATCACACTGCAGCATGAGAACTGCTACCATACACATCACAGTCAGTGCCCTCTGGACCATGGACGAAAATTACCTCAAGCTCCTCACAGTTGTCTTTGACACAGTTAGCCATGCCACCTCCATATGCACCATGGAGTCTTAAATGAAATTCACCAGCAATGTCCTTCACTGGTTCTCCTCCTTTATTTCTAATCAACATCAATTTATATAACTGAGTACATCCAGGTCCCAAAAGGTCCCTCTCACCTGCAGAGTCCTCATGGGTTCAATAGGGAAACCAACTTTAGAATGCATTATTTACCACACATGCCTTTATCATGCTACATTTAACACCCAGTAAGTAAGTAGCACACAGGTAAGGTGTATACCTTTACCACATATGCCTTTAGCAGGCAGGTAAGCATTTTTTTAAGAGTGTTATTATTATTTTATTGAAAAAAGGGTTTAGGTGTGGGTTGTGGTAAAGGACGGTAAGGGTAATATTATGGCCTAAGGGTGGGTAGTGGTAAGGAAAGTAAGGGTAATTGTAGGGTTTAGAGGTGGTTAGTGGTAAAGGGACATAAGGGTAATTTTACGGTTTAGAGGTAGGTAGTGGTAAAGGGAGGTAAAGGTAATTTTAGGGTTTACGGGTAGGTAGTGGTAAAGGAAACTAAAGGTAATATTTTAGGGTGAAAATGTGGATAGTGGTAAAGGGAGGTTAGGAGTAAATTAGAAAACATAGGGGGCATAAGCTGTCCCCCAAAATGGATACAATAAGTCATTTAACAAATAATAATTAGATAAACGTATACTACAAATACTTAACATAGTAAAGTCATGTGTAGCAAAGGCATATGTGTGGTAAATGCTATGAGGAAAAGGCATGCATGGTAACTACATGCATTGTATGGCAATTAATGTCAACCTCAACCTCTACCGAATTTCAATGCCTTGGGTCCAATCTGACGTGGCTTTGCGTGCAAAATAACGATGGACTGGGATGCAGTCCTGGGTAATTACCAGTGACTGAGATTATTTCAAGAATTTCCATTCATCACTTTTCTGTATACTTTAGTGTGCCACCCCCACGTGGGACCAGGATGCATAGAAATGTGTCCCCTGCACACTTACTGTAACAAACTATACCTGGCATGACGAGCCCTGTCTGGGGTGAAAATGGTCCTAGTTTGCTTGTATTCCAAGTTCAGGGAAGACTTGGCCTAAGAGTTCGGGCTAGACTGCTCCCATGGAAGCAGGGTCGTGACTGATTGCATATGGCTGGATCCAAACTTGAGGTGACATGGTGTACAAAATAACGAAGGCCTGGGATGCGGCCCAGAGTGAATGCTAGAGGCAGAAAATAATTTAATCTTTCCATTTATTATTTTTGTATACGTTGTATCAGAGTTCCAGGCACACTTCATGAATCCTACATTTGCACCCATGAACGGTACGAGCCGAAGGCGTACAGATTTCCGTGTTTTATTTAGAATTCGGCTCATGAAGCAATGCAGTCCTGTGGTTTCATACGTCCCCACTCTCACTCATTCAGAAAGAGTAATATTTTTACTCTGCTAGTTTTGCAACTAATGCCACTTCAGTTTAATGAAACCGTCAGTATTTGAAAGGGTTAGTTAGAAAATCAATTAGTAATTTGTAGTTTCATAAGCATAAAATAAATGAAAAAGTTCGTCAGTTTGTGTGAACTCTTTGATCGCATGTAGGAAATTAAAAACAAGTGCATCCCAAGGCTCTAGAATTCCACTGTGTCTTGAATGGACAAGACAAAATGTACTGTCAGGTCAAAGCCTACTCTGACAACATTCAAAAGGCAGTTTGACCATTGTTTGCCTCTGGCAAAAATTCCTTTGCTTACACTTTCTCTCAATAAATTATGGCATGTGCGGTGTAACTATCCCTCATTGTGAAAATCAAATGTGCAGGCATGCAATTTTGATGAACAGTGGCCTGCCAAATTAATTTTCTTCTAAAGCAAGTATTACAGTTGACTTCATTTAAATCCATGCTGTTCATAATCAAACTCTATATGCATGATTTGAGCTGAAAGGCAAATTATGTGAGTGCAGTTTGTTTGAAAAGCTTTTTATGCACTTTCCTATACGGAGAAAATTGTTAATTGCTGAGGTATTTCTGTTTTGTGATTTGGAACCTGGGGCCACATCAAGATCTCATTTTCTCCAATGGCGCTGAGGGAGAGTGACTGTATTTTTCCCACATCTTCAGCGTATACATTGAGGGGCATATTTGTCAAGCTTTCATGCACTACAGCACAGCAAGCCACCTTGCTGCGCTGTGTGAAAGGGAAAGGACAGGAATGCATCAGATTTAAAATTATACAGCAAATTCCTTTTGTTTCCTTGGGCTGGCATCCTTCTGGCTGCCTTAGTGCCAACGCAGGCACCCTCGTAGGGGAGATTGTTTTTCGTGCAGGAAGGGATACCTTCCAGCTCAAAAACAATCTCCAGAGGCATTTTCCTTTTCCTATGTGTGCTGCAGAATGCAGAATTTATCATACATACAGATGTGTAATAGTTTGAAGGCTGTCAGATAATAAACTTCCTGGGTCAGCTGTTCATTAAGTTATTCCTCAATAACATATAGAAGCTCTTGTTATGTTATGTTAAAACCATAAGACACCAGAAGGTCTCTTGGCACTCTAGAAACAGAAAAATAACAAAATAAGATAAAGAAAATGTATCAATTATGGAAAGCCTGGTTGAAAGCCATGTCTTTCAGCACTTTTCTTAAAGGTAGCAATTCAGGAATAGAACCAATCTCTGCTAGTAGGCTATTCCATTCTTTAGACGCAAGTACCTAAAAACTATGTCCACCCATTCTACATTTCCAAACCTTGGGAACGGCAGACGGTTAGCAAAAGCTGAGTGGAGAGTCCTTCTTGGAGAGTATCTCAATATACAATCTCTTAGCAATATACACCCTCTTCTGTATCTTATAAATTAGACAGCATTTTTAAATATAATCTGTTGTTTGATTGTGAGCCAGTTTAGGCTCTTTAGATAGACAGTAATCAGCATTCTCTGAGGAATTTTAAAAATCATCATGGCAGCAGCATTCTGGATTTGCTGTAGTCTTTTTTTATTCACACTCAGGAAGACAAAGATGTATACTATTAGCGTATTTCAGTATGATGCCAATGGAGTAAACCATGATAGGCTTTATGGCTTTATAAATGAGAAACAGTTGAAACTTTCTAATGGTTATCAACTTAAACAAACATTACGAGACAACTGTACTAATTTGTGATAGATTAATGACAATTCCCAGACTTTTAGACATTGGTTTTGGAGAAGGAAGCACACCCATTATGGGTAGCCAATAGGATCCAGTCCATAAGGAGTGTACATGACCTAAAATCACTATTTCCATCATTTTCGTGTTCAGCTTTAAATGATTTTTTCACATCAGTTCTCTGATGAAACACATTTTGCTCCTACAATGATTTTGTGTAGATTCAGGACAATTGAACTTAAGTAGGATTTGACAATCATCAGCATACTTTGAGATTCAACATCCATTATTGGTGAGCTCCATGTATAGGTGGCCACATATAGATATTAAAAAGTGCGAAAGGGCTGATCCTTGTGGAACACCATGCTCAATCTCTAGTTCTGGTACCATAAAAGTATGAATTTGCCTGTGTTCTTTTCTCCAAAAGGGAGGTGAGCCAACTGTGTGTCTTTCCTCTAAAGTCTGCCATCCATAGTCGATCCAATAAATTCTTGTGATCAACCAGGTTAGGGGCAAAATTATTGATAGGTGAAAAAATGTCCATAAGTCCTTCTCTGTTAGGCCGGTCACCTCTCAGTGTTTTTACACTAATCTCCTAATTCAGATCTTCCTTTCCCTAACAGACAGACACTGATTCCACTTCAGCTTGAGGAGCAGTAGCATCTCGAGGCCAAAGTTGGGTGACATCTACATAACCATGTTTTCTCATGGTCTGTTCCTAGGTCATTGAGAATGCCATGGATCAAACATCAGAAATGCTTTCTTGCCACAGAATTTGAACTAACCACCCACAGCTCACCCTGTCTTTCCTGGTAATGTTTATTATGTATATCCTTCCCATAATCTACCTACAATATAATGCGGGTGATAAGTTCTTTTGACTTCTTTCAGGGTTCTGCACTTTACTTGAAACAGCCCAACCCACATCTTGCATTAGGACCATTATCTCCATCAATCTTTTGACCGAAAGGAATGTGATTCCCACTCCAACAGTAATTTAGCAGACTCTCTAAAACACACAATATTAATTGGAATTCTGAATTCAGCACCAAAGGCATATCCTCAAACAGTCTCATGGGCCAAATAATTTTCCCAATCCACACATAACCAATATGGTTCCTTTGACATTTTCCTCAGTTGAGTATTGCAAGACACCATTGTCTTGATAGCAGTATACAGAGATGACATGTAGCCTCTAAAATGTATTTTAAGAGACTACGAACTCAGATTTGATATATTTGCCAATGACACTCAAATCTTCTTTAATATTAACAGTAATGCATCTTGCCAACTCAGATATAATTCTGACAGCCTCAGTTCCATTCAACCTTGCATGAACAAAACAGAAAAGAAAATTGATAATATTTGAACCACTGAACTAATACTAATTTTAGTGCTGACTGCTGCAACCATTTAGAATCATCAATACCACCTAGTTTTATGTGACGCTTACATATACAAATAAAATTGCCTCTTCATGACAGTTTATCCTCAATACATTCAAAGAAGAAACCACTCTTTTCAAAGAACAGAACCAGAGCTGTAGGCAATACAATAATTGATGGAAGGTGAATTATTGGTAAGGGCAGGAAAATACCTACACTTAGCAAGAGGCCACTGATCTCCACTGAGGTCCAGTTAGGTCTCAATAAAGTAAACCCAGCTCAACCCTTGGTAGGTTGGCAACAAGTGACAAGACTTTACTTCGGAGACAAGTGTGTAAAGCATTTAAAGATCACAGTGAATAAGTAAAACACAAAACACAATAAAAATCTAACATCAGTTTATAAAAATGAATGATATTTTTATCTTTAAAATGACACCAAGGCGGTCATTCTAACCTTGGCAGGCGGCGGTCGGCACCCGCCTGGCGGGAACCGCCAGAAGACCGTACCGCGGTCAAAAGACCGCGGCGGTCATTCTGTCTTTCCCGCTGGGCTGGCGGGCGACCACCAAAAGGCCGCCCGCCCAGCGGGAAAGCACCAGCAACGAGGAAGCCGGCTCCGAATGGAGCCGGCGGAGTTGCTGGTGTGCGACGGGTGCAGTTGCAACCGTCGCGATTTTCAGTGTCTGCCAAGCAGACACTGAAAATCAATGTGGGGCCCTGTTAGGGGGCCCCTGCAGTGCCCATGCCAGCGCCATGGGCACTGCATGGGCCCCCAGGGGCCCCACGACACCCGTTCCCACCAGCCAGGTTCTGGCGGTGAAAACCGCCAGAACAAGGCTGGCGGGAAGGGGGTCGGAATCCCCATGGCGGCGCTGCTTGCAGCGCCGCCGTGGAGGATTCACAGGGGCAGCGGGAAGCCGGCGGGAAACCGCCGGCTTCCCTTAAAGCCGCGGTCAGAATAGCCCCAGAAGCACCGCCAGCCTGTTGGTGGTGCTTCCTCCGTCCCCTACCCTGGCGGTCTCGGACCGCCAGGGTAGGAATGACCCCCCAAATCAAATAAAATCAGATAAGGGCAACCGGAGATATGATTTTTTAAAGAATTAGGTTGTCATTCCGACTTCAGCAGTGTTTTCCTTAGACTGCCTAAGCCGGGGGCGCCAGAAGACTGCCAGTGCTGGCGGTCTTCCGACCGCAAAATTACAGGTGCTGAAGGATTCTTGCCACAACTTGGGTGGAATTCCTCCAGTAGTTGTGCTTGCAGTTGGAGGCACAGAGGCAGTTCCACTGCCAGCCCCATCCTGCCAAAAGAACTCCAGCAGCCGTATTATGACCTGTAATACGGCCTGGTGGTGTCCTTGTGGCGGGGCGCTGCCAGTGGTGGGAGCACCGGGGTTCGTCTCCTCAGAGAGGAGCACCTCATTGGACGAGGTAAGTGTCCTCCGCAAGTGGAGGGGGGTGGAGTATGTGAATGGATGTGTGTGAGTGTGTGTATGTGTGTAATGAATGGGGGGTGGGACGGGAGTGTTTGTGCGTTTGTGCGTATATGTCTGTGTGGAAATGTGGTGATGGTGATGCGTGTGTAGGTAAATGTGAATACTGGGTCGGGGTGTCTGTGTGAATGCTTGTAGACAGTGGTGGGGGTTGTGTGTATGTATGTTGCGAAAAGGGGGTGGGAGATGGAATGTATGCTTGTCACTGGGGCGAATGTAGTGAGTGCATGTGTGAGTGGGGGTGTTGTGCATGTGTGTGTCTGTGTGTATGATTTTGGGTGGGTGTTGCGTGTGTGTGTGTATGTGAGTATAAGAGTGTTGTGAATGTGAGTGAGTGTGTGTCAGGGTGTGGGTGTGCGTGTCTGCGGGTTTGTGTGGGTGCGTGCATGTATGCAGGGAAATGGAGGTAAGTATGGGGGTCGGGATGGTGGGGGCTCACCACTGGGAGTGCGGGGCGTAACTGGGGGAGTCCAGGGAATGTTGTAAGGTAACATGGGGGGCTCTTGGTTAGATGGGGGCTGGAGCAGTCATCTACCAGCGACAGGAATGCAAATTCCTGTCACTGGTAGCCTTTCCACCAGGGATTTCATGTAGGTGCTACAGCCACGAAATCCCTGGCGGAAAGGGGACTTGTGATACCACCAGTGGTATTGGGTGGACTGCCAGGTCGGAGATGCTCATGGCTGTGGGAATGGGTAAGTGGTCGGAATGACTACCTTAGTGTTTTTTAGCGCATAGAAATGAATAGCACCAATCTGGTCACCTCACCACACTTTGCCTGTGGCAGAATCAAAGTTTAAGGCCGACCGGGATGGAGCCCTGCTCAGCTACAGCAAGCAGTAGGCCTCGATTACAAGTTTACCTTCGGACGTAGTTAAAGATTTTCTTCAGTGGGATGAAGTCGCCAGTCTGATCCGACCTCCCTGGATCCCTTCCTCAGATACGCATTGCAGGAGACCTCGCTGAAGATTTCTACATTCGGACGTAGAAGATTTTTTTAGATGGAAATCCTTCGACCAGGCCAAACCTGAATTTTGATCCGTCGTCCCTGGAGCCCTCTATGGACACACTATGCGGGACGTCTCGGTCAACTTTTTACGTTAGACTTAGTCACTTTTTAGGGGATTTTCTTCAGTGGGATGAACATGCAAGTCAGGCTGGGTTGTGGTTAAGGCAAGCCAGCTAGACGGGTCAGTCCCTCTATGGAGCTTTTTCCAAAAAGTTCACCAATCTTCTCCAAACTTCTGGATCTTCTTCCCAAAGGTCTTTGAAGATCCTTTAGGAGTCCACAGCTCACCCTGTAGTGTAGCCATTTTTAATATAGCTTCATGCACGTTAGTTTAGCATACTAGGCCGCAGTGCACTTTGCCCTAGATACATTTTATTTAGCCTCGCACTGTTATTTTACAATAACCAGTTTTACGGTCTTGTTTTTATTTCCTTCTATCACACTGTTTAGCTTAGTTCAGCACTGTGTTCTCAAATAATGCATTCTTGATCGCCCTGTGCTTCAGTCAAGGCTACAGTCTGGTACATTGCCGGTAAACGTGGTAGAAGTTTAGTCTCCAGTATTCGTAGAAAATACACATCCATACGTAGGGACATTTTCTTAGAACATCTGCATGTTAGTTATAAAAACACTTCCTAGTCCTAGTACAGGCAGAGGGAGATTCCGGCCAGGAACCTACAACTAGATGCTGACTGCCTCGTTGTAGATGCTGATGCAGATTACAGGCCTTTGCTCAGGTATGATGGTTGATGTCCTCCCGGGGGAACCTGAAAGGCAGGCTTAGAGCTTCACATGCTGTGCTCGAGATATAACTTAAAGAGAACATAATCTAGCGGCACTATGATAGCTTTGTTCTTGTGCTTCACTCTCATCGTTACTATTCTAATCCTACTGTGTTGTGTAGTTCTGGTTATTGCAGCTCACGCTTTGCTATCTAGAATGCAGTTGTCTTATTAAACCAATCTTTAAAACTTAAACTACCTCTGTCATTTATATATGAGACCGCACTGTGTATGAGAGAACCAGTTGTGACCTGAGTGACCACGACTTCCATGGGAAGTGCTAAGATGTCATGCACTCGGCTGCCCAATTGTCTCCTCCTCTTGGGAGAGATGAGGCACTGCTAGTAAGCCGGAGCAAAACCCGGATTTAGAGTGACAAGGGTCCTTCACCGTGGGTCAGACTTAGTCCCCCACACTGTGAACGATATTGCCGCTCAAAATCCAGTAGTCTCATTAGGATAATGAGAGCCTACGCGACAACCCCAAGGTTCCAGAAGCTCTGAGTTGATCCTTGCGGGTGCGAACTCCAACTCCCAGAATGCACCTGACTCAAACTCCAAAATGACCACTGGACAGAGACCAGCTGGTCAGGTTCTTTGGGATTTGATGCAGGGGACTCTGGGTAGCTATTTTTCACCTGTAGCAAACAGAGATTCCCTCTTTGAACCAGCTGAAGCTAGCCAAAGTCAGTCTTATGGTGAAGCCCAAGTGTGAAGCTGGTGCAGTTCTTCAGAGTGCAGTGGCCAGGTGCAGGCAGGGGTCCAGAAGGCAGTCCTTCTTCTTCTGATGTTCTTCCTTGTAGGGATCTGAGGTGCGGGTGCAGCTCTGCATATTTATCCTTTCTCCTGGGTGGAAAGCAGGGGGGTCTTTGGTATCCAATCACAGATAGGCTCCCTCCTACTTTGATGACCACTTCCTGGGAAGTGTGGCAAAAATCTATCCCAGGGAGCAACATTCCTCAAAACTTCAACATAGCTGAAAGTGATTTTTGGAGGTTAGATCTGGGTGAGCCAACCCACTGGTTTGGCTAAAAATCATAAACACACCCTCTACTGCCCTCTCCTAATCTAATCAAGAGGGCACCTAATTGTCTGGGGTTGCAGGATGTGAGGGAGGTGCTGGGCTGCTCTAAATGTCCTTCCCTGCCATTGAAGACCAGTTGTGTTGCTCTTCCCCCCATCTGCTTAGACAGATCTCCTCCCTAAGGCACATCCTTTGTGTTCAGCCCAAGCCACTTCACACTTCATCAAGATAGCCTAGCCAGGCTGCCAGAGGCTGGCCGATCAGAGAAGGGAACTACAGAGCTGAAGTTGACCACTTTCAGGTAGAGTTTTAAAACTCTTAACCTGAACTAGTTATATTAAATCCAACAATTGTAAGTTGTGGGATTTATTATAACAATTAAATTGATACAGAACTCAAGGTATCTGACACTTAAGGGGACTTTGTTAATTAAAATAAAGTCCCCCCATTTTAGCCTATGGAGGCCATTCACTACGGTGAGGGAAAACAAATTTGACTATTTTACCTCACCAAGGCTTACAAAATAATTTTATAAGGTCCCTGCTTATATTTACATGGCACCCAACCCTAGGAGCAAATATGGCACACAATAAGGGTGGCTTATATTAAATTAAAAATAAGGTTGTTTAAGACCTTGGAAGTGCTTTTAATTCCAAAGTCGAATTTGCATATAACTTTAGTTTAAAAGCAGCCAGCAAGGCAGGTGTGCCCTTAACATGATACTGGGCACCTCAGCAGTGCACCTATGGGTGCACTATCTATGCTGGGGTTCCCTAAACCTGCATGCCCTACCATATACTATGGACTTATAGGTAGGTTGACATAGACAATTATAATTAGCCCACTTTGCATACTCATTTTACACAGAACACAGGCCCTGGGACTGGCAATACACAGGTTACCATCAGAGTCAGGAAAACACCAGCAAAAAGTGAAAAATGGGGGCAAAACGTTAGGGGGCCTGTGCAATCAGCCTTATTTTCTCACAATAATTATACCCACACTGGTCTACTTCAGTGCCCTCTTTGAATGAATAAATCCATCCAGCTTGACAACACTCTTTGAAATTGCACAGCGAACCTCACTGACCACTTGAAATCAATTATTTAGAGGTTCCAATTGACTTCCTTTGTAACAACGCCTCATATAAAAATCTAATTTTGACCTATAAGGCTGTACACAACAGTATATCTAAATGCTATTATCTCATCACTCCGCTCAACACTTTGAGACCACGTAGCGCATCGACTGAAGAAGCAGAGACACGTACGCTGCAGCCATGACCTACAAGCCTTCCATGCACTGCATACCCGCAAAAAATGAGTTCAGTCAATCAACTGGACATCCAAAAATGTAGGCCCTCATTATGACATCGGCAGTAAATCCCACTTACCGCCACACTGACTGCTGCCAACTTACCGTCGCGGATATCCGTCCACCATATTATGACACATACACACCAATCCATCAATATTCAGCCACAGACACAATTCTGCCAGTCCAAAGGTCAGTGATAAACTGGCGGTATCAAAACCCACACCGTTACACCAACAGAACAATGCCCACCCATTATGACCCACGAACCACCATGGCGGACATTCAACGGCGGTAAACCATTGGCGGTACAAACCGCTGCGCTCAAAATACATACACTCAAACAAAACAACACCATATTGGACAACTCAAATAACACACAACTGACACACATACACACACCACACCCACACCACTATAAAACACACACCCACATTACCCCCAAACCTTTACCATTACAAGCCATTGGCACGAGACAGACACCACGACCACAGACAAAACCAGAGCCACACACTACCTACACCTATACACTACCCACGCACCCCACATCACACACCCCAACACATCACCCTACACACCTTCACCTACACACCTCACACAACACCCATGGCACAACAAAGACACCCCCGATTCTCAGAGGAGGAGCTTAGAGTCATGGTGGAGGAAATCATCAGGGTAGAGCCGCAGCTATTTGGAGCACACGTGCAGCAGATATCTATAGCAAGGAAGATGGAGCTTTGGCGGAGAATCGTGGACAGGGTCAATGCCGTGGGACAGCACCCAAGAACCAAGGATGACATTAGGAAGAGGTGGAATGACCTACAGGGGAAGGTATGTTCCTTTGCAGCAAGACACCAACTTGCTGTACAGAGGACTGCCGGTGGACCCCCACCTCCTCGCCCACAACTAAAAACATGGGAGGAACAAGTCTTGGCAATCATGCATCCTAAGGTCTTGGCCAGAGTAGGAGGAGGAGTGGATTCTGGTAAGTCAACTCTATACTACTACTAACCCCCTACCTGCATGCCATCACATTCCCTCACCCTCGCCCTCACTCCCATCACTCCACCACAACCCATTCCCCCCAACATCACATCTCACTCATTCCTATGCCAAGCCCTGCATGTCAGAGTAATGCATGGACACCACTCACAGCCCTGCATGGACACCTATCACTAAAGCATGCACACTAGAGGGAATCAGCTATCCCACCACATACAAACGTACACAAGTAAAAACTGCCAGGGCAAATACAACCAAATAGGGCAAGCCACGGATGCATAATATGTCAGACACAGAAACAATAACACAACATTTACATCCCCACAGGTTCCCCAGCCAATGTCAGCGTAGAGGAGGTATCAGCAATACCCAGTCCCTCCACAGAAGATGCCCTCAGTGATGACAGCAACACTGGACTTCAGGATCTGGATGACCAACCTGGCCCATCAGGGACCTCTGACAGCCGGTTACCCAGGCCCAGTCACACACCACCAGAGAGCCTCCCCTATCAGGAAACACCACTACAGCACCCACCCAGCGTACCTATACCTTTGTCCCCAGGACACGTCAATCAGCAGTGTGTCCACCTCTACAGGGACCCCAGGGCACAACTCGCCCCCAAGACAATCAGGGACCTGGGGTCAGTGGCAGTGGGCACACGGTTCAGGGGACAGAGGACCAGGACAACAGGTAAAATGGGAGGTGTGCTGTGCGCCAGGGGAGGACAGGCCCAGGGAACTGACTCTCCAGGAGGCACTTGCAGAGATCCTGGGAGCATATCAACATTCCCAGGACACAATGGGCAAGATCCTGGACAATGTGTAGGAGAACAGGTGGCTGCAGGAGGGACAGTACCAGGGGGTCAGGGAGGACTTGCAGGCCATCAACACCACCCTGGTCTCCATAGCAGGGGTGCTGGCAGACATGGCCAATATTATGAGGGAGGCAGTCTCACAACAGTGGGCCCCTGACACTAGTCAGACATCTGAACAGCCTTCCACCTCTGCTGCTGCTAGTGGCCAGGAGGCTCCGCCTCAGGACCAACAGGCCACCAGCACTCCTCCCCCTGCAGAAGGTGAACCACCCCACAAACATTCCCTGCGATCTAGACAGAAGTCAGAGACACTTGCCAAGGCCCCCGCCAGGAAATAAGACACTCCTGATTGTTACCCTTGTGTCCCACACAGTCACCCTGTCTACCTTGAACTGCCATTTCTCCCCTTCCTATGTCCCCTTGAACAATGCATCTGTGCCACAAATAGACTGGAACACTACCCTGGACTTTCCTCCATCATTACCCCTCTTTTTCTTAGCACTTCAATAAACACCCTTGGAAAAAATAGACGTATGGAGTATGTCAAATTTTTCAAATATGTATTCATATAACCGGGTTCAAACAATGCAATTCAACTGTATAGTGAATGAGCAAATGTTAATGTCCTGTAACTGGCTGCAGTGATCACACCAGGAACTATTGTGAAGCACCAACATCTGTAAAATGAATTGCCAAAGCGTACAGTAAGTGGGCATAAAAGTGGGAAATAACAGCATGCCAGTGCCACAGAAATTAAAAATAATTACAATGAAATGTGAAGTAACAAAGTCTTACCTGTGTGTCATTGGAAGAACTGTCTGATGACTGCTGTTCTGTTGTCCTCATCCTCATCCTCTGCCTCCTCATCCTCACTGTCCACAGGGTCCACTGCTGCCACATGGGCATCTCCAGCCTCCTCCTCCTGTAGAAAAGGCATATGGCATCTCAGGGCAAGGTTGTGCAACATGCAGCATGTCACTATTATCTGGCAGACCTTCTTGGGTGAGTAGCACAGGGATCCACCTGTTAAATGGAGGCACTGGAACCTGGCATTCAGGAGGCCAACGGTCCTTTCTATAATCCTTCTGGTTCATCCATGTGCCTCATTGTAATGTTCTTCTGCCCCTGTTCTGGTATTCCGCACAGGGATCAGCAGCCAAGATAGGTTGGGGTAAGCAGAGTCACCTGCAAATATTGAGGGACAACATTTAGCCACACGCTATCCCATATGGCCCACAGCATACCCATACACCAACATATACTGGGTGGGGACCAGGGTTCACCTATTAGCCACACCATTTTCCTCTGTAGTTGGCCCATCACATTTGGAATGCTGATATTCCTCAGGACAAAGGCATCATGCACTGACCTAGGATACTTAACATTGACGTGGGAGATGTACTGGTCCACCAAGCACACCGTCTGTACATTCATAGAGTGGAAACTCTTACGATTTTTGTACACCTGTTCATTTTGACGGGGGTGACAAATGCAATATGTGTTCCCTCAATCGTCCCTATTATGTTGGGGATATGTCCCATTGCCTAGAACTTGGCCTTCACTGTGGCCAAATCTTCCAACTGGGGAAATACAATGCAGATGCACATGTGTTTAATCAGGGCGGGCAACACTCTTGGCAGCACTATTGAGACATTGGCTGTGACATTCCTGCTGCCAAGGCCACTGTCACTTGGAAAGAACCAATTGCCAGGAAATGGAGCACAGGTAGAACTTGCACAAGTTGGGGTGTGGGGTGAGGATAGAAGATATCAGGTCAGGCTCCAATTGGGCACACAGCTCTGTGATTGTGGCCCTGTCAAGTCTATCGGTGAGTATTATGTACCTGTCCTCCATTGTTGCCAAGTCCACCAGGGGTCTGTACATGGGGGTATGTCTCCATCTGCTATTATCCGCAGCGGTACCAATCTATGGGGCAAAAGAGTGAGGACCCAGTCACAAACTGAACAATCGGACTACAACCGAACATTGCATGCTGTTAATTTGTAATGGGTCAGTGTGAATTGTCCTATATGTCCAAATTTGAACAGTGATGTAGCAATTATCCAGGGCTTGCCCCCCACCCCTGAAATGGTGTCCACCTGTCCTGTGTGGAGGGACAGGTGGAAGTGAGGTAACTCCGCTGACGTTGTGCGCTGTTGCGGGAGGCGGTCAGGAACCGCCGTGCAACTCCTCATTGGGTAACATTGGGCCCAATGGGTTTCAGTGGCCAATGGTGATCTATGCCGGCGGTGACAGTATGCACCGCTGCGGACGTGACCGCCATTTTCTATTGTAATCCTCACTTGCTATCTGATCTTCAACAGGAGAGGACCTACACTGCATGTGCTGCTGTGACCTGTGTCTGGAACCTACCATGGCCCGTATGACTGGGGAAAAGGCCCCTGCCTTCACTACGGCGGAGTTGGAAAGCCTGGTGAATGGGGTCCTACCCCAGTACGGACTGCTGTATGGGCCTCCAGACCAACAGGTGAGTACACTGTTGGCACGATGCATGTGGCATGAATGCATGGAATGGTGTGTGTGAAGGCCTCGTATAAAGGGGGTGGGTGGATGTCATCTGGGCGGTGTATTGGATGTGTTTCGAAATGGTGATGTGTAGGAGTATGGTGGGCCATAAGTGTAACAGGCAGGACTGTCTGACTAATACAACTTTCCTGTGTGTATTGCCTCTGCAGGTCAGCGCCCTTCAATAGAAGGTATATGGTGTGCCATCGCCAAGAACGTCCGGACCTTGGGGGTCTACGGCAGCCAGAGCACCCACTGTTGGAAACAGTGGGAGGACCTGAGACGCTGGGCACGGAAGACGGCGGAGGTCCAGCTGGGGATGGCCTCCCAATGAGGAAGGGGTGCCCATCAAACTCTTAACCTCCTGATGGCCCGCATACTGGCGGTGGCCTATCCCGAGCTGGATGGGCACTTGAGGGCATCACAGCATTCACAAGGGGGTAAGTACAGTGCCCATCATTACTACTAATGCCTGGTGGGGTGGTATCCGGGTGGTGGGTGTGTTTCAGTGTGTGCCCCTAGGCCAGGCCTGACATTGCAGCGTAGGTCCCCTAGTGGCTAGGGTTTTGAAGGGATAGTCCTGCTACCTAGCTCGTAGACATCCAATACTGGTGAGGGCTGCATGGGTCCCAGGTGTGCTGGATTTGTTGGTGTGTGCCCCTCCCCAGGCATTGGTGGCTAGCAATATCACTGGTAGTGCAATGCATAGTGCGTTGGCCTGTTCCCTTTGTGTGAGGGTGCTGTGTACGCCAACGGTGGTGTTGGTGCAGCCACTGACCAAGTATATCCTTTGTCTCTCCCCTTCCCCTTTTTGTTTTGTCATCCTGTCCTTATGTGTATTAGCATCATCTGGCGGAGGGCACCAGTGGGACAGAGGGTGAGGGGAGCACCGCGGCGGAGACTGGTGGGGACAGTTCAAACACAGAAACTTCCTCTGATGGAAGCTCCCTGGTGGTGGAGGACACCTCTGTGACCACCCCAGCTACAGGTACAGCTGCCATCCCCGTACCAGCACCGCCCTCCCAGCAGCCCCTCATTGAGTTGCCCGTGCCAGCTCACCCAGGAGAGTGGGCATCTCCTTCGGTCCAGGCACCTCAGGCCCTGCCCCAGTGAGCCCCGCTACCCTGAGTGAAGAGGCTATTGACCTCCTGAGATCCATCTCTGTAAGGGCAGTCAACCATTGTGAATACAATCCCGGGGCTGGCAGCCCAGATGCAGAAGACTAATGCATTTGTGGAGGGCATTCACACTGGCTTGGCGGCCTAACAGCGATCAATCCAGGCTCTGGCCTCCTCTCTAATGGCAGCCATTGTCCCTGTTTCCACCCTGCCCCCTCCAACATCCTATTCCCAATCCCATTCTCATCAACCCCAACCTATCCCAAGCACACAGGCAGACGAGCATGCACACAAGACAACACAAGACAAGAGTGGTTCAGGCAAACACAAGCACCACACTTCATCCCACAGGCACTCACAAAAACACCATCCGAATGCAGACATACCAAAATCCACAATTTCCACTGTGTCCCCCTCCTCCTCCTCCTCCACCTCCCTTTCAGTTCCGTCTACACTCACACCTGCATGCACTACACCATCATCCACTACCAGCATCACAACACACCTAGCAGAACACACACCTCACTGGCAGACACCTCCACAACAGCCATGCACATGTCCCCTGTGTCCTCTCCCACTGTGCCTGCCCCCCACAAGGTACACAAATGCAAGCACTCAGGCACCCAAAAACCATCAACCTCAGAACAGCATCCAGCCCATGCATCTGCACCCAAAATCAGCAGACACCTCCTACAATCACTCCCTATCCCTCCATTCCAAACCTTCTCCCTCTTCCCACCCCAGTGTCCCTAAAAAACTTTTCCTATCCACCATTGACCTCTTCTCTACCATCCCCCCGTCCTGCACGTCTGGCCAGGGTGGCAAAAACCCAGCCATGCACCTCAGCCACCCAGTCCACAGGCCCAGTCGTCACCATACCCACTTGTGGTGGGAAGGGATCCAGGGCACATGTCCTGAGGGTGAAGGAGCCTGCACCAGGTAGCCTCAAGGGAAAAGAGCCTGCCACAGCTGCTGGAAGGAGCAAGGAGCCTGCCCCAGCTGCTGTCAGGAAGACTAAGGAGCCTGCCCCAGCTCCTGGTAAGAAGTTAAAGGAGCCTGCCCCAGCTGCTGCCAGGAAGACTGAGGAGCCTGCCCCAGCTGCTGCCAGGAAGAGGAAGGAGACTGCACCAGCAGGCAGGAAGAGCAAGGGGCCTGGGCTGGAACTATGATGGAGCCCCCACCACCAACCACCACTAAGCAGCCGTCCGAGGCTTCAGGGGATGGGCAGGAGCCTCCCCCACCAGCAAGAGCAGCAGCAGCACCACCATCACCACTGAGCAGCAGTCCGAGGCTGCAGGGGATGGGCAGGAACCTCCCCCCACCAGCAAGAGCAGCAGCAGCAGCACCACCACCACCACTGACCAGCCGTCAGAGGCTGCAGGGGATAGGCAGAAGCCTCCCCCCACCAGCAGCACCACCACCACCACTGAGCAGCCGTCTGAGGCTGCAGGGGATGGGCAGGAGCCTCCCCCCCAGCAGCACCACCACCACGATTGAGCAGCCGTCCGAGGCTGCAGGGGATGGGCAGGAGCCTCCCCCCCAGCAGCATCACCACCACCTTGAGCAGGCATCCGAGTGCTGCAGGGGATGGGTAGGAGCCTCCCTCCTCTAGCAAGAGCAGCAGCAGCACCACCACCATCACCACCACCACCACTGAGCAGCCGTCATCGTCGGTGGACAGTATGTTGTCCTGCCTCCATGGGCTGCTGTGCGGCCTGTCCCTTGCAAATCCAGTGGGGATGACACCCACCTGAGAGACTGACCTTGCACTCCCCAGAATCAAAAGCACAGGGTATGATGGCCCCTCCAGAACCAGTGAGTAAGACACCCACCAATCCCACCCTCCCCAGGATCAAGAGCACAGGGCACGATGCCCCCTCCAGAACCAGTGGGTAAGACACCCACCGACCCTAGCCTCCCCGGGATCGAAGGTACAGGGCACGATGCCCCCTCCAGAACCAGTGGATAAGACACCCACCAACCCCAGCCTCCCCAGAATCAAGAGCACAGGGCACGATGCCCCCTCCAGAGCCAGTAGGCAAGTCACCCACTTGAGATACTGTGGCCTTGCACTCCCCAGGATCAAGCAGAGGGCATGTTGCCCCCTCCAGAGCATGTGGGCAAGTCACCCACTTGAGAGACTGTGGCCTTGCATTCCCCAGGATCAAGCACAGGGCATGTTGCCCCCTCCAGAGCATGTGGGCATCACCCAGTTGAGGGGCTGTGGCCTTGCACTCCCCAGGATCAAGCACAGGGCATGTTGCCCCCTCCAGAGGATGTGGGCAAGTCACCCACTTGAGAGACTGTGGCCTTGCACTCCCCAGGACTAAGCACAGGGCATGTTGCCCCTCTAGAACCAGTGGGCAAGTCACCCTCTTGAGAGACTGTGGCCTTGCATTCCCCAGGATCAATCACGGGGCATGTTGCCCCCTCCAGATGTTGTTCCATCTGCATGCTGAGGTGCTCCCCGTCTCCCATCCTCCTGAGGTGCCTACCTAATTCCAAACTGATGCCTCTGCAGTGTCCTCTCCGTGTTGAGGCAGGTGCCATGTGTGGCCTTGGATTTTGGCCTGTGGCCATGTGGACAACGTACATTATGGACAGGGCTGTGTCCCTTCTTATGGACATATGTATATATCTTATATTGCCTCACTTATTTATGTAGATTTGTTGCTCTCATTACATTCACTTTTTCTAAAACGTTTTGTCCTTGCATTATTCATCCGAGGTACGGGGTAAAAATGTTTTAGTAATGCTGCTGATTGTGTGTATGGTGTTGGGGTTGTGTGTGTTGTGCGTTTGTGTGTGTCACTCTCTTTTTCCTCCCTCCCTCGTGTGCAAGGCTTCTGTACTCACTGTCGTCGTCTTCGCTGTCATTGGTGTTCGTGGTGGAGCAACATGTAGAAGACCATGGGGAAGACATACAGCTCGGGCTCCATGGCGGCGTGGTTGTTCCCTGTGTCTCCAATGGTGAGTCCTTTGACTTCTGATCTCAGTTTCCACCAGGCTTTTGATGTTGTTGGTACAGCCCCAGAAAAGGTGGCAGTTTCCAGGGTCTTAATATGGTGGGCAGAACATTGACTTATGCCTGACTATAGGCGGCTACTGCCATGGTTGCTTTTGTTTCCGTCCTTGCGGTCGGTGAGGTACATTGGCTGTCTATCGGAGATGACACTGCCATGGTCATAATTTGGCGGTAATTACCGCCGGACTGTTGACGGTATTACCGCCACTTTTACACCAACCACCAGGGTCGTAATGAGGGCCTTAGTATTTCCCAGCTTCACAGAGATTAAAGCTACACAAAACCAAACTCCACTGCATTCTAATGACACATATGTTAAAGTTATAAAGTATAGACTGTCAATATTGCTATTGACCTTAGTAGCAAGGTATCATCGTATTTAACCCTTTCAAGTCCCTCAGCTGTTTAAAATCTGCCTCTCACCCATCAGTTATAATGTACATACATAGAGGTTGCCCAATTGTAACCCTCTTGAGTCTTGGCAAATTTACAAGACCATAAACACAACAACTCTCAAGGGATGAGATAATTGAATAACATTTCTTGAGACATACTACATTAATTATTATTGTACTGTTCATCTGTATTTTCCAATTCATTTAATTCATCAATTAACTCTGTGAGATATCCACCAGAACCACTACTGTTCCATCTCATTTAATCTTAATATACACAATAAGCCATATAATATACATTCTCCTGTGCATTTAACTCTATCTCCATTCCTCAGTACATTATTCTTATATATATTTTTTTTTATGGTCATTGTCCAATTATATGTAATAATCCAGGTCTATCTAGTCACGGAGTCCACTATCTGAACACCAGTCATCACATTCCACTGTTGTTGTCTGACACTGTGGAATTAAGCCTGATGGTCTTCGCCACTATTTATCTTTCTGATGCAATAGGCATGGACATCTGTACAAAACTATTGATGCATATCGGCCTTTTCACTCCTAGCCTCTTCAGGACAAATAAGGATCCTGTATCTATGACTCAAAATTAACAAAAGGGAAAACCCATCAATCAAAGGGCCTTTTGCAAATTACCTCAAATTAAAAACATATCCATTGTGTGCATGCTTTTCTGATCATAAGTGATCAGAACCACCTAGTGATAAATCAACAGACTAGTTACAAAAAACATACCATCTAACATCATTAGCCATGCAATATCATTTCGTATTACATCCAATTTTATACGGAGCTCAGTTTATTATGCCAGTTGTGGGAAATCAATTCCAAAATCAATTAGGGACCCTTACCATGCCCACAAGTGACCCCTGTGCGAAGCGCACATAGTGACTCTGTATACATGTGAAGGTGCAAAGGTGTGCCGCATTTCTCATGGCAAACTGTCATGTTCCATACCTATCCTTGTATGAGGGTATTACTCCTCTCATGTGGCACATAAGGTTTGCATCATCTTAGCTCACTGGCCCAGCGGACCCTAGACTGGAGTCACCAAACTACGTCAGCCTCTATAGTCCATCCAGGGCAATAAAAATATACATTCCCGACCCCATGTGTTTCCTATTTACTTTATCAGAGTTGGTGGATCATACCAGTTCTGGGATCCCAGCTATCAATGTAGGCATTGCGCAGCATGTCGCTCTCGCATTTGAAAACAGTTTACACTGCTGCATTTAAACCTGCGTGGTGAGACGCAACCGGGATATAGCGTGTCACCCTTGTCTCTATGCGACAACCCAGACCACGAAGACGTTCAGGAAGATTTCAATTATCAAACTAAGGCCTACATATTGTTGATGCATATCCAGTAATCCACGCTCTCCTTAGATGTTGTCGCGTGTTCCGATATGAAGTGTCATCCTGCATGTTAGAACACTGGACTGTGCAGAATTAGGAATGGTCTTTTATGACCTCCATTACCGGACTGCAATTAAATGCCTGTATTTGATCAGGCAGAGGAATTGGGCACCCGTATCATACCACGCAATGAAACATTAGACATAAGAAACCTTTACAAAAAACCAAATTAACATCAATTCCTGTCCATTCATATGTGTGTTACATTTTTCAACTTATACAACATCATTGCTGCTAATTATATTTCCAATAAGGTCCATACTTCATCTTATTCATTTAGACCATTTGTTGAGTATCATATTTTGCAGTCAATCTTGCCTCTGTTTTCAAAAGGATACTGCTGACATATTTTTTTTTACACTCTTTGGAGCCAAATACTCACCAATCAGTGAGCAAATATCTCATAGTTTGCTGCTTAACTTAGGGCCTGATTTAAAAATCGAGGGATGGATTACTCCATCACAATGGTGACAGATATCCTTTCTGACAAAATCTAAATCCAATGGGATTTAGATTTAGATGGAGGGGAGAATACTGAGTTCTAAATCAGGCCCTTAGTTTTTTAGTGGTATAAAAAGAATATTTAAGAAGATCTGGAGACAGATGCCTCTGGATGTTCTTTCAACAAGTCTTCTCTGCGATACAGTCATCCTTCTTCACTTAGATGACATCGTGAAAATACCTCTTCAGAGCACTGGTGATTCCAGACAACCCTTGGCTATTTTTGTGGATCCCGTTCTAATTGAAAGTACTGTGTTTGGATTCAACACAGCAAAGTCAAAATGTTCAGGCAGTCTTTCTTCTTTCTTTCTTTCTTTTTTTCTTTCTTTCTTTCTTTCTTTCTTTTTTTCTTTCTTTCTTTCTTTCTTTCTCCATTGTCCTCAGAGTAACAGTCATGTGAAACTCTTACTGATCACCAGTTTTTTCAGGGTCAATCACTTTCTGGATTTTCTCCTCAGTTGACCTCACCTATATCAGATGTTCCTCTGCATCCTTTAAATTTAAACTTTGCATGTTGCAGTGGAGAGTGGGTAGTTGTTCTGCTGTGAGTCGGTCGTCTGCTGGGGCCCTGCACCCAACTCATGTTTTGCATGGTCAAAGGCCATGTGCAGTGAGGGTTGGTCACCTTTTGGGAATTGGGTGCCATTTGCTGCAGGGGCTGGGATAGTTCGGTAGGTTGACAAATGCTTACATTAAAAAGCCCTAGAAATTGATTGCTTATGACCTCACATATTACATCACTCATGACATGTTATGATACCACTGAATCACTGATAACATCATAAATGACATTACTGTGCATGGTAAGTGCACAAGTTACAGTTACTTCTGTTAACTATAACTAGTGCATTTCAGTAGCCTTTTCATTTTATAATGGTATTTTTTAATTGACATTTTCAAGTAACAATAACTATAAAGTCATTTTAAACTGTGGTTATTTTCAGTGAATTTCTAAGGTTTTTATAAATGTAATAATGGTCAGTAATTATTACCATGCCTAATTATATGACCCAGTGGACTTCTTTCACATGACTTGGTCATGTCCTGACTATTTGGGTGCTGTGTTTTAGTCCTTGTCCTGTGGGCTAGACCTCACTATTGACCTTATGCCATGGTGGCTTGTGCTGTGGGCTTAATAGAAGATGTGATGGGTCTAGAAGTGACAGGTCCTTGGTGGGCTTGGGCACCCTGTTTGCTAAAAGAGAATTTGTCAGGGTCTGGTTCTCAGTAAACTCTCCCCACATCGAAGCCTGGGGAAAGGCAATGGATTGGTGTGCAAAAATGAAAGAACATATTTATAAAGCATATAAACAAATGTTATGGGGCTGCTGGTGGAATTACTATGGACTGGTTTAATTAGCGCATCTGAATTGTATAATTATTCTGCATTGAACTTATATCTGACCTTTGTTAGGACCTAATTTCCATAAACAAAGCATCAAAACTAGCTTGCGACTCACTGAAGCTGCTGTATGGAAAGTTTTGGGGTGAGTCATCAAGCGGGGCTGAGAAATAAGTGGGGTCCCAAAACACATTTTCCCCATGCAATGTCCCACATGGATTTTAGACACTACTTCAGCCTGAACCGCTGGCTACAATTACAACAAATTTGGCAGAAAGCTAGCTCTTGGCCCATAAAGATCCCTTTTTGCAATCAATCCTTACAGTAATTAAAGAAATATAGATATCTGGGGATGTGAATCATCTGCTGATCCGACAGAGCTCATGCTGAAGTCTGATTGGCTGCTAGCAATTCAACAAGGGACTCAGACTCAACCGAGCCCCAAGAAAAAAAGGCCTGATGGTGGGCCAGGTCTAGGGCGGTGTATTCATCATTACGTACATATGAATATTGGATTGGTTTGGAGCACTGGTAGCAGCCTCCCAGCTCTGTGTCTGTGCATCTGACACATTCTTCCCTTCTGCTGCCGAGTGGTGCCCCCTGTAAAATCAGGGCCCACTGTAAAATCAGTTTACAGGGGGCATATAGAGCTCATCAAAATGCATGCCAGAATTGATCTGGGTTTACACTTTCTCATATACCTCAGTTTAAGAGTGCTTTGAGTCTGAAAAATGAAAAGAAAAAGAAAATAACCCCTACCATTATTCTAAACCTCCAATTCTAGACAAGAAAAGTACAAGATAAGCTACCAGTGAGGAGAATTGCTGGTCCAGACGTTGAGTGAAGAGTGCATGATGAAGGGAGATACACTCAAAGGGAAAAGAAAATCCATTTCCTCACTCAAGAGTAATGTACGATGTGCAGCACACACAATGCAAAAGAACCCTGGTCTGAGCCAAAAAAATGGGGGACCTCTGTGTCCATGCATCACACTGTGTGAACACATTAGGTGCCACTGCACATGCTGCTCTGCAAACCACAATGAACAACCAAATCACTAAACTGGAGAATGTGAGCCACACACAAGTGTCATCCTACCCACCTGAGTCCATAAAGCAGGAGGTCAGCACTGCACACTAAAGATAGAAATATTCAAAGTGTGGATCAGCAACCCAAATAGACCTTGATGCATCACTGTCATCAATTCAAACAAATAAGACCCAACACTAATATGGGTCAAAGCCAACCAAATAAAAATGAGGCATAATGTTATCAAACACATGCTACGTAGTTACGTAGAGGTCGCAGATCGTTTTGGTAATTATTCCAGAATGGTAAATGTCCTTTCTGAACTGTGGAGAGGGACCATATATGATCACTGTTAACATATCTATGATCAAAGATATGGACAGTCGCCAAAAACCACCAAGCAAAACTAATGCTGTTAACACCCTACACATCGTATAGTTATGTTTAGATTGAATAGCATTATATATATAAACTAGAGGTGGGCGAGGAACAGCACTATTTGGCAGAGTTCACTGAGTTTTGGCACTCCACGATCGAAGCGGAGCGTGGAGTTCAGCAAAAAAAAACTCTGCCAGCCACCGACGGAGCAGAGTTCACCACTGCACCACTCACCCACCCGAATTCATGACTCATGTGCTACAAAAGTATATTTTGCACTTCAAAGGACTATTCTGCACCCTTCTCCTCTCTCACTGTGACTGTTGTTAATATCCATTCCTCTTTCTATATCCACAACCATTATTTATTTCTTAGCTATTTGGCAGTTCTCTTTCAATGTTTATTGGTGACTGAGAAATATGGCTCTTTGGCTCTGGTGCTGTTCTGGTTCCCATGGACACTGAAGATAGCTCCTAGAGGTGAGTGTCACAAATATAACGGACACCAAAGAAAATGAGGTGGGAAAAGAGAGGGGACAGGAAGAGAGCGTGCAAAGAAGAAGGAAGGATGAGAGACCTACTGGCCATGATAAGGGGGCAGCTATAGCAATCAGGAGATGAGCTTGAGTAAGTTGCACTGGGAAAGGTGCATGAAGAGAAGAGAGAGGGACATTAAAAGTGGATGTAGGGTGAGCTGTAAAGTTTGAGAGGTTGAGTGGAGGCCAGTGCATTTGGGAAGAAAAATGGGTAACTATTGTGGGAAAGGCTGTTTAGTGGAGGAAAAGAAGAAAATAAAAGAAAGGACAGGAAAAATGGATGATAAATTGACGATTACTGGAAGAGATGCAGGTGAATGGCAGTAAGTAAAGAGGGGACTAATACGTCTGAATAGACTCACATTTTGAAGGCCTGATCATTATTTTTGCTTAAAATGGTTAATTTCTTGGTGTGATCCTTGGGAATATGATTTGAGTACAAGGCACTTCAATTAAATGTCCAAGTCAGACTGGCATTTCAGTACTAGTGGTCATGACCTGCCAGGGCTTTCAAGCAGTATCACTTGCTCAGATGCTCATCTCATAAAAATGTTATAGCTCTGGTACATGCATAGCATGTGCAGCCAAACTCTCAGCCAATGGTGTTAAATTCATTGGAGTGGTTCTTACATACCCCCGATAAAATGTGTTGATAAGAGGGACTGGATTGATGAAGTTTATATTATCAGTTCGGGAGTCTCTTTGTGCTTAGTGCAGGCGATGTTTCAGAGCAGGTGATGTTCCAGTGTGCCGCCTCCTTGCAGGGTTGCATTGATTGTTCGCTTATCTCAACCTGGCCTGACTCAAATTGTAACTACACTACCAGCAAATTGTACAGTAAAGAAGAACCTTGTGTAGGTCAGTCACAGGAGTTCCCCTCAAGTAAGGGGTGGTACACTAACACAACTGAAGAAACTGTCAGGTGTAGTGGCAGAGCTTACTGACAGAACCTACAAAGTAGAAGCAACAAAAATGAAATAGTGCCAAAACTAAAAGACATGTATATCTCTAGCTTACATGCAGCCACATCTCAACCAGTATTGTATACTACAATGGTCAAACACACCAAAGGTACTACCCACCAGCATAGACACTGAAGAGTGGCAAAGTGAAAGATCCTCTGCCTCAATCTCAATCTGGTATTTGTAAATTGTGGTTTGCCATCAGTGAGGTTATCCAGGCATTAGGAGCGGGTCTGCACTCAACCAGCCAGGTCTTGAGCCTTTTCCCGAATTCGCTCAGCGTACGGGACATTCGAAGGTGGAGGGTGTTACAGGGCTTGGAAGCAAGGTGGGGGATAGAGCAACCTCTGCCACAGCAGCGGTGAGTGTGAAGGATCTGTGCAAGGGCCAGTTGTGTGGAGCAGAGGTTCCTGCACGGCTATTGGAAATGCAGACATTGGTTCAGGTAGGCAGAACCCTGGTCATGGAGGGCTCTGTAGGAGTGGGTGGGGAGCTTAAAGTGGCATGTCTTCTGGACCAGGAACCAATGAGTGAATGTGGGCACTCTGGGCAGGTCGAGAATCAGGCTGGCGGCCGCATTCTGTACTGATTGGTGCCTTTGCATGAGTCTAGTGATTGTACCTGCATAGAGTGTGTTGCTGTAGTCAGGAAAGCTGATGATGAGGGGATGAGTGACTGTCTTTCTTGAGTTAATGGAGAGCCACTTTCCGGAGTATGCGAAGTGTGTGGAAGAAGGCTGAGGTGACGGAGTTAACCTGATGTCTCATGGAGATCTTGCTGTCTAGGATGATGCCAAGGTTGCAGGTGCTGTCATTTGGCATGGGGACTGTTAGAGGACAAAAAGTAGGTAAAACTTGGGAGGGAAATCAAGTGCAGTAAATAAGCCATAGTGAACCCTTTAATAGAGAAGAAACATGTAAAGAGGGAATGCTCATATACACATGTATTATTGTACATAAGATACAAGCTGACTCCATTTGTCCTGGTTGTTCAGTCCCTCTTCCATGTATTTCACACAATGCATTCAATGGTATTCCATCTCTAAGAGTCTTTTCTTAGTTTTGCCATACCTTGTATCTTGCTTCAATACTTCCACCACCTACCAATGAATGTCTGTGTTGGTGTGACCATGCTCAAGATAGTGTATAGACCTGGAATTTTTGGGACAAGTCATTTTCAGTCTGAAAATTTAAATTTGATTAAAAAAAGAGTAGAGGCCAGCACAATCCCTTATTCAAGACCCATTCCAATCCAGGGTAATGGTGAAGTGATCATTATCACTGCAGTCTATAACCACTATGTTGTCATGAGGTTAATTGTAAGGCACATACTCGCACTTATTTTGCTTATTTTAGTTTAGGTCTGAGGCCTGTGACCTTTCACAGAGCAACTTGGCATTTTATTTATTTTATTATTTTAGCAAGGCATTATTTTCAGTGGTGATTGTTTTTATTCTTATCCATTGTCCTTGTGTGCAGGAATTTGGGCCTCCTTACGAATTTTGCGGTCTTAAGACCACCAAATTCGTGGTGGCGGTCAGACAGCCCCGCTCCTGGCAGTCGGACCACCAGATTACAACCCTGGCAGGGTCACTGATCCCGATGGGTTGGCAGCATTTGGATTCATGGTCAGTCACATTGGTGCCCATGGCAGCACTGCTGTGCTGATCACGAGTTGATGGAAAGCCAGTGCTAGGCGCTACAGGGGGGGTCCCTGCACTGTCTATGGCATTGGTAGTACATGGGCTCTCTGTTAGCAATCCTCTGGAAACATCGTAATAAGACGAGGGTAAGTCCCACCAGTATGACGGCACCATCACCACCGCAGCTTTGGTGGTCCATCGGTCGGACCACCAAAATCGTAATGAGGCCCTTTGTTATTCATGTGTTGCACAATATTTCATTATGTGCTCAGATCAAGGCTACAAATTATAGGTTCCCGGGTATTGTGGGTTAAGAAAGTACAGTTTCTTCCTTACACAGAAAGAGACATGTTGTCACATCAGAGCAGTTTCCAGAATAACACATTATTTACTATAAAACATCAGACTTCCTTAGTATCCTTAGAAGGGAGAGGATGTTCATCTTATGCTGCCCATCTCCTTTGCAGTTTCAGCAGAAACGTGGTGCTTCCTCTTATGTCACAGAGGAGGATTTCCAGCAGAATAACAGACCTCTCTTTTACCTTGAGCACGTGAATGGGGCTCGCGCTACACTCCCGGGACTAGATGAGCGAATTAGAGCTAGCACTGCTATTTGCGCCCATGTAGGAATCTTATTATGTGTGTAGGATTATTGATAATACTATTGTGACAAATGTGGTGGGACTGTTTTTATGTTTCACTTTGTTGGTTACCATTGTAATAGTGTTCGGTTTCATCATCCTCATAATCGCACTTCATTTCTTTTTTATGTATAAAACATTTGCTTCAATAAATCCTATTGAACCAAGCTATGCTTCTGTTTGTCATTAGATATATGAGACTTGTGTAACTGAGAGAATGGGGCACAATCTATTTCCACCACAACTTCCCCGAGGAGTCTAAGAGTGTCATGCGATGGGCTGCCACAAATCACTTTTACCTACGATATCTGTGAGGTGCTGCTTTGGGATTGGACTCAATCCCCCATATTTGGTTGTGCTGCCACCCACGACTCAGCAGGCTCATCAATTTGGCAAGGGTCTCACAACAATGTCTACCAATCCATGCCAGATAAGTATATCCATTATTAGGTAATCAATGTTGCTTTTCTTAAGTACCCATCTCAAAAGTAGGTTTGGCTCTATTGCCCGAGATGGATCGACCATTGCATGCTCTTAAACCATATGACACCACTAAGTCTGCAATCGGGATAGCAGCTAAGCTCATGCTAGGGGCTTTTCTTTATCCAAAATAGGTAGAGATTCCCCAGTGTGTACCTTCTTCCCTGGTTAATTCAAATAGGGGCATGTAGTGCTCAAAAGTAGCATTGAAGTTCCCTGCCATAATCACATGATGACTCAAGATACAATCTACTAAAAGGGCATTAAAAATAGTTATAGTCTGAGATGTTTTATTAAAAGGAGAAGATGTGTTGTAGATGTTTGTCAACAGATATGGGAGCCCAGTCTTCGGGATAAACAAAAAGCAAGGCAGATCTTGGGAATCAGTAATAACTGTATTAATCGAACAATCAAGAGACACTCTAGTCAGTATTGCTTAGCTTCTATACTGTATTTTAAGATGCCCTATCTATGGTAAGAACCCCAATCATCCTCTTCCAATTTCGACAAATTGTTCATGAGGTGATCAATACTAGAAGTGTGGATGTGCTACTGTCTAAGCTTGAATGTATGATGGAATAACAAATGCTGGAACCACGCATGCCTGAACAACGTGGTCAGAACAACGACCGCGTTGTTACCACGAATGCCTTTTCCACACATGCCATGGCAGACGATTTTCCATTGTAAAAGCATGTCTAGTAAAGGCATGTGTGGGAACAGCATTCATGGTTCTAGCATGCAACTCCCCACCTGTCCTAAGTCCCAGAAGTACCCCACCCCTAATACTAAAACTACCCTGACCCCCCACCCCTAAAAAAAACTACCCAGGATACCTCCCACCCACCCTGAGCTCTAAACCCTTCCCCGACCTCCTCCACCTGCCCTAAAAACAACTGACCCCCCACCCCGCCCCTAAAAACCAAACTACCCAGATGCCCGACCCCCAAAAAACAAACTACCTGACCCCCCACCTCCAAAAACCAAAGTACCCCGATCCCCCAATGCCAAAAACACTAACTACCCTGACACCCTCACCCCACCCCCAAAAACCAAACTACCCCAACTCCCCACCCCCAAAAACCGAATTATCCCGATCCCCCACCCGTAAAAACCAAACTACCCCGATCCACCACCCTCCCACCCACAAAAACACTAACTACCTCAACTCCCCACCCCACCCTCAAAAACCAAACTACCCCGACCCCACCTCAAAAAAACCAATCTACCGCGACCTCCACCACAAAAACCAAACTACCCTGCCCCCCACCCCCAAAAACACTAACTACCCGACCCCTCACCCCCAAAAACAAAACTACCCAAATATCCCCACCACAAAAAACAAAACTACGTCCATCCCCAAAAACCAAACAACCCCAACTCCTCCACCCCAAAAAAACAAACTACCCCGACCCCTCACCCCCAAAATGCAAACAACCCCAACCCCCAACCCCAAAAAGCAAATTACCCCACCCCCAAAAACTACCCCCACCCCTGCCCCTAAAAACAGAACTACCCCGATCACCCACCTCTGCCCCTAAATAAACAAACTACCCCAACCTACCGCAATCACAAGCCTTTAATCCACCCCACCCATAAAAACTACCCCAACCCTACACCAGCCCCACTTACCTGATTGCATCCTCTCCTGATGCACTCTCCCTCTTTCTCTGCCTTAACCACGCATGTGCATTGTTCAGCACGTGCATGGTTAAGACAGAAAAAGGGAGTCGTTTTTTCGGAGTTGTTGATACGGATGTTCCCCTCTAGGATCCATCATAAACAAGATTTGTTAATAGTGTTCTGCACAAAATAAAACAACATTACATTTGATTAATACTTCCAAATATTGTGTATTGCTGTCATGACTCCACAACTAATACTAAATATAACAGAATTTACATTTCTTTTTTGTTTTCTTTTGTAGCAGTTTGTTATCTAGGGCCAGATGTAGCAAATTTGGAAATTGCGACTTGCAATTTGCGAGTCGGAGCAACTCGCAAATTTCAAGTCGCAATTTCCAATGCAGAACGGTGTTTCAGACACCGTCTGCGACTCGCTATGGGGTCGCAATGACCCACCTCATTAATATTAATGAGGTGGGTCGCAAATTGCGGCCCCATAGCGAGTCTAGGCACTCGCAAACATGGAGGCCTGCTGTCGTCAGCAGACCTCCATGTTCGTGACTGCTTTATCAATAAAGCAGTTTTTTTTTTTTTAAGTGTAGCCCGTTTTCCTTAAAGGAAAACGAGCTGCACTTAAAAAAAAAACGAAACCTTTAGTTTCGGTATTTTTTCAGGGCAGGTAGTGGTCCCTTGGACCACTACCTGCCCTGAAAAAATAATTTTGGGTCCATTCACAAAGTGGAAGGGGTCCCATGGGGACCCCTTCCAATTTGCGAGTGGGTTACCATCCACTTGAAGTGGATGGTAACTGCGATACCCTTTGCGACTGCATATGCGGTCGCAAATGGTATTGCATTCCACTCTGAATCGCAAATAGGAAGGGAACACCCCTTCCTATTTGCAATTCTGAAATGCATATTGCGAGTCGGTCCCGACTCGCAATATGCATTTCTGCATAGGGAAATGCATTTAGCGAGTCGCAAACGGTAATTTTTGACGTTTGCGACTCGCTAAACGTTTCCTGCATCTGGCCCCTATTTCTTTATTCTCATAAAGGATTCGTCATTATTTTTGTGTGCTATATGGATATTATATACCACAAGGAACCTAAGGGGGTTTATCCAGGAAAATAAATAATTTACTAAAAAGGAAATCTTCCTTCGTGTATGGTTTAAACACTTGTATTTCACACAAACGTGCATCCATTTCTTTGTAGTGTGCATGTTTGCTGTTGATAATGTAAATTATCAAAATAGATGTGTTTTTCAGACACTTTTTTGTGATAATTTTCCTAAAGCAATATTATGCAGATGACTTACATTTCGAGAAATTCATTAATATGCATACATATAATTTGCCCTTTTTTCTTCGACACAATCACACCCTGTATCAGTAGCTATGAAAGCGGTTTCCTGTATTTAATGTGAATAACAATTAGAACACTTGTAATTTGGGTCTGTACTTCGGCACATTAGGTCTCCGAACTCAGCATGTGATTATTAAACATCCCATTTTTAATTTAGTGAATTGTTTGCCTAAGAGAGGAGTGGAGCTGTACTGTAAGGATTCAAATATAAAGGAGTCCATTCATAGGCAGTGTACTGTTTGCAGTACTTACTTTAATCCTTAGAAATGCAGTATGTACAAAAATAGTTCCATAAAACAGGTGTTAGAAAGGAAAGACAACATTGGCTAAGCCAGTAGGTCTGGGGCCGTACCATGATGAGCTTTTCTGGCACATCACGGAGTGAAACACCTGTTTTATGCATCTCTATTGTGTGGAGTGAACTCATTTAACCCCATGTCTTTCTGAATTAGAGCTTTATTTTTAGATAGTAGAGCTCAGAACCGGCAAAAAGGTTTTCCTCTAACTGTTTTTGAACTGTGCTGTCTGAAAATAAAGCACTAACGCAGAGAGGTTTTGTGGTAAATTTATGCACTGCAGACACAGAAGCGGTGCTCAGCTCCGCACTGCGCCAGCAAAGCCCATCATGATGTAGCCCATGGGGTTAACTGCCAGTCATTAGAGTTTGACAATGCTTGTTTTATTTTTACATGGCTTTTGCAAAATGTAATTGCTGGGTGAGCTGCTAGGCCCTTGTGACTATTAAAAAAAATCCTAAAAGGAAAAAAATAATTTTTGGCCTCTGAAAAACACACATTGCCATTGTTTTTCCTGGCACTGACAGAAACTATGGGGCCAGATGTAGGAAGAAAACATTTTAAGAGGTGCAAATTGCGAGTACCAGCGACTCGCAATTTGCACACTCTCTATGGGGTCGCAAAGACCCACCACATAAATATTTATGAGGTGGGTCGCAGTTTGCGACCCCATAGCGAGTCTAGGCACTCACGGGGATGGTGGCCTGCTGGAGACAACAGACCACCATGTCCGTGACTGCTTTTGAATAAAGCAGTTTTTTTTTTCTTTTTGCAGCCCGTTTTCCTTAAAGGAAAACGAGCTGCAAATAGAAAAAATGCCGAAACCTTTTTGTTTCGGTTTTTTTCAGAGTAGGCAGTGGTCCATAGAACCACTGCCTGCTCTGAAAAAATATTTTGCGAATGAGTTACCATCCACTTCAAGTGGATGGTAACTGCGAGTTGATTTGCGACCGCTTTCACAGTCACAAATCAACTCTACATCGCGATGCCGTCGCAAATAGGAAGGGCACACCCCTTCCTATTTGCGAGTCGGAAACACATTTTGCGAGTCGGTACCGACTCGCAAAATGTGTTTCTACATCGCGTGAGGCCTTTTGCGCCAAGACGCAAAAGGCTACCTACATCTGGCCCTATGTTCCTCTTGAATGGGCAAAGTACGATCACTGAAGTTTACCAATTGATGAAGTGGGTTGACTCATTACACATAGTGCGTGCGGATGAAAACAACATAACAATGGATGAAGATGACTTGCAGATATTTTTTAAATACATATTATATATATTGTTATTAAATGCCAAACCTAAAACTGTACAATACATCTGAAGTATAGCAGCTGCACCTAGTACTTAGAGTAAATGATCGAGGATCTAAAATGATTGAAATACCTAGTTGATGAACACGTATGATGAGAAAGACATTTCCATCTGATTTCTTTTTGTCCAACACCTGCCATCAAGCTAGATTTTACTGTTAGATGTAGGAAAAATCTGATGATTTCCATAGTAACAGTCCATGTTTAGTGTGACTGAAGGTTTTGGGCATTTTCCCATTGCCCTGACAAATAGGGGCATATTTTTTATACTACATTTGAACCGAATTTGCGTCATTTTTTGGATGCAAATTCAGCGTGCACCATTTTTGCAGGGGAGGATAAATAAGGCGTTAGGGCCTTAGAATCTTTTTTTGCCCGGGAATGCCTACCTTGCTTCTCATTGATGCAAGGTCGGTTCACGCATCCCAAAAATTACTCTAACTCTAATATTTTGACGTTAGACTAGTCTAGTGTCAAAATATAAATATGGAGTTAGGTTTGCGCTAAATTAGCGTAAAAAAAGAACGCTAATTCAGCACCAACATATTATAAATCTGGGCCTGAGCATGCTATGGCAGTGCTGGGTGCATCTGGATGTAAGCCCCAATCAGTGCTGCTGCCTTCAGGGGCTTACCCATAGTACCCCATGACCTGGGTACCTTTAGCAAAAAGTGTATCCAATTACTTTTACAATGTCTTAGGGAAAGAACACTGGCACTGGGAACCTGGTTAGCAGGATCCCAGTGCACTCCAGTCCAAGTTGCATTCATAAACCACGCAAAAAGTGGGTGAGAACTGAAACAAGATGCCAGTTTCCCATAAATGCTGTTCCTCAAATACTTTACACATTACCTTAAAGTTAAGCTTGACTGCTCTGTGCAAGCTATCAGAGGGTTGAGCACAGTTTAATTTAGGGTTGGCTTGTGCCTCACCCTCTCAAGGATTGTCGCTGCTCCTTGACCAATACTCACTCCTCAGTTGCCTGGCACCCCTTTGCAAAGCAGTTTATGGAGCACGCAGGACACAGGATGTGATGCAGGAGACCAATCAGGTGATCAGTGTTGGGCCGCCAGAGCCTAAGCAGCTCTCTGATCTCACCTCCCCCCTGAAAACCAGGAATAGGCATCAGGCTTCCTGGCCCTGACAACAGGAGATGACAGCAAGGTGCTGGATAGCTCAGCACAGTGCAATGCAGGATGGCAGACTGGGGCAGACCATAGAACTCTGTGAAGAAGATGCAAGGGTTTCCAGTTAGCAGGCGGAGAGGGCTGCCCATCTGCCCGTGATACCCATGCCATGCTGGGCAAGGTGGGCATTGGGCAAGGCAGCAGGTCTAAGGGCAAGCATGTAACAGCAGCCTTAAACAGGTGCAGAAGGTATTATGGCCTGAAGGCATTAGGCTGAGGCAGATCACGGAGCTGGAGATAACGGTGCTGGAGGTGACTGGCGTTAGCCCAGTGCACCTTGCTCATGTTTAGCTGTCTGCGCATCCTACTCCACCCCCCTTAGCCATGCCCAAACATCTCCTGCCAGCTGCCAGCCTTTTAGCCACCCGCCTGAGATTTGTCACTGCAGCTCCTACCGGGTGGTCAAGGAGAGGGGGAAGCTAAGGTGAGAGAACACAGAAGGCGCACACTATTGCAAATACAGCAAACTCAGCATATGAAGCATTATATAGGTCCAAAGCAACTTAGATCAATCTAGCAATCAAAGAAGCACTAAACAACCATTGCTAACCTCAATATGCAAGTAGGTGCCAGCTGGAGACAGAGACTGTTACAGGATGCACTGGGGCACCAACAAACCACCATCAAAGCACCACTGAACATGAGGTGATGCTGTGTCATTGCGTCAGGCACAGTCAACAACTCCAAGCACAGCTTGCTGGCCAGTTTCTTGTAGGTGTCTATGGAAACTCTACAACTCTGTGGAAGATGGGGGAAGGACCAACTAACCTTTTCTGCATGCATGCAAAGTGTGACAAAGGCGGTCATTCCAACCCTGGCGGTCCGAGACCGCCAGGGTTGGGGACCGCGGGAGCACCGCCAACAGGCTGGCGGTGCTCCTATGGGCATTCTGACCGCAGCGGTACAGCCGCGGTCAGTGACGGAAAACCGGCGGTGTACCGCCGGTTTTCCGCTGCCCTGGGGAATCCTCCATGGCGGCACAGCTTGCTGCGCCGCCATGGGGATTCCGACCCCCATGCCGCCATCCTGTTCCTGGCGGTTTTGGCCGCCAGGAACAGGATGGCGGTATGGGGTGTCGTGGGGCCCCTGGGGGCCCCTGCAGTGCCCATGCCAATGGCATGGGCACTGCAGGGGCCCCCTAACAGGGCCCCACAAAGATTTTCAGTGTCTGCAATGCAGACACTGAAAATCGCGACGGGTGCAACTGCACCCGTCGCACCCCTTCCACTCCGCCGGCTCCATTCGGAGCCGGCATCCTCGTGGAATGGTGTTTCCCGCTTGGCTGGCGGGCGGCCTTCTGGCGGTCGCCCGCCAGCCCAGCGGGAAACCCAGAATAACCGCAGCGGTCTTCTGACCGCTCAGCGGTATTCTGGCGGCTCCCGCCGGCCCTGCGGTTACCGCGGCCGGCGGGAGTCAGAATGACCCCCAAAATGTGGAAAAGGTGCTGTAGGGGATCAGAGGAAACACAACAAGGGTTTTCTCATTATGTGTGCTTGCACATGTGCTTGTACGAGCCCCCAAATAGAGGAGGACAAGGTCTGTCTGACCTACAGCAACCCGAAACACTTTAACCCTCTTGATTCACCTGACTTATTGCAGGAAATGTTTGACCCCAATGAGAAACTTAAGGAATTGCAACTTTTTTGATGTACATACCAAAAAACGCTGATGACGCAAACCAAAAGTGCCACAAATCGACTTACAAAAAGACATACAAGGTCTGTACAGACAGATCCTCAGGGACTTGGAAGCTGTCATACAAAGTTTTCATGTACACGAGAGCTGCAGTCATGGTGAAGAGGAAGATAAAGAAGGAGGCCCTTGGTCAGCCTCAGCGCCTTCTAGAAACTCAAGCTACATTGTAAATCTTCAATAACTATTGATTTCATTGGCCCATGAAGAAGACGGAGAAAAAACATATATATCTGTGGAAAGGCTGCAAGGGAAATTACTACATACTTCCTGATAAAAGAGAAGGCTATTCTTTCCACCAGAGATTTTCCCCTCTTGCCATCCCCTCTTGCCAGCCCCAAGGCGTCCGAAGGGGAAAAAGCTTAAGTTCAAAGCCTGAGGACACAGGCTCAATTATAGAGTTGTTGCCTATAGTCCCGATCATCAAACAACAGACTGCTTAAGGAAGACACTCTCCTCCCTACCAACACAGTACAAAAAAGTGAGCCAATCGCTGTGCAGTTTCACCAGGAGTTCGGCTATGACCTCGAGGTGGCCACAACCCTCAGTAGATCCCCCCAGAATATAAGTTCAGTCAGTGAATTAGACTGGGATGCCTTTCCTTATCATTTTAATTTCAAAACTAGGGAATACATTGCTCATGATATAAAGTCCCCTGCTCACCTTGATGCCTCAGTGTTTCTACAGTGAACATCCTCTCAACTCCCCATGGATTTGTCCTATAATCAGGACAAACTACTAAGGCCTGTCAATTCGTCAATTACAGCTGCCACCAACACCTTGACATGGCAATCCCATCAACTGGGTATCCAGATGAAGACCGTGCAGATAATGTCAGACACTATGGCATAAATTGCTAAGAGGATTGAAAACATTGATGGAATTGAAAAGAAGGTTACATCACAGGGCTGTCTTTAACCTCACATAGTGAAAAATTGGGCAAGACCGCCAACCATTATTACCACACTAGTTGCCAACCTGAAGGATTTAAATGGCAATGGTTTAACCAAACAAATGAGCAGGATGGCTGAGGTAGAAACAGGCAATTTCTACAACCAGGGCATGCTGTAAGAAAGCAAACAAAAAGGCAAAAAGACTGCCTATCAGAGTCTGATAAGGAAGCCAAACCCTGACATCTAGATTATAACAAAAACAAAAATATTCTTGCTGAAAGTGATAAACATCAGGTCTATAGAATTACACCATTAACATGGATGGCAAAAAAATGCTTAAGGTGCGAAACGTTTCGAAGAACACAACAACGCAACTGACATCCACCATCCTGTTGCTTAAGACATTCTATCCTATATTTCTGTCAAAAGGAGGGCAAGAGATGGGTACCCTGAATCAGCTAGACGGTCATTCTGTGGCAATCCAGAAAACAACCTATGCTCAAGTCATCCAACAGCAAGGCAGTGACAATTATACTGTGTCCACAAGTACAAACACATCTTATAAGGGGAAGGCATCCCAACAGGAATCAATGCAAGTAGAAGGAGTAACTACAACCAGGGGGCCCCAAATTATGTAGCCCCCCCTATTGTTCTGGATCAAGTAGCACTATTTTAAAGCCAACATGTAAAAACACAAGAAAAACAGACTGCCAAGGTATGGGAAAATACCCTCTTTCTTGGCATGGTTAACCCCATTTTCTGCCTGATATCAGTGTGTTTGACTGTGTTGACTGGGATCCTGCTAACCAGGACCCTGGTGATTATGCTCTCTCTCCCAAAAGTCTGTATTTCACCCACAATTGGCATACTGGTGCCCCCTTATAAGTCCCTAATATATGGTATCTAGGTACCCAGGTCCTTGGGGTTCCAGGGGATCCCTACTGGCTGCAGCATATATTTTGCCACCCATACAGAGCCAATGCAAAGGCTTCTGTACTGGCATTGCAGCCTGCGTGAAAAGGTGCAAGCACCCTTTCACTGCCATTTTCACTGCACCAGGTCACATATAAGTCACCCAATAGAAAGCCCTCCAGCCCTGAGGGCAGGGTGCAAAGTACCTGTGTGTGAGGGCACCCCTGCACTAGCAGAGGTGCCCCCACAAACTCCACAACCATTTTCCTGGACTTCATGAGTGCAGGGACACCATGTTACGTGTGTACTGGACATAGGTCACTGTCCATGTCCAGCTACATAATGGTAACTCCGAACATAGGCATGTTTGGTATCAAACATGTTGGAAGACTACCCCAAGGCTTTTGTAACTATTGGTTGGATTTTTCCATGCACTGTGGGGGCTCCTTAGAGGACCCCCAGTATTGCCAAATCAGCCTTCTAAGGTTTTTCAGGCAGCCCAACTGCTGCCACCTCATAGACAGGTTTCTGCCCTCCTGGTGCTTGTGAAGCTCAAGCTCAGGAAGGCAGAACAAGGGATTTCCTTTGGGAGAGGGGTGTTACACTCTCTCCCTTTGGAAATAGGTGCTACAGGCTGGGAGGGGAAGCCTCCCCGAGCCAACGGAAATGCTTTGAAGGGCACATTTGCTACCACCTCACAGACAAGTTTCTGCCCTCCTGTTGCTTGTGAAGCTCAAGCTCAGGAAGGCAGAACAAGGGATTTCCTTTGGGAGAGGGGTGTTATACCCTCTCCCTTTGGAAATAGGTGTTACAGGCTGGGGAGGGGAAGCCTCCCAGAGCCAATGGAAATGCTTTGAAGGGCACATTTGGTGCCCTCCTTGCAGAAATCAGTCTACACCGGTTAAAGGACCCATTGTCCATGCTCTAGTGAGAAACTGGACAAAGAAAAGGAGAGTAACCACTCTCCTGTCCATCACCACCCCAGGGGTGATGCTCAGAGCTCCTCCAGAGGGTCCCTGGGGATTGCTATCTTGGATTCAAGGTCGGCACGGAACTCTGAGAGCATCTGAGTGGCCAGTGCCAGCACGTGACATCAGAGTCCTCCTTTGATAGCAATCTTCTGCATCCTACACTTTGACTTCTCACTGAAGAAACTGCATCTGGACCCTCCAGGAACCTACAAGCTGCAACAAAGAAGCAAGACGCCTCCTGCAACATTGTATCTCCGGCTCCTGCCAACAAGTGCAACAGTTTCCCAGTCTTGTATCCTCTGAAGACAGACAGAAGAAGAAATCTCCCTTGGGGTGAAGGAATTACTCCTCTATTTCTGCAGGCACCAACTGCGATGACAACTGGCTGCGTGGATCCCCTCTCCTGCCCCCGATGGTCCTCTCTTCCAGATATCCCACTTTGGTGGAGGTAAGACCTTACCTTCCCATGCAAGACATTACCTCCATACACCACGTCTTTTGCAGCTGCCAAGGCTTGTTGGCATACTTCCTTCAAGTCCTTTGTGCATCTTCTAGCTCCGGTCCCCAGCACTCTATCCTGCAATGCACAGCTTCCTGAGTGGTTCTCCAGCAGTGTGGGAGCCTTTGACGTAGTGCTGCATGGGCCTCTTCTGCAACTTTCTTGTCCCCATGCTGTGGGACTCCTGTGTGCACTGCCTCTTGTTCTGTGGGCTCTCTGTGTCGCTGAGGCCCCCCTCTGAATCCTCCTCCTCCTAGGTAGAGTCCACCTGGTCCTTTCTGGTCCCCGGCAGCGCTTCACCATTTTCCACTAACAGTGAGCTTTTCGTGTGCCAAGGCTTGTTGGTGGACTCTGATGACGTAAACCTGACTGCAATCCTCCATCTGGCGTGGGACATCACTTGCACCCTCCAGGAACCCGACTTCATCTTCTTGGGTGCAGTGCTGATTTTTCCTCTTCACCGGTGGTTCACATTTTTCACCTTCATCTGGGTTAGCAGGAGCTCCTGCTCTTCCTGGACTCTTCTGTGCTTCCTGGACTTGATCCCCTTCTTCCACAGGTCTTCTTGCCCAGGAATCCACGGTTGGTGTCTTGCAGTCTCTTCTGGGTTTTTTGTGTGTCTTCTGGGAAAGTTACTGTGATTTACGCCTGCTTTCCTGGTCACTGGGGTGGGTTGTGGTACTTAACTTTGGGCTTTTCTAGTACTCCCAGCTCCACTCTACACACTACACTTGCCTAGGTGGGGGACAGACTTTCGCATTGCACTTTCTTAATATATTGTTTGTGCTCCCCAGGCTCATTTCTAACTATCGTGATTTTCACTAATTGCACTGTTTATTAACTGTTTTTATGCCTATTGCTGCATACTAGTGTATATAATTTGTATATTACTTACCTCCTAAGGGAGAAAAGTCTCTATGGTACTTTTTGGGGTTTGTGTCACCCCAAAATAAAGTTCCTTTATTTTGTAACACTGAGGGGGTCATTACGACAGGGCCGGGGACCGCGGATGCACCGCCAACAGGCTGGCGGTGCATCCAGGCCAATTCTGACCGCGGCGGTAAAGCCGCGGTCAGAAAAGGGAAACCGGGGGTTTCCCGCCGCTTTTCCCCTGGCCTGAGGAATCCGCCATGGGGATTCCGACCCCCTTACCGCCAGCCTGGTTCTGGCGGTTCTGACCGCCAGAACCTGGTTGGCGGTAACGGGTGTCATGGGGCCCCCCAACAGGGCCCCACCAAGATTTTCAGTGTCTGCATAGCAGACACTGAAAATCGCGACGGGTGCAACTGCACCCGTCGCACCCTTTCCACTGCGCCGGCTCCATTTGGAGCCGGCATCCTCGTGGAAGGGGGTTTCCCGCTGGGCTGGCGGGCGGCCTTCTGGCGGTCGCCCGCCAGCCCAGCGGGAAACTCAGAATTACCGCGGCGGTCTTTTGACCGCGCAGCGGTATTCTGACGGCGGTACTTTGGCGGGCGGCCTCCGCCGCCCGCCAAGGTCAGAATGAGGCCCTGAGTATTTTCTTTCATGTGTGTGAGTTCTGTGTGACTACAGTAGTATTACATGAGCCTTGTATGTCTCCTAGATAAGCCTTGGCTGCTTATCCATAGTTACCTCTAGAGAGCCTATCTTCTAGACACTGCCTACACTACAATAATAAGGGATAACTAGACCTGGTATAAGGTGTAAGTACCATAGGTACCCACCATACACCAGGCCAGCCTCCTACACACGGTTAATCTGAGGGTGCTTAGCTCCTGCACGGATTTCCATCATGAACAATCCATGAGGTCTACAGGCTCAAATGCAAACAATAGGAATGGGCAAACAGGAAGAAGTGGAATGGGAAATGCCCAGGAATCCACAGTGCTCACTGAAGGGGTTACATTCACAGAGCCAGAGTGCATCAGGTCAGCACCTCCCTCAAGGGAAATTGAGCAAGTCAATATAGACAAAATGTTTCCTCTGAAGCTATCAGGTCATCTGAGGGGCTAGCCCCCAACAAAGCCTCATTGCAAAGACAACAGCCCTGCAGAGAGTTTAGATACAATTTAGAAAGTGCGAACAACCCATGTAAAGCAATACTGACCCCCTCAGTATACATCCAGGGGCCTGGCAGATGTTCTTAATCAGTCCAAGATTCTCAAGTTGGTGCAGTATATCCCTACTCTGGCCTTCATCAAGAGGCAATATAATAAGTGTGCAATTAAGCTGCCTGCACCTGGTCATGGGCAAGGAATCCACAAATATATAATGGCACAATTCTGATCTACCAGGTCTAATGATACTGGAAGAGAAACAGTTTGCAAACTGGGGAATAAAGATTCGAACACTGGAAATTGAAAAGTACTCCGATGTGCAAATAAATCCACCTGCTAACCATCAAAAAGATAACAGCGAGAAAGGAGTGAAACAGCAACTAGTCAGCCATGAAAACCCCAATTATAAGAAAGGGCTTCTAAGAGGTGCATTGAGCAGGAATAGTAATTCCATTTGTGGAAATCTTCTTATGTGAGTTCAGCCATATGCTCCAGAACCAGACCAGAAGTTTAATAAAGCACAGGGACAATTTCATGATCATCCTAAGAAAACACATGACTGGGGCTGGATTGTCTCCGTCTTGACCCAAGAGAAGTGGAGGCATCCCTAACATCATGGAACTGGAGAAGGGGGGGCGTGAGTCAGCAGGAACAATCAACCCATTTTGTGTCTTGGAATGTGACAGGGCTCACCAAGATCTTGCATAGCAAGGCTGAATTGTCTTCTGTGAGTGACACAGATGTCATCTGCTTCAAAGAAACATGGCCTCTCTTACCAACCGTGTTACAAGTGTAACCAGAAAATATTCGGCCAGAGAAAAAAAACAATTGTTTTGGGAGGAAAGCAGGAGGAGTGTACATATACACATCAGGCATACCATCACAGAAATCAACTCCATTTTGGAAACAATACAAGTAGGAATAATTAAGGCCTACCAAGGCTATGGGGCACATGGTCCGTATTAATCATTAATGTCTATTTCAATACTCAAGGAGGAAATACACTGGAAAAAACAGTCAGGTTCATCTACCAGTTGGAGCATCTAATTAATAATCACATCACCTCTGAAATGATCCTACTAGGGGATTTTAATATGCACAATCTAGGGGCTACTCACACAACTGACGAGGCTCTCAGTGAAACAACCAAAAGATCCAGTGTTTCCTTACAAACACATAAGCTGAAATCGGCTCAGCAGGAAACAAAGACCTCAAATGTGCCCAATAACCGTGCCCACATGTTTAATATAGAAACTACTATAGACTACACATTCCTGAGACCAGGCCTCAGTGGGCTATTTCCGGTTACCGAGTGCAGTATCTGGGTCTAAGTTATTACACAGCCTTATTAGGGGTATACCGCAAACAAGCATCTGAAATTGGCAACTCAAAAGGTGAAGAACAATACAAATTGGCCTGTAGGATAAAACGGTCACCACTACCAGCAACTAGGATTGAGGGATGGAAATGCCAACGGAAGGGCTAGTCATTTTAATCTCAAAACATAGAAACCATTAATGGCTGGTGGTTATAGAACTGTGCACTCTCCTGCAAATTAATATACAGAATAGACCTGTCAAGGGGATAGGTTATACCCTGGAACCCAACCCAGAGATTAAAAGGAGCACCCAGAAATGAAGAACCATAGCTAGGGTGTACACAGACCGTAGGACATCAACTGGGAGGCTGGGGCTTGCAAAGGCATCTAGCATGCATAAGCACCTGATGCCTGGAAAATAAAAGGAAAGGGCAAGACGCCAAGTGGCTGAAAACCTTCGACTTAATTGCAGGTAACAACCAACAGCAATTCTGGCAATATGTCTCTAGTATTTGCCACGGGAAGACCAACAGGGGAACAAATGGGTAGCGCAGGTTAAGTCTCTATGTGGATGCATTAGATACTCAACATCCAAAACTTTCCAAACTGCCCCACGGCTTGAGAAGGGCACTGATCAAGGCCCTCAACAAACAAAGGAGGACCTGGCTGAAATGGATACCCATGTGGTAACAAAGGTCTTGAACCACATGCGGAAGGATGGGACCCCCGGCACATAGGGATTGCTTGGTTTGGTTTTGAGAAAGGATCGAAAGTTCTGCCCATCAGTTCTCTCACCACTTTATGAAGAGTGCAGGCTATATGAAGATGTCTCTGATTCCTAGAGAGGTTCAGTATGTCCAAAGATCTTTAAGAAGGGAGTCAATACCCATAAAACTACATGTTAATTGCCCTATTTGATATCAAGGGAAAAGCCTGTGCCAGCATCATACTGCAGGACTTAGTTAAATGGGCATCTGAAAAGAGTTTGCTTCCCTCCTATCAAACTCCTATAAAACAGGATTCTGAGAGGCTGGTTCAACTGATAATAACATTGTGGCCTCTCCTCTATTGCCCAAGAAGACGTCACAAAAACAGAATGCCTGTTTTCACCTGTTTTATTGACTACTCTTTGGCATTTTATGGCGTAGTCCGCAACATCCTCTGGCAGAAGCTTGTAAAGTGGAACATCCCAAATACGCTACTAAAAGCAATTATGTCACTTTACACCAGGACATGGGTCCAAGTTATAGTGTCTAACGATGCAGCATCAGCAAAAATTGCAACATATAGAGGGCTCAATCAGGGTTGTATGATTGCCCAAACCTTGTTTAATTTATACACAGCTCACTTGGACCAGGATTTATCAGACTCACATCTAGCCATCCTGAGGATGGGCAAAAAGAAAATTGCTCAACTGCAATACACATATGATCTTGTTTTACTAGATCACACCAGAGTTCTGAGGGCTTTGAATGCATTAAACATCTACAATTCAAATATTCTAATCGCCAACCAAAGTAGTGTTATTTGGCTACTATCTGAAAAAAGGGGTATGAAATGGGGGTTAGGGTCACAAAAGTTGAATTGTGTGCAGAACTACAACTACCTTGGAGCATGGCTAAGTGAAACCAGAAAATTGATAGAACATCTGCAAAGAATGAAGAACAAGGGGAAAATATTTATACATCCTCTTAGCAACTTAAATAGTTTGTGTGATAGTCCAATGGCCACAGCCATCAGGGGTTTAATTATATCAAAATTCATGGCCTCGATCAACTGCGCACAGCAAGCATTTCCGGGTAAGCTAGCGGATTAACTGGATAAATTTCAATGTGCCTGCTATAAACGAGTCTTCCAACTGCCCACCCATACACGGAACACACTCCTCAGACTTGAATTTGAACTTGTGTGTCAAGAACTTGTGCATATGGGCGTATTGGTACAATACTTCTATCGGACAGCTGTTGACCCTGAGAATTCAGAGAAGGTCTTAAACATAAATTTCACAACTAAAGGAAACCTGTGGCACATGCATTTACATCTAGCAGTAGAGAAGCTCAATTTAGCAGTAGAAAAATGGGTTGTTGTCCTAACAGCCTGTCCACAATCAAGGCTGCAATCAAAAGGCAATCAAAAGGCAGACCCGCCTCTGCTCAACAGAAGCAGATATGATGACCCTTTAGGAGCGAGTCATTCAAGCTCTACTAATACCATCCTACAGATCCCATCCCAACAGCATGCATTTAAAATAAGCACTAGTAGATGTAATGGCATATTGCTTTTGTCAATCAGCGACCATGACAAAATTCCTACTCATTTAAAATGAGTAGGGAAAAATGGGCATTTGTGACAACATTTTCATCTGTAACTACAGATGAAAATGTTGTCACAAATGCCCATTTTTTCCTACTCATTTTAAATATTTCTTTATTTCAACAGGTCTTTTCCTTTGCCAAACCCAGAGGGATCTATACATATGACCCCTTGCTGAATTTGGAATTCTGTCTATTTTCCAGACATCTATAGATATTTAGAAACAACCATGGGTTTCACACTGGTTTAAACCACAAACTACAAATTGAAACAAAAAGGGATCTGAATGAATGAGATGAATTCACATTTCTATTTGCTGACATATCAAGATTTAAAATTACAACCTACATACCCCTTACTTTCAGTGGACAGTAGACACTATACCATAAGCATAGGTGACAAATGGAACTGTATGTCAAAATGAGATAAATGTAACATGCAAAAAAGTAATTTTCAAGCTATGGATTTGTCTGAATTTTTCATTTTGCACTTTAATTATCTCCCATATTGTGAGAAATATGGAGATGTTTGTTTTAGCCATGACATGGTGCCACATTTGGGGGAAGGTATACCTGTGCTGCAAGTACACATGTGCAAGTACACATGGCACTGGCTCTCAATCAGCCATACTAATATATCCCATTCCTATACACACATCTGTTCATACGTTATCAAAAACGCTCTCACTGACACACATTGCAGCCCTTCTAAACATTCCTTAGTCACTGTATGTGGTTCAAACAATAGCATCTGACTCTTATAAGATTCAGCATTAAGCCAATATAGCTGTGTGTGTGGGTGAGTGCAAAGAATGTGCAGGATGTTTAGTCTTTAGTAGGTCACAATGATTTGGACTAATCAGAAGTGGGGCTCATTACAGGAAAGGTTTCAGCCCTGGCCCAGATAATGTTTGTGGCCTGGATTGGTAAAATGAGTGGCTACAAATGTTGAGGGTACTCAATAGGTCACTGCAAATTAGTATTTTATGAGAACTTAGAAATGTTGGTAAATAATCTGTACTGCCTAATTTTTAAAAATGTTTGAGAGAGATGCAAGAAAATGTTGTCACAGCACTACAGACACTCAAAACATATTTTGCTTTCTTTTTTCTCACGCATATAGGACAACATCCATTAAAAGCGGTAAATATAGATAGCCATTGCCAAGAAGATGCAAACCCTGGGTGTTTAAGTGGTGCAGTCTACATTGCAGAAAGAGTTAGGAAGACCTACAATGCTGGATCCGCAAGTCAACTAAAGTACAGTTCGGCCAGTCAACCCAATAAGGCAAGTGCATGCACTGCCTCCTGACTCCCTGTAGTGCTTTCCTCTTATCTAGTTTCTAAGCACTAACATAACACAACAGAAATGCACTTCTGAGGTCAAAGAAGACTTTTATTGTTGTTAATTCTTCCCCAACCACAATATTTATGAATGACGAATTAGTAGCTTTCAAGTCCGCGTTAATCAAACAAAATATATCAGTTTGCAATATACACAGCAGGTTATATTTATAAAATATTGAAAGCAAAGCAAAACAAATACTTCACCGTGTGGGAACTATTCACAGCTTCATCTTTCTAAGGTCTGCAAGCTGATGACCCCTGTCAGCCGCGAGAAAGAGAGATTCATCTACCCACACGGGATTGCTGGCAGCTGGCGCCAAGCTCCAGCACGAGGTCCAGCAGATTCGAATCTGCCCCTCTGCAGCCTGTTACATTCGTTACAAAGGTGTGCCCCCTCCTCTCAGACCTGGGAAACTGAGCAAGCCTTTTGGAGACTGGCCAGGTCTCCAAGACTACTCCTGTTCCCAAGCTCCAGCGGAGAGAAAAAACAACACCCATGTACTCTCTCTTATCATGTCTAGTCTACTGTGAGAAAAACATCTTGGTTCTCTGGTGCAAAAACACAGCTTGGAAAAATACAGCTTGGATTCTAAACTGCAATGTCTAACTCCACGTTAAAGGCAATAGGCAGCTAACCTAGATATCAAATGCAATGTCTAGTGTCATGTCAAAGCCAATAAGCATCTAAGCTGAATACAAAATGCAATGTCTTATATCATGTCAAAGCCCATAGGCAGCTGAGCTGAATACAAAATGCAATGTATAATATCATGTCAAAGCCAATAGGCAGCGGAGCTGAATATAAAATGCAATGTATAATATCATGTCAAAGCCAATAGGCAGCGGAGCTGAATACAAAATGTAATATATGATATCATGTCAAAGCCAATAGGCAGCGGAGCTGAATACAAAATGTAATATATGATATCATGTCAAAGCCAATAGGCAGAATATCTAATAGCATGTCAAAGTCAATAGGCAGCTAAACTGAATACATCATGTCAAAGTCAATAGGCATGCAATGTCAAAGCCAATAGGCGGCTAGACTGGATACAGCATGTCAAAGCCAATAGGCAGAATACAGAATGTAATGGCTAATGCAATGTCAAAGCCCATAGGCGGCTCAACTGAATACAGAAAGTAATGGCTAATGCCATGTCAAAGCCAATAGGCGGCTCAACTGAACAAAACATACCATGTGCTACTGGTGAACATTGAGCAAGTAATATGCGCAGTGGTGAAACACAAAGTCATTGGTCAAAACAAACTTTATCAAATGGCAGTACACTCCCCTAGTGGGCTGAATCCTGGTGGTGGTCTACCCTGAACTTGATGGGCAGTTGAGAGCCCAACAGCAGCATCAAAGTGGTGAATTATTGTTTGCAGCTATTCATGTTAGTTAATTTTCTTAATTACAGCAATGTTTATGGAATCAGCATGAAGCACATCCAACACAGAGTAGGATTTCTGGAGGTGTTAGTTTTGCAAAAGGTGTCTGATGATGTGTTAGATGTATTAATTTGTGGTAAATGTTATCTCTAGATTCAAGAAGCAGAGTATTGTTTGGAGAACATGCATGGCTGCATAAGAAAAAAGAGGTATCTGCATTTTGTCTATGTTACAAAAGACATTTTCAACAAACAGGCCCCATTTGAGGACTGGGTCAGGTGTTGTGCTCCATCACAAATATGAGAAGGTAATTAGGCCCTATTACAGGTGACATGGCATACAAAGCACTTATGATACAGTTGATGTGTCTGACTTTACATTGGTGAGTTGGTCCATTGACCAAACTATAATGAGCATCTGGTCCAAAAGGACTAGGAACAGGAGTATAATGGCATAATTCCTTATCAAAAATATGTTCTAAATATGTTTTCACTGCAGGATTCAAGCCAGTTCATGTTGACAGTAGCAGATTGGCATGAAGCCTTACTCCTTCCCAAATGTGCATGTAAGTCAGTCTGTTTCAAACAACATGAATTCAATAGGCAAACTGTATTGATTGATGCAGACAGGAATGTGCCCACATTTTTCCGGAGTTACATGTACCCCAAACAACATTTCAGTGTTCTTAGTTATGTGCAGATGATAAATCAGTGATGGCGAGCAATGTGATATTTGAAGGGACTTTTGCAGATGGAAGATTCCATCACATATATTTTGGAGTATCCCCTATTGAAAAGTCAATATCAGGCCGAAATCATAACTTATTTGGAAAATGTGTAAATGTGTCAAGGTGTAATCTGTACCATATTGTGAATTGCCTGTGAATCTTTGATGAAAAGATGTATGTATGAATCAGTGTATGCAATATTTACTGTGGTATTGTACCAATTTTTCCCTAAAGTGAAAGTGAAAGTCAGCATGTTTTGAAAAACATTTACACCGTGAACAAACTGACTTCAAATAAATAGAGATTTTTAGGAGTCAAATGTGAAAAGGTTTTTCTCTGTAGTGAAGTAGATTAGAAATGTATCAAGGCCTATGTATATTTGCTTATGCTGTAGAAGCTATGTGTCAATCCACCACAAAAATATTTTCTAAATATCTTCAACAACATAGGCATGCACATAGTCTGTGATACATTGCTAATACACTTCAGTACAGAATCCATACAATATGTTGTACAATTGAAATATACTTTAGTTACTTGAAGTAAGTGTTATCATTGTGAAATTGGCAGACAAAGGAAAAAGTCTTTCAGTTTAGAGACATATTGGTACAAAATTGCAGTATTCGTAGACACACATTGAGACATGTCTTTGCAAATGTAAATAATGCAGATTTTTTGGCCTTGTAAACACACTGTACAAATGTAGTTTTGCTTATGTCATTTTTGGGGACATAAGTTCACTATTCTAAATAACAAAGCCCTAGCAATCAGAGGTGTGAGACTGTTTCTGTAGAGAAACAAAGATGGATGAGACAAGGTCATATATTGTATAGGAGCTAGCATGGGAATATCCAAAACTCTGAACATATGTTTTCTGAAAATGTTCCCTATATGCCTGAGCTAATGATAATAAAGAACCCAAGTTTGAGAGCCTGGAAGCTTGTGAAATATGAAGAATTGGAAATTGTTTTGTGATAAAAGTTTATGATCAGTTCTATTACATAGAAACAATATCACTATTATAAATGTCATTTCAGCATCATGCAGGGGCAGGCATAGGAGACATTTGCCACGTCAGCATGGAAGCACCTGGCCACTGTGATTTTTGGTGCTGAGACCACCGACACCAAGGGACCCAGTGGCACGAAGGGTAAGGGGACTGGCACAGAGGCTGCTAGTTCATTGACAACTTTGGAGACCTCCACAGAAGACCAATTCCTAGTGGTGGCAGACCCTACTTCTACTGTTCCACATGAATCCCTGTTGGACATGCAGAAACCCATATCCACCCTCCCTCATGCCCCTTCTCTGTTGGTTAAACCTGCCCTCCTAAAAGGGGTGGCATCCTCTTTGCAGCAGGCACCTCACCCCCTGCCCCTATCTCCCCAGCTGCACTGAGTGAGGAGGCTATTGACCACCTACTGAATATCTCTGTAGGCCAGGCTACACTCCAGTATGTCATGCAGGGACTTTGTTGCCATAGGTAACACATGGTAGCCTACCTGGAAGGTGCTCATGGTGCTCTCTGGCCTACAGAGGTCATTTCAAGGTCTTGCCTCCTCACTGACTTCAGCCTCCCAACCATCCCGACCTTGTCCCCCATCCGCCACCCATTCCAATTCCCTATTCCCAGCCCTGTCTAAGGCACACTCACTCCTTTGCATGCACACACTCCAATACACACGAGTTGCACACCCACACACAAACACAGCAAAAAATACAGGCACACACAAACAACATACAAACTCTCTAATTACACTCACCACCACTACCACTGTCACACCAGCACACTCACAACCACCACAGCCACCACCATACTCACATGCACAAGCACCACCAGCATACTATACCTACCTCCACACCGACATGCACAATTACCACCAGCATATCCACAGACACCATATCTACCACACTCACATGCATGACCACCAACACACCCACAGATATCACACCCACTACCACACCCACATACACCACCACATCCACTAACACCACAACTACATCCAGCACCTCTACAGCACACACATCTACACACACACATACATTAGATACTACACCCAAACACTACAGATGGCCACATTCACCTGAAAAACAGACGGCTAGAAAAAACACACACCCACATGTACTCAACATACAGTAGACCCACCAATAACTGCAACATCAACAGACACACGCACATCATCCACTGCCACTCTTTCTACTTCTCAAACCCAGCTCCCTGACGAACATCCCACCCATTTTCCCTGTGAGGATCTTTTGTTTACCCTTGCCCTGACCCTTCCCAATCCCAAAGCCCTCCTCCAAAACACAAAGCAAACTGTCCATTACCCAAAACCACCCCACCCAAACCGACACTGCTCACTCCCAAGAAAGATCATTGAGGTGCTTGCTCTGGCACTACTGGATGCCCTTTCTGAGGAGGTTGTACTTGGCAGTATTCATAAGAGGCAAGTTCTGGGCCTGCACCCCATTCTTTGTTTATTTTCCAGTGCCATGCTGAATGAGAGAAGTACCTCATTGTTTTAATAAGTTGTAATTTATTTTAAATACCTTGGCCTTGCAATGTCATTAATTTTAGATTATTAGTAATTGTTTGACAAGACTGTTTTGATGCAAATGTGTGGGACATGTATGTGTCTTTATTTCTGACAGTGACAAGCCCAGGTCTTATTTATGACAAATTTCTGTAGTGCACACATTAGTGTTGGACATTTGTGATGGACGTGTTTATTTCGATGCAAGCATTCATCATAATACTGGACCCTTGCACCAAAATTATACATGCTAATATTTTTGTAACACGAGAATGCAGGTTTGTTTATTTTAACATGATGTGTGTTAATAATGTACACATATGCTTTACATAGGAAAAATAGTGTGCAAGACAAGGGGACATGTGACCTTAATACATCTATGACATTTTAGAAGTTTAGGTGTAACATTGGTTGTACAATCTGTGTGAACCCACTTGTTGCATTATGTAAGACAATGTCTATATTTTATTTGATTTATGTAGTTACAATGGTGTGTATTGTTTATGCATATGATATGGTAGTTTAGGAAAAATGATTACACACACCTGTATGGACACATTTCGAATTAGGGATTAATGTAACTTTTTGTGTCGGTGTCCATTGGCATTCCAACAGTTAGTGCCAGATTGGTAAGTGTTAATGATATATTGAGATGTGTTTCTTTAAGTTTTTCTAACTACCATGAGTCCAGAGGCAATGTACACAGACAATTCCGATGGTAACTGGTAAAATAGTGACTAACCTTTGGTTCCGGGAACGGCATGGTTGATTTCTATTGAGGTCCAGTAGCAGTAGCAAAGGTAGGACTTGTACTATTGGGTTCATGGCAGCAGGGTTTAGGAAAATTCAGAAAAAAGGTAAGTTTACTGCTTATATGCCCCCCAATCTGTCAACTCAGGTGTGGAGGTTTCCCCGCCACAGTTACGTTGGCTGGAATGCACATCGTGATTAGTCCAGCGGTAAAACTGGCTGGAGTTTTGCAGCCATCCATTTCTGCCTATGGAGTCATTGATGTGAGTGTACAAACATGGTAGTGATGGCAGATCATTGGCAGACTTTTGTCCATGGGCCTGCCAACATCTAAATAGAGTGGGAGGACGGCCAAGGTAGCGGGTGGGGAAATCCAATGGAAAATCAATGGCAGGACCAATTCCCCCAACATCTAAATCAGGTCCAAATTGTTTCTTGCCCTGCAATAATGCAGTTACCTAGTTTGGAGTATTATCACACTATTATTTATTAGATTATTTAAGTTCTAATTGTTCACCCATCAGTTTCTTCAAACTAACTAAAGCAATTATGAGTGAAGTATATAGGCTCTTTACTAAGGCCTTTCATACATGCGTTATGCTTGAAGGTAACAGACAGGTGCATGTTTCCCACATGTATTATGACATGTATCACTTTTGTTAAGTGTTTTGGGAATAATATTAATAAGACATACTCAATATAAGCCCAACTGCATTCCAGATAAAGACTTGAACATTTACAGAACAATACAATCACAGAGGGGGTCATTTTGACCCTGGCGGTCCGAGACCGCCAGGGCAAAAATGACGGAAGCACCGCCAACAGGCTGGCGGTGCTTCCAGGCGTATTACGAACACGGCGGAAGCGCCGCGGTCGCACCGCCGGGGCCGGCGGTATTCCAATCCGTGCAAAAGAAGATACGACTCAATCTGGAGAAGGCCAAAGAACAGTATAAAAAGTGGGGTGATGAACATCGGCGTGAGGGGCCGGCATATCAGCCAGGCGATAGAGTGTGGCTTTCCACCAAGTATATACGCTTCAAGATGCGTAGCGTCTTTCATCCTCGTTACATTGGTCCCTATGAGGTGTTACGCCAGATAAACCCTGTGGCTTACCGTCTCAACTTACCTGCTTCCTTAAGGATCCATCCGGTATTTCATTGCAGCCTTTTGAAACCGGCTCTTTCAGCGACCCGGCAGGCGGTGCCTCCGGTGGTCAGAGATGGGCAGCTGGAGTACGAGGTGCGCAGAGTGTTGGATTCCAAACGACGGGGGGGTAAGCTGTGGTACTTGGTTTCATGGAAGGGGTACAATGCTGAGGATGATTCATGGGAGCCGGAATGCAATGTCCATGCCCCTAGGGCGGTACGGCTGTTTCATGCCCGTCATCCCTCTAAACCTGGTCCTAGGAGGCGCTTTGGAGGTGGGCGTACTGTCAGGTGTTAGCCGCGGCGCCTACATTGCCGATCGGGATAATGTAGTCCTTTTGGACTACATATCCCATGACGCCTAGAGGGAAAGAGGTCGCTTAAAAATCAAGCACATACAGGAAAGTAATGTGCGTTATTCGTTCCCTAGAACCCAGTCGGATGGACAACGAGGGCTCTTGTTGACGGCGTTTTCGAGGTTGAGTTGTTTGCTTAGGAGGTATAATTCCTCCTCCGGTTTTCCTTGGAGCCTGGGACCTTCCCGATATCAGCGGGAGTGTTGAGTTATTTTCCCTGGGGAAACTGACACGAAGGAGAGGTGGTAAGCGGTGAGACGATTTGGTGCCGGAATCCCTCGCCTTTCTTTTCCCATTATTACAGTTCGACAAGAACTCTGGTAACTTCTGAAGCACGGCGGTCTTTTGTTTGAGTTACCAATAAAGCACGAACGATAATCTTTGGGGCCAGAGAACATTATATGTTTGGCTACGACAGAAGGTTAATGTTTATTTTTGCGGGACTTGAACTGCCGGGACGATTTTTCTTTTCAATACGTAATGAAATAACACAGGGTTATTCCTACAAATTGCGTGACTATGACATGGGGCTTAGTGGATTAACTGAGTCATAGGAAGGACTACGAGATAGGTTCTTATCGCCGTTAATTTTATTCCCTTTCTTTTTGTTTCTGTTTCCTCATTATTTCGTGACTATCTTGTATAAAAGTGGGTGTTAAGCAACCCACTAGAGATCATCGGTGTTAGTTGTTGGCTTGTGGCGTCCATCTATGATTCAGATGGAGCACAGATAGGCGTTGGACTAGTTCTGCCCTCATGAGTTATGGGCAGGTACGGTCGTTGGTACTTTAGCGAGACATTGCGAGAGTAGACAGGCAATGTAATATTAACACTGTGTATTCCTCTCTTTACAGATATCCCGTCCCTGCTGTTCCTTCCCCTTCTTTCCCTCACCTGATTACTCCAATGCACCGTGGTTTATATAGGTGACTTGGTGGTGTCAGGAGTTGGACCTTTATTTGCATCGCACCGAGTCTGAGGAGCTTCTACCACGTGACAGAATAACGCACCTCCTGCTCGGTGTGATGCAAAGATGGCGTCTATGGATGATGTATTACAGGCGTTAGTAGTAGTGCAACAAGAGTTGGCTAATTCTAGGGTGGAGGCAGCAGCATTAAAGGAAAAGGTAGAAAGGCTTACTAGGAATCCCTTCGATGCTTCAGCACCCACACCACAGGTAACCGTGAATGTCTCCCCTCCTATCCCTTTGGCCAGCCCGGAACGATATTCAGGGGACCCCAGGAAGGATCAGGCCTTTCTAACTCAGTTGTCTCTACAATTCTCTTGTAGACCCGCGTCTTTTCCATCTAACCTTTCCAGGGTAATGTTCGCTATTTCTTATCTTTCGGGAGACGCAGCCAATTGGGCCGTACCATTGGTCAGGAACGATGACCCCTTGTTATCGGATTGGAATGCCTTTCGGACGGCTTTCGAGAGGGTGTTTGATCATAGCACAACCACTTTTAGTGCTGACAGGGAATTACTGGAGTTGAGACAGGGGAGGTCTGATCTGGTCTCTTATCTCACGACCTTTAATAGATTGGTGGCAGAATCAGGGTGGCCAGAGGAGAAGAGAATGTCTCTCTATTATCAAGGTTTACGAGACGACATGAAGGATATACTCGCTCAAATAGACCCGCAGCCTTCCACTTGTACAGATCTTGTGAATCTTACCCTGAGACTGAACCACAGATTAGCAGAAAGAAGGGGAGAGCGTAGAGCGGGGATAGGCGACCAGGCCTTCCAGAAAGGGAAGTGCGATCTGTTTCTACTCCCAATGATATAGGTGGGGAGCCTATGGACGTGGGAGCCGTTAGGGCACCCTTGTCAAAGTCCGAGAAGGAGAGTAGGAGGGTACAGGGGTTGTGCATGTATTGCGGCAGGAAGGGTCATTATGTAAGAGAGTGTCCCCAAAAACCACGTAAGAGATTCTCCTACTCCCCCACTCAAAAGGCAGCAGTTACGGCAGGAAAAACATCGGAGAAAGAGGATTTGCCCGTCATAGAACCCCAACCGGTGTTACGGTTAACTTCCTTAGCCCTTTTTCCACAGGAGGAAAAGGCGTCCCACCTTTTGTTAGCAGTGGAGCTGGTGTCCAAAGAACAAAAGTTTCCAGTATGGGCAATGATAGACTCCGGAGCCACGGGAAATTTCATAGATGCAGGGGTGGTTAGGAGATTGGGACTTCCTAGCATTCCGAGAAAGGACCCCGAAATAGTGTTGGCGGTTGATGGTACACCGCTGAAATCTGGGCCCCTTACAGAACATACTGAGGACGTTGGGTTGATCTTCAATGGGGTATCTCCGGAACATAAAGAAAGAATTAGACTGGATATAATAGAGGCTCCTCAGTATGAAATTATTTTAGGAATGCCCTGGTTAAGAAAACACAATCCTGTTATAGATTGGCAAACCAAGACGGTTAGTTTTCAGTCCTCGAGGTGTGAGAATAGCTGCTTCTTGTATGACGAATCCCCCATGTTAGCATTGGCTCAAGGGTTACAGTTGGCCACAGTGATGGAGAAAACAGTGATATTGCCCTCTGTTTATACAGAGTTCAAGGATGTGTTCGACGAAGGTCAGGCTGAAACATTGCCACCCCATCGTGTATATGATTGCAAGATAGATCTGATTCCTGGAGCTCTCCTTCCTTCCTGTAGGGTATATGCTCTATCAGACCCAGAAACCAAGCATTTGAGAAAATACTTGGATCACTTCCTGGAGATCGGGTTCATTAGACCATCTTGTTCTCCGGCAGCCTCTCCACTCTTTTTCATAGCTAAAGCCAATAAAGAGTTGAGAACCTGCATCGATTATCGAATGCTGAACAAGAATACAGTGAGGAATAGATACCCTCTTCCTCTCATTCCTGTGTTATTGGAACAGGTGAAAGAGGCGGTAATCTATACAAGGTTGGACCTGAAGGGAGCTTATCATCTGGTCAGAATCCGCGAAGGGGACGAGTGGAAAACGGCGTTCAAAACCCGTTATGGTCTGTTTGAGTACTTGGTAATGCCTTTCGGGTTGTGTAACGCCCCGGCGGCATTTCAGTATTTTCTGAACGATGTTCTCAAGGAATACGTAGACCGTTTCGTGATCGTTTATATAGATGACATTCTGGTGTATTCCACATCCCTGGAGCGCCACTTTGACCATGTTTCCTTAGTACTCCTAGCATTGCGACAGCATAGTCTTTTTTGCAAACTGAGCAAATGCGAGTTCCATGTCCGGAAGGTTGAGTTCTTGGGGGTGGATTTAAGCCCTGAAGGGTTTTGCATGTCGACAAGAAAAATACAGGCTGTTCAGGAGTGGCCAGTACCCACTAGTGTGAGAGACGTGCAATGCTTCCTTGGGTTTTCCAATTACTATAGAAGATTCATCTTTCATTTTTCTCACATTGTGTCACCTATAACAAGGTTACTAAGAAAGGGGGTGTCTTTTGTTTGGTCAGAGGAAGCAGAGGAGGCCTTTTGCTTTTTGAAACAGGCCTTCTGCTCCGCACCTATACTTCAACATCCACAGCCGGATGCCCCGTTTATCGTCGAAGCGGATGCCTCGGATATAGCGATTGGGGCCGTGTTATCACAAAGAAACAAAACCACCGGACAGCTTCATCCTGTTGCGTTTTTATCTAGGAAACTATCGGCTGCGGAACTTAACTATACGGTGGCAGAAAAGGAATTGTTAGCCATCAAAAAGGCATTCCAGGAATGGCGACACTACCTATGGGGAGCTCAACACCCGGTCACGGTATATACTGATCACCGAAATCTGCAGTATATGAAGGAGGCAAGACAACTTACCCAGCGGCAAATGAGGTGGATGCTGTTTTTTCAGAATACGAGTTTGTGGTGACCTTCCGTCCTGGGGTTGACAATCGCAAGGCAGATTCACTGTCTCGACAAGAGGACGTGAGAACCATCGCTTCAAGACCTGAGGAAGCAATCATCAAACCTGAAAGAGTGCTTTGTGCCCTTCATATCTCCCATTTGTTAGAAAAGGTTTCTAAGCATAAGTCTGCTGCTCAGTGGAAGAAATGGGCAGAGTTAAGTCAGGACCGTACCCTTAAGCATGGAATACCGTTGCAAGGTAATCGTTTGTATTTGCCAACACGTGAACTCCGAGTGCAAGCCTTTAATTGGTGTCATTATGCGGTAACGGCTGGTCATCCTGGTTACACCAAAACGGCGCAAATAGTTCAACGACATTTCAGGTGGGAAGGTTGGGCTAAAGACGTTGCGGCCTGGGTGGCTCGGTGTGAGATATGTGCACGGGCCAAGGGAGAAAACGCGAAGAGCCAGGGCCGACTGATACCTTTGCCCACTCCGGATAAACCATGGCAAACCATTAGCGTGGATTTTGTGGTAGGATTACCAATGGATCAGGGGTACAACGCTATCATGGTGGTAATCGACAGCCTTACCAAGATGGGTCATTTTCTCCCTTGTAGAAATCTGCCTACAGCCAGTCAAACCGCCCATCTAATTTTGTCTCAAGTGGTGCGATTACATGGTCTACCGAGAACCATTATTTCGGACAGAAGCCCCCAGTTTGTTGCTAGGTTTTGGCGTATGTGGTGCAAGGTGCTGCGCATTGAATCCGCACTGTCCACCAGTTTCCACCCACAAACCGATGGCCAGACGGAGCGCCTCAATCAAACCCTGAAAAAATATCTGAGGTGCTATGCAAAGGACGCTCAAGAATCCTGGGTTTCGTTGCTATGGCTGGCAGAACTATCATACAACAATGCTTGGCATAGCTCGATACGGGAATCTCCTTTTCGTGCTAACACGGGGTTCCACGCGGAAATGTTGCCCATAAACATACCTAGGGAAGTCACGGATCAACCTACGGTTCATGCCATGATTAGGAATCTCCAATCCGTGCAAAAGAAGATACGACTCAATCTGGAGAAGGCCAAAGAACAGTATAAAAAGTGGGGTGATGAACATCGGCGTGAGGGGCCGGCATATCAGCCAGGCGATAGAGTGTGGCTTTCCACCAAGTATATACGCTTCAAGATGCGTAGCGTCTTTCATCCTCGTTACATTGGTCCCTATGAGGTGTTACGCCAGATGTTGGATTCCAAACGACGGGGAGGTAAGCTGTGGTACTTGGTTTCATGGAAGGGGTACAATGCTGAGGATGATTCATGGGAGCCGGAATGCAATGTCCATGCCCCTAGGGCGGTACGGCTGTTTCATGCCCGTCATCCCTCTAAACCTGGTCCTAGGAGGCGCTTTGGAGGTGGGCGTACTGTCAGGTGTTAGCCGCGGCGCCTACATTGCCGATCGGGATAATGTAGTCCTTTTGGACTACATATCCCATGACGCCTAGAGGGAAAGAGGTCGCTTAAAAATCAAGCACATACAGGAAGTAATGTGCGTTATTCGTTCCCTAGAACCCAGTCGGATGGACAACGAGGGCTCTTGTTGACGGCGTTTTCGAGGTTGAGTTGTTTGCTTAGGAGGTATAATTCCTCCTCCGGTTTTCCTTGGAGCCTGGGACCTTCCCGATATCAGCGGGAGTGTTGAGTTATTTTCCCTGGGGAAACTGACACGAAGGAGAGGTGGTAAGCGGTGAGACGATTTGGTGCCGGAATCCCTCGCCTTTCTTTTCCCATTATTACAGTTCGACAAGAACTCTGGTAACTTCTGAAGCACGGCAGTCTTTAGTTTGAGTTACCAATAAAGCACGAACGATAATCTTTGGAGCCAGAGAACATTATATGTTTGGCTACGACAGAAGGTTAATGTTTATTTTTGCGGGACTTGAACTGCCGGGACGATTTTTCTTTTCAATACGTAATGAAATAACACAGGGTTATTCCTACAAATTGCGTGACTATGACATGGGGCTTAGTGGATTAACTGAGTCATAGGAAGGACTACGAGATAGGTTCTTATCGTCGTTAATTTTATTCCCTTTCTTTTTGTTTCTGTTTCCTCATTATTTCGTGACTATCTTGTATAAAAGTGGGTGTTGAGCAACCCACTAGAGATCATCGGTGTTAGTTGTTGGCTTGTGGCGTCCATCTATGATTCAGATGGAGCACAGATAGGCGTTGGACTAGTTCTGCCCTCATGAGTTATGGGCAGGTACGGTCGTTGGTACTTTAGCGAGACATTGCGAGAGTAGACAGGCAATGTAATATTAACACTGTGTATTCCTCTCTTTACAGATATCCCGTCCCTGCTGTTCCTTCCCCTTCCTTCCCTCACCTGATTACTCCAATGCACCGTGGTTTATATAGGTGACTTGGTGGTGTCAGGAGGTGGACCTTTATTTGCATCGCACCGAGTCTGAGGAGCTTCTACCAGGTGACACCAGCAGTGTCTAAGCATCTTCTGTCAATACGCAGTACTAGGCTTGCTGTGCTTTTGTTTCTACACTTTTAGAGTGATTTCTGCAAGCAGTAGTATCATAATTTTCACATATGGTATGAGGCTGCATCACTGTTTACCGACAGGCATTCTTTAACTAAAGTTCAAAAGATGGCTATGATACTAGAGATGGTTGTTCCAGAGTTCTGTATGATTTCTCAACTGAAAGAACATTACATGCCTCTAGGGTTGAGAACCTTATGCATCTTGTCTTCTAGAAACAGCACTTGGTCCTTCAGATCATTCTAGATCTCCCAATGTTTGTCTGCTATTACTTCTAGTTATCACATCTACATTTTCTACTCTAGCAATAAGCAAGCTGTTTTATTTCAGACTGTAGCTTTGCAACGGAGGGTATTGGCTTAATGTGTTGTATTTGAATTTTAATTGCAGTTATATAGTGCTTGCTATTCCTGGCAAGACATTGAAGCTTTTTAGGTGGGTAGAATAGTATACACAAGGTTAATTGATTATTATGTATTATTATTATTATGATTATTAAACGTTTTTTTTTGTTATTATTTTCATGGATGGTTTAAGTATATAGCTTTTAGTCTTATACTCTTAAAGTTTCTCTCATGAGAGTGATTAAGGGTAGATTGGTTAGGTAGAGGATACAAAATATAGCTGACTAAACCAATGGTTTGACACACAAATTAGTTTGGTGCACACTGTTCTCGAGAAAGTCATCATCCAGAAAAGGTGAAATTAATTAATAGGGAAACAATGTGCAATATTAACTCCACCAACTAAAAAATAACTTCCAAATTCTGCTCCATGATCTTCTCCCTTAGTTGCTGCCTCAGTATCAGAACCTACCTCTGAATTTTCCTGCAATATTTAGGTTTGAGCCTCGTCAATAGTCATCAACTGAGACTTCAGCTCTGCTAACTAACTTAAGCTCTCCTACTCAAAGGCCAATAGTAATCCACTGAGTCTCCATCTCTGTTACTTTCTGTGCTCAAAACTTTCTGTGCTCAAATAAAAAGACCTAGGTAGAATGTAGATGTAGTATATTTGGGTGTATATGATATTACTTGAAAGTGAGAATGCAATGGTGTGCAATTGTGAGTATAGTAATGACAAACAATTGGATCAATAAAAAGAAAAAAGAATACTTATCAGTCTTCATACTGCAATAGAAATAAGTTATCCAAAGAAGCTAAAAAAGGGAAAAAAGTAAACATAAACCTGCAAGACATGCAATGAAGCATTGTTAGAAATTGGGTCTTTGGTTGGCAGTCAGGTTACCCCATGTCCAAGCAAGGACCCTCCCTCTAGTCAGGGTAAGTCACACACAATCCAAATTATCCTGTGCCCACCCTCTGGTAGCTTGGCACTGAGCAGTCAGGCTTAACTTAGAAGGCAATGTGTAACGTATGTGTGTAATAAATGATGCAATAACACAGTAAAACACCACAAAAATACACCACACAGTGTTTAGAAAAATATACAATATATAATATTTATCTGATAAGACGCAGGTCAAAATGATTTAAATGCAATAAGTATATGTTGAGATATCACTGTAAAAATGATATAAAGTGTTGTTAGTCTCTTAAAAGCAATAAGTGTCTCTTGCAAGCACAAAGTACCTGGTTTGTGTTCAAAATCTCCGCAAGGAACCGCAGAGGAGAAGATGCGTTGGAAACAGTGAGCTGTGCGTCAATTTCTCGGGGCCGCACACGGCGATTCATAATTTGTTTTCATGCAATGAAGGCTTTGTGTCAATTTCCAGCGCTCGGTCTTGGATCCTCTTTAGGTTGTGGGGTTTTCAGACGCCCCGGGGACGATGCGTGGATTTCTGGCTCTGACAGGACGAAGTCACAGGGGCTGTGTCGATCTGGTGGGCGTTGTATGGAAATTTCTACTGTACGGCAGGTGCTGCGTCGATTCCTCTCTGGAAGTCAGGCTGCATCATTCCGTCTAGGCTGTGCGTCGATCCAGTGGGCCGTGTGTCGAATTTCCGGTCGCTGCGCTGGTGTTGCGTCGATCTTCTCATTGCACAGTTCGGCTGCGTCATTCCAGATCGGCGTGCAGTGAATTGTTCACCACAATACATGCTGTGCTTTGTTTCTGGCAGGCTATGCATCAATTTTGACCTCACAAAGAGTCCTTCTTGAAGAGATGAAGTCTTTTTGGTCCTGAGACTTCAGGGAACAGGAGGGAAACTCTATCCAAGCCCTTGGAGAGCACTTCTCAGCACAGCCAGAGAGCAGCAAGGCAGCAGGGCAATTGCAAGGCAGCAGACCTTCACAGAGAGCAGTCAGGTGAATCCTTTGAGCAGCCAGGCAGTTCTTCTTGGCAGGTTTGCAGATTCTGGTTTAGGGTCTTCTCACCAGGAAGTGTCTGAGTTGGTAGGGGCAGAGGCCCTGTTTAAATACCCAAATATGCCTTTGAAGTGGGGGAGACTGTAATGAGTGACCTAGAAGTGTACAAGGTCCCCTTTCAGTTCAATCCTGTCTGCCAGGGTCCAAGTAGGGGGTGTGGCAGTCCTTTGTGTGAGGGCAAGCTACTGTCTCTTGACATGTAAGTGTCAGGCCCTCCACCCTCCTAGCCCAGGAAGACCCATTCAAAATGCAAATTTATGCAAGTGAGGCTGAGCATCCTGTGTTTGTGGTTTGTCTGAGTGAATGTACAAGGGAGCTGTCAACTGAACCTAGCCAGACGTGCATTGTAAGGCACAGAAGGATTTAGGTGCAGAGAAATGCTCACTTTCTCAAAGTGGCATTTCTAAAATAGTAATATTAAGTCCAACTTCACCAGTCAGCAGGATTTTGTATTACCATTCTGGCCATACTAAATATAACCTTCCTACTCCTTTCAGATCAACATCTACCACTTGTTAGACTTTTCATCCTTGGCGTGGTCTCTCTTAACTTTTTGCCTCTGTTTCCCAGGTTGTTGATGTATGCTTGACTCTGTTTGTGCTGTTTTTGTTACTCTGGGCACTTTACTACTGCTAACCAGTGCTAAAGTGCAAGTGCTCCTATACAAAATGTGTATGTAATTGGTTCATCCAAGATTGGCATATTTGATTTCTGGTAAGTCCCTAATACAGTGCACCTGAGGTGCCCAGGGCCTGTAAATCAAATACTACTAGTGGGCTTGCAGCACTGGTTATGCCACCCACAATAGTAGCTCTGTGAACATGGCTCAGACCTGCCACTGCAGCGTCCGTGTGTGCAGTTTTAAACTGCCAATTCAACTTGGCAAGTGGACCCACTTGCAAGGCCTAAATCTTCCCTTTTCTTACATGTAAGGCACCCCTAAGGTAGGCCCTAAGAAGCCGTGGGCAGTTTGCAGTGTATTTTTAAGGTAGGACATATACTAATGTGTTTTATATGTCCTAACAGTGAAATACTGCTAAATTAGTTTTTCACCGTTGCAAGGCCTATCCCTCTCATAGGTTAACATGGGGGCTGCCTTTAAATATGATTAAAGTGTAGATTCACTTAGGGAGTGGATAGACATGTGGACTTTGGGGTCTCTGAGCTCACAGTTGAAAAATACATATTTTAGTAAAGTTGATTTTTTTAGATTGTGTGTTTGACAATGTTTGAAAATGTCACTTTTAGAAAGTGAGCATTTTCTTGCTTAAACTATTCTGTGACTCTGCCTGTTTGTGAATTCCCTGTCTGGGTCAGTTTGACAGTTGGACTGTTTGCACCCCTCTCTAGACAGTGACACAAAGGGACCAGGGGTGTAGCCTACAGAAGCTGATGAGCCATCTGTGCTAGGAAGGAGGGGAAGAGTGGTCACTCACACCTGAAAGGGCTGTGCCTGCCCTCACACAATGCTGTCTCCAACCCCCTGGTGTGTGTCTGGGGCCTGGCCTTGGCAAGGCAGGATCTCACAAACAAGAGAGACTTTTCTTTAGCTAAGCATACTTCAAAGGGCAAAATGGGTATAAGAAGACCACCCAAATCCCTGGAAATCGGATCACCTCTGGAAATCAAGAGGAACCTCTGCCTTGAGAAGAGCTGAAGAGCTGAGGAGAAGTTCTGCCCTGCTTCTGACTGTGCTTTGTGGAGCTATCCTGCAGTTGCTGCTTCTGCCTGTGAAAGGGGACAAAGACTGGACTTTGTTGTGCATTCCTGCTTGTGAAGAAATCTCCAAGGGCTTGTCCTGAGCTTGCCTCCTGTTGTTGAAGTCTCAGGGCATCAAAGACTTCCCCTGCCAGCACCTGGACTCTCTGCTGAGACTCCTGCCCTGCTAAATGGTGCCCTATCCAGTTCCTTGGCCCTTGAAAGGTGAAGCTGGCATTCCAAGACTGAAAATCCATGCACAGACCACAATGCAGGGAAAGGTTTGGCGCACCTTCCGAGACATTTCTGAACAACGATGCGCCACCGGCTTCGCGGTATTCCAGCTGGATGATCGACGCACGCAGCTGGAGAAACAACACGCAACACCCTCTGAAGGAGGCTGATAATGTCGCAACCCACATAACATGGTTTTTCTGATTTCGTGCAGCGGGGTTTTCAACACAAACCTCACTGGGCGCCAAAAAACAACTCAAAGCCTGCCCAGACCCGAGGTGCCTGTCCGCATCAACGCATCGCTCAACTGTGGAGAGGAAAAATGACACACGCCAACCCGACCGGAGGAAGAACAATGCACGGTCTCGCTTGCGAGTGAGAAATCGACGCATCGCTGGCCTTTTCCGATGCACACTTGTCCATGCAACCCAGGTACTATTTCACGCTCACAGTGTTAGCACTGTTTTCTAAGGATTTTAAGCCTCTTGCCTTTTAAATTCATACCTTGACTTGTGTATGGTAGATTTTTTTGTCTTTCTGGTCTTGTTTTGTTTAGATAAATATTACCTCATTTTCTAAACCTGTGTTGTGTCATTTTGTAGTGTTTTCACTGAGTTACTGGTGTGTTGGTACAGATGCTTTACACCTAGACTCTGGAGTTAAGCCTGCCTGCTTGTGGCGAGCTACCAAAGAGGTGAGCGGGGGTTAACTGAGGGTGATTCTCCTTTACCCTGACTAGAGTGAGGGTCCTTTCGAGTACAGGGGTTAACCTGACTGCCAACTAAAGACCCAATTTCTAACAAACACCAAAAAGTGAATATACTCTTTTATTTGTGCCCCTCCTAGAGTATATACTGGGAATTGACATTCTGAAGAGGATTACTTTGTACTTGGATGATGGTTGCTATCAGTTTGGTTCAAAGCAATACATTTCAGTTGCAGCAGCAAAGGTGGGTCATCTGAAGATATTATGCCACCAGATTCAAGCTTGCCTGGCTGATGAAGGGTGATACCCTGAAACCAGTCCCAGGAAGCTTGTTTCTGGTCCAGGGAAGACCAGGCCTCTCAGTTCGGGCTGGACTGTTCCCATGGGGGACAGGGTCAAGACTGATTTGCATATGGCTAGGTCTGAGCTGGAATGGCATGGCAAGCAAAAAAACTGATGGATTAAACCCAGATCTGTATCTGGGGGTGAATGTTTGATTTTTTCTGCATTCCGTCCATCTTCTGTTGTTTTTGTATTTGTCCCCCAAGTGGGAAGGGTATGCCCAGAAGTGGGTCCTGTGCTCGCTATGCCACCAGATTCAAGCTAGCCTGGCTGATGAAGGGTGATACCCTAAAACCAGTCCCAGGATGCTTGTTTCTGGTCCAGGGAAGACCAGGCCTGGCAGTTCGGGTTGGACTGTTCCCATGGGGCACAGGGTCAAGACTGATTTGCTTATGGTTGGGTCTGAGCTGGAATTGCATGGCAAGCAAAAGAACTGATGTATTAAACCCAGATCTGTGTCTGGGGGTGAATGTTTGATTTTTTCTGCATTCTGTCCATCTTCTGTTGTTTTTTCATTTGTCGCCCCAAGTGAGAAGGATATGCCCAGACGTGGGTCCCGTGCTTGCTATGCCACCAGATTCAAGCTAGCCTTGCTGATGAAGGGTGATACCATGAAACCGGTCCCAGGATGCTTGTTTCTGGTCCAGGGAAGACCAGGCCTGGCAGTTCGTGCAGGACTGTTCCCATGGGGGACAGGGTCAAGACTGATTTGCATATGGCTGGGTCTGAGCTGGAATGGCATGGCAAGCAAAACAACTGATGGATTAAACCCAGATCTGATCTATGACTGGGGGTGAATGTTTCATTTGTTCTGCATTCCGTCCATCTTCTGTTGTTTTTGCATTTGTCACACTAAGTAGGAAGGGTATGCCCAGACGCGGGTCCCGTGCTTGCTATGCCACCAGATTCAAGCTAGCCTGGCTGATGAAGGGTGATACCCTGAAACCGGTCCCAGGATGCTTGTTTCTGGTCCAGGGAAGACCAGCCCTGGCAGTTCGGGCTGGACTGTTCCCATGGGGGACAGGGTCAAGACTGATTTGCATATGGCGGGATGTGAGCTGGAATAGCATGGCAAGCCAAAAAACCCATGGATTAAACCCAGATCTGTGACTGGGGGTGAATGCCTGATTTGTTCTGCATTCCATCCATCTTTTATTGTTTTTGCATTTGTCGCCCCAAGTGGGAAGGGTATGCCCAGAGATGGGTCCCGTGCTTGCTATGCCACCAGATTCAAGCTAGCCTGGCTGATGAAGGGTGATACCCTGAAACCGGTCCCAGGATGCTTGTTTCTGGTCCAGGGAGGACCCGGCCTGGCAGTTTGGGCTGGACTGTTTCCATGGGGCACAGGGTCAAGACTGATTTGCTTATGGCTGGGTCTGAGCTGGAATGGCATGGCAAGCAAAAAAACTGATGGATTGAACCCAGATCTGTGACTGGGGGTGAATGTTTGATTTGTTCTGCATTCCGTCCATCTTCTGTTGTTTTTGCATTCATCTGAAGATACCCCCTGTGAAGGGCCCCCAGCAACCACGATGGTTCATTTGAAGAAAAACTGAATTCCATGGAGGGCATGAGGAAATAAGTGAGACTATACAGGAGTGGGTGGAGGCAGGTGTGGTGACGCCAGTCACCACCGAATGGAACAATCCTCTATAGCCCATGCGCCGACCGGATGGGCGCTATGGACTGACTATTAATTACGGTGAATTGAACAAATATAAGTCCCCTTTGACTGCTGCAGTCCCTGACAACATCACTTTGATTGAGAGAATACAACAACATAAAGTAACCTGGTATGCAAGCATTGATATTACCAATGCTTTCTTTTGTTTACCATTGGTACATGAGAGTCAGGAGCAATTTGCTTTCTTGGGGAATGGCAGACAATTCCGAATGCGAAGACTCCCTCATGGGGATCTGTCATCGGCTGGTGGCAGAATATCTGGATGAAGTATCTGTCATTCCAGGGGTGCAATTGTCTCATTATATCGATGATGTGATGATTCAGGGAGAGACACAACAGGTGCAGACTCAGTTGGACAGGGTTGTGGAGCTCTTGCAGAGCAAAGGGTGGATTTGAATACCGTCACATCTGTGGCGCAGGTATTTTTCCATGCACAGCTAGTTTTCTACATTGAACGTGTTCTGACTCTTCTCACCATGGAAGGGAACATGTAATTTTGATAAGAGTGTACTAGGATGAGAATGTTTATAGCAAAAAGGAATCTGGCCAATTCTTTTATGTGTTTTCAACACAGACCAAGTACAGCTAGTGCTTGAATTTCACAAATTACCAGAACCTTCCTCTTGGGTTTCTTTAAGGTATATAAGGTGGGAAAACTTGGTGCTGAGGCAGAAGGAACTCATTTTTGAGGGTTCACTCACTGCCCAAAAAATCAGAATCCCATTGGGGAGTATTTCTTGTGTCTCACGGTTCCAAAGCTTGGCATTGGCAAGGACAAGGATGATGTTTTTATTCGATCATCATGGTGATGCATTATTAATTCTTAATTATCTAGCTTTGCTGTGTGCTTGCATAAATATATACAAATATTCACTGCATATATATTGATTGTTGATATATTCCACTTTTACTGCTTATTATTATTTAACTGCTGTGATTATTTTAGTATCTTCAAATTTTTTGCTGCATTCAAGTTAAAATTCTTAAGTTAATATTTTTATATATTCTCGTTTGAGTCCTGGGTAGTGCCTTAATAAATTCAGAACTCAGACTAAGAGAGGTGCATTCTTTGCATTCTTTAGCCTCATTCCCACTTAGTTTGAAGCTAAGCAGAAGAGTTGGCTTGTCTGCTTTTAAAGAAGAACAAATGTGAAAGGCAAATAGACATTGATGCATTAATTAACATCATTCCAGTTGAAAAATTCAATAGCTTGTCTCCTGTGCCACTCCTTAACCCATCAAACATCAAGTTATTCATGTGAGTTGCTTCTATACCATTGCAGAGTGAAGGGTCATGCATAGCGACAATGAGAAAGAGAGCAGTATCAATGCAAGCGCCAATTCACTTTCTTCACTGAACTGTGATCCATTGCATGCCTACTTAGTTTTGCACTACTGCTGATATGGGACTGATATCTCTCAATTACAATCTTTGCACTCAATCTGCAATTGTAATTCAGTTTCTGTCATTGTTTCATGGCCTCGGAAAGATAAAGACATTGAAAGCACAACTTCACAATAATGAAGAATAATAATGTTGCTTAGCGGCACTGGTGAGTAGCCTTTCACTTGCAAGAAGCTGTTGAGAATGAATTAGAAATGCTGTTGAAGCATGACATAATTGTCCAATCCACCAGTGCTATGTCATGGGTTTCACCCATAGTGATGGTGCCAAAAGAGGACAGTAGAGGTGCAGTACTCATCTGTCCTGATATGCGCTAGGCTAACAAAGCAATCACAGAGAAAGACACCCTGGTTCACATATAGTGGACATGTTTGGGCAACTGACCTGTGCCAAGTCTTCTCCTGGCTTGAAACAGGATACCATCAACTCAAATTGCAAGAGAACTGCCGGCCATCACAACTTTTTTTACTCTTGTTGATTTGTTCAGATACAAAAGGTTGAGTTTTGGAGTGCCATCAGCTGCACAAACATTTCAGGATGCTATACGTTGTATAATTAAACCTGTCATGCATGCTTTTAATTATAATGATGACATACTGGTATTTGGAGCAATGCAAGAGGAGCATGAGAAGGCTTTTACGCAAGTGTGCCAGTTACTTGCTAATGCAGGTCTCACTCTGAACAAAGCCAAGTGTGAGTTTCACTAAATCAAACTTAGGGCCTGATTTAGAGTCACAGCGGTGACAGATATCCCATCCAATGAAATATAAATCCCATTATAGCAGATGGAATTTATATTTTGGTGGACAGAACATCCGTCACCATTATGACGGAGTAACCCCTCTCCCAAACTCTTAATCAGGCCCTTAAATTATTTTGGCACATACTCCATGATGGGGCAATGTCTCCTGACCCAGATAAAGTACAAGCACAAGATGTCACCATGCTGTAATCTTTCTCAGGCATGGCTAGCTATTGCTCAAGGTACATTTGTGATATTGGTACAGTGAGTGCCCAATAAGGGGCATGACAAAATAAAATGTCCCTTTCCAGTAGTCTGCTGAATTTGATCAAAGCTTCAAAAGAATAAAACATGCAAAAAATGATATACTGAGATCACAGTAGATATGAGCCTGGTGGGTCTGAAGACAATCCTCACTCAACATTATGGTCATCTGAATGCCCAGAGACTCATTGTGGCCTATGCCAGTCGAAGCCTGTCAGACACCGAATGTGCCTATTCTCAGCTGGAAAATGAGATTCTGGCTGTAGTGTGGGCCTGTAAACATTTTCTTGTGTTTCTCTACAGAAAACATTTCACTACCATTACAGACCACCAAGCTCCACTCACTAATTTTGGAAACCCAAAGGCCAAGATGCCCATTTGCTTTGAGAGTTGGGGGCTGGGATTGTACGAGTATGACTATGCAATTGTGCACAAGCTGGGTAAAGATAAGAACTCTGCTAACTACTTTTAATGAGTACCATTACATTATCACAGTGCTACATCCAAAACAGCTAAGGAATACATTAATTTCATTGTGAGTTCCAGCAGCACTAATGCTACTAATGCGATAAGAACATGCTTGTTCTCAAACACATCATTCCAGCTCCGTCGTGAAAGAGGTGTACTCAATCTATTGCTGTTGATGTTGGATTTAAAAAATTCTAAAATGGCCAGGTTGACATGACTAGGGATGGTGTTGTGTTGAGAGGCTCAAGAATCATCATAACTGATAGTCTAAGACTGCAAGTCATTGAACTCGCTCATGAATGACATTGCAGCATGGTAGCCACCAAGACAGCCCTAATAGACTGAGTGTGGTTCCCACACCTAGATGAGCAGATTGAGAGGGAACTAAAAGAGTCACATCTTTGCTACTGCCTTTCCCACAAAGTGACCCAACATCCATTGACAATATCTGACCTTCCATCAAAGGTTTGGAAATGAGTTGCAGTTGATTTCTTTGGGCCTTTAGAAAACAGACATAATCTCATGGCAGTCATTGATAAGTATTCACATCTTCCTTCACTAGAGGAGCTATCATCAACAATCCATGACAAGCTTATCAAGTGGCTGGATGACATCCTTGCAGCATGGGTTATCCCCACTATTCAGAAATCTGACAAAGGTCCACTATTCAACAGCAAAGAACTCAAGGAAATTCTCATCAGACTAAATATTAAGCATCAAAAGAGTACACCTCGGTAGCCCAAAGCCATTGGTGTTCTGGAGTACCATCAAAAGGGTAAGTCAATAAGAATCAATAGCGGGAATCAAATAAACTATTCAATGTGTCAAGTCCTCATGCTTATTGTGTACCTCCTCACTCCATAACTGGTGAGAGTTCTGCCACCTTCCTATTTAGGAGAGCCATTGGAACCAAATTGCCACAAGGGACCGACCTTTGAATGCTGATAAGCTGTCTAACAAGGGGGAGGCTATAGTGTCATGAGACTATGTGCGATAGGACCATCGTGGTTCTAGACATACACAACAGAGGAATTAAGTAACTTGCTGGGAGGTATTAAGGTGTGGTTATTAATGGTTATGGCGTACTCAGAGAGCAGAAATTAAGACGTCTGTTACAGAGCTCTGTTTGTGCTGTGTTCATTTGCATTACCCCGGGCTGGGGAATGTGCTACACCAACCTCCATCCTCACCTATTTTCATAACAAAATTAACTGTAGTGCAACAATTGCTCTGCCTCTGTGGATATGGGAATTTGATTGATGCCAATACTGATTTCTTCATGTTTCTACAAAAGGCCTTTCATTGCTTCATCTCACTCTGAAGCATGAAAAAACTGTAAAACAAAGCAATCACTTCTCTGTTGAAGGAATCTGAAAATAATTAATGTCCTGGTGCAGTAGAGGGGGAGGGAAAGAATTAAAACAGGAACTTGTAAGCGGACCTTTGTTGAAGTAAAGCACAGAGGGATAATATCTATTTTTAATCAACCCACAGCCTGTTTACAATTTGTTCATGTAACATTTGCAATCTGCTTGAAAAAGGATTAAAATGGATCAAATATGATCAGAGAAGCGCAGCAAATAGCAAATTGCTGACCTTTTATCTGCTATGCCCATATTTTCCTTACTGGCTATCAGGAACTTAGAACAACTTCTCCTTGATTATGAAAGCAATTATAAACATATTTTTGGTGATTAAATCTATTGTTATATTAATAAGGTTTATTTAGTAAACAAGAAATCTCTCTCTGTGATCTAAGCCATGATTAAAGTCAGTGGGATGCAGTAATTTAAATTCAAGTAAATTTAACAGCATAGGGCGCAGCAAGGAATTGTAAAGTGCAAGGAGGACAGAGAGGAAGGTTCACGAGCGTCTGGTGTGGATGGCAAACAATGCCCAGGAAGAAGGCAACATGCATGGTTTGGCACAGAAGAAGAATCAGTGGTCACCAGCTTCAGCAAGTAGAAGCCAAGGCCTGGTTGCAGGAGACTTGTAGGAAAAGCTACAGCAAATGATGAAAAGTCTGATTTCCCAATTAATAAGATGCACATACAGCCAAGGGTGTTGACTCGAGGAGTGAGAGCAGAAAAGGCCAATGAGTTCTGCCCCCCAATGGATGCAAGCTTCACAGTACTGGTGGTACAATCATGGGCTGTCAGGTGGTCTCCATGCAGACCCTGTACCAAAAAAAATACACAACATCATACAGTAATGGTGTTTGTGTGTGTATGTTCACCCAGAAGGGTTTGCACAATTTTGTGACCCTAGCTTCTCTGCACCCTAAGCAGCCCAGTGAGGAAGAGACAAAGAATGTAGTAAGAATACAAACTTTCTGTGTATTCTTGTTTTACTAAAAAGTGCTTTTTCTCCTATCCGTGACTGTTTAAATTTTCCTCTTGGTTTCTGCGAATTTTGTATTTTAAAACTGCCTGTTTTGTTTCTGCCCGTTACTTAGAGTTACAGTTCTTTCAAGTAACTAAAACTCATGCCCTAAGGTAACTATAACATGCACCCATGCCATGCACAATTATCTCATCAATAGGTTTACTGCAAATGTTGCAGTGAGAGTATGAAAGGTGGCATAGAATATGTTATCAATTATATAATATGTGGAGAGATTAGCTATGCATGGCGAAGGCACGAGTTATAGTTACCTTAGGGCGCGAGTAAATTCAGAACCTAACTATAATATCGATGTCACCTTTATTTTTTTGTGTGAATTTCTATGTTTTTTTAATGTTCAGTAATTTTTATTTCTATAAGTTAATCCAACCACTGATGTGCACAGCTCTGAGATCAACCCCTTATAAGCACCCAACCTTGCACCATGCCCTGCCTTCTCTCCCACACTCTCTAAGCACCCAACCCGATGTTGTGCGTGGCCCTTTTCGCATGCACAGTGGAAGTTACCCAGGCCTCCGTTGGTGTGAAAATAGGTGGGAGAGGCTGTATCTGGGTGTAAGACTGGCTGACAGAGTGCCTGTCTGGGTGTGAGAGTGCGTGCATCAGTGTTTTAGTGGGTGTGTCAGTATGTGTGCGGTCTGTGAGTGGGTGCATCAGGGTGTCAGTAGGTGTGTGAGTGGGTGTGTGATGGTTTGAGTGGGAATGTGAGTGAGTAAGCAACTGTCTGAGTGGGTCTGAGTGGGTGCATGAGGGTCTGAGTGGATCTGTGAGTGGCTACATGAGTATCTGAGTGGGTCTACGAGTGGGTGCATGAGTGTCTGAGTGAGTGTGTGAGTGGGTGCGTAAGTGTCTGAGTGGGTGTGTGAGTGGCAGAATTGATTGAAAGAGAGACAGAGATAAAGAAAGAAAGTGAGAGGGAGAAAGATAGAGTTTTTTAGGCTTTGATATTTGATATACTTGAGTTATTTGTCTCCAATTTAAAAAAAAAAAAATATATATATATATATATATATATATATATATATATATATATATATATATGTATATATATGTATTTTTAACTATTTTTTTGTTCAAAAAATAAATAGAAATGAGTCCAGCTGGACTCAAACCCCCATAGCTCAGTGCGAAGGCAGATATGGGGGGTTATTTTTTTACTATTTTTTTCTAGCCCTTTATGTGCTTTCATATTATTAGCCTTTTACGGACTAACTGGCACCGCGAGGGAAGCCCTATGGGCTTCCCGAGGTCCCTATATATATTTTAAATTAAATAATTTAAAACATATTTTTTTAAATTAAAATAAAAAGAACTTCACCGGCTACCTTGCTCTGTGGGGAAAGCCTTATTGCTTTCCGTGCAGTGCCATAGCTTCAGAGAGGGGACTGAGATGAAACTTCGGATTAGCTTTGAATGTCCCACTGTCAAAACCCAAACTTTTTGCTTTGGATTGACTGCAGCTGCAGCACTCCAGCCAAACCACAGCAAACAGTAAGGCCCGGGATGGGAACCCTGGGACATAGCAGGAGCCAGCCCTTGGGTCCCCCTCCAACAGGACACAGCCCCACGGGGGTGATGCTCCCCAGGTGCGGGGGTCCCATAGGGACCCCCTTTCTTTTTTTATACTTTGCCCCGAAGGGTGGGGGTCCCCTGGGTGTGGGGTCTGTGGACCCCCTGCATGTATTTAATTAGAAGCCCCAGGAGGTGGGAGTCACTGGAGAGCAGGGGAGGGGCACAGGACCCCCCAAAAATACTTTCAGCAATGCCCCAGGGGTCCCCCCACATATTATAAATAAGGCTCCCCAGGGGATGTGGCAGTCCCCAGGGCAGCACGAGTCCACAGGCCCTCGCATATAATATAATAGAAGCACCGGGATGGTGGTCCCCAGAGCTGTAGGAGGGATAGGAGGCCTCCACAAAATTTTTCATGCACCTGGGGGCCTATAAAAAAAACAAGTGCGGGAGACTGTGCTTGTTTTTTTAAAAACATGTGCCACAAATTTGCAAATCTCTCGAACATGTGGTAAAAAAAAAACTTTAAAACAATGTTTTTTTGTTCTGGAGCATTCCTCTGGGACCCACACATCAGTGCTAAAGGGTCAGAGTGTTCCTACCCTGGCCCCTTTTATCTTTTTTTTTTTTCGGGACTCAGCTCAACCCGAATCCCAAGATGGCTGCCAATACTTCCTGGTTTGAATTGTTGGCAGCCAATCAGAGCTGTGCATTTCCCTGCGTGAGCTCGCCTTTGTTCACAAATACTTCATGGCTAAAGATATACAAGAGATATACAAATTTGAATTTTCCTAAATTTCTCAAAAAATATTGAATGGTTTTATCCAAATAAGAGAAAGTGTAATCTGCGTACCGACAGCCAGCTTGTGCTAAATTTGGTGTAATTCTGTCCAGTGGCTCGGAATGTAGTTATGTCTAAAGAATCCTATGGAAATTAATATAAGAAATGCAATGTTTTTTGAGCGCCTTTTTCTGGGGTCCTGCTTGAAGGATCACCCGAAACATTCCATGCACAACAACACAACAAGAATCACTGCAACACCTTTTTGGGAAATTTTTGTGGAGATTCGTCAAACAGTGGCAAAGATATAAGCAAGTAAAAAAATGCTTTTCCTGTGTAAAGATGGTCCTAATTATGACTACATACTGGTGACTGCCAGTAGGTAACATATATCATACACACAAGACAGTGTCCAAATGGATTACCATGGATACACCCGGACACAGTGTAAGTTGCAAAATGTATTTATTCAAGGATTCTCCCCAACCCATTTTGGCCCAGCACATCCTTGATCACTGGTATTATGGTGATAAGCCCCCCAAACCATATAAGTGTACATTTACATTGTGCACAGACATCTATAAACATGAACAAAGGACAAAAACAATTTCTTCTCCCTGCACCCATGAATTTCTAGGCGCCATCTTAGAATATCGTAAAATCATTCATTGTTAGCTTGTCAACCAATTTATATTAATCTGTGCATACTCTTTCAATGGCATAATATCTAATTTCAAAATAGTTCTACCATATAACTTTAAGATTACAAGGGAGAAGAGAAAATCATTAATGTCTCACATTTACTATCTCTGAATTTTTGTACAATGGCAACCTAATTCCTCCATTAGCAATGCTTCTATTATATACTATCATATGATTGTCAATCTGTAAATATCACCATCATTTGTGTGAGGCAAGTGAGATTTCACAATGTGCAATTTGCTTGAAGCCTCCCGTGCACATACCCAAATTTTGACCTAATAGAAAGGTGGCTTACTGTCTTTCCACCTCGCAATATAATAGTGAAGTACCGTAAACAATTAATCATTCTGGCCCATGTGGGCCTTCTATACAACAAACATATCTCAAAAAAAGAATAATTCACTATTCAGCCATATGTGGGCATCCCGTTGTGCACAGCAGTCACAGGCATCCCACGTGAAAGTGGGCATCATGCTCAAGAAGAAGTTCTTGCCCCACACCTGTGCTGACTGTGAAAGCATAAAACATTCTGAGAAAAAAGGTAAAGGGAAAGAGAGATAAGAAATCTCTAAAAACATTTTATCATTTTAAGAAAACCCAAGGTAGTCTAAACGGTAACTACAATTCTGACTAATTAGTGCAAATGAGTTGTCATATCTTCATCAGAGTTTAACCCTCTAGGGGCCAATGTCTCACGGTCTAGGATCCACCTTCACTTCAATTTCCTTAAAGACTTATTTTTTTCACCACCTCGTACTCTTTGAATAATGGTGTCAATCACAATCACAGAAAATCTCAATGACTTTGCGTTGCCATGATGTGTGTCAGTAAAATGACATGCAGCAGGGTACAGAGAATTGTTGTGCACTATAGCCCTGAGATGCTCTAGAACTAGTTTTTTAGCTTTATGGATTCTGCAGACACGAGGCAGGTGCTGCATTGATTTTACAGCTGCATTATGTTTTTAGCTGCAAGGGGGTGCTGTGTCAATTTTTCTGCCCCTCAGCACTGGTGCATGGATTTTCACCTTGGGTTCACCAACTCCTTCTTTTAAGGGCACAGGGACTGGATGTGGTATCACGTGGCAGGTCAGGGGTCTGACAGATGAAGACTTTGATGGCGCTGGGACTTCAGAACAGGGGGCAGGCTCAGTTTAACTCCTTGGCGAAACTTCACAAGCCAGATTTCAGGAAGCAAAATCTAGTCCCTTCACTACCAAGGCAGAAGCAGCAGTAGCAGGCCAGCACAGCAAAGCAACAAGCAGAGTGTCAGGTCCTCCTCAAGCATTAAGCTCTTCTCCTTGGCACAGGTTCATCTTGACCCAAAAGTAATCTAAAGTTGTGGGGTCAGCAGTCCACGTCTTATACTCTTTTGTGCCTTTGAAGTAGGCAAACTTCAAAGGAAAGTCTTTATACTGCACAAGACCCTGCCTCTTCCTTGCCCTGCCCCCGACACACACTAGGGATTGGAGACTGTATTGTGAGAGGGAAGGAAAACCCTTTCAAGTGCAGGTGTTAGCTCTTCTCTCTCACTTCAGCCCAGCAAGCCTCATCAGGATGGGCAGGACACACCTCACCTCCCAGCTGTCAGTCTGACCTAGAAATGGATTCAGCAGCCAAGCAGAAGCACAGAATGGTTAAGTAAGAAAATATCCACTTACTGTAAGTGACATTTTCAAACAAACAATCTAAAAAACAACTATACCAAATGATTTATTTTTAAATTGTGACTTCAGAGACCCCAAATTCCATAGCGCAATCTACTCCCTAGGGTAAACTGCACTTAAAAGATATTTAAAGACAATTCCCATGATAATCTATGGGAGACCATGCAATAGTGAAAGCAAATCTGGTGGTATTTTGCTATCTGGACATATAAAACATATTAGTACATGTCCTACCATCTAAATACACGCACATTGCTCCTGGGGCTACCTTAGGCCTACCTTAGGGGTGACGTACATGTAGAAATGGGAAGGTTTGGGCTTGGTAAGTAGATACACTTGTCAGGTCGACATGGCAGTTTAAAACTGCACACACAGACACTGCAATGGCAGGTCTGAGACATATTTACAGTGCTACTCATGTGGGTGATACAATCAGTGCTGCAGTCCCACTAGTAGCATTTAATTTACAGACCCTGGACACCTTTATTGAACTTTTGTTAGAAATGGAGTTTCCCCCTGTCCAAGCAAGGACCTCAGGGTAAAGGAGAAACACACCCGCTTAACCCCACTCACCCCCTTGGTAGCTTGGCATGGCATGAGCAGAAAGGCTTAACCCAGAGGCAATGTGTGCGTCTATCAACAAAATTGACACTACACAGGTTTAGAAAAATAGTAATAGTTATTGAATCTGAACAAGACCAAGTATGATAAAATCCCACCATACACAATTAAAAATATGACTTTAGCAATTAAAAACACAAAAATAGTGAGCCCAGGAGGTGTAATGGCACCCTCTGGCAAGACAGAGTCCACAGCATGCAGACGCAGAGACTGGTTGGTGAAGCCTTTTTTGCCCCTCAGGCTTCAAAAATAGGACGCACGCGCACTCCAAGCCCTTGGAGATACCTCTCAAGCAGGACTTCCTTGGGGTCAGGTGAGTCCTCACCAGTGCCAACTCTGAGCTCCCTCCCTACTGGGGCAGAAGGCCTTTGGCTCCCCAGAACTCCCTTTAAGAGTGGCCTACCCTTCCTTTTCTTTTCTTGGGGACCCCTGTCTTCTAACCGTAGGGACTAGCTCCACAGGACTTAGGATTGGGGGGGCTCCCTGGGCGACCGCCCCCCATCTGGGTCCAGACTCACATCTGGGAGGTCATTGCCCAGGATACAATCCTGTGGGAGGTCAGCACTGACTACCAGCCTAAACCAGTCAAGAATACTCCCTCTGTAGGGGCACTATGGCTACAGGTTTGCGGGTGACCTCCCCTGTGGCTATCCTGACTTTCCTGGGACATGCATTTCTGGGGTCACCAACCGGTCACTCACTATAGTGTGACTGGTACAGGTATCTCTCATGCCAGCAGTAGGGATCCCATTCACCTGAATGGGGTGAAAGTGCCTACTCCCACCCTCAGAGATCACCAGCTTACCATCTGGTCCTGTCTCCTAGCCCAATGCTATGAGTACTTCATCATCTGAGGAGTCCTCCTCCATGGCTACTCTGGACAGCCCAGTGCTAACCACTTTCCTTGGACAGGTTGCATCTCCCATGAAGTGACCTGTCTGCTGACAGTCAAAGCAAGCCTTACTGTCCAAGAGCTTTTTTAACCCTGGGTCTCCCTGCCTCTGCTTGTCAGAGTGGGAGTGGGATTTACTCCCCTCCTTCTAAGGGTTCTGGGGTACAGACGGAGTCTCTGTGGTGGGGTTACCACCTCCCTCCTTAGGCTTTTGGGGACCTGACCCCTCTTCTTGGAGTCTCCCATCTGGGATTTGACAACCTCCCTGGTTCTTAACCACTCCTCAGCTGCCTCCTCCGGCTCTCTGGGATTGGTCAGCTTAGAGTCCACTAGATGCTAGTGTACCCTTTCTTGCATACAATTAGTCAAGATGTGCTCTCTCATGGTCAAATTGTATAACCCCTCATAGGTATTTACTTTGTTACCATGAATCCAGCCCTCTAGTGCCTTAAGTGAGATGTTTGCAAAATCAAAATCAATTGTGAGCTGTGGGATGTATTATAACAATTAATTTGGTATCAAACTTGTGGTATCTTTCACTTAAGGGGACTTCAACAATTAAAATAAAGTCTCCCGATTCTAGCCAATGGAGGCCATTCACTACAATGGGGGAAAAACACATTTAGCTGTTTTACCTCACCATGGCTTATAAACATCATTTTTATGAGGTCCCTGCTTATAGTTACATTGCACCCAGGGGCACATAGGGCACACCATGGGGGTGCCTTATATGTAAAAATAAGGTAGTTTAAGACTTTGGAAGTACTTTTAGTTCCAAAGTCGAATTTGCATGTAACTTTGATTTAAAAGCAGCCAGCAAGGCAGGCCTGCCTGTAAAATGACACTGGGCACCTCAGAAGTGCACCTATGGATTCACTGCCTATGCTAGGGTCTCTAGACCTACATGCCCTACCATATACTATGGATTTATAGGTAGGTTGACTTAGCCAATTATAGTTAGCCTAATTTGCATACTGATTTTATCCAGAACACAGGCCTTGGGACTGGTTAGCAGTACCCAGGGCACCATCAGAGTCAGGAAAACACCAGCAAAAAGTGAAAAAGGGGGCAAAAAGTCAGGGGGCCTCTGCAATCAGCCCTGTTTTCACACAATTCCAAAGTGAGTAGCAGTTAAAGAACAATCTTCTTCTTTCCCTGTACTGAAAGGCATAAGGTTTTCACTTTTTGGTCACCATGTGGGAAATATGTTCATCCAAAAATAAAGAATGCTTTTAGATGTTCTTTTTACTATATTGTATTGAGAGATAGTACAATGACACATCATTCCAATAAGGCACCAGTAGCCCTTTACCTTTAATATACAACTTTATGTCCAAAGAAAATTATGCTTGGAAAGCATAAACAAATGTGTTTGTAACTTCCTTCGGTAAGAATGATGGCTACTTTCTCTACTGTTGCAGGTACTCGTCAGTGTTACATTTGTTAGCAATACATGAAATGGCCTCAGAGTCCTCTTGTAAGATTTCTACCTTTTGTTAAGATGTCTACTGTTTTTTAGCCAAATATTATCTTGACTATTTTTATACCCTTTGAGGGATGCAGCAGTGTAAATTGAGAAAACCCAAATGTGATCTACTATTGTGACTCTGCGGCAAAACCTTTTCTGAAAAAAATGTAACAACATCCAAGGTTGTTTTTCTTTATTTTTCGTGCACAAGGTTGATCATGGGCTCAGTGCTCATGTGAATGTGAAACAACATAGTCTCATGTATGGCTATTAGGTAGGCCTGGGTGAAGTTTTAATTGTGCCTCCAGTAATCAAGGTAATTGCAGTAATTTTGTGTTTTTCTTTTGATGCAAAATTACTGAAAATTATGTAATTGCACATGTTCATGCAATTATGAGTCAGTTGACACAAAAACCCTACCTTGGGAGCACAGGAATGAATAAATTAGTGGGTGGCTGCTAGCTGTTGCTGTTCATCTTCTGTTACATTATTTTCTTAGCACAAATTAAATCCTCCCATCATTTTGAAAGCAAGGGGGCATCATTTTGCTGTAATTACATGCAACTACGCTACATCATATTACATGAGTTAGGTGTCCCCTGCTATAAAAATATTTCTAAAACCCAGGGCTGATCTTCAGGTGCCATCTGGTTTAACTTTCAGAACCATTAGAGAGTTAATGGAAGAGAAACATAGAACAATAACTTCATGGTATTAAATCTGTTTTATAATGCATTTAGCTTGATCCTCATGGGTATACTGTGCCTGAGTTTTTGTTCCTCTGTGTTGGAAATGGCCCTTTGATAACAATGGCGGATCCACAATTCACATATTTGATTTACTTATCAATCCTTTAAAAAGTGGTATACCAAAAACCCATGGACTGTACGTTAAATGCTATTAGTGAGCCTATAGCACTGATTGGAACACCCACTTAAGTAGCCTTAGAAACATATCTCAGATCTGCCACTGTGGACCTGTACGTGCAGTTTCACTGGGACTTCAACTTGGCATTTAAGACCTCCTGTCAAACTTTAATCTCCCCTTTTATTACATATACGTTACCTCTACGGTAGGCCCTCGGTAGCCTATAGGACAGGGTGCCATGTAAGTAAAAAGCAGGACATGTACTTTAAATATTTACATGTCCTGGCAGTGAAAAAGTACCAATGTCATTTTTTCATTACTGTGAGGCCTACTCATATCCTAGGCCAGGATTGGCAATTCCTTATAATACTTTTAAGTTTTAATTCCTGATCAGAAAGGAATAGTTGCATCTCATATCATTGGAATGGTAATGATAAAATCCTCTTTACTGGTGAGGTTGGATTTAATATTATCATTTTAGAAATGCCACTTTTAGAAAGTGGGCATTTCTTTGCTCTCACTGCTTTGTGAACCTGACAGCCTGTCTCCAATACAGGTCTAAACTGGACTATGTGACAGCTATATTTGTGCATTCCCTCCAGACAGTCACAACACAGAACACTCAACTACATCTGCATCCATCTGGATATTGATGGATCTTACTAGGCAGGAAGGATGGGTGAGGTTCACACGTACACTTCAAAGGGGCCTCCACACAAAGGGCTGATTACCCCAACTGATAGAAGGGAGCTAGGGCTGGGATAAAAGGGGGACCAGTACACTTCAGGGAACTCCTTCGATGCTGATGCAGAGGCTGTTTGACAACAGTATGTTCACTGCCTGTGTGTCTCAATGATGACACTCTGCACGGCTCAACAACGATGCATCCCATTCTCTTCAAAAGAGTTTGATGCGTGACCTGACTGTGGGGATCGGAACCGGCACATCCTGCCCTCAACATCCACACTTTGCTTCATCAAAGGTACTATCAAAGTGGACCCTGCATGGGCTCAGTATCCAGTCTACTGCCCATCGCGGTCAGTCTGAACATTGGATTTGCACCGTTCTCTCATGGCCTAATGTAATCTTTTGACCGCTGAGAATTCTAAGCTCTATTTTGGATTTAATCTTTAAAAATTAATATCTCAACTTTTACTGAATGTAGTTTTTTCACTTTGTTCTTGTTTTACTCAGATAAACACATTTTCTGTTTTATTAAACTGGTGTAGAGTCCTTTTTGTGGTGTTTTCATTGTGTTACTCTGTGTGTGTGTTTGTGTGTTGCACAAATACTTTCACATTGCCTCATAAGTTAATTCTGACTGTTCTGTGCTAAACTACCAGAGAGTAAGCACAGAGTGCTTTAGGGTGTGTATCTGGCTTTCCCTCATTAGAATTGTGGTCCCTATATGGACAGGGTACACACCTCTACCACCCAGAACCCCAGTTTCTAACATCTACTTCATACGAATAATATGGGATGGAACTTCCTTTTCACAAGCAGTTTAATTTTTAAAGAAGCAGATTCTTCTTCCTAGTCCATCAATTTGTGTGCACATGTTAAGGTGCATTAGGCATTACTGGAGAAGGTGCATCCGTTCCTCCGTTTAGGCATATTAATAACAAATTGTGACCTCAACTAATATTACCACATAAAGTTTTGACAGAAGGATCAGAATACCATGTTGATATTTATATTTGTATTTTAAGGTTGTGAGAAAACTAGGCTGATTGCAAAACCCCCATAACTTTTTGCCATTTTCACTAATACTGGTGTGTTCTGACTCTGATTGTGCCCTGGGCACTGCTAACCAGTTCCAAGGCCAGTTCTTGGCACTGACAATCTGCAAGTAAGTCCCTAGTATATGGTAGGGCATGTGTGTCTAGGGCCCACAGTGTATTCAGGGCACCGATGGGTGCATTGCTGTAGTATCTGGTGTCGTTTTAAAGGCAGACCTGCGTAGCTGGCTGCTTTAAAAAACAAAAATAGCCCAAATTCCACTTTAGAATTAAAGGTAGTTCCAAAGTCTCAAACAACCTTATTTTTACCTATGTCACCCCTAGGTGCCCCAAGGGCTGGGTGCAGTGTAAATACAAGCAGGGACCTTATAAATTATGTTTTATAAGCCCCGAGGGGGAAAACAGAGGGAAAGCTACCTGGGACAGAAACCAGGCCCCCTACATTTACTCCAACTCGGATTTGTAACGAATAGTGAGTTCCAGGATTGCCTTTAGCTACACATGCAGGAAGTGGTCCACCCAGGAGGTTCACATCCTGCATCCTAGTGGTTAGGGGTGCCCCCCTGCTTGACAACCCAGAAGCAATGATAAGTATTGTACAGCTGACCAGAAATTTAGAACCCTGCTGGAAGAAAGGACTGAAGAAGAAGGACTGCCCTGCTGAACCCCTGGTCGTACCTGAAGAACTGCACCCACATGAACCACACCAGCTGCATAGTCTGGGCGTCACCAAGAAAATGTCTTTGCCCTGCTTCTACATCACCAGGAGTTGACTCTCTGTAAGCAACAGGTCCAAAGAAGATAACAAGAGTCACCTGCCTCGTCCTCCAAGAAGAGCCCAGCTCACCAGCGCCCTGTGGCCATTTGAGGATCCTGGCCAGGTACATTCTGGAAACAGTGGTCCCAAATTCCAAGGAGCAACTCAGAGTTCCTGGATCCTTGGATCAAGTTTGTGGCAACTTCAAGGACCCACAAAGGACTTCTGAGAGCTTGGAGCAACTTTGTGAAAAAGCTCCATATGGTGACCAGCCCATCGACAAGAGACAAGTTGACAACATTGAACCGCGACCTACGAACCGCCTGAATTTTAGGTTCATCCAGCTGAAGCTCTGTAGCTTCTCCCTGTTGACGAGATTTCCAGCAGTTGACCTGGACCTTGCGCTGAGCCAAGCTGACAATGTTGCATCACAAGCTGGCCTGAAGAAGATCCTCAACCAAGGATGAGAGAAAAAGCTCCAAAAAAGTGACTGAGCCTGAAGGTAAAATTTTGACTGAGGCTTCCCACTCAGTGTCTCCAACTTGGGCTCCATCACAGTTGTCCTCCTACTTTGACTTTGCCCCAGCCAAGCACTACCAGATGTCCGTGGTTGCCGCTTTTTGCTTTTAGGCACTTCAAAGCATCTTTTTCTGTGGGTTGACGGTGGTCCTAGTTGTAATCAGCCAGAGCAGTGCTGAAGTCAGAGCCCCCTGCTGATTACCATCTTGTTCTGACCGCCATGAAAAGGGTGGTGGAGAACAAGTGCAGTGGGCCACTGGGTGGCCCCTGCACTGCCCATGCCTAGGGAATGGGCAGTGCAGGGGCTCCCTTGGCTAGCACCTTTGAATTGTGCACTATGCAGACAGTGCACATTTCAAGGGTGCTGGTGCCCCCTGAGTGCTGCAGTATTGCTGCTGGCTCTTTTATGAGCCAGGAACTATACTGCTGCAATGCTGCCACACCTTTCTCACTGGGCTGATGGGTGGGGACCTTGTAAAGTAGTAATAGAGCAGGAGGGGAGAACCCCATCTCAACGGTGGTCTCCTCACCATGGGTCTGGCAGTCATGTTTTCTGACTGCCAAACTCGTAATCAGGCCAATTAATCTTTAGAAATTCAAATGTCTAGTTCCCTACATTGGATTTTTTTAATTTTGGTGCCATTGTAAAGATAAAAATATTTCCCATATTTATGAATTAGTGTTGGATTTTTATTGTGTGTTGTGTGTGTGTTTACTGTTGTGATGATAGTAAATGATTTACACACCTGTCTCTTAAGTTCGGCCTAACTGCTCGTGGGCCAAGACACTAAGGATTGAGCAAGGATTATATACTGAGACCTTGACTGGATCTAATGTAAGATTGTGACCTATTACTAACTATAATTACCTACCTGCTCTTATTAATAGTCCACTTTCCAAAAAGGTATACATTTGATTGAGCATATCTGTATGTTTATCAAGTGTCTAAGCATTATTATGTTCAGTGGAATGGTGTAAAAGTAATTTTGGAAAAACATGCATCTGCCCATCAAAGGGAAAAAAAACAATAAAGGAAACAAATAAGAGAATAATACGCCACAATGACACATTATAAACATCAGCAGTCTTCGTATAAATGAAAAAGAAGTGATGATCCTATCAGACACTGGCTTAAATCAGCACCATAGAGGGTGAAAAGAATCATGAAAGAAATAGATATAAAATCAATGTGGCCATATAAAGAACTGAAAGTACCAGCAGCCATTGTTTATCTTATGTGCATTATAAGGAGAAGACCATCATAAATGTAAATAACATATTTTCATTGAATTATTTTATCTGTGTTCAAATTGTACAATATATGTAATGCAATAGAGGTTTATCTTCATGAATTGCACTTGCCATATTTAATTCACTGGTCATACTGGTTTTGCCTGATTTTTCATGCAAGCATGAAGCACTTTTTTCTAAAAACTACAATTCCCATGTAACAGGAAGTAATATGAGAAAATGTATTGAATGCTTTTAAAATAGAAGAAGAACTGTCAGACATTATCCTGTGAGGCGGCGGCTGCCGCAAATGTCAAGGTTGAGGCGGGGGCGACTATGGGGAAAACAAAAGAGAAAAAACACTTAACATTCTCGTCATTGCTACCGCCCACTTCTGCCACCTCACTCCTTTTCTTGAGTCCCAGCATTCGCTGGGACACCAGCAGAGGCTTCCCAGCAATCCTGGTGCTGCCTTCATGCATAATCTAGCATGAAAGCAGCATCAAGATTGGTCTGAGCAGCTTTGACTGCCAACCAGGCACAACCCTGGGGTCTGTGCAGTTTCTCCAGCCTGGCTGTGCAAAACAGCCGGGTTCAAGAAACCTAAGTACGCATGTGTGTTTGGCCGGCCTAAGACAGCCCAGCCTCAGGCCTCCCTGCACTGCTGGCTGGGCCAGTACGTGAAAAATAAAAAATAGTAAGGTATAATTTTATTTTTTATCTGCTGGCTCTTAGCCAGGGAGGCGATGCTCCTCTGCCATTGCGGATGAGTCACCCCTGATCCTTTTAGCAAGTTCCCAGGAGGACCAGACCACATTGGTTATTGTACAAACCATTTAACGATTCAAATAAATGCAATTGTACCTTCCCCTGGGAATGCGACTATTGTTATACTGGTAACAGTGTAATGGCAATAGGTATTTGAAGCGGCATGGTCCTGCCACATGAGGAAACGCACTGCCAAAATAAGGGCCAGATTTATACTTTATCACGCAAATCTGCCTTAGCGCAGTTTTGCGAGAAAAAGTACAGCGCCAGCTAGCGCCATTCCATAAATATGGCACCCGGCCGGTGTCTTGGAATGGCGCTAGCCGGCGCTAAAGCCCTGTTAGCGTCCTTGGAAAGGATGCTAACAGGGCGGGGGAGGTGTAGGGGAAAGCAGGGCTTGTGCGCTGAATTATGGCACCACAATGTTTAGAGGCAGAAAAATTACCTCTAAGCAGTGAAGTGCCATTTTCTGGTGCACAACCCCCATGGACATGGCTCTGTCTTAGTAAAGACAGGAGCCATGCCCACCACCCCAATGACCATGCCCAGGGGATGAATTGGGGCCAGTGCCATGCAGGGGCCCCCCAGCCAGGGCCCCGAGTGGGGTATTATAAAAAAAAAAAAATACTTATCGGGACTTACCTGGGATGGGTCCCTCTGGTGTGGGTTGGGGTGGGTGAGGGTGTCACTGGGGCCAGGGAAGGGCACCTGTGGGCACTTTCCATGTTTTTTGACCCTGTAGATGCTAACCTGTCCTTTGCGCCACTGTGCGCCATTCCATTAATATGGGGCCCGGCTGGCACTCTGGAATGGCGCTGTGGATTTTGACGCAAGACTGCGCTAGCGCAATCTTGCATCAAAATCCATAAATATGTATTACAAAATTATTTCGATATTTTTAAAATAATCCTTGTTATTACAATCTGACTTCACGTATGTTGTATGGTGGACCTCTAACTGAAATATTGATTCCATAAAATGACTCACATACTGGTATTGCCCCGTAAGCAGTACTTGTGCCCTAAGGTATTATAATTCGTGCCCTGCCATGAACAGTTTTTTTCTTCAATAATTTGACTGCTAATGTTTCATTTATATTTGAAACAACATTATAGAAATTATCATGAGTGCTGTAATCTCTGGGGAAATTAGCAGTGCATGCTGAGGGCGCAAGTTATAGTTACTTTAGGGCGAAAGTTATATTTACTTGAAATAGCTACAACTGTTGAATTTCTCTGGTAAATTCAGAACCTAACTATAATGCTGTAATGTCCGCGTAACCTTTTGTCTTTTAAGTGAACTTCTATGTTTTTTAAAATTGTATTTCCTAACTATAACTTATTTCACGTAAAGTATGTTTCATTACTATACATTATTACAAAAACTGCTGTGCAATAGCCCTGTGGCTAGCCCCCATAACCGGCCAGCCCTCTTAACCACCCAACCCCATGCTATGCACAGCCTTTGGCGGCACACAACTGGAGTTGGCCACAGGACCTGTTTCTCTGGGTGTGACACTAGGTGTGAGAGGGTCTATGTGGGTGTGAGAGTTGGTGTGAGAGTATCTGTTTGAGCTTCAATAGATGAAAGATACATTCACCTTCACAAAGGATATAAGATTATTTTTTAATATGGATTCGCAGAGTAAACACACGTGGTTTGCCTTTGCCAAGCCCAGGAGTTATGGTAATTTGTCCTTTCTGGAAGTGGAGCTTCATCTGCAGCACCTGCTACTTTTATATTTGTAAGTGCTTCCTGTTGGTTTAATTTCAGTAAAATGAGCATCATGACCAGAACTGAAGCTCACCTGCTCGTTTATCTAACAAGAGTCAACAGTTTTGCACAAAATATCTATTCAAATGGAGTACTTTCTACTAGTTAGTTAATAAGTGCTACCTTGTTGGGTGAACGACCAGTGTGCAGGCAGGGAGCCATGCAGCCCTCACCTCTCCTGGTTGATATTTGCCTCGGAGACCCCATTCCCCGGGGCCCAACACAATTAAATGGGGGCCACCTGCCTCCCCTCCCTGGGCTGCTCTCTTCCCCAGGGACCCTATCCCCCAAGGCCCAGCCTTTATTAAATGGAGGAGGACCCCCCTTCCCTGGCCGAGTTTGGCCCTGGGGACTCCATCCTCCAGGGCCTGGCCTTAGTCAATTGTTTTTGGGGGAGGGGGCTGCATAGCCTGCTGCTCTCTCGGACGATCTCAGCACCGGGACCCTATCCCCCAGAGCCCAGCCATGTCAACTGGGTGCCTCCAAGAGCACCTAGTCACCACTGTTAGGGACCACGGAGGGTTGCCTGAATGCCCCCATGGTCTCAGCCAACTACCCACCTCGTGTAGGTACCGACAATGCTTTCACAGACAGGGAGCTGCTAGATATCAAGCTCTCTGCCTGTGACACCCATTGTTTCCTATGTTTCCCTGCCTGCATCTCTGCAAGCAGGAAAACAGGAGAAAACACTGCTCCTAGCAAGCATGAGCTATTTGACAGCCCGTGCTTACTGAAGGCAGAGTTGTGTTTTTTCTGACTTAGCAGGAGCTGTCAAAGCTCCTGTCAAGTCAAAGAAAATAGCTATGTCCCAGGGAGGTGGTAGGACCTGGGTCCGGCGGTCCACGATGGACTCCCTTCATTATTTCAATACTGTCCCGGGGACGGCCCCCTTATTTTAAAACAATTGCCCCAGGGAGGTGGCAGTTCCCAAGACTGGGGGGGGGGCACACCCCCATATAATACAATCGTATCCCCAGGGAGGTGGTGGTCCCTACTATAATTAAAAGATTTTGCCCCAGGGCAGGTGGTGGTCAATGGGCTGCAGCGGCTCAGGGATGCAGGGGCATGTGGTTCCCCTGCATACTTTTTGATTTAAGCCTGGGGAGGTGACAGTCCCTGGGGCATATATGAGCCCAGGAGGGGGCCCCAAGTGCCCCTTCTTTATTTTGATATGGCTTTCGGGACCTGGCCCACCCATGGGTTTTAATAAAACAAGGGTGGGAGACTACTATTTTATTGTTGTGAGAAACTGGGGCTGATTGCAGAGGCCCCCTAACTTTTTGCCCCCATTTTCCACTTTATGCTGGTGTTTTCCTGACTCTGATGGTGCCCTGGGTACTGCTAACCAGTCCCAGGGCCTGTGCTCTGTGTAAAATGGATATGCAAATTAGGCTAATTATAATTGGCTAAGTTAACCTACCTATAAGTCCCTAGTATATAGTAGGGCATGTAGGTTTAGGGACCACAGCATAGGTGGTGCACACCTAGGTGCATTGCTGAGGTGCCCAGTGTCATTTTAAAAGCAAGCCTGCCTTGCTGGCTGCTTTTAAATTAAAGTTATATGCAAATTCGACTTTGGAATTAAAGGTACTTCCAAAGTCTTAAATTACCTTATTTTTACATATAAGTCACCCCTAAGGTGTGCCCTATGTGCCCCTAGGGCTGGGTGCCATGTAACTATAAGCAGGGACTTTATAAAAATAGATTTATAAGCCCTGGTGAGGTAAAAACAGCCAAATTCGTTTTTCCCTCATTGAAGTAAATGGCCTTCATAGGCTAGAATGGGCAGACTTTATTTTAAATTTTAAAGTCTCCTTAAATGTTACATACCAAGAATTTGGTATCAAATTGATTGTTATAATAAATCCCACAACTTCCAGTTGTTGGATTTCATATAACTAGTGCAGGTAAAAAGTTTAGACTTTACCTAAAAAGTTGCCAATTTCAGCTCTGCATTGTTTTTGCTGCTGTGCTCTGATTGGCCAGCCTGCAGCAGCTTCTGCCAGGCTACTTTAATGAGGTGTGAAGTGGCCTGACTTCACACAAAGGAATGTGCTTGGGGGAGAGAATCTCCCCTCAGCAGATGGGGAAGCAGGTAGGGGGAGGGCTGCCAAACTGGTCTTCAAAGGCAGAGAAGGACATCTGGAGCACCCAGCAACACCCCCACATCCTGCAACCCCAGACAGCTAGGTGCCCCCTTGATTAGATTAGGAGAGGGCAGGAGAGGGGTGTGTTTATGATTTTTAGCCACACCAGTGGGTGGGCTCAGCCAGATCTCTCCTCTAAAAATCAGATTCATCCATTTTGGATTTTTAGAGACTGTTGCCTTCTGGGATGGATTTTTGCCACACTTCCCAGGAAGTGGTCATCACAGGGGGACGACCCTGTCCCTGATTGGAGGACCAGGGCCCCCCTGCTTTTCACCCAGGAGCAAGGATAAAACTGGCAGACCTGCACCCACGCCTCAGATCCCCACCAAATTTCAAGAAGAAAGAACTACAAGGAGAAGAAGGACTGCCCTGCTGGACCCCTGGCCTGCACCTGGACCCTGCACTCAGAAAGACTGCACCAGCTGCACACTTGGGCTTCACCACAAGAAGGACTTTGCCTGGCTTCCACTGGTTCAAGGAGGGACTCCCTGTTTGCTACAGGTGAAAAATTGCTAACCAGAGTCCCCTGCACCAACTCCTGAAAAAGTGACCAGCTGACCACTGCCCAGTGGCCAAAAAGGAGTTTGCGCCAGGTGCACTCTGGGAGTTGAAGTCCGCACTTCCCAAGGACCATCACAGAACTTCTGGACCCTTGGGGTGAGCTGTGGACCCCAAAAGAACCTTAAAAGAACATCTGGGTGAAGCCCCAGAAGTTTGGAAAAGATTGGAGAAATTTTAGAAAAAAGCTCCATAAAGTGACCGACTCGACGCGGAAATTCTAGCCGGCTTGCCTCAACCGCGACCCGGCCTGACTTCGTGGTTCGTCCCGGTCAAGAAAAACATCCGAAAAAGAGACTAAGTCCGAACGTAAAAAGTTGACCGGGACCTTCCAGCCATCGTATCCGAGAAGGGCTCCACGGACGTCGGATCAAGATCCAGGTTTACCCCGGTCGAAGGATTTTCATCTCGAAAAAATGACTAAGTCCGAAGGTAGAAATCACCACCGAGGAAACCGACTTCGCGTATCCGGACAAGGGCTCCAGGAGGTCGGATCCAACTGGCAGGTTCGTCCCGGTGAAGAAAAACTTCAAAATAAAGACTAAGTCAGAAGGTAACTTTTTAACCGAGGCTTCCCGCGACCTGTATCCGAGCAGGGCTCCATCGCGGTCGGCCTGAAAGTTTGACTTTGTCCCGGTCCTGGTGCAACCAGATGACCCGATTGGCGCTTTTTGTTTCTAAGCGCTAGAAAATAATAATACTTTAAAAATTCATATCTCCGGTTCCCCTGAACCGATTTTAATCGTTTTTGTGTCATTTTAAAGATAAAAATATAAGCTATTTTTATAAATTGGTTTTGGATTTTTAAACTGTTTCCTGTGTTTTATTTAATTACTGTTTTGTGATATTTGAATGCTTTACACTTTGTCTCCTAAGTTAAGCCTTGACGCTCGATGCCAAGCTACCAAGGGTAGAGCTGGGATTAATTTACTGAGACCTAACTGTACTTTTGTGGAGGTTTGTGGCTTGTTGCTAGGTGTAGGTACCTACCTGCCCTACCAATAACCCATTTTCCAACATAATTGGAAGCAGCGACGGGATCCTGTACTTGTGTTCAATATCACGTTACAGTTTTAGATAAAACAAATTAAAAATCCTTTAAATTGTCCTAGTGCAAAAATTGTTTTTAATTTTTAATTTTAATTTTTTTTTTGTAATTAATTTGGATTAATTTCAATTATTGAATTTTTGTAATTTTTCTAAATTCTTGTTTCCAATTTTTGCAAAAAGTTTTTGTTGACACAAAACTAGGGAACCATGGAGCTTGATCTGGCTAGCCTACCCACACTGACAGTAGTCCAGCTTAGGGGGTTGTGTATTGAGAGGGGGTTGCCTGCAACCACTAATCTCAGGAAGGAAATCCTGATTAAATCCCTGACAGCATGGGCTGAGGCCCAAGAGGTAGAGACAGAGGAAGCTCCAGAGGAGGAACCAAAAGAGGATGATGCTAACTCTAACCACTCAGGGGAGGAAAGGCATCAGACCCCAAGTGAGGAAGAGGAGGAATGGTCCTCACTGGACACAGTCACTAGGGGCAGACCCAAAGATAGTGGTAGGAAGAGGGTCCTTTCAGGAGGAGAGAACCCATCCATCAGGGAAAGAGAGCTGGAAGCCCAGCTAGCCTACATAGCTTTGGAAGCAGAGAAGCTGGCCCTAGAGAAGAAAAAGTGGGCATACAAAGAAAAAAGAGATGGAAGCAGCGATAAAGAAGCTGAGGTGTCCATGGGTGGGGGAGTTTGCCCCAGATTACCCAAGGGGGTAGTTCCTGCTTATATAGAGGGGGATGACATAGATAAGTGGCTAGGGCCTTTGAGAGGGCACTCCAAATGAGAAGGGTTAAGCCTCTATACTGGGGTTCCCTTTTGTGGGAGTTGGTCCCCAACTCAGGGAGGGATAGGCTTCTGACCTTAAGGGGGGAGGAGGCAGATTCATACCCTAGTATGAAGAGGTGCTTAGTCAAGAAGTTTGGTCTGACCCCAGAGCAATATAGAATGAAGTTCAGGGACACCCAGAAGGTCAGTTCCCAGTCTTGGGTTGACTTTGTGGACACCTCACTAAAGGCACTAGAGGGCTGGATTATTGGCAACAAAGTAAATACTTATGAGGGGTTATACAATCTGATCATGAGAGAGCACATCTTGACCAATTGTATCCAAGAAAGGTTACGCCAGCATCTAGTGGACTCTAAGCTGACCAACCCTAGAGAGCTAGGGGAGGCAGCTGATGAGTGGTTGAGAACCAGGGTGGTTGTCAAGTCCCAGGGGGGAGACTCCAAGAAGGGGGGGACAGGTCCCCAAAACCCTAAGGAGGGAGGTGGTAAGCCCACCACAGAGACTCCCTCTGTACCCCAGAACCCTAAGAAGGAGGAGAGTAAATCCCACTCCCACTCTGACATGCAGAGACAGGGAGACCCAGGGTTAAAAAAGCTCTTGGACAGTAGGGCTTGCTTTGACTGTCAGCAGACAGGACACTTCAGAGGAGATGCAGCCTGTCCAAAGAAGGTGGTTAGCACTGGGCTGTCCAGTGTAGCCATAGAGGAGGATTCCTCAGATGATGAAGTCCTCCTAGCATTGTGCTGGGAGACAGGACCAGATGGTAAGCTGGTGATCCCTGAGGGTGGGAGTAGGCACTTCCACCACATTCAAGTGAATGGGATCCCTACCACTGGCCTGAGAGACACCTGTGCCAGTCACACTGTAGTGAGTGACCGGTTAGTGACCCCAGACATGTATGTCCCAGGAAAGACAAAGAAAGTCAGGATAGCCACAGGGGAGGTCACCTCCAAACCCATAGCCATAGTGCCCCTAGAGAGGGAGGGTATCCTTGACTGGATTAGGGTGGTAGTCAGTGCTGACCTTCCCCTAGATTGTATCCTGGGCAATGACCTCCCAGAGGTGAGTCTGGTCACAGATGGGGTGGTTGCCCAGGGCGCCCCCCCTACCCAAAGTCCTGGGGAGTCAGTCCCTACAGTTAGGAGACAGGGGTCCCCAAGAAAAGGAAAGAAGAAAAGGAAGGGTAGGCCACTCTTAAAGAGAGTTCCAAGGAGCCCAAGGCCTTCTGCCCCAGTAGGGGGGGAGCCCAGAGTTGGCACTGGTGAGGCCTCACCTGACCCCAAGGAAGTCCTGAGTAGTCAGGCAGCTGTCCAGATGCAAGGTGTTGCCCCTGCACTGACAGAAGGGAGAGTGGAAGGAGGGTGTCTGCCACAGGAGGTGGTAGCCCCCCACTCTAGACAGCAAGAGGGGTACCAGGACCCCAAAGATGCCCCTAAAGCAGCTCAGCCACCTGTCAGTGGAGAGCTTAGGGTGTGGTTCTGGGTACTGACAGCTGTCAGTAGCCTCTGCTGGGTGCTAGCCTTCCTGGCAGCACTGTACTTGGCCTGGGAGGCAGACCCCAGGGCCAATAGCAAAGTAGGCCCCCTGACCCTATTGGTCATGGTGGGGTTGCTCAAGTGTTGGGTGACCTCTTTGGGTAAGCTAGGTGTTGCCCTAGCAAAGTTAGGAGTAGGGGAGGTGGGCACCTCACTACCCAAGTTGGCAGAGAGAGAGGAGGAAGACCCCCCTAGAGGGAAGTTTCAGTTTGAAATGGGTCCTTTCATTGTTGGGGTGGGTTCACTACCCAGAGGGAGAGACCCTGACAGGAGGATGTAAGGCAGAGTAGGCCCTGCAAAGGGACAGCCAGTTTTCTTCACTGTCTTCCTCGCCTAACAAGCCAGGAAGACTCTCCCAGGGTTGGGCTGAGTCTCCTGGGCGTGTGGGCTGGGGGGGGGTTGTGTGAGAAACTGGGGCTGATTGCAGAGGCCCCCTAACTTTTTGCCCCCATTTTCCACTTTATGCTGGTGTTTTCCTGACTCTGATGGTGCCCTGGGTACTGCTAACCAGTCCCAGGGCCTGTGCTCTGTGTAAAATGGATATGCAAATTAGGCTAATTATAATTGGCTAAGTTAACCTACCTATAAGTCCCTAGTATATAGTAGGGCATGTAGGTTTAGGGACCACAGCATAGGTGGTGCACACCTAGGTGCATTGCTGAGGTGCCCAGTGTCATTTTAAAAGCAAGCCTGCCTTGCTGGCTGATTTTAAATTAAAGTTATATGCAAATTCGACTTTGGAATTAAAGGTACTTCCAAAGTCTTAAATTACCTTATTTTTACATATAAGTCACCCCTAAGGTGTGCCCTATGTGCCCCTAGGGCTGGGTGCCATGTAACTATAAGCAGGGACTTTATAAAAATAGATTTATAAGCCCTGGTGAGGTAAAAACAGCCAAATTCGTTTTTCCCTCATTGAAGTAAATGGCCTTCATAGGCTAGAATGGGCAGACTTTATTTTAAATTTTAAAGTCTCCTTAAATGTTACATACCAAGAATTTGGTATCAAATTGATTGTTATAATAAATCCCACAACTTCCAGTTGTTGGATTTCATATAACTAGTGCAGGTAAAAAGTTTAGACTTTACCTAAAAAGTTGCCAATTTCAGCTCTGCATTGTTTTTGCTGCTGTGCTCTGATTGGCCAGCCTGCAGCAGCTTCTGCCAGGCTACTTTAATGAGGTGTGAAGTGGCCTGACTTCACACAAAGGAATGTGCTTGGGGGAGAGAATCTCCCCTCAGCAGATGGGGAAGCAGGAAGGGGGAGGGCTGCCAAACTGGTCTTCAAAGGCAGAGAAGGACATCTGGAGCACCCAGCAACACCCCCACATCCTGCAACCCCAGACAGCTAGGTGCCCCCTTGATAAGATTAGGAGAGGGGTGTGTTTATGATTTTTAGCCACACCAGTGGGTGGGCTCAGCCAGATCTCTCCTCTAAAAATCAGATTCATCCATTTTGGATTTTTAGAGACTGTTGCCTTCTGGGATGGATTTTTGCCACACTTCCCAGGAAGTGGTCATCACAGGGGGACGACCCTGTCCCTGATTGGAGGACCAGGGCCCCCCTGCTTTTCACCCAGGAGCAAGGATAAAACTGGCAGACCTGCACCCACGCCTCAGATCCCCACCAAATTTCAAGAAGAAAGAACTACAAGGAGAAGAAGGACTGCCCTGCTGGACCCCTGGCCTGCACCTGGACCCTGCACTCAGAAAGACTGCACCAGCTGCACACTTGGGCTTCACCACAAGAAGGACTTTGCCTGGCTTCCACTGGTTCAAGGAGGGACTCCCTGTTTGCTACAGGTGAAAAATTGCTAACCAGAGTCCCCTGCACCAACTCCTGAAAAAGTGACCAGCTGACCGCTGCCCAGTGGCCAAAAAGGAGTTTGCGCCAGGTGCACTCTGGGAGTTGAAGTCTGCACTTCCCAAGGACCATCACAGAACTTCTGGACCCTTGGAGTGAGCTGTGGACCCCAAAAGAACCTTAAAAGAACATCTGGGTGAAGCCCCAGAAGTTTGGAAAAGATTGGAGAAATTTTAGAAAAAAGCTCCATAAAGTGACCGACTCGACGCGGAAATTCTAGCCGGCTTGCCTCAACCGCGACCCGGCCTGACTTCGTGGTTCGTCCCGGTCAAGAAAAACATCCGAAAAAGAGACTAAGTCCGAACGTAAAAAGTTGACCGGGACCTTCCAGCCATCGTATCCGAGAAGGGCTCCACGGACGTCGGATCAAGATCCAGGTTTACCCCGGTCGAAGGATTTTCATCTCGAAAAAACGACTAAGTCCGAAGGTAGAAATCACCACCGAGGAAACCGACTTCGCGTATCCGGACAAGGGCTCCAGGAGGTCGGATCCAACTGGCAGGTTCGTCCCGGTGAAGAAAAACTTCAAAATAAAGACTAAGTCAGAAGGTAACTTTTTAACCGAGGCTTCCCGCGACCTGTATCCGAGCAGGGCTCCATCGCGGTCGGCCTGAAAGTTTGACTTTGTCCCGGTCCTGGTGCAACCAGATGACCCGATTGGCGCTTTTTGTTTCTAAGCGCTAGAAAATAATAATACTTTAAAAATTCATATCTCCGGTTCCCCTGAACCGATTTTAATCGTTTTTGTGTCATTTTAAAGATAAAAATATAAGCTATTTTTATAAATTGGTTTTGGATTTTTAAACTGTTTCCTGTGTTTTATTTAATTACTGTTTTGTGATATTTGAATGCTTTACACTTTGTCTCCTAAGTTAAGCCTTGACGCTCGATGCCAAGCTACCAAGGGTAGAGCTGGGATTAATTTACTGAGAACTAACTGTACTTTTGTGGAGGTTTGTGGCTTGTTGCTAGGTGTAGGTACCTACCTGCCCTACCAATAACCCATTTGCCAACAATTGTGTCATGAATTTGCGATGTTATTGCAAATTCATGGCAAAAGTTTTTTAAGAAACAGTGTGTTTTTGCCCTGGAGTCCCTCAGGGACCCCAGCACCAGAGCTAAGGGGTCAGGGTGTCCCTACCCTGGCACCCTTCTCCTTTTTTTATTTTTTTTCCTGGGAGTCGGCTGAAGCCCAGTCCCAAGATGGCTGCCAACACTTCCTGGTTAAAGTGTTGGCAGCCAATCAGATCTCACCACGAGATCGGGAGGATTTGTGAAGCCTATGCACCTCTAGATATCCAGATGTATTTTTCTTTTAATATCCCAAAAAATACTGAACTTATTTACATCAAACAAAGGCTTCTTTCTGGACCAAAAAACTACCTTTCTGCCAAATGTAGTGTAATTCCATCCAGCAGTTTGGGCTGTAATCTTGTTAAAAATCCCTATGGAAATTATAATGGGAAACACACTTTCTTGGCACCCCCTTATTCGGTCTCCACTTGACAGATCAGCGCAAAACTTCCCATGTCTAACAAGACTCTCGGGGAACTCCTATTTCGGAAGATTTGGTGAAGATTAGTCAAATGGCACCATACAGGCAAGTCAGAAAATGCTTTTTCAATGGAAGCGTGGTCTTAACTATAACTATGTAATGGTGACTGCTAGTAGGTAATATATATATATATATATATATATATATATATATATATATATATATATATGTGTGTGTGTGTATATATATATATATATATATGTATATATGCCCCCACCATGCACAGTTTCCTCATCATTAATTTTATTCTACATGTTGCAGTAATAATATCAATGAGGCCATAGAAGGTGTCATCAGTGGTGTAATATGTGGAGTAATTAGCTGTGCATGGAGAAGGCCCAAGCTATAGTTATCTTAGGATGTGAGTTATAGGGCCATATGTACGAACACTTTTTCCCATAGACACAGAATGGGTAAAAACCTTTGCTACATCTGGCCAATAGTTCCTTGAGTTAACCATAACTTTGCTGAAACTGCTGAATTTCTATGGTTTTGTGTGGGGAAATCCAGAACCTAACTATTACGTCCCTGTAACCTTTGGTGTTTTGCAATGAATGTCTATGTTTTTTTAGAATGCACAGAAGTAAATATATGCCGCTCCTTTCCCAATGGGCTGACTGGCGGAATCCTTGGTTTCTGCTGGTCAGTCCAGTGGGAATGTCGCAATGTGTTCGGCAGGGAGGGTACCTGCATGTCAACGACCACCCTGTATGGAGTTTGGCAGACAGGTGTTTTCCATCTGCCAAACACCTAATCAGCCACTTAAATTTAAAAAAATACTGTTATTTTGGTTGGATGTTTCACTGAAGATGTTCTTCTAGTAGATGTGTTTGGATTCTATAAAACTCCTTTGAGAGCAACATTTTAGAATCAGCTAGTAAAATTATCTTTGCATCTACATTTCCTTTCTTATTTTCTTTAGATAATTTTCCACCAATTAGTTCTTATTTGTACCCTACAGCTGAAGGTTTGTCTTTTATGAAGCCAAGCATCTTCCACACGCCGGATTCTGATGTCATCTGAAAATTGTTAAATGGTTCATGTACAAGACTTTCTATATCGGTGCAGGGACTGGTAGATGTCTTTACAGGGCATCTAGTATGAGGTTTGTGAAAGGTAAACTCATTACCTTCATTAACGTGTGCTGTGCCTAATGGGTAGATGTTGTGTATGAAAGGTTGATGTTGAGAAAGTCATGGCTTAACTTATCATGGTCATGAGTTTGTTTCAGACAACATTGGTCATGTACGTTCAGACAAGAGCCAGTATGTTTCGTTTTGCTGAGGGACTATTATTAAAGTAAGATGCTGGCAATTGCCAGTAGGTATTGAAAGGAATTTCTCACATTCTTTATTCCTGTACCTTACCAATAGTTTAAATCACATATCTACACTTTTCTGGAGATGGTGGCGGTATCTGTGATTGGGGCTGCTTCTTCTTGAGTACTGGATTGGGACTGTCCGGTAGATTAAATGGGACCTGATGGATTGTGTGGCATGCATCTGTAAATGGAAAGGCTCAAGCTCAATGTATTTGTCTGCTGGATTGAGCAGCAGCACAATTTTTCTAATTACACCAGGCATACTGGAGTTCATCAGGGTGGTTGCATTGGGTGTATGCTGGATTTCTAACTGAAGTTTTGTTTGGTGTTTAGCTATGAGTATGACTGAGTTGCAGATTATGTTGCTTGGGTTGCTTAAGCATTAAACAATTTGTGGCCCTGCATGCATGATGTGTTTACTGAGATGTCACAGTGTAGAAAGGATGCACAGATAGATCTCAGTGTTGAAAGATAGAGGGATTTCTATTATGCCCTTTCTAGACCCTAACAGATTACTCTAAAATTGGAAAAGGATAACTAAGCAAGTACAGCTAGGGTTAGCTAGGTTGGTTGAAAAAGACAGATATTTGAAGTATGTGAAAGGTCACATCTGGCTATGTTATTGTAGGTCCATTATCAGTAAGGGTATGAGATGTTCTTCTGCTTGTTATTCGTAGTACAGGAGTTTGTGTTTTCTGTATATGATTAAATTATCTGCCAGGTTTATTGTCATGGTCATAGTTAGAAATGGGGTCTTTGTTTGGCAGTCATATTACCCCCTGTCCAAGCAAGGACCCTCACTCTAGTCAGGGTAAAGGAGAATCATCCTCAAGTAACCCCGCTTATCCCCTAGGTAGCTTGGCACGAGCAGGCAGGCTTAACTTCAGACGCAATGTGTAAAGTAGTTCTACCAACACGCACAGTAATACACTGAAAATACTACAAAAGGGACACCACACTAATTTAGAAAAATAGGTAATAATTATCTAAATCAAACAAGACCAGAACGACAAAAATCCAACATACACAAGTCAAGATATGAATTTTAAAATGAATAAGAGTCTTAATCCTTAGAAAACAGTCAGAATGCTGTTGTTACACAAAGTACCTGTTTAGCATCAAAAATAAAGCTGCATGGGCAAGCGTGAAACAAAATGGCCTGCGATGCATTAATTTCTCAAGCAAGACCGTGCATTGTTCCGTCTCAGGTCAGGTGGGCGTGCGTCATTTCCTCTCTCCCACAAGAGAGCGATGTGTCGATTCCTAGATGGGCACCTCGGTCCGGGCACGCTTTGCATTGATTTTTCACATCCAGTGATGTTGCATTCGAAATCCGGTAGCACGGTGTCAAGAAACTGTGATGCATGGGGCTTGCATTGTTATAAGCAGCCGCTAGTGGGTGTGGCGTGTCGTTTCTACAGCCGCAATGCATCGATCCTCCAGCCACGATGCAGGTGGAGCGTTGTTTTTAGCCGCGAGGCTGGCAGCGAGTCGTTAATCAGCCGCGTTGCAGATGGTGTGTCGAAAGTTTAACAGCACAGAGGTCTGTCCATGGATTTCTGTCCTTTTCCACCAGCTTCACCTTTCAAGGGCCCAGAGACAGGTAGGGTACCACTTTGCAGTGCAGAAGTCTCAACAGAGATTTCAGGTGCTGGCAGAGAGAAGTCTATGATGTCCTTGAGACTTCAACAACAGGAGGCAAGCTCAGTTCAAGCCCTTGGAGATTTTTCACCAGTAGGAAGTCACACAAAAGTCAGTCTTTGTCCTCTTTCAGACATAAGCAGCTACTGCAGGCCAACCCAGGAAGGCACAGTCACAGGCAGAGGGGCAGTACCCCTCCTCCAGTTCTCCAGCTCTTCTCCTTGGCAGAGGTTCCTCTTGCTTCCAGGCGTAATCTAATTTTCAGGGGTTTTTGGGTCCGATACTTCTACCCTTTTCTGCCTTTAAAGTTGGCAAACTTCAAAGGGAAGTCTCTCTTGTTTGCAAGATCCTGCCTTGCCCAGGCCAGGCCAAAGACACACACCAGGGCGTTGGAGACTGCATTGTGTAAGGGCAGGCACAGCCCATTTAGGTGTAGGTGACCACTCCTCCCCTCCAGCCCAGATGGCTCATCAGGAGATGCAGGCTACACCACAGCACCGTTTGTGTCAATGTCTAGAGGAGATTCACAAACAGCCCAAATGTCAAACTGACCCAGACAGGCAATCCACAAACAGGCAGAGGCACAGAATGGTTTAAGCAAGAAAATGCCTACTTTCTAAAAGTGGCATTTTCAAACTAACAATCTAAAAACCAACTTCACTGAAAGATGTATTTTTAAATTGTGAGTTCAGAGACCCTAAACTCCACATTTCTATCTGCTCACAAAGGAGATCTGTACAAGTTATTTGAAGGCAGCCCCCATGTTAACCTATGAGAGAGATAGGCCTTGCAACAATGACAGCTGAAGTTAGTGGATTTTCACAGTTAGGACATGTGAAACACATCACTACATGTCCCACCTGTAATATGCACTGCATCCTGCCCATGGGCTACCTAGGGCCTACCTTAGGGGAGGGTTTAGGCCTGGCAAGTGGGTACACTTGCCTATCGAATTGGCAGTTTAAAAACCGCACACACACACACACAGCAGTGGCAGGTCTGAGCCATGTTTACAGGGATACTCATGTGGGTGGCACAACCAGTGCTGCAGGCCCACTAGTAGCATTTGATTTACAGGATGTGCCTTTGCACCTCTAGTGCACTTTACTAGGGACTTACTAGTAAATCAAATATGACAATCATGGATAAGCCAATTTACACATATGGGCCCATATTTATACTTTTTTAGTGCCGCATTTGCGTAATTTTTTGACGCAAATGCGGCGGAAACTTACAAAATACAATTGTATTTTGTAGGTTTGCGCTGCTTTTGCATAAAAAAGCGGCACAAATGTGGTGCTAAAAAAGTATAAATATGGGCCATGATTTATATATGGAACACTTTCACTTTAGTACTGGTCAGCAGTGGTAAATTGTGTAGAGCAAACAAAACAGCAAAAACAGAATCCAGCACACAGAAACCTGGGAAGAAGAGGCAAAAAGTTAGTGGAGACCATGCCAAGGGTGCCAAGTCTAACAGTCATGCCTTGTAGGCTTTGGTGGTTCCATGCTATATTCCCCATTCAATTCACTAAATGAGGCCCATACTGTGCTTCTCCATCACAATACGCCCCAGGATATTGTCATGATGGGCTTTTCTGTTGCAGACCTGAGCGCTGGTTTGATGTGCCTTTAACAGCCATAACATAAGTACAGAGCCAACTGCCTATTTGATGCGCCTGGAGACCGAAAGTGAATTAATTTGCCCTGAATTTCTCTAAGTTAGTGCTTTAATTTCAGACAACACAGCTGATAACAAGTGGGGTAGTTGTGTCTCGTCTGTTTCTGAGCTGTTCTGTCTGAAAATAAAGCACTAATTTAGATATATTGTGTTAAATGAATTCACTTTATACAGGGCGGGTGATCATAATATGCACTTGGTTCTTCAATGTGCCAGAGAAGGCCATCATGATGCGGCCCGAAAGGTAAACTAGAAGTGAAGATGAGTGATTGGTTGGGTTTGTCAACGTACAAATCCGATTTCTACGTAATGGAAATGATCTTGCAATGCACAGAAAAAGGTGGAAAATGGTAAACCAAGAAATTCTAGATAAAATTCGAAATTTCGCAGGTGAAGCTAAAAGAATGTACATCTCCAGATTTAGTCACAAGAGAACAAAAATACTAATGGAGTTTTATTTAACAAATGTGTTGTTTGTCTGTTAGATGTAACGCCTTAGTAGCTGCTAAACAAAGCTGTATTTGTCTTCTTGAATAAACAGAAAACAATTTTAACATTGTTTTAAATTAATTTACTGCAAGATGTAGGAACATTTATCTTTTACCAGTTAAATAGCATTTTGACACAATGTTTCTAAACTGTGAATTTCACCTGGCACAAGGGGAAATTGCTTGGTTTCAATAAAAATAAAAAAAAAATACAGTTACAAAGTAATGATTGTATAAAAGATGCAAGTATCTTTAGCAGTGATGATGAAACATCGACTGTGTTTGGAAATTAAGTATTGGAATTCAATTGGCCTAACACAGAGAATGTTCACGTTTTGTTCTCACAATCAGCACATTTAAACTATGTATGACTGCAGCAAGGAGATAAGGCTGATCAATACTTAGACTACTAAACTCAAAAATAAGGATTAGCTAAATAATCTAGTTTATCTATTTCTAAAAAATATTTAGGTACCCTTTTAATTTAGGCCACATCCCTTTCCAGTCCTTTGCTTAGCATCTAAGTGAAAGTACTTGAAATAAATTGTTATAACAAGTGAATATTTTCCAAATCACTTTTCTTAACTTTACACTAATTTCTCCATAGGACAACCTAATGTGACATAAACAACAAGCAACGTTCTCAATATGATGAACTGAAATGTATTATACAACATATTTTATTGGAAAACAAAATTATATAATCAATTGATGTGGGTGTTTAGCGGCATATTTGTACTCTGTTTGCGCTGAATTAGTGTCATATTTTTTTACCCTAATTCAGCGCAATCTCAATGCCATATTTATATTTTGACAATAGACATGTCTAGCATCAAAATATTGGTGTTAACGTCGTTTTTCGGATGCGTGAATCCTCCTTGCATCAATGAGATGTAGGGTAGCTGGTCCCGTCCAAACAATGACTCATACACTGTAGCGCCTTTATTTATGCACTCGGGCAAAAAAGACGCACAGGTGGGAGACGGACCCAAAAAATTATGTTAACACTGTTTTGCATCAAAAACGTCTAGGTCAGGGCAGGCATTAAAATGAGGTAAACACACCAATACTTAAGGGAAGCACACAGAAGCAACATTACAACCCACAGGAGAAGATGAAGGTGATAATGATCCAGGTTGCAAGAAGGCGCAGAGGACAGCAACAACTCCTGCACTCACCACCACAACAATGCGGCCCCCAAAGGCAACACAGAAGGCAGGAGAGGGTCTTCAGAACCAGGACAACCCTCCTTGGCCTCAGGGACCTGGACAATATTATGACCTTCAGACTGAACCGGCAAGCCATACTACACCTGCTGCACCACATTGATCCACAAATTATAGCCAGCCTGCAGACCCCACATAACATACCACCTATGACAAAGCTGCTCGCTGTCCTGCACATGCTGGCAAGTGGTTACTTCCAAACACTGGTTGATTTTGTCTCACAGCCGTCATTCTCTGCATTCCTGCCAAATCTGTTAGACACTATCATGTCCCTGACACCCCACCACATCAGCTTCCCCAACACCCAGAAAAAGCAGCAGGAGAACAAACAGGGGTTCTATCAAATCCATGGCTTCCCGCATGTGCTCAGTGCAATTGACTGCACCCATGTCCGGCTCGTACCACCTGCAGCAACAGAGCACTTATACCGGAATCGCAAGCACATGCATTCCATTATTGTGCAGGGCATAGTGGACCACTGGGGACTATTCATAAACATTTTTGCCAAGTATCCTGGGAGTGTCCATGACGCCTACATATTCCAGCACAGCAGCATTAATGAACAATTCCAGTATGGATGATTTGGAAATGGCCTACTTGTGGGTAAGTCAACAAATCTAGCAATGTCCACACAACACATCAACCCTGTTGGACACACTAGACATACACCACTACAGTAACGTATGGGCAGGGTAACACACATATCTAGGTGATAACACAAATGCACCATGCTGCAGTACAGCACAATCAGAGCACAACACTAATACATACACCCACATGTTCGTAACACACCCACAACTTGACAGGTACATCACAAGAAGGACAGGTGCAGACATGTACCCTTTGCTAACAGCAGAACTACACAGACGACTATAAGTGCCCACAGGTTGCGTACTACGTACACATCACACAAACTACACCAAACAAAGAATAGCACAGGCATGTCAATGGCATACACCATGCCTATGTCATGTAACTTCCAAATAGACACAGATGACTCAAGTCATGCCGTGCAAATCACTGCCAGAACAAATATCAAACACCACACAACTTGCCCCTATATCAACTGCATCTTACCTAACTTACCTGTAGTGTCCGGAGACATCTGCCTGATGCATAGGCTCACACAGATAGGAATACAAGATCAATGCCCATCACATACCATGTGCCAGATGTGTGAGAAGTGGTACCACACCTACTGTAGTGCAACCTCACATGCAACACTCACTTACTCACAACACCATCATGTCTGTACCAGATACAATAAATGGCCCAACATGGAGCAGAGTCACTGTCAGACAGTATAGATCATGGATGTCATAGTGGGACCCAGTAGGAGAAAACAGAACATCACTGACCTCACATGCACTCTGCCAAGGGACACATTTGCTAAGTAGCTGAGCGCCATCCCATAGCATGCACTGTGCATGTGTCAACAGTATAAATGCACATTAATGTTTTGGAAGATAGGAGAGACACCGGTAGTTATGCTGATCACCCTGTGACAAAGGGATACACACTCTTGGACATCTCATGGCTGCTACAAACATTAGCTGCCACTCTGGAACACCAAGGGACCATTGATAAAGCCCACAGTTCCATTGTCATGGCCTGAACTGTATGTACAACTTGGCAGATGACCATTTCATAATAACTTGAAGCCACATTGTAAATTGGCCACCCTCCCATGCTATATGTAGTGTGGAAGGGGTGTGCAAAGTTTCTCACTGCAGGTCTCTCACCACAAGATACATAGCATGATGATGCTGACTCACATGTAGCTGTTACCTGAAACCTGAGGAAGTGCCAACAACAAACACCACCCCAAGGGTGCTGCATGCAGGATGCAATAAGGAAGTAGACTGTGCTATGAACTCAGATGATTATGGCACCAGTGCATGCTGCATACAGCTGCACACACAGAAAGAGCCAATTGGCCATCAAAACAGCAAATGTATAGGGCGGTGTACCATCCTGCACAGATACATTCACCTCCACAAGGCAGCTAGCCAAGTACCCTGGTGCAGGGTAGGTAGTGTCGGTGCACGGCTGCACATGAGCAACTAGGGCACGGGACAGTAAAGGGTTGATAAGTAACATGTCACACAAGGGGCATTCTTGTATGATCTAAATGTTGCAGGACAGAGCAGCCAAATTTGGAGACATGTTGTGCATTCTCACTTACCAATTTGAAAGGTCATAAGTGTCACACATCATCTGGAATGACACATGTCAAAAGGGATGGGATGTCCAGGCTCTGTAGTGCTACCATGTTGCCACCATATCTGACCCAATTGTGTTGTGAGGATGTGTGATTTCTCCTCCAGTGATAGCACACTGAGACACAAGTACACTACACAACGCTTGGTACATAAATGATGACCATCAGTGTGGAATCCAAATCATATGTCCCAGGTCCTTAAGCCAAACACAAGATTGTCATGTCCAACAACCTAGTGCTTTGGAAACATTACACAAGGATACAAACTCACACCTTATCAGAAATACATATGAGCCACAACCAGCTATATATATCAACTGATACAAAGCCCAAACTGCGATTCGATAATGTGTTACCGAATCACAATTTGGGTTTTGCGATTCGGTATTAGGAAGGAGCGCATCCAGGGCATCCCTTCCAAATACTGAATCTAAATGGTGTGTATGATTGTTTTTTGGCAGTGAATATAATAGGCGTGCATGCAGGTCAAGTCCAAATGTGTGTTGGCATGGATATGGGTGTGTGAGGAATGGTATTGTCTGATCAAGTATTGATGGGCATCTACACCTGGGCACATGAATGTAGATAGACCTATGGATACCAGCTTCATAGTTGTCAGCCCTCCTAACATATGGTCCACTCCCTGACTCCATGTATAAGTGGGCATGCCTTGGTGAATGATCTGGACAGTTGAGATGATGAATTGCATGGCCATACCACCCTGAGGCACAGGGGGTGGAAACAACAAATTTGCTGGTAGATGTGATGCTCACAGTGCAGGTGACATTCATTTTGATCAGGCCTGCATGTGTACCTATCAACACTGAGCCCTTATGGTTACCAACTGCATCCCATACTCCCAGTAACACATTCAAGTTACTGATGATGTATGGTTGAAATTGACACAGAAAATGAGGAATAGTGGCCCTGATCTATGTGAAGTTGATGCTGCCTTTGCATTGTTACACATGGCACAAAATCAATGCACATTTAATTTTGTTTGTTTCCTAATCTTGTTGTGGGTGGCTATGGTGTCAAGGAAATGATGCTAAGGCAGCGTTGTTGTTTCATCTATCAGGAACATTGTATTATCCTGATATGAGTTGGAGTGCATGTGCAATTCGATGTAGAGTGTAAGCTAATAATGTGTACATACTCCACACAATACTGATACTGATGGTTGCCTGTCTTGTCTTAACAGCTGCCAACATGAACAACAAGGAACTGTGTGCCTTTCAGAAGAGGGCAGTATGCTATCAGCACATCCTGATAGCTGAATCTGGGTTCAGGAGGATGGCAGTCCGGTGAGTGGTGGGCATTTACTTAAGGGGGACCCACACTGCCCATACAGGGAGTGTAGGAGGCTGGCCTGGCTTGTAGTGGGTGCCAGAGGTACTTACACCTTGTGCCAGGTCCAGTTATCCCTTATTAGTGTAGAAGAGGTGTTTCTAGCAGCTTAGGCTGATAGAAGGTAGCTATGGCAAAGCAGCTTAGGCTGAACTAGGAGACATGTAAAGCTCCTACTATACCACTGGTGTCATATGTACAATATCATAAGAAAACACAATACACAGAAGTACTAAAAATAAAGGTACTTTATTTTCATGACAATATGCCAAAAGTATCTCAGTGAGTACCCTCAGTATGAGGATAAGATATATACACAAGATATATGTACACAAACCAAAATGATGCAGGTAATAGCAAGAAAAGTAATGCAAGCAGTGTAAAGTTACAATACTACATTTCATTCCTATCCTGCTAAACTGGTCAGTGGCAATTAAAGATGAGGTTGAGTACTTCTGTTTCACACCAATGTGTTCTACTGGTACTGACAATATTGCCCCAGAACTGTTTCCCAGCCATTCCTGCATATGTAGTGGATGTATCATACATCTGTTCAACGTGTTTTATATACTCAGTGAATTGCTTGTAGGCGATGAGACCAGCATTGACGTTCATCATGTGGGTACCATGTGCATAGATATGTGCCCGCATATTCATGCACTCTTGTACTGACACTCTGTGACTTAAGACATGTTACACACATCACAATTCCTAGGGATAGTAGATGTGTCACAACACACACAAACATGCTGGTTGTGTAGGTGGTGTTTAATAACAAGAATTATAGTGCAAAATTTACAATGTCCAGGTGTGTGACCCCATTCGTGGAATCCATCCAATTGTGACACAACACAAGTCAAGGGTTGAGGGACATGTCATGGGACATACTTGGGTAAAGTGTTTTTCAGCGCAAGGGAACGTAAATTGCCTATTGAAAAGTTAGAGACAATTGCAGTCCATAGCAGAAAGGTCGACAGTGTGTTGAAGAAGAGTGCATATCTGCAACAGTGCTAACATTCACACTGGCATGATGACAAGCACAGGACAAAGGAAAACACTGCTCATGTGGCATGGGCTGGTGCTACTGGGAACTCCTACGGGTGAAGATGACCTGTTCCACATCTTCATCCTCCGATGTGTGTGGTGCCTCCTCTACCTTTGATGGTGGTAGTGGGGAGGTAGAGGGGGCCCCACACACTTCAGTGTTTGGAGATGTGGACTCCCGATTCCTGACAGCTGCATCTGTGGCACTACATATAGCATCACTGCAGCAAGTAGGAACTGCTGATTTTTAAGTACAGTAGCAACATCCCAGTGGTAGGCAGCCATGTCTGCCCTGAGGGAGCCATTACCTGATGCAAGTTTGGGACTGCGGTTGTTGTGGCCTCTCCCTCGTGGCAGCAGCTATGTCCCTCAGACACTCCTGGACTCCACGCATTGAGGAGTGTGTGCGTCGGTTGGCAGCAGTCAGTTCTGTAGCAGTAACCGTGCACATCCGCATCCCCTTAAGGCAGGCTGCCATAGTTTGCATTCCCATATGCACCTCCTTAGCTAGCTCCTGCTGGACTCCTACTACTGTCCTGCCTGGTTCCTGGGAGTCCTCTGCTGTGTCGGTACTGGTAGGCCGTACTATTGAGGTGCTGAGTGGGGCCTGTGGGATGTCTGCTACATCAATACTCCTCCTTGCAACTGGAGGTGGTGTCTGGAGGTTCACAAGGACTTCTTGGAGGGTCTCTTGGCTGATAGTTGCCAACTGGTCATCAAGGTCATCAGGGTACTCCAGGACAGGCAGATCCGCAGAAGAGCCATCATCCTCTCCAATGAGATGGCATAAAATCAGTCAATCTGTGTTGTGGCAGTTGACATGTCACATCACTGACTTCATATTTGAGGCTCATTGTCATATTAGGGCCATATTTATGTAAAAGTGGTGCAGCGCGGTGCTTTAAACTTTGTTAACACAAGGATGCGCCGTATGTAAGTGAATATGGCGCATCCCTGTGTGTTCCCCCACGCTGATGCAAAATTCAGCTGCCAGCGCCAACGCAGGCATCCTTGCACCATTGTGCAAGGATGTATGCGCTGAGGGGTGTGATTATTTATGTGTGTGAAAGTGTCCCTTCCTGCACATTAACAATCACTAATGGCACTTTTGCACTTCTGTTTGAGCTGTAGAATGCAGCACACACAGAAGAGCCAAAGCACCATTTACAAATGATTATTTATGTACAGGAAGGGACACCTTCACACACGAAAACAATAATTTCTGGCATTTTGCTCTTCCTATGCATACTATAAAATGCAGCACACATTGGAAAAGCAAAAAACAAGGAGGTATAAATGTATTACTCCTCATTGCGCCCTGCTAACGCCACCCCTGGGGCTGGCGTAAGAGTTTTGGGACTGCGTCAAGTTAAAAAAATTCCATTTATCTGAGGCAGCATCCAAATGTAATGGGTGTTGCTGTGGCATGCCCACAGCAACACCAATTGCACCACCTTCCACGTACAGTAATGGTCAGGATGGGCCGTATTTAAAGGTGACATTAAGCCAACAAAAGGTGGCTTAATGCCACCTTGTCAATACATCGCAGAGCTTAGTGCCATGCTCCTGTGGCACTAGGGGCCTATGATGCACCCCTTAGTTCTAAAGGATTGTTCCTATACATCATAGCTGCAGTCTACAGCCCTATGCCCCACCTGCATGTCACATGAATTGAAGCCCAGTTGGCACAATTGCCTGCGTCATATCTTCTTAGTGTGTTGTTGTGAGAAAACAGGGCTGATTGCAGAGGCCCCATAACTTTTTGCCCCCATTTTCCTCTTTTTGCTGGTGTTTTCCTGACTTTGATGGTGCCCTGGGTACTGCTAACCAGTCCCAGGGCCTGTGCTCTGTGTAAAATGGATATGCAAATTAGGCTAATTATAATTGGCTAAGTTAACCTACCTATAAGTCCCTAGTATATTGTAGGGCATGTAGGTTTAGGGACCACAGCATAGGTGGTGCACACCTAGGTGCACTGCTGAGGTGCCCAGTGTCATATTAAAGGCCGGCCTGCTTTGCTGGCTGCTTTTAAATTAAAGTTATATGCAAATTCGACTTTGGAATTAAAGGTACTTCCAAAGTCTTAAACTACCTTATTTTTACATATAAGTCACTCCTAAGGTGTGCCCTATGTGCCCCTAGGGCTGGGTGCCATGTAACTATAAGCAGGGACTTTATAAAAATAGATTTATAAGCCCTGGTGAGGTAAAAACAGCCAAATTCATTTTTCCCTCATTGAAGTAAATGGCCTTCATAGGCTAGAATGGGCAGACTTTATTTTAAATTTTAAAGTCTCCTTAAATGTTACATACCAAGAATTTGGTATCAAATTGATTGTTGTAATAAATCCCACAACTTCCAGTTGTTGGATTTAATATAACTTGTCCAGGTAAAAAGTTTAGACTTTACCTAAAAAGTTGCCAATTTCAGCTCTGCATTATTTTTGCTGCTGTGCTCTGATTGGCCAGCCTGCAGCAGCTTCTGCCAGGCTGCCTTGATTAGGTGTGAAGTGGCCTGGCTTCACACAAAGGAATGTGCTTGGGGGAGAGAATCTCCCCTCAGCAGATGGTGAGGCAGGAAGGGGGAGGGCTGCCAAACTGGTCTTCAAAGGCAGAGAAGGACATTTGCAGCACCCAGCAACACCCCCACATCCTGCAACCCCAGACAGCTAGGTGCCCCCTTGATTAGATTAGGAGAGGGCAGGAGAGGGGTGTGTTTATGATTTTTAGCCACACCAGTGGGTGGGCTCAGCCAGATGTAACCTCCAAAAATCAGATTCATCCATGTTGGATTTTTAGAGACTGTTGCCTTCTGGGATGGATGTTTGCCACACTTCCCAGGAAGTGGTCATCACAGGGGGACGACCCTGTCCCTGATTGGAGAACCAGGGCCCCCCTGCTTTTCACCCAGGAGCAAGGATAAAACTGGCAGACCTGCACCCACACCTCAGATCCCCTCCAGAATTCAACAAGAAAGGAACTAAAGAAGAAGAAGGACTGCCCTGCTGGACCCCTGGCCTGCACCTGGACCCTGCACTCAGAAGGACTGCACCAGCTGCACACTTGGGCTTCACCACAAGAAGGACTTTGCCTGGCTTCAACTGGTTCAAGGAGGGACTCCCTGTTTGCTACAGGTGAAAAATTGCTAAACCAGAGTCCCCTGCACCAACTCCTGAAGAAAGCGACCAGCTGACCACTGTCCAGTGGCCAAAAAGGAGTTTGCGCCAGGTGCATTCTGGGAGTTGAAGTCCGCACCCCCCAAGGACCATCACAGAACTTCTGGACCCTTGGGGTGAGCTGTGGACCCCAAAAGAACCTTAAAAGAACATCTGGGTGAAGCCCCAGAAGTTTGGAAAAGATTTGAGAATTTTTGGAAAAAAGCTCCAGAGAGGGACCGACCCGCCGCGGAAATTCTAGCCGGCTTGCCTCAACCGCGACCCGGCCTGACTTCGTGGTTCGTCCCGGTAAAGAAAAACATCCAAAAAAGAGACTAAGTCCGAACGTAAAAAGTTGACCGGGACCTCCCAGCCATCGTATCAGAGAAGGGCTCCATGGACGTCGGATCAAGATCCAGGTATACCCCGGTCGAAGGATTTTCATCTCGAAAAAACGACTAAGTCCGAAGGTAAAAGTCTCCACCGAGGAAACCCACATCGCGTATCCGGACAAGGGCTCCAGGAGGTCGGATTCAACTGGCAGGTTCGTCCCGGTGAAGAAAAACTTCAAAATAAAGACTAAGTCAGAAGGTAACTTTTTAACCGAGGCCTCCCGCGACCTGTAGCCGAGCAGGGCTCCATCGCGGTCGGCCTGAAAGTTTGACGTTGCCCCGGTCGAGGTGGAACCAGATGACCCGATTGGCGCTTTTTGTTTCTAAGCGCTAGAAAAGTAATAATTCTTTAAAAATTCATATCTCCGGTTCCCCTGAACCGATTTTAATCGTTTTTGTGTCATTTTAAAGATAAAAATATAAACTATTTTTATAAATTGGTTTTGGATTTTTAAACTGTTTCCTGTGTTTTATTTAATTACTGTTTTGTGATATTTGAATGCTTTACACTTTGTCTCCTAAGTTAAGCCTTGACGCTCGTTGCCAAGCTACCAAGGATTGAGCTGGGATTAATTTACTGAGACCTAACTGTACCTATGTGGAGGTTAGTGGCTTGTTGCTAGGTGTAGGTACCTACCTGCCCTACCAATAACCCATTTTCCAACAGTTGTCTATCCGTTTTGGGGCTTGTTGCCACCTTTTAATGTTCTACCCTCCCTTTGCATCCATTTGCATGGTGAGGCCTTGCAATGGGTGTTCCTGTGCTCATGCGACAGCACCACGCATGGCAATTTTCACCTCTCACAGTCTTACATGTTTCACATACACACATGCTGTGCTGAGACTTTGCACCACCCTAGGGATGGCATTGCCAGGACACTATACTCTTGTTGCCATTGATGGCTCCTCGTGTTGTTGTTTACGTTTGTGTGTTACATTACATGGCACTCATGGACCTGGCAGAGTTCAGTTTCATCTCCTGTTTGTGTAGGTGTGTTTGCCTTACTAAACACCTATGTCCTCCCCCTCAATGCAGCCCTCCTTGCACTATGATACATGAGTGCAGCATTGTGACAGTACAGCTCATTTGACTCAAGCACAGGGTTGAACCCAGGCATGGGCAGTATGGGTATGAAATGTCTGCTGTGTACATCATTCTGTATGTGACAGTGCCTGATGGTAAATGAGTTTATGGGCATAGCCATTTAACAGGGGTTGTACTTAGATCAGGGCCTGAAGCAAGTTAGAGGTGATTTTGCAGGTAGACACACTGGCTACATGTGCTCATGTGCTTCAGTCCAAGGAGCACCTGACTGCCTTTGTGTATTTGACTGCCCCAACAGCACAGGTGGAAGTGGCAACTGTTGTCAATGTGGAATGCCCCAAGGGCCAATGGCCTGGACATGGCAGGTTTCCAGCAGCTTACAGACTGGCTGTGGCACCTGTCCTGTGACACCAGACCAGTGTTATGTTCAACACTACCCTCCAGGTCTGTTTCCGCATTTCCACCAACCTTTACATGGCAGTGTAACCTCCATGAAATGGTTGTTGGTGATGTGGTGTGGTGTGGTGTGGCCCTGGGTGTCCCATACCCTGGCCCTTTGCCTTTTCCACTGCCTGATTTGCAGAGCTGAGTGCAGCGTGTCCTGTTACACCAGATGCAGCCCAAAACTGGCACTGACTCTATTTGATGCATCAACAATGTTTACTAAGTGCCCCACAGAGCTACCATGAGAAGAAAGATTTCCAGCCACCACTGTGTGGTTCAGCACTACTTCAGTTTAGTTGTTCTGGGTAGTGGCATGTTATCAATGATACAGGTCCAGCCTGCTGTTCCCCCAACGCCTGTTCAGTTCATTGTTCCATGCACCCAGGGGACACCCTGACTGCATGATGTAGGGATGGCTGCCTCATGTGAATGTGTTGTCTATGTTCGATGTGGTGGTGCTACCGGCACATGCCTGGGTACTTTTGGGACAGTTGCAATGACTGTGAGATGCAGCACACATGCATTTGGGCACTAAGGCAAGGCAGTTGAAAGGGACACCACTATGACATAACCCTAGGAATGGTGTTGACTGACTACTTGGTATCTGAGGTCTTGGTCGTGTTGGTGGTGTTGATGTGACTACATACAAGGGATATTGTCATGTCACAACCAGTGGCACAATGATTATACATGCCATCCTTCCCATATGTTGCATATGTACATGTAGGTATTTAGGCCTGGTGTTCAAAATATGTCCAGGTTGTATATTTGTCATGGTGCATGGCACTTCCAAGGCGTAGGTACATGTGTAGCTTACGTCGGCATTGTGCAACTTGCTTAATGTGCATTGTCGCCCTCTGCGCTCCTTTGACATGCATTTGTGTGAGTCCTATTTGCCTCCCCTTCTTGCACTTGACATTTTAGCATATATTTCCCCCATGCAACTTACCTTGCAGTTGTGGTGTTTCCTGGTAGTCTGCGCTGTCCTGTCCTTGTATTCCTGTGACGATTTCCTCTGGGATGACCACTTCACCCATCTTTTCCATTTCGTCCAAGTCTTCTTGTGGTGCTGGACTCCCACTTCCAGTTTTCAGTGCTTACTTCCTGATCCGTGCCATTTTTTCCTTTGTCCTTCGCTTGCAGTCATGGCAGCGTTTCTTGCACTCAGTTACAGTTCTCCTGTACTCTGCCACACTGTGGATCTTATCCACAATCTGCTGCCAGATGGCCTCTCGCCTTCCAATAGATAATTTAGAGGTGATGAAGAGTTGATGTTGATGCTCCGTCACCTCTCTCACCAGTATTTCATGCTCCTCTGCACTGAAACAACACTTCCTCTTTTTCTTCTCCCTCCCCTGGGTCTTGTCTGTGTCCTCCGTTGAATGGGGGCTCCCTAGGTTTTCTCCTGGTTTCCTGGCTCCATTTTGTGTCTCCTTTGCACTGTTCTCTCAGTTAGCATCTGTTTTTGATGCTATTGCGGGCAAAAATGTTGCATTTCCGTTTTGCAACGTGTTTGCATGTTGTAAACCGCATTAGAGTCATTTTTCCTCCGTTAACATCATTTTGCATTACGACAAAGCATTGCGCCTTTGCAGTTAACGTCAGAAGAAATTACTCTTACCAATTTTCAGCACTACGTAGCATCATAGTATAAATATGACACCTGGGTGGCATTAAAAAATGGCACTAGTCAGCGCTAACCTTTTTTTACGCAAAACTGCGTTAGCGCAGTTTTGACTCAAACAGTATAAATCTGCCCCTTAGTTTCTTAGGGCCTGATTTAGATCTCGGTGCAGGGGTTACTCTGTTGCAAATGTGACAAGCATCCAGTCTTCTGAAATCTAAATACCATAGAAAACAATGGTATTGATTTTGGCAGACTGGGTATCTGTCACCATTGCAAAAGAGGAATCACTTCTCTGAGATCTAAATCAGGCCCTTAGTCTCCCAGTGCCAGTTGTATCAGGTATTTTTGTGGTCACAAACGCTCTGATTCAAAGTTTCCATGAAAATGTTTTTGGAAATGTACAAAGGGTATTTTGTGACCTTGTAACAGGTTAGCAAATCACACAATGGGTAAAAAAGGGATCATGAATAACTATTTAGGAAGAGGCATGTTTAGGGCGTGCCTTTCAAAGAATGTTTCATTATTGTGTGTATCAATGTTTTGCTATGAAAATATGCCTGAAAACATTGACATTTTAACCCACTCCCAACATGGTGTAGTAATTCATTTGCTAATGGGAATGGGTATCCTTGGGTTCCCCTTCCTTTGGTTAATATTAAAAAAAACTGGGACGTAGGCAGTGGTTTAAAGGGCCATTGTCTTCTCTCAAACTTTTCATAAGTTTCAAACATTTTTTTTTAATACGTAGCCTTGTTCTCTTTAGGGAAAATGGGCTGCATTTGTAAAGAAAACATGTAATTTAAAATGTGATCACAGACATACTGGCCTGCTGACCTCAGTAGAACACCATCCCTTGGATGGGCACTGATAGTAGTGAGTTGCAATTTGTGATCTACCTCATGAATATTGATGAGGTAGGTCAAATTGCAAGCCACTATGAGTTGAAAGTTTGGCAACAGATGTATTAGCACATACGTTGGTTCACAGGATTCCATGCTGGCTACAAAAATACTGGTCACAATTTCTGACCAGCATTTGCACAATCAGACATTTGTACATCTGTTCCCAAAGGAATTATTTAGATCTTCAACTGTCAGATGCCATTTTGCTGGGCAGTAAAGATACTGCTTCCAAGAGCTCATGTTGGCTAACCCATTGTATTTAGAAAAATGCATCATGGTGTTCCATAAAGGATAAAGCCAGCATCAATGCCAATCAAGAGGCCACTCTAAACATGGTGGCCCCCAGGTGTCATGCTTGCTTGTGGCTGTGCAGTATTGAGGGTGTTTCCCATGAAAGAGCCAGTAGCAACTCCATTGTTGGAAAAAATTTCATACCCTAACCCATGAATCAGAGAGAAAAATAAAGGAGATGGTGTCCTGATCACCAGCCGAAGTTTGCCATTGTTTCTATGACCACCCAACCCCATGTGACCAACTATTACTTCTGAGACATGAGGCCTTTAGATGCACACTATAGGCTGTCCTCCTGTTCACCTCTTACTGACATGTGAATGTTCATTGAATCAAATGTGAATCCTCATGAAATAATAATCTAAAAAGGGAGGCAACATTGCATTATACATTGGCAAATACTTCCAGTAATTATTGGTTACCTGGTTAGTCTTCATCCCAGCATTGCACCTTGACAATCAGGCAAAAATAAGAATGTAGTGGAGATGATTGGCTTATTTTTACAAGATGAGCAGAAAGCCAAAGTTTCTTTGTTAACTGCAAAATAGCTATGGATGCAGGTATGAAACCTCACTCAAGGTCCAAGATATGATACAAGAAACGGAGCAGTATTTAACATAAATTGCATTTCAAATGCAGAGGTGCATACCAAATGATCCCCAAAAGTCTGCACCTGGTGCTTTTCTAAAAAATGTGACTGCTCTCTCAAGTTCATGGACAGAAATGGTCAACATGCGGAAATATAAAGGAATAAAATTGTGAAATATATATATATATATATAGTTTGCGCGGCTTTTGCATAATTTTTTTGAGGCAAAAATGGTGCAAACTTACTGACATAAGAATATTTTGACGCTAGACCTAATCTAGTGTCAAAATATCAGAGTTAGCATCATTTTTCTGGAGCGCCAACCCACCTTGCGTCGAAATGCAAGGTAGACGTTCCCTTCCAAAAAATTACGCTAGCCCTCCAGCGCCATATTTACCCCTGACGCTAAAACAACGCACAGAAAGGAAGCAGTCCCAAAATATGACCCAAAGGCCGACTTCTGTCAAATTTTAACGCCCGTTCAGACGTTGTGGACCATAGTGGGTTCTTCTCAAACATCCTTGCCAAATACCCCGGCACTGTAAATGATACCTACATATTCTGGCATCCCACCATTAATGAGCGGTTCCAGGATGGGCAATATGGCAATGGCCTACTCGTAGGTAAGCCACCATACCAATCAATACATAACGAACAAACCAACCTTGTAGGGCAAATAAGACATAGACCACACTAAAAACACATGGGCAGGGGAACACAGATGTACAGACAGCAACACACGCATACACCCACATGTCCATAAAACAGCCACACCACGTGAGAACAGGTAGAGCTATGTCCCCTTTGCATACATAAGCTAGGCTCAAACCACTACTAATGTTCACTGGTCGACACCTAAATACAGATCCCACACACATTACACCAAACAATTTATAGCTCAGCAATGTGAATGGCACAGCCCCACATTAGTCATGAGAGTTCAAGCTTCTGGCAGCACCAATATCAAATGCCACCCAAGTGTTGCCATTACTAATGACGTATCACCTACAAATACCTGACATACCTGCAGTGTGCACATTCACCTCTCTGCTGCATTGTGTTGCACACATAGGAATACAACATTACCTACCATGAAAGTCTATAAGGCAGAATGAAGAGAAGTCATGCAGCACCTAGTTCAGTGCCACCTCACATGCAAACCTTAGCGCCCCCTAGCACCACTATGTGTGTGCTGTATACAAGAAACAGCCCACCATGGTTGCAGAGTTTGTGCAATACTGTAAGGATCAAAGGATGCCATAGTAGGACTCTGTAAGTGTATGGAGGACCTACCTGACCTTTCATGCACTGTGCATAGAGAGCCATGCAAAAGAATGGTGTGCCCCCTCCCAATGCCTGCACTGGGTGTAGGAAGGTGGCTTTCTTCTAGCATGGTTAACCCCATTTTTGGCCTGTTTGTCAGAGTTTTTTTTACTGTCTCCCAGGACCCCAGTGATCATAGTTTGTGGCCTATTTGTGTTCTCTGTATGCTTGACTGTATCACTGGAGTTCTGCTAAACAGAACTCCAGTGCTTATGCTCTCTCTGTTTACCAAATTGTTCACTATAGTTTAGTGACTCCATATTTCAATTCAGGTTGGCACATTGGATCCCCCTTATATGTCCCTAGTATATGGTACCTAGGTACCCAGGGCATTTGGGTTCCAGGAGATTCTTATGGGCTGCAGCATTTTGTTTGCCACTCATAAGGAGCTCATACAAACACTCTTTCAGGATTGCCACTGCAGCCTGAGTGAAATAGTGCACACACTATTTCACAACCATTGTCACTGCACCAGGTAACTTATAAGTCACTGAATGCTAGGTGCAAAGTTACTGTGTACGAGGGCACTCTTGCACTAGCAAAGGTGCCCCACTTTGTCCAGGACAAATTTCCTGGACAACGCAGGGATACCATTATAAGCGTGCACTTCATATATGTCAATACATATATGTTGCTTCACAATAGTAACTCCAAATATGGCCATGTGAGGTGTCTAAGATTGTGAAATTGAACCCCCAATCCAATCCAAATGTGGTACTGGGGGGCCAATTCCATGCACCCTGGGGGCTCCACCATAGGCCCAAAGGACTGCCAAATCAGCTCTCTGAGGTTTCCACTACAGCCACAGCTGCTGCCACCTCACAGACAGGTTTCTGCCCTCCTGGGGATTGAGCAGCTCATTCCCAGGAAGGCAGAAAAATGCATTTCCTTTAGGAGAGGGGCGTTACACCCTCTCCCATTACAGGCATGGGAGGGGTATCCTCCCAGAGCCTTTGGAAATGCTTTGAAGGGCACAAACTGTGCCCCCCCTTGCATAATCCAGTCTACACCAGTTCAGGGAACCCCAGTTCCTGCTCTGGTGCGAAACTGGACACAGGAAATAGGAGTGACCACTCCCCTGTCCATCACCACCCCAGGGGTGGTGCCCAGAGCTCCTCCAGAGTGTTCCTGACATTATCCATCTTGGATTCCAAGGTGTGGGGACCGTCTGGGAGCATCTGAGTCACCAGTGGCAGCAGGTGAAGTCAGAGACACCGCCTGATAGGTGCATACCTGGGTAGGTGGCCAATTCCCACTCTCAGGACTATTTAGGGTCTCTCCTTTGGGTGTTTCCTCAGATTCAGTTTGCAAGACTCTACCAGGACTCCTCTGCATCCTCTGCTTCAGTTTCTGACCATTGAATCAACCGCAGACTGCTCCAGTAACCACTGTAATTGCAACAAAGTATCTAGGAAGGCTACTGTGACCTGCAACTTCAGCTCCAGCCAGCAACTGCAACAGTTTCCAAGGTGTGCACCCTCGGAGGACTGCCTGTCTTCACCCTGCACCCGAAGAACCAAAGGAATCTCTGGTAGAGTGACGGAGTCACTTCCCTGCTTCAGCAGGCACCTCTCTGCGATGACGACCGGTACTTTGGGACTCCTCTCTGGTCTACAAGCATGATCCCTGGAACACAGATGGTGGACCAAAGTGATCCTGACTGTCCAAAGGTCCAGCTGTCCAAATTTGGTGGAGGTAAGGGCTTGCCTCCCAGTGCAAGACAGTACCCCGGTGCATTGCATCATCTGCAACTCCTTGGGCTTCTGTGCACTTCTTCCAAAAAGTCTTTGTGCACAGTGTAGCCCAGGTCCCCAGCACTCTATCCTGCGATGCACAGCTCACTGAGTTGTTCTCCTGCAGCGTGGGATCTTTCTGTGTAGTGCTGCAACAACCACACTTTGCAAATCCTTTGTTTGCGTGTTCTGGGACTCCCGTGGGTACTGTCTGGTCTTCTGAGGGCTCTCTGAAGTGCTGCGAGCCCCTTCTGTCTCCTCAGTCTGAGTTGAGGCACCCAGGTCCATCCTGGGTCCGGGCAGCTCCTCTTTGATACAAAACACTTACTTGGATGAACCAAGGCTTGTTGGCAGAATCCAGCAACGCATCCAACAACTAAACGTGGGACATCTCTTGCACCAAGCAGGAAACCACAGCTATCTTCTTTGGTGCATTTCTGTACTTTTCTTCCAACCGGAGAATCAACTTTTGCACCTTCTTCTAGGTAGGCAGGGGCTCCTGTTCTTCCTGGACTCTTCATTGACTTCTGGACTTGGTCCCTTCTCTCCACAGGTATTCAGATCCAGGAATCCATCCTTGGTTGCTTGCAGTCTTGCTTGGTTCTTGCATAATTCTTCATCACGATTTGTAGTGTGTTCTGAAGAAACTTGCTGTACTTACTCCTTATTTCTTGGGCTCTGGGGTGGGGTACTTTACTTACCTCAGGTGTTTTCTTACACTCCCAGCAACCCTCTACACACTACACTTGACTAGGGGGGAATCCGACCTTCGCATTCCACTATTTTAGTATATGGTTTGTGCTGCCACTAGGCCTATTGCAATCAATTGTGTTTTTCACTGTTTGCACTATTCTATGACTGCTTACTTACCTGATTTTGGTTACTAGTGTATATATTGTGTATAATACTTACCTCCAGAAGGAGTATTGCCTCCAAGATATTTTTGGTCTTGTGTCACTAAAATAAAGTACCTTTAGTTTGGTAAAACTGAGTATTTTCTTTTATTGTGTATAAGTACTGTGTGACTATAGTGGTATTGCAAAGGCTTTGCATGTCTCGTAGTTCAGACTTGGCTGCTCTGCTACAGCTCCTCCTAGACAGCCTAAGACACTGCCTACATTTCACTAATAAGGGATAACTGGACCTGGTATAAGGTGTAAGTACCTTAGGCACCCACTACTAACCAGGTAAGCCTCCTACACTGTGCATGTGTTGAAACGTCCTGTGATAAATCATGTATGGGAACTTAGGAGATTCCACTGCACCAACGTTTACCCATCTTCCAATTCTGTGATTCACACCCTAGTACACTTGATGGTTGGCACAGTATGTTTCGCACTGCATCTTATCATGGAGGCCAGAGTTTGGCTTTGTAGGGCTACCAGGGTGTCTCTACATATAACACCACTGTGGTGCAAGGAGGTGGAAGGCTCCACCAACAATAGGACACTGGCATAGATATGGACAACACAACATATATTCTTAATGGGTGAACCATCAGTTTGGATTGAATATTACAATCCCCAGGTCCCTGAGCCACACCCCAAGATTGCCAGGTCCATCAACAGAGACCTATGAAACCATTCAACAAAACAGGAACATACACTATACTAGAAGCAAGTCTGATTCACCACTGCACCTAAAACCAACAATTGCCAAGGTACATACCAAACCACTATCAAGCATTACCAACACATCTTCTTTCATTCCTTTGCAGTCAACCAAGGTTACAGCATACAGCCATGGGTGATAACTCCATTTGGCAATCCCACAACAGTGGAAAAGTTTGCATATACTGAAGGGCACAGAAGAACACAAAATGTAGTGGAGAGGACATTTGGGCTTCTGAAGTCAAGGTTCAGGTGCCTGGCCCTGACAGGAGGAAGCCTGTTGTATGCTCCACCACTGGTATATAAGATGATACTGGTATGTGCAATTTTGCATAATATATGTATACGAACCAATGTTCCCAGGGATGAACAAGTAGATGTCCCCAACGAGGAGGAGGTTGACAATGGTGCAGCACATTTGGAGGGCGAACTACAAAAATCTTCTGCAGGAGTTGCAGGAGACTACAAATTGTACAGAACGTCTAAACATATTATCTGTACAAATGTTATTACTTTGTAAATATCACCAATAAATTACTTAGCACAAGAATGTCCATGGTCTACTCATTCTCTAATATTTATACCATTGGAATGTAACATACCTCAGAGAGCAGGAAAGAAACACAACAACTACAAGTATGGTTGCAATAGTTTGTGATGTAAGAGAGTCTAGTGCCTCCATGTCACACATCTTTCTAACATAACTCATGGGCATGTGGCTCTCAAAGGCCTAGATCCATGTACCACAAAATATATTGTGTCATTAAGTGGCCAATGTGCAAAATCCCAGCCCTTTCCCTATGGTGTTTAAGTAATGTAGTAACTGAATTGTGTCACATTTCAGGAGGACTGCTGCTACGCTAGCATATTGCGCGTGTGACAAGGGGTGGCACCATTGGCAACTATGGACCTTCATTTACTGTTCAGGTTAGTAACCAACGTTAGAGCCAGAGCCTACAATGTATATCAATGAGCATATGTCCTGGCACTGCCATTGGACCCAAATCTGCCACATGATGCGCTGTACCTCAAATATGGCACACACACGTTGGCTTTGGAGTGCACTATGGGTTGCCAGATAAATGAAGCAGCAATGGGTGCTGAACCACTCTCCAAACATAAGGCACATTGTCATGATTTAAGAATAAAATGGGATAATGAACCACCAAATTAATGTCTGGGTGGAATTTAGGAAGAATGTGTTTCACTGCCTATGTACATTCTATACACACTTGTCACACAAATCTGCTGTCTGGACACATGCCTACAGCTTATCCGGATATACACGTGAAGACTGATGTACGAGTGTATGGCCTAGGTAGGAAAAGGTTTGCAATTACCAACAGTGGTTGACATGTGTCAGCAAGGTAGCCTAGTATAGTCTGTATTACACGATCACATAGCACACATCAGTACACACCACTCATTGGCACTCACATGCCAGACCAAGAGAAAGTTACCAACAGTGACAGAATTCCTTAATATGTCTAGCTCTCAAAACATGCCAATCAGGTGTGGGATGTGCAGGTATGTCCAGCAATGTCCGAACATGTTACAGACCCATCCAAAAATGCATGGGAAAAGAAGTAGGCAGATATTTTGCATTTGGCTAATAAAAAAAGCAGCACCAAGATGATTTCACACACTGAGATCATACACTCATGGTAAAAGTGGCATACATTGTGGAATGCAGGAATTAATGGATATCCATGTTCAACGAAGGATGTGTATGGACAGCTGAGAGATACCCACAGATACTTGGAGATACAACATGGGAGATCACTTGGAGACGGCACAAGTGCTGTGGCAGGTGTAATATCATGTGTGTCTGGAAGACATGAGCTCTCGCAAAGTCAGGCAATGGGATGGTAACTATCATGTAGCTAGTAGTAGAATATGTGTACATCTTCAATTTACACAAGTCCCACATTACATCCTGTCCATGTATGACCGGACAATGTTGCTGTAGAAGATGTGAACAAAGTGTAAGCAGGCTAAAGATTTGCAGCAATGTAGGAAACAATCTATTCATAACAAGCTATGCAGTAAAAGATGGAGACGATACACACATAGACCAATACTGACTATGCAACATATCAATGTCAACATGTGATCACCCAACATATGCAGAGGATGGCTAGGTCAGTACATAACCTACTAATTTTTGCCATTACAATAACCTGTTAGTTGCCCATCACATACCATTATGACAGGAGGCAGAGACAGATGACACCATCTGTCTCCTGGTTCATTCCTAAATTACAAGTTACAACAGAGATAAAAGCCATAACCAAGCTGCTCATGGAAGTTACTAAAGACATAAAATCATGTCTGTCAGACCATGCCACATGATGAGACATGCCATACACGTGCAAGTAGCCAGTCCTCAGTGCATGATAGGGCAATGCTGACATCAAGTATGCCAGAGGAAAAATAAAATTCCCAGTATTTTCTATCACAATTGTGCATGTGTCTGTCTGTAGGGGAAAGTGCATTGCTCTGCTAAAGAACAACCATGAAGAGGCTAGATCCCTGCCCCCTAATACCACTGCTCAGGCTACATTGACTATTGACATTGTCAGGGGCCTGATGCATGTGCACAGTGGACTGAGTAGTGTGGAGCACCATGACCCTGTGCCTAAACATTCAACCATGGGTCTGTGTGGGCATAAAAACTCCCAAAGTAGTGATGATGAGTAGGGTGTCATCTTTGCCAGACTGCAATACTGCTACACAGTGGTATGCCATTTTATTTGACAGTCAAAACAAACATGATGTGGTCAATTGTTAGTACCTACTTGGTGGCATGCACCCATATGCCAGACACTTCAGCACATATGTACCACTTAAACTTAAATGGCACAGGTCTGGTAATGTGTATTGGAGTCTGCACAAAAAGCAACTTTCCACAAATGTATGTGCATATGTATCACAAGATCATTGACAGAATAAAATGACCTTCAGATGTGTTTCGACATATGGAAATATAGGTGGCACTGATATGACTACACAGGCATGTGTAAAAGTCCAATGTGTGTCCATGCAGGAAGATGGATATGTGAAGTTTCATATCCCATGAACACACTGCTGTGGTCATATTTTACTGAAATGACACTATGCAGGTCTTTCCACACATATGGCACATACCAAACTTCATTGACACATGTGTAGACCATCTCCTACATTTAAGAAGCATGGGGAACTGTATGTCACACGTGCAGCAGAGCATAATGAAGGCTGAACCTAACTACACACACAATGTGGACACACATGTACATTCATTGCTATGGGTAACGTGATTTCAACCAGCAGTAGTCCACTGCATCCTCTGAGTACAATTTGTCATGGGTATCAAATGCTTTACCATGTATTGGACAAAGCCCATCATATCTCTTGTGTTTTTGGTATAAGTACATTTGTATATAAGACATTACAATGTGGTAGACCCACAAGTAAAACATATATATATCTATCTCTCTATATATATATATATATATATATATATATAGGTATATATATATACTGTATATATATATATACACATGCGCTAACATGTATGTGGACACAGTCTAGCTACACATGCATAATTGCACACAGTATCAGTCATCTTATGCATCACACACATATCCAAACACATTGGTATGCCTTGTTAGGCTGTATGGGAAGGAATACCACACATGACTGTCATTCATCAAAAATGTAGGCACAAACGCCAAAACTTCATACTTTCCTATGCAGAAAAATGACACCTGCCCTCTGAGTGTCAATTGAGTTCACAGGCCTTGTCAGGCACAATGTGAAAAAATCGACAAATGATCATCATGCCTAAAAAAAAAGACGCATATCTGAAAACGTGACGCACAGGCCAAGGAAGTGATGAAACAGGACATCCTGCCTGCATACATTGTGCAGTGAGTTCACTTTCACTTCACAGTCTTATTGTCTGTGACTGTGTGAGGGTGTGTGGAGATGGTGTTGTTGGTGGATTGGAGTTGTAGCAGAGTTTTGCGTTATGTCCTTTTGCTATTGTGTTACATTCGTCTTTTACTCAGTCTTTTGTAGTGTTTTTGTACTGTATCTGTCACTGTATTGTGGGATGTTTGTCTGGGGTAGTATAGTTTGTTGGGTATTTGAGGAAGACAGGGTCATTTTATATTTACTTTATTTTTGGGCTCTTACATTTGCAGGGACCTAAAACTTCATCATGTCTGGGAAAAGGAGGATGACAAAGATGATGGCTGAAAAATTGGGAGGGTTTAAATGGCTCGGAAGCTGCAGTGGGCCAAGGTGGTCCACCACCTAACTCGGATTTTTGGAGGACGACGCAATGACCACCACCTGAAACACCTTTGGGCTGACCTGATCTTGAGGGAACAAGACCTACTGGATTACCTGGGGATTCAGATTGGTGGAGCAGTTGGTGAGTATCCCCATTGCATAGCAACACCATTATTTGCATGTGCATGACAGGTGGAAATAAGGTTGAATGCAGCATGTTTTGTCAAGCGATCTGGACAGGTCATTTTGTGCCTGTATTAAGAGCCCAAACACCACCTTAGGGCTGCCATTGTGATGTTCATTAATGAAGTACAGCCAGGGCAGAAGTGCCATCTTCCCTGCGCCATTATAACAAAGTGGTGCGATGCATGCATAGCACCACTCGGTTTGGACCAGCACAACATGAGGGCTGCACGAGGCATCATTTTTGGGAGGGGGGCCATACACCTGTATGTGGGCCAAAATACATGGGTATGGGATAAATGATACATTTCCTATTGCCATATTTCCCGCACTTTGAACAGCTGCTCAGAGCTGGTGTTAAAGGGGACATACCATTGTATATGATGGGCCCCTATGTACTCAGCAGAACACATGACCATTTGTTGGTGCTACGCCTGCTGAGTACATAATTCCATCCATATGAATTGATGCAATGGCCCCCTACCTGCACCATGGTGCACAATATGTTTTATACGGTGCACACATGGCGAGGGAAAGTGCTGCACTAAGGGCCACAAGGGCAGTAATGATGCACTTTGTGCAGCATCACTTTCCTTAAATCTGCCCCTTTGTGTCATTCTCCAAAACACCATTTAAGGGAGTGTGTCTATGCACTGGGTCCAGACTACTAGCACTTCCCTCTTCCTCTACATTGTGTATCACATACACCCCAAAATGTGTCTATTACCCCACACACATGCTGAATTTGTACCACAGACTTGCTGCGTCTTACAGACAGTATGGGACATGCCTGCATCTGAGCCAGCACAAGCACATTACTCAGAAACCTCTACTAACACAGATATCCTTGGACCACAAGCAAGTGTGTCTGAGTTGAGGGGAATGTATATGCTCATGTTGGTATACCTTCCTGGAGAATAAATGGTATACCATGGCAACAATGGGTGGCCACATAACATTGTCATTCAGTTGATGTGCAGGGAGGGACAAATGAACATGAGTAAACTACCATAGAATAATAGCACATGTGTGTGTGCCTTGTAATGGCAGAGACATATTAGAAACAATAAACAAGGATGTATCAATGCATTCCTCAACACTTTGTAATACTCACACAACCCCAGGGCAGTTGTCAGTCTTTTAGTGGTGAAAATGAGTTAGATGACTTTAACATCTGGGTAGGGTCAAAAGTCACAATGGAATGGGCACTGCAGCGTCCATTGCATGCCCCTCAGATAAAGAATACTGTGTCATGCATCCACATATGGTCATGAAGGAGTAAGGCAACAAAACAGCTGCATGACAATTCCATGTACATATGGTGCAGCTAAATGCACCACTGGGGTGTCAGGGAAAGTGATGCTTTGTAGGTGCCAGGGTCTCCATTAGCTGGCCCTATGTCTGACTGACAGATTATGGATGTTTGACAGTTGTTCTGATCTACCACTAGGTTGGCTTGCTCATTCAGCAGAACAAGTTGATTTTGAAACTGTCGCCCATGCACAGAAATTTCCAAATATCACAAAGCTATGTTTTTCTTTCGTGTATTTCAGGTGGGCCTCCACCATACACCAGTGGAGTAGAATTGCAGATTTGAAGACCCCAATGCTGCTAGTAAGTGTCACCTTGTGCGTCACGTGTGCCATTCCAGGATTTCGTGTGAGACGGTCTGATGTGTACAATGCAATGATTAAAAGTGTTTTGTGGCCAGTGCTATGAAATCATCTGAGTTAGGATGTTGACATCATGTCTGACGCAATGTAGAGGATTGAAAATGCCATGATTGTTACACAAGTGGAAATGTGTGCTGCTATGGAATTGTGGGTGTTAGGAAATGGAAAGAATGTCCACATATACATTGATGTCAATCATGATAGGTGTCGGAGCTGCTGTTTATGTGATTGTTTATGTGATTAGCATGCCTGTTGCCAACAATTTTGTCGCAGCACTTTCAACAGCACTGTGTGACACACATAGCTTTCAGTTACTCATGAAATGGTGCAGTTGAAGTAAATGTATTGACATGGACATGATACTGTAGATTGCTGGTAGGAAATAGGCATAGATTTGGAGTCAGTCAGTGTTGTGGAATCTATGGTGGACTGCATGTGTTATCTGAGGATGTTGTGTACATTGCATGTCAGTTTTACCTAAATCAAATGCTGTATTTAATGCTTTATTCTCCTCATATTTCAGCTGCCACTATGACCCAAGCAGAACAACATGCTTTCCACAAGTGAGCTGACAGGTGCAGGCTCATATTGAAGGTGAATGCAGGATACCAAAGGATGGAGAGGAGGTTTAGGAAGGAGAAAGCCACTGGGGCATGGCATGCATTCCCATAAAACTTCCCACAAGACCTCCGCAACAGCTAAAAACAAAGCAGGCCACATTGGGAAAGAAGTCTACAGTCCAGGGGACCTCAGCGGGTCTGAACCCCTCCACATCTGCTACACCAACATCAAGCTTTGAATCAGACATGACATGGGAACTGGCTGCCATGATGGCCAGATTGTAAAGGTTGGAGAGAGTGCCACAAATCATAAGTTGCTCAAGTAATGCAAAACAATTGAAAAAAATGTGTTTGTGCCGCAATCTCCCAGTTCCTTCCCTCTCCCTTTTACTGATATTAGACATTTATAGTGGGTTTTAGATGGGTGGTGTTAGGTTAGTTAAATAGTGCAGGGCAGGCATAGGTTAGAGCAAATATAGTTGGGGGTGGGTTTTAGTACATCCTTTATTTTGGGGGCTTGGGTAGGGGTTATGTTGGGGTCTACATGTAAAAAAACTTTTTTTTTAAATGTAAAAAATACGTAAAAATATATATATTTGTTTAGGACATAGGTTGAGTTATTACATGTGTAGCCTTAGTTTATGTTGTCCTGCTTGTCTCTTGCCTCTTAATGGGTTTGGGGGGACAATGTTTACGGTGTGGTGTTACATGTGTTAGATTGGTTTAGAATAGGTTAGCTTGGTGTATGGGTAAGGTAAGTTAAGTTAGTTTAGGTTAGTGTAGCGTAGAGTAGTTTTTAGGATAGGTTTAGATGTGATGTTTTTAATGTATTGTAATAAATTCTGTTAGTATTAGACTATTTTCTCTTCCTGTTGATTGAGTGCCTGGGTGTTCTCATGTGTGCATTGACCAAGTAGGAGGAATAGCTTAGGTTATGCTCCCTGTCTTTATTTCCATGGATTACCATGTGCATCCCCTATGACCAATGAGCTGGTAGACTGGCTGCAGAATGACATCAGCTAGTCAATATATTTGTCCTCCATTGTTCCAGCCATTCACATTGTGTATGTATACGTTATCTTGGACAGGTAAGTATGGAACTACAACTGTCATTGGTGGGGTCTAGCAGCATCTTGTTGGAAAGTGTGGCACATAAGACAATAGCCAAATTTGGGACTGTATTCTGCAACACTGACAGTGTCCCATCATTGATTAGATTAGCCTCTTCTGAACCACAGATATTAGTTGTACTGGTGCGCCCATCTGGGTAAATTTCCATTGACTTGGTTCAGACCCATACATGCCATATGTCAACTTCAATGGATATCTGCTCAATACATGTACTGAATACTCTGTAAGTTGGTTGTAGCCCACAACACCATGTTTTCATGTTAGGATCCTAGTGTGTGGTTTTGTGTCTGATAGTAATGCACTCATGTAATTTTGTTCTGTACTCATTGACATGGATTCACATAATGCATTTATTTAGCAGAGTTCATGGATCACAGTAAATGTAGAAATGTTACATGTGAACAAGGTGCAAGTGTATGTTCCAGTGCTATACAATGTCCAGTTCACAGACCCCATGAGAGATCCTGAGCCATTTGTTGTTCAATCAGAGTACAGGGGTGAGGAACATGTCATGAGAAATGGTTAGGAGAAGTATGCATTAGTGAGGAGGTGTCCAAATTGCCAATAGGTAAGATTGGAGACAATGACAGTACATAGCAGACAAGTCGACAGTGGCTGAGTGAAGAGGGTGCATTGCCTGCTGTCACAACACTGATCTTAGCACAGAATTAAGGAGGTACTGACTATGTCCAGGTGGCACAGACTGATGCTATCGGGTGGTTTTCCTTGAGGATGTTGTTCCTTCCACATCTTCATCCTCTGATGTGTGCGGTGCCTACTGTGCCATGGATGGTGCTTTTGTTGAGGTTGAGGGGGCCACACACACATCAGGTGATAGTGATGTGGAGTCAAAGGTCCCGGCATCTGCCATTTGTGGGGACACATAAGGCATCACAGCAGCAAGGAGGAATTGCTGATTTCTCAACAGCACAGCAACATCACGGTGGTAGGCAGCCATGTTTTCCCTGAGGAAGGCCACTTTCTGCTGTATGGACTCCAGGCTATTCTGCATAGTCCCCTGCCTGTTGTCTATCATGCTGCTGCCACTTTGGGAGGGCAATTGCTGAAGCCTATGCCTCATGACAGCAGCCAGGTCAACCAGGGACTGCTGGAGTCCATGTAGCAGGGTATGTCATGACTGGCTGGTGCTGTGTGATGGTGGCTGGTTGGTTCATGTGGAGACCCAGCAATGCTGTGTGTCCTCCCTGCAACTGGAGATGGTGTCTGGAGGGAACCTAGGACCATCCTGGAGATGGTGTCTGGAGGGAACCTAGGACATCCTGGAGAGTCTCCACATTGATGGTTGGCAGCTGGTCATCCAACGGGAAGTAATATTAATAATAAATAAAGATACCTCCACTTAGGAAACAGACTCACAGTTCATTCTTGGACATTTGTGAAATATTTATTACAAGCCTAATTTATTGATAAGGTTGGATTTGTAATACATATTTTACATAAGGGGCGTATACACTGCTTAAAGCCTCCAGAAGCCCATTTGCATGAGCTTCCATCAGTCACCCTAGGGCTAACTAGCAGCTTGATAAGGTTTAAACTCACTCCCAAAGCATAGACAGAGATCTTGGGTGGGAAGGTGTTCTGTTCTTGTGAAAGGATGACCACTTGGGCAGGGCCCAGGAACTTAATTACCTTCAATGGGACCTACCCTGTTAGAGGCAGATGTAGCTAAAATCTGGGCCACCCCTCCTTTCTCCCTCTAGTCAGCTAGACCCCAATCCCAGTGGGAGACAAGGTGTCCAAGAATTAATGTTGATTGACCACAGAGTATGGGTTGCTCATTTTGCTTGCCACATCTCTTGTGTATGTATGTATGATTTAGGTAGAGAGGTGTACTATGGGATCGTTTTCAGTAGGGCACGCATGAACTCCTGCACAGTGTGTAGGTTACGCATCTGTATATTCTTCCTAAAATACATATGCATCCCACTGACACCCCCTTGGACTTATAGTCTCAGGCTGAGGTTCCCTTCATGACCCATTGAAAAAGTATATAGACATATTGCTTCAACCATATCATGAGTCCTATATCATGAACACAATGCATTTTCTGAAACAATAGTAAAGACGTACCATTCAAAGATTTAGCCACTTAGTGGCTTTGCAAAATTGACATAGCATCCCTGTACACACAAATTCTGCACCAGGAGGTGCTTGAGGCTGTAGTTTGGACACTATTGTATCACATGGGTGTAAAAGCTTTTTCTTTTGGAACTTTTACATTCTTGCCTGTATTGCAACTATTTGTATGGAATGCCCAGTCTAATTGACAAAAGACTGTCACTTCATTGGGCTGTTCAGGAGCCCCAAACTATGCGAATATTTTCACTGCCAAATTTGAAACTTTGATCCATCTTGGAGTGAGAACCTAGAGGCCCAATTTCAGTACATAAAAGATATTATTTGGATTTGGCACAATATGAGGTTGCCATTGGAAGACAACATTAAGCTGTTGAACCAGAGGAGTCCCAGGATCAAAATTACATATCATATTAGGGATCATAGCATTGCATTTCTGGATGTTTGGCTTGGTGTGAATTATCTTCATCTGCTTTGAACACCAAAGTGTATAGAAAACCCACATGTTGGAAAAACTCACTTTTATATCAACGATTACAGAGCATAGGAGCATGGTATGCAATACAAATCAAAATTGACAAATAAACATAATGTAGCACAATTACGGTTTCATATTTTGGAGGTCATTGGAGCCAGTCCTGATAGCAACACATCCAAATTGCTGTCCCGTAGAGAACCCATACTGGAACAAACGTTCTGATATACCAACCCTGAGTGTCTCCATAATAAATTCGAGTTAGCATGTTTTCTGTAAACAACAGCACCTGGTTGGTTTTCACTTATCTGTTGCTATGTTCATTAAATAATGACTTACCCAATGTCTGAGGTGCACACCTTCTAACATTATGCTTGTTAGGGTTGATCTGTGGAATTTTAGTTTAATTTCTTCTTTTTTTCATGTTAAATGTATGAACATTATCAGTTGTGGTTCATGTCCCACATTGGGCCGCATGAATTATGATTTAATGTGTTGCAGTTTTATTGCTGTGATGTTATCCTGCACTTAGAGTGAAAAACTACAATTCAATTCGATGTTTTGGGATTTATGGTTTGTGACAGTTCTTAGAAATTTGTGGGAGCATTCATGTATTTATTATTTTTACTGCGTTTTTTGCCACATTATGGCCCATATTTATACTTTTTTAGCACCGCATTTGCGCGCTTTATGACTCAAAAACGGCACAAACTTACAAAATACAATAGTATTCTGCAAGTTTGAGCCGCTTTTGCGTCACAAAATGATGCAAATGCGGCGCAAAAAAAGTATAAATATGGGCCTATATGTGTTAGACATCTTCATGTATTGTAATGGCTGAGCATTTTTTAAACATCACACTTTATATTTCCTGCTGTCATCTGAGAACTAACCCATTTGTAATCTTTTTTCTAACAGTTGGTCAACACGTACTGATCCTGTTTCGCAGTATGGCCTGAAAAGCATGCAGAGGGTGGGGGCTAATCCACAAATTACTGTTAGAGTGTTAGGAAGAAGTTGATGGCGTCGAGTGGTCACAGCTGTTTGGAAGGATAGAAGAGATAAGGTGCTAAGGCAGCGACTTTAGCTTCATTTGGGAAGGGGCATGTTAGACAGTGGGTGCGTGTTGGACCTGGCCCTTTTGCGGGTTCATCCTCAGACTTTTTGCCTCCTTCCTTCTGTTTTATTCTGACCTATTGGTGTTGGCTCTAGGACTCAGCACTTTAGCACTGCTGATCAGTGCTAAAGTGCAGGTGCTCTCCCTTCTAAAGTTGGTATGATTGGCTTACACCTAATTGGCACATTTGATGTACCTGTAAGTCCCTTGTACAGTGGTATCCCTATACCCAGGGCCTGTAAATTAAATGCTACTAGTGGGCCTGCAGCGCTGCTTGCGCCACCCAGTGAAATATCCTTTCAAACCTGTCTCAGGCCTGCTAGGGCAGGGCCTGTGTGTGCAGTGTTCTGCCACAGGGACCTGGCATCTAAATTTACTTGTCAGGCCTAGAACTCCCCTTTTACTACATGTAAGTCACCCCTAAGGTAGACCCTAGCTAGCCCTGTGGGCAGGGTGCTATGTATGTAGAAGGCAGGACATGTGTCAGGTTGTGTGACCTGTCCTGGTAGTGACAAACAGCCTAACTTGGTGTCTCATTACTGTGAGTGCTGCCTTCTCTTAGGATTGCATTAGAAATGCCTTGCCTTATGTTTAGGGGGTATTGTCGGATTTATGAGGGGTAGCGTAGGCATGTTTGGTATGGTTGTAAAGGTGATGAGAAATGCTGCTTATTACTATTACAGAAATGCCACTTCTAGAAAGTAAGCATTTCTCTGTGCTTATGACTCTGGTGTTTTGCAGCTTGACTCCAATCCACGTCTGGCCAGAGTGACAGTTGGGCTTTGTGCATACTTTTCAAGCCTGTACACAGGGAGGGTGGAGGTGTCACAGAGGTGCATCTGCATACTGAATAGTCTTCCTGGGCTGAGAGAAGGGAGAGGTGGGGCACACCTGTATTTGTAAAGGCTGTGCCATGGCCTCACATAGTAGGGTAGTTTACCCCCAGCCGCCATGGACTGCTGCTGCTTTGCTGACCTGTGACCTGCTGGTCACTAGGAGAAACTGCCATCTGCCTGCATTCCCCTTGCGCTGGCCTGCTGTTGGGCCCTACCATCTGTGTTCCTACTTTTTGGACTCTTTGTTCCCCAGGGGCAGGGTGCCGTGGCCCCAGACCCTTGCAAACATATGCTTCAAGCGCATGAGGAGCGCTTTCTTTTTAATTGTATAGCACCTGAAGAGCACTTTCCTTTAGGCCCTTAGCGCCTGGTGAGGGCTGTGGCATTATTTTTGTAGCGCTTTGGAAGCACTTTTCCGATGTCAGAAATCACCGCCGCAACCCGGGTGAGCTGTTTCTGCAAAGCTCTGGCATCGCACTAGTGCCCCTGGAGCACCACCAACAGCCAGGAAAGGAGCGAGCGTGCTCGTACCGTGCCTCCAGGGCAAAGCACGCTCCAAGGAGCACACCCGGAGCACAAGCAGGCATCCACTCTGGTGCCTGTTGTCTTCTACGGCCCAGCCTGCATTTTGGGAGCCCGGCAGGGGAGGGAAGCCTCATCGGAGGTTCCCCTGCCCCACCGGAGACCTTGTGTGTGCCCCAGGTCTCCTGTTGTGGCCCCCAGAGATTGTGGGCCCCAGGAGGGGCCTGATATGAATATCCTTGCAGCGGGCGTGGTGGAAGCCTCATCGGAGGCTCCCCATGCCGCCGGGGCCCCTCTCTTTGTCTTGGGCATTGTTGTGGGTCCCCCCTCCTTGGAGGGCCAGTAAAGGCCTGGTGGGGCCCCCAGAGATAGCGGGCCCCAGGAGGGGCCTGTTATAGACCAGAGGAGGTGAGTGGCACCACTCCTCCTTTCCCAATCGTGGTGCTGACTTTGATTCCCCTGTGGAGGGCCAGTTGAAGCCCGGGGGCCCCAGAGATCGTGGCCCAGGAGGGGCCCATTATAAAACTGAAGGGGATGCGTGTCACCCCCCTCCTACCTCATGCTGCAGAGTGGCCCCCAGAACGAGCAAAAGGAGCGCTGGAGGCCCCATGTTGTTACTCTTTGCATATGGAGTGCCGTTCTCATAGTAAAACAGGTACTTTTAAAGGACATATATATGCCATAGGTTCCTTATATGGACATTATTGATTTATATGTTGCCTACCTATTTTTATGATGTATTACATATATGTGCTGATATTCCTCTTATGGGCATGACCTGGTAATATGTGATTTTTGACTTGCCATGTGTTTTATAATGTTCTTGATATGAGTTTATGATATTTCTATGACAAGTGCATTTGTGGAGTAATGTGATTCCTGACTACTGCTTATGTTGCAGAATACTAAGTAACCTGTGTGTTATATGTGACTACTGCTGGTTCTGCAGAGTAACTAACGTGTAACGTTCTGACAACTGCTAAGGTAGCAGGACATGTTGTGTTTGGTCTAATAATTGCGTTGTGTACAATACAGTACATTTTCCTAGAACTTGGTGTTGTGTTTCCTTTGTGGTGGGAATAGTGCGTCACATGTGTTGTGTGTGCTGTGCAAACACTTTACACATTGCCTCTGGGATAGGCCTGACTGCTCGTGCCAAGCTACCAAGAGGGTGAGCAGGGGTTATCTTGGATGTTTAACTCCCTTGCCCTGACAAGAGTGGGTGGGTTCTGCCTGGCTTAGGTGTATACCCTAGCCAACCAGAAACCCCATTTCTAACACCCATTGTAATTTGTCTTCACAAAAACCAGAGAGACTGGTCCTTTAAACATCCACCTTCACAGACCCAGAAGGTCCCAGGAGTGACACATCCCGTTAAGCTGAGTAGTACTGCCCCTTTCCCCTCAGCAAAGCTGCAAGATCTAGAAGTACCATCCCTGGATCTTGCGTCATCATGAAAGGGAGTAGAGGTCCACCATCGGCTCCAGTGTCATCTCCTCTGTTTGGACCAGGTGAGTGCGTGAGACATATCCCCTTGGTTTGATCCATTCCTTGCACATGCAGTAGGCCCAGTCATGCAAGTGATGTACCATTTTATCAGGTGAATGGAAATGTGTGGTGGTAGAAATTGTGTACATCTGTTCTGATTCCAGAAGTTTCGCTCACAGAAATTTGAAAAAAATGTATGATTCTAGTCAAAGGTTGAGGCCTGCAGGTTATTTTGAATAAGAAAATGTAGTGGGATCCACATGTCACACCACCCTGGACTTACCTAGGTGTCAGCTTTTCATAAATGTCTGAATTTGGTTGGTTTACTTTGGTGGTGGCTGAGTTTGGCCCCAAATACCATGGCTATCTCCATCAAAAAAAGTTTGTTGTTGTTGGGGAAAATGTGATTCTTCAATGCTACATTTCCTCGTGCCAGCACTAGGCTCAGCCAGCAAGTAAGGTTCCGATTTATCAGTAGGAGTGTGGAAATGCTGTAGGAATGTTGTGCATCCCTGCGGGTTCTGGAACATTACCTTTACAAAATATAAGAAAATGACATCATTTTAGCGAAGGTTTGAGGTTTGAGGGTGATGACGCAGAAATGAAGGTTTTACATTTATTAGCGGTTAAACGTAGTACTGCAATAATCGAGTGTGACTTTAATCGAACTAATAAAGATTGTACGGGGACAAATGTGCCCTCAGAGTAGTTTGCCAACATTTATAAGCGTGCTTTATATAACGTGATGTATTAGAATTGTACGAATCTGACATAATCGTAAACGTGTGCCATGATTTGCTTGTTAGAAATGTTTAGCTTAGCATAACTTTAGTGGAGGCTTCGGCCTAGTTGCCTGTCTCACGGTTTAGATGCTCGTATTTTTCCAACGTGCTAATAAAAGTGTATTCTTGCTTGAAGCTGTACTTTTCCAGTGGGATCGTTCACATGCTTATCTTTAAGGTTTCGTGCCAGCCTGGCATCTTCTTCTTTGCTCCAAGGTCAATCTGCAGGTGCAGACAATGGACGCTCTGAAAGTGAGTTAATTGGTAAAATATGTTGCAACTTACGTTCCCGACTCCAAGGATAATGTATGCTTAGGTAGAAGTTTGTGAACTGTAGTTTTTGATTGGACAATTTGAAGCCAACCTATGAACCCTCCAATGGAAGACCCTACTGGATTTGAACTGTTGTCTATTTAAACCAGGTGCACGAGAGGAAAGCTAGCTATTATTGGACATCGCCCATACCCGCCATTTTGCAGGACATTGCAGCTATTATGGCCCATCTTGCTACGACGCCATTTTGAAAGAGACTTTGATGCTTTCTCTAATCGAGAGAAAGAGACTTTAAGTAATTCTCGCCCTAGAGACTTTAACTTTGATTTGTCCCTTTGCATGAAGTAATAGTTTTGTCCTTTTGCCGCTGAGAGGCAATTGCCCCGTCCACCCTGCCCCTTTGCCCCGTCCCATGCTGATTGAAACCGGTACCTGTGAGACGAAGACTTCCTTGAATGCTGATTGGATTTGGTAAATATGAAAGGAAATTGTACAATTGCATTGTGTTCTTTTTAGGTAACCAACTGCTGATTTTTGATAAGAGCCCTAGTTAGAAGTTTTCCAAATTAATGTTGCTAAATTGTTTTGCATGAAGTCCCACATGCCGAATGCTAATTTGAGGTTAGATGAGGATTCATCTGTTGCACGATGCAATTTGAGACCTTGTTATGCTGACCAATGTATGCTATTAGCTCATTACAGATTATAGTTTTAGTGGTTTGCATTGCTATTATCGAATGCATTATTGTTCAAATGCTGCATAGATTACATCTGTTTCGTCGTTATGGACAGCTATTAATGTTCATCTACATATATCATTTGGTGTTGAGACATGTTTATATTGTGCTAGCTTTGTTAATATAGGGAAATAAATTCACTAACTTTGCAATAAACTGGTGTGGTTATTCATGACCGAAAGGTCATGGTTTCGTCGAAATGTATTCTGGATTAATTGTGAAATATTATGTTGATCAAGGCATTGCTTATGTTCGTTATTGATTATTGATTTGATTAAATTGATTATTCTTGGGTGAGGAGAGCCCCACTAGGTCAAAAGATTCATCGGCCTAAGAGCGTTCAGATACAGGTAATTTATTAGGTCCGAAACGCTCTATCAGTAGATGGTAGCAGAGGACGGTTACGCCCTTTGGGATCCCTCAGTCTTAAAGTATATGGTGTTGAATTAATGGTTACGCCCTTTGGGACCCCTCAGTCTTAAAGTATATGGTGTTGAATTAACGGTTTCGCCTTTGGGACCGCAATCGAGAAGTTTGAATTAGATTTTTCTTGGGTAAAACAGATTGAGAGAATGATGATGGGCTAAGTCCCCCGCGACTTTCCCGGGATCTCGGAGCTTGCGAATGGAGAGAATGGAGGTGTGGAATCGGCGTTGGCGGTACTAGTGATGGTATGAGTGAAGTTAGGATTTTGCGCTTGCACAGCTTATTGCCGCAGATTGTGTGAAAAGGTTGCGAGGATTTTAGAGAATAGCGGAGGTGCGACTCCGGGTGCAGGAGTAGAGAAGTCGTCGAACTTCATAGAAAATAGCGGAGGTGCGACTCCGAGTGTGAGAGTAGGGAAGTCGTCGAACTTCATGTGTATGTGGCGCTTTGTGCAGAAAAAGGTCCACGTGGTTGTTGTTGTTGAGACGGGCCCTGCGAGGTCAAGAGACTCCGGAGTATGTTGAAAAGTGTATGAGACACTTGTTTTATGTTGTGGTCTGGTCGGTTTAGTAGGTTGATCGGGCGTGGTCAACGAGTCGGTACGTGTGTTAAGGGAGTGAAAGAAACTTCGACTTCGGGCTTTGACAAATTCTAAGTGCACTAGAATAGATCATTGACAAGTTGAGAGTAGGTCTGCGGGTCAGATTTGCTTGCGAAAGTGGGGACCGAGAAAGATGGAATAACTGCTGAGGCTAGTGAAAAATCCCTAAGGTCCTGAAGCGATTGTGTTACCCTTCCTGTAGTAAACCGACAGATCTGTTTTATTATTATTTTGGTTGCTCGCGATACATGCTAGAAGTTGTTACGAGAGGAGCTGAGTGAAGGAGGACTAGCCGCGAGGCTTTGTCAGCCGCAGTGTGTGTGAGTGTGACGTCACTAGGAGCCGCGCTGGGATAGGTTGGTTGGTGAGAAGGGTCGCGCACGGATTGGACGCAGTCCGTGGGACTCGATTGGAAGGGGAATGGCAAGCGAAGAGTATTCCGGGAATTAAAGTCACCTATTGATTACAAACTTTGTGAAATAAAAGACGAGAAAATTAAATTTTTTAAAGCATTAAAGAGTGCGATGAAGGGGGAGTCTTACATTAAAGCGAGCGTAGGAGAGGAGACGCCACCCGAAGGTACACCAGCTTACATTGTAATGGAGGAAAAGGGGGTAGCTCCGTGCCTTTGGCTAAAGCAATGGCACAAGCTGACAGAGAAACATGGGAGCGTAGCGTTCCCGATCCATGGGACATTCAATATAAGGATCCTAGAGAATTTGAGATTCGCGATGTATGACATGAAGGTACCTCCAAGGTCAGCACAGTTTGAGGCTCTAGCGATTTGGGAACTAACGGCTAGACAGCAACAGCAAAAGAAGTTCGAGGCCAGGATAAGGAAGGTAGAAAAGACACTAGCGGACGCTAGGTGGGATAATGCACAGAAGATGTGGAGGTCAGATGTATTGCAGGGGATAAAATTGTTTCCCGCAATTACTAAGGAAGAAGAGGCGACAGGTAAGAAAGCTACCTGTAAGACAGACAGGAGGTGTTCCAAAGATAGAGAGGAAGACGAGTTAGAGGATGAGGAGTTCATCATGCAATTACTGATTGACCGTCCACCACCTTATGCAGAGAGTGGACAAGGTCCAAGTACCAGTTCTGCCCCTCCGGCACCGGTACAGAATGATGAAACTCCGAACTCAGAAACGCCATCGGGATATAAGGACCCGAGTTTACTGTTCACCCCGCAGATACCGCAGGTTAGGAGAATATATCCAGATGTGCCTATATTGAAACCAGCAGAGGATTACCAGCCGCAGGTCCCAAGGTACTACAGCAGTGACAACGGTACGGGAATGATTCTAGATCCAACCGTAATGGGAGTACAGAATGGTCACAGCCCAACATTGGCACAAGCTGAATCAACCCAGTTTTTGATGCCTCAAAAGCAGATGCAGGGGGGAATCACACATGCTCAGATGACGGGGAGTCAGATGGGCAGGCCGGCAATGATGACCCATAGTGTGGGAATGAACATGCCTCAAAGCATGGGGAATGGACAGAACCCAGATGCGATATCCCTACCCATTACTGTGGGTCCACCGGTACCCTTATACGTTCAGCCTAACTCAGGTAGGAGCGGTCAAGGATCAATGGTGCAGAATGGGACGGAAAGGAGGTGCATAGAACACACTCCAGAGATAACTCCGATAGCGGCTCAGCCAATTGGATCTGGGTCCTTGATGGAGTTTAGTCCCATATGTGCTCAGTCAACAGTGGTGAGGTCGAGTCCCCCATTGATGATACCGCTATCATCGCACACTGAAAAGTTGCCGCAACCATCGATGGCAGTTGATGTGAATGCTACACTGATGGGGCTGAATGCACAACAGCTGACACAGTGGTTCAACAGTCTAAATTCCACACAAAGCTCAGCCAGTGGGAAGGGAGAAGAGGACTATCTGAATAGGATCAGGTTGAACATGGAAGCAGAAGAATTGGTGGAAGGGACTATGGGGGTGAATAGGTTAGAGTCCTACTCGGAAGAAGAGCTGAGGTATCTATGTCCCAGGATTACGAGAGAAGTGAACAAGGTACATAGAAGCTTGCAAGAAATAGCTGACAAAAACGGGATTGACATAGACAAGACAAAACACTTGAGCAGGAGTTATAGATTGGATTTCAGGTCCACAGACTTTGAACACATGAGGTCAGCAGGCATGAAAACGCACCTTAGAGAATTGCTGCAGAGTGCACAAGTGTGGAGGTGCCTAGACAAATGGGAGAGCAGGTGGGCAAAGAAAAAGGAGAAGAAGAAAGACAGTGTCCCAGAGCAAAATGAGAAAAGACCGCAGAGTAGTGATGCAGTAACAATGTTACCAATGAGGGAGACAGCAGGGGGAAAGTTAATACATGTACCGTGGCACAGAAGCGACATTCAGTCTTTCACGGATGATTTTCCCAAACTGAGAGAGAAACCGATTGAATGGTATCAACAGACTGATAGGTTTGTGAAGCTTGCAAAATGTCTTTGGGAAGACCTGAACACCCTCTTTGAGATTGTGGTTCCGGCAGATTTGTGGGAAGACTGCAAAAGGGCTGTAGGTTGGCCGACAAGTGAACCAGAGAGAGACAGGGATACGGGTGCACCACCACCTATGGTAATGAACTTGTACAATAAAGTGATTGAGCATTTGAAGACGAAGGTTGCCGCGAAAAATGTGGATTGGCAGAAGATTGATCGAACTGCCCAAGAGGCTAAAGAGTCGATTCATAGTTACTACGAGAGGTTGTTGAAGGCGTTCAAGAACTACAGTGGCACGGAAACAATAGAGGCGAAGGACATGCTTCATTTTGTGTTTAGATTTGTGGAAGGGTTGAGACCAGAGATAAGTCAGATGATAAAGACGCATTTGATTTGTTGGCAGTCGAAGCCGATTGATGAGGTGTTGAATTATGCGAAATACTGTAGCGACGAAATTGAGGTGAAACAGAAAAGGTTGAAAGAGAAAGTGATGGTGATGCAACTTAAAGCAGCTCAGACAGGGTTGCAAGGGTTGCAAGGGTTCCAACAGCAGGTACCGCAGCTGCAGCCGCAGCCGCAGGGAAATATGGTGTTTCAGCCACAGGCGAGAGGCAGAGGCAGAGGAGGTTTCGGGAGTAATGGTCCGGATTTGAACACTGTTGTGATTCCGAATGGTGTGCAGGCAATGAAAAAGGTGATGCCGTGTCACGTGTGCGGGATCGTCGGTCATTGGAAACGCGAGTGCCCGATGATGGTGCAGGAAGGTACAGGTGTTGGTCAGCAAAACAATGATGTCAATGCATTCCAGACAATGAGAGGACCGAAAATGAGAGGTCCAAACCCAAATTTTCAGACCATAAATCAGCTGCAAGGATTACAGCCTATGCAGCCGCAGCAGATGCAGATGCCCCGTATGCAGATGACGCAAATGCAGCCAATGCAACAGCAGTTACCAATGGTACCTAATCAGCAAATGCAAATACCTTTGGCACCAATGGGTCAGCAGCAAGTGATGGTTCCTCCACAGGTCTCAAATCAGGTGATGAGTACAAATGGCACAGTGCAACAGTTCCCATTACACAGTGAGAATGGAATAAACGATGTATGGGAGAGTGAAAGTTCAGATGAGGAGGGAAATTGTGTGCTTGCAGCATCCTTGGAAGTTGATCAAAAGGGTCCGTATGTGGAGGGAAGAGTCATGGGTCATCGAGTTTCATTCTTGGTTGACACAGGAGCCACACGTTCGACTGTTAGGAGCATTGAAGTACCAAATTTGCCCCTCTCAGGAAGAACAGTTCAGGTAGTGGGAGTAGCAAACAGATACCTGACAAACCCAATCACAGATCCAATACCAGTCAGGATTGGTAACTATCAAGGGTTACATAATTTTGTGGTATGTGACTCAAGCCCGATAGCACTGTTAGGGAGAGACCTATTGTGCAAATTGGGATGTTCGATCATGTGTTCGTACGATGGAATTAGAATTCAGACGAGCAGTGATGGGGAAGAAGAGGACAGTGTAGAAGGGGACGAGATGGAAATTGTCGATGAAAAATATCCTCTGATTAACCTTCTTCCAATGATAACTGAAGAGGATATTCCAGCTGAATTACGGGAAACAGTCGGAAAAGAAGTGTGGGATATGACAGGAAAAGAGGTGGGATTGGTGAAAGGAGTGGAACCAGTGAAAGTGACAGTAAAACCCAATGTAACTTTTCCCCAGACCCCACAATACCACATGGCACAAGACACCCTCATGAAAGTCGCCCAATTGATTGACGAGTTTGTAAAGCAGGGAGTACTGAAAGAAGTGTTAAGCAGTCCATGTAATTCACCAATCATGGGACTAATAAAGCCGAGTGGAAAGGTCCGAATTGTGCAGGACTTGAGGAAAATAAATGACATCATAGTTAAATGCTGCCCTGTAGTACCGAATCCAGCTGTGATAATGTTTCAAGTCCCTTGCGATGCCGAGTGGTTCTCAGTCATCGACTTGTCACAAGCATTCTTTTCGGTGCCTCTTCATGAGGACAGCCAGTTTCTCTTTTGTTTCAAATTCTTAGACAGAGTTTACAGTTGGTGTCGAATTCCTCAAGGGTTTTCTGAGTCACCGTCAATTTTCAATCAGATTCTAAAGAAAGACCTGGAAGCGTTAGAATTGCCATTCGAATCAATCCTAGTACAGTACATTGATGACTTACTGATTGCCTCTAAGACAGAAAATGGCTGCACAGCCGACACCATTGCCCTACTGAACCATTTGGGAAGGAATGGACACAAGGTGTCTCCTTCAAAGTTGCAATTCTGTCAGAAGAAAGTAAAATACTTGGGTCACCAAATAGAGAAAGGGTCACGGAGAATAATGAAGGAAAGAATAACGAGTGTACTTCAAATGAGTCCACCCAAAACGAGGAGGGAGGTGAGGAAGTTTTTGGGAATGGTGAGCTACTGTCGCCAGTGGATTCCCAACTTCTCAACTCTAGCAAAGCCTTTACTGAAACTGACCCAGAAGGATGCATTGGATGAAATTGAGCTGAAAGGAGATGAAATGGATGCTTTCATTGAGTTGAAAGAATGCATGTGCAGGGCTCCAGCTTTAGGTATGCCTGATTACACAAAGCCTTTCACATTGTTTTGTCATGAACGTGATGCATGTTCTTTGTCTGTCTTGACCCAAGCCCATGGTGGCTTAAACAGACCAGTAGCGTATTTTTCAGCTACTTTGGATCCGGTCGCAGCAGCACTTCCAGGGTGTTTGCGCGCCGTAGCAGCAGTTGGTATCAGCCTCACTCAGAGTGAAGGAATAGTGATGGGACACCCATTAACAGTCATGGTCCCTCACTCAGTTGAGATACTTTTGACCCGCTCCCGAACGCAACACATGACTGGAGCAAGACTCACAAGGTATGAAACAATAATTCTGGGCTCACCGAATGTGCAGCTGAAAAGGTGCACTACATTGAATCCAGCAACCTTGCTTCCCGGTGAAAATGCTGAAATTGAGAACGCTGAAGACGTCGAGCATGACTGCCTTCAGGTGACTGAATTTTGCACAAAACCCCGACCTGACATCAAGGATACTAAGCTTGATGAAAATGACCAAATTGTTTTTGTTGATGGGTCATGTTTAAGAGATGCATTGGGAATATTGAAAGCAGGATATGCTGTATGTACTGTAACAGGTGTCTTGGAAGTATCCTGGCTTCAAGGAGTCTATTCCGCACAAGTAGCAGAGCTTGTAGCCCTTACAAGAGCATGTCAACTGTCTGCATTGATGAAGGTCACCATTTACACTGATAGTCAGTACGGGTTTGGAATTGTGCACGACTTTGGGCAACTATGGTCACAGAGAGGTTTCCTGACTTCTTCAGGGTCCCCAGTGAAAAACGGGGAGAGGATAAGGGAATTGCTACATGCCATTCAAATGCCAGCCGAAATTGCAGTGGTAAAGTGTAGTGCTCATACAAAAGGACAGGACTATGTTTCCTTGGGAAATGCATATGCGGATCAAGTCGCAAGATTTTGTGCCTTGAACTGTATATTGCTCAGGGATGAATGGAATTCGATAAATGAGCCAGAACTCGAACCAGCTGAAGCTTTTGCCTTGAAGGTCGTGGATACAATGGATGAACTAAAAGCATTGCAGAATAGCGTCAGGGAGGATGAAAAAGCTTCCTGGATTAAATCACAATGCACAAAAAGACCAGATGAGATATGGGTTTCAAATGAGGGAAAATTTGTCTTACCAAATTGTCTCTTATCGCAGCTAGCGCGGTTCTATCATGGGCAAGCTCACCTAGGGAGAGATGCCATGATAAGATTGTTCAAAACTGATTGGTTTAACCCCAGATTCCGTCAAGTTGCAGAAGCAGTTTGCCATCGTTGTGTCATTTGTCAGCAGATGAACCCAGGGAAGGGAACGGTTGTGAACGTGAGCCACATCGGTAGGGCCGGTGGCCCGTTCAGCCGGATGCAGATGGACTTTATTGAGATGCCTGTGCATGGAGGTCTGAAGTATGTGTTGGTGATTGTGTGCATTTTTAGTCACTGGATTGAAGCATACCCCACACGTAGGAATGACAGCCTTACAGTTGCAAAACTATTGTTGAGGGAGTTGATACCACGTTTCGGATTCCCGATCTCTTTAGAATCAGATAGAGGAAGTCACTTCAATAACGAGGTGATAAAGTTACTTTGCGCAGCGCTGAACATTGAGCAAAAACTGCATTGTAGCTATCGCCCTGAAGCCTCAGGACTGGTGGAGCAAATGAATGGTACACTGAAATCAAGAATGGCGAAAATATGTGCATCGACAAATTTGAAATGGCCTTTGGTGTTAATGTCAATGAGAAACACCCCTGACAGAAAGACTGGATTGTCCCCACACGAAATTCTCATGGGCAGGGCCATGAGACTTCCTACAGTTCCTGCAAACGCGCTTTTGAATATTACAGATGATATGGTGTTAGACTACTGCAAAGGTCTGGCTGACGTGGTTCGCTCTTTCTCTCACCAGGTGGAAGCAACCACCTTGCCACCGATCCAAGGTCCAGGACACACACTGAAAGCAGATGACTGGGTCGTGGTAAAGAAGCACGTGAGGAAGTCGTGTCTGGAACCCCGTTGGAAAGGCCCTTTCCAAGTGATCCTGACGACAACTACCGCTGTGAAGTGTGCGGGAGTTCCCAACTGGATTCACGCCAGTCATACAAAGAAAGTGTTGTGTCCCACAGATGAGGAAGTTGAAGCGCTGAAACTGCCAGTTCCTGATAACAAAGTGACGAGCGCTGAGACAGAGCAAAACAGAACTAGAAGCGAACAGGCAGAAATAGAGGAGAGAGAAATATTCTCTGAGGACGAAGCAACCGATTCACTTGGGGAAGACCAAGGAGAAACCTCAGACAGTGACGAAGAAGCTGAAGGCAACAAAGAGCCTGATGCAGCTGAAGGCAACAAAGAGCCTGAAGCAGCTGAAGGTAACCAAGAGCCTGAAGCAGCTGAAAGTGACAAAGAGCCTGACGAAAGTAACAGTGACAAAGGGCTCGAAAGAGGTGAAGAAGCAGGAGAGCCTGATCAGAGGAGGGCTTTCCCAGAAGCAGACGGTACAGAAAAAGAAAAGGAAAATCTGATTGACGTCCCAGAAGGAGGGGACAAGGCAGAACAGAACGAAACTGTTCAAACTTCCCCAGGGGAGATCGCAGGTCCATCAAGTGGACACAGTGCAAAGAAAAGACCGAGTATATCACCAGTAAAAGTGAAGACTAGAGAAACGCTGAACGACAGTGAAGGGCCAAAAGTGAAAGAGAAAAGAAAGGAAGTGTCTGTCGTGTTACCGACATCAAGTGAAGAAAAAGACTTGACCAAAGAGGAAAGTACCAGTGAGGCAGAATCAAAGAGAGAGGCAAAATTGAAAAGGAAAAGGATACCGAACAGGAGATATTCCGGTCCAGAATGGGCATATGTGGTCAATGACGATTGGACTGACGAATTTGTATCTCTTAGCCTCGAGAACGAAGAAGAAGAGATACCAATAGAAAAGAAAAGTTTTATGGACACTGTTGATTGAAAAACTGGTAAATGACATTGCTTGCTATAATATAACGTGATACAACCAGCTGAGACATTGCTAAACCGGATGAGACATTTGCTAACTTGATAAGACTTTGATAACCTGATTGACTCTTAAACCCGATTTGAGACGACGTTGCTAACTTTGAAAAAAAAAAAAAAAAAAGAGAGTGAGTTATTGAACTTTGAAAAAAAAAAAGGGAGAGACTGAGTTATTGCCGAATTGAGACAAATGCTGCTAACCGATAAATGACTGGCCTCCTGAAGAAGACTGTGTGAACATTGCGCTCGTTCAGCTTTGTAACTGAATTGCTAAATCGTTTCTTTATAGGTGCTTCTAGCTCTCTGATTCTATACAGATCATGACACAAAACTGTAGAATGAAATATTGTAAATATGCGTGTATAGGCTTGATAGCTGCATGTGTACTAATAATAATGGCAATAGTGCTTGGAATGCGTGGTAAGGGTGAGAATGAGAAAATGTATGCTTCTACTTTTGCTCCTATTGCTGTCACTGAACTAACCGCACTGAAAAGACTAGAATTAGATGAGAGACACTTGCATGATAAGAAGGAGCTTTCGTATAATGTTTTCTATCGCTTGCTAACAGAATATGTTGAGACTATGGATGCGAAAGATTGTTATGTGTGTACACAGATACCGACATCGGTAACAGAAGGGGTGACTTATCACCACATGCCTCTTACATATGGGATTACATGTAGTATAGTAACTTCTAGATTTTATGGTCAAACCAACATACAGTATTTTTACTCAAATTTTGATGTTACCTTTGCATATGTTCCTATAATCACGCAGCTAAGCCAGATTGCTAAAGATTGGGATGCTAAAATAATGAGGGAATTTTTCGAGCCAATGCAACCTTTTGAAACAGCTCACGCTCATAGGGAGAACCTTACCTGCTCCCTCTCAGCAGTAGAAATAAGCTTTTTAGATCGCACAGATGATAGAAGGGCACAAATGAATGCAAAATTAGAAAAGGAGCTACATAAGAGGACTTCAGTAGATAATTATGCTTCCGCTGAGAGGCAATTGCCCCGTCCACCCTGCCCCTTTGCCCCGTCCCATGCTGATTGAAACCGGTACCTGTGAGACGAAGACTTCCTTGAATGCTGATTGGATTTGGTAAATATGAAAGGAAATTGTACAATTGCATTGTGTTCTTTTTAGGTAACCAACTGCTGATTTTTGATAAGAGCCCTAGTTAGAAGTTTTCCAAATTAATGTTGCTAAATTGTTTTGCATGAAGTCCCACATGCCGAATGCTAATTTGAGGTTAGATGAGGATTCATCTGTTGCACGATGCAATTTGAGACCTTGTTATGCTGACCAATGTATGCTATTAGCTCATTACAGATTATAGTTTTAGTGGTTTGCATTGCTATTATCGAATGCATTATTGTTCAAATGCTGCATAGATTACATCTGTTTCGTCGTTATGGACAGCTATTAATGTTCATCTACATATATCATTTGGTGTTGAGACATGTTTATATTGTGCTAGCTTTGTTAATATAGGGAAATAAATTCACTAACTTTGCAATAAACTGGTGTGGTTATTCATGACCGAAAGGTCATGGTTTCGTCGAAATGTATTCTGGATTAATTGTGAAATGTTATGTTGATCAAGGCATTGCTTATGTTCGTTATTGATTATTGATTTGATTAAATTGATTATTCTCGGATGAGGAGAGCCCCACTAGGTCAAAAGATTCATCGGCCTAAGAGCGTTCAGATACAGGTAATTTATTAGGTCCGAAACGCTCTATCAAGGGCACCATGGATAATAGAACGCTAACTGGACTCCAATGCATGTCTACTGTTCAAAAATGTCTACGATTATTGGGTTTCACTGGGTGGCAGCCAAGCTTGAAATTGATTCTGCCATTCAGCAGGGCAAGTACAAAAAACATTTGGAATTACCCCAACTGTGCCATCCCATGTGCCAAAACTAAAAACAAAAGAATACTAATGTCATCTTGTTTGCCATGGGGATGGGTGGGTGGTGTACATCCCCTTAGCTACATCCCAGGGAGAGGCAGATTATTTGCTGAGGGGAATCACAGGCACATTCCCAAGAGGGATGCTCTGCCCAGAACAAAGCTTCCATAGTGTCTAATTCACTGGATTTCTTATTTGGGATTGTGTACGCGTTGCGATCACCTAGTAGGAGTCCACTTCGAGAGGTCAGCCCTGGAAAAGAGGAAATTGTCCCGTTTACAATGCTGTCTCTATGCTATTGAAATGTACTAAGGGAGAGTTACTCTCCCCCCACCCTTGGCACCAATCTAAAGTTAAACAAGATCGTGTAATTTGCATGGTCTGCTTTCACTTTTCTTGTATTGAAATCTGTGTACAGGTATTACAGTAAAATCAAAAATCATCAAACACGGGACAGGAAACAGTTCCCTTGCATCTTGACTTTTATTTTAGGTACTAAATAAAGATGGGTACTGTTGTGTATATTTTTCCTGTGAAATTTTTTGAAATTCCACAACAACGTTTCAAAATTATGCCTTTAAAACGAAATTTAGTTAGCCTGTATCTAGCGTGAAGGTTTTTAAGGCCAGAGCAAAAAGTCTAGCGAGATGCAGGCAGGAAGAGATTGTTCAAAGAAAAATGTCTTTTGGGAAGCTATTTTCTGAATGAATTTATGCATAATTGCGTAATGCAAAATTTCAGGTAATTAAGGGAATTATGCATAATACAAAGGTGCATAGATGATGGGCCTTTTTTCATGCACCCCCCCCTTACTGGCACCTAACGACACCATGGTTGTGCCCTATTTGCAATACAGCACACCATGGCGGTCGTTGGTACAATAGCATAAAAAATAGCGTCAATAATTTTGATGCTAGTGCAGCAAAGCACAGGGAGGCCCATTAAATATAATGGGTGCATCATTTAACGCCTGCTGTGAGCAGGGATTCAAAATGACAGAAAAAATGGTGCAGTGAAATGTAAATTTCACTGTTCCATTTTTTCGGGGCTCCCTGCACAAGAAAATCCCCCCCTTGTATACATTATGTAGGGTGCAGGCATAATGTGGCGCAAGGTGTTGGAAAGTGGGGCAATGCATGCATTGCACAACTTTGTAAATATGGTGTGGCAGAAAAGGCACCTCAGCGCTACCTTAGTGTCATAAAAATGACACAATGGCGCGCTAAGGTGACACAAGGGGCTTGTAAATATCCCCCAAAGTTCCTGAATTTCATTACCATCAATCAAATTACCCCTAGGTGTAGTCTCAAAGTTGTCAGCATTACCTGCCAGAAAACATCTAACAGCAGATTGCTAAGACTTTGAGGAGCATGCTTACAAGCCCCCTGTGCCTCCTTGTGCCACATTAGTGTCATTTTTTTAACGTGGCATTAATGAGCCATATGTCGCACGCATTGCAGCACTTTTTTAAACCACTTTTGCCACATTATGCCTGCACCAGGGGGCTGTTCCCTGTTAGGAGGCCCAGAAAAATGGCACAGTGAAATCTACAAGATTTCATTGTGCCATTTTTAGAGTAATTTTTAATGCCTGCATTAAGAGGCGTTAAAATGACGCTCCAATTGTATTCAATGGGCCACCCTTGACTTTGGTGGATTAGCACCATAGTTTGTGGCGCAAATCCACCAAAGCTCCACAATAGAATCAAAATATTTGATGCTACTGGTCTAACGTGCGCCGGGGTGCGCCTATTGTAAATACTGCTCACTCATGGTGTCGTTAGAGGGGTCGCAAGATGATGCGCCACTTTCTTGTACATATGCCCCGCGAGTTTGCTGAAAATAACAGAGCAAAAACAATACATTTCATGCAGTAGATTTCTTCTCGAAGTTCCCTTCTGAGTATTATGACGCAACCGACGAATTTCCTATTTATATTCTGCCCGAGCACAACACATGAAAGGAGCAGTTGCGATTGACGTATAGCGTTTCCTCTGCTTGCAGCACAAGTAACTTTTTTTCAGTTGAAACTCAAGTGAAATACTATTGATTTTGGCAGAGTGGCTAAAATGAGCTACTATCTTCTTGGTATCATCTGCCATAGTTTTACTGGCTTGGGAATCAATGGGCTTTGTCTCAGCAATTCCAAGAGAGGTGCGAGCCATGCTTGGCAGTATAATTCCAATTTATTGTTATGAAAACAGCTTTTTATCTTCCTGCATTAAGTAACTCATGTTCTTGCAATTTCTGTGAAAAGGAAAAGAATATAACCAAAAAGATCAACATCTGACATAATTCCACAGAGTGCGCTTGTAAGCAGCATGTCCTCCCTGAATAGGGGAGAAACATATCAGGAATGTGTTGCCATTGAATAAACAATTTATATTTTCCCTTTGCAGGAATGCCCATGAAATTAATGTATTGCCCCTCACTTGTTTATGTGTGCATGCATGTTCTGCCAAATAACTGGAATGCATACAATGATCTCAGTATGAAAAATCTCAACCTGTCAATGTGTCTTGAAATTTGTAAATAGCTCATATTCTCTACAAATGCAGCTAATGTTGCCAACTTAAATAGTTCTTGTAACCTGACTTACCTAATTGTGATTGCACTATAGCTAGGTAGCACCACCTTACCACCTACAGCCAGATTATGTAAACTTGTTTTCCTTACATAAAACTTAAATGACATAAAACAGAGGGGCATATATATAGTGACGCTCCAGTGGTGCTATGCACTACACCGTATTTACAAGGTGGCGCTAAGCTACTTTTTGTGGCTTAACGCCACCTTGTAAATACGGCCGCTTCAAATGCAGCACTTTGCATAGAAGGGGTGTGCAATGGGTGTTGCTGTGAGTGTGCCACAACAACACCTATTGCATTTTGACACTGCCCCAGATTTACAAGTTGTCATAAACCTGAGGCAGCGCCAAAATCCTACGCCACCCCAGTGGTGGCATTAGCACGGTGCAATCAGGAGAAATGCTTTAATTTCTCCTTGTTTTTTGCTCTTTGTATGTGTGCTGCATTCTGTGGCACACATAGAAAGAGCAAATTACCAAGGTGTTTCTTCCAGCACAAAAACAATCTCCCCCTCAATGCAGCCATCCTTGCACTACAGTGCAAGGGTTTGTGTGTTGGTGCACAGCAGCAAATTCAGCACCAATGCAGGGGGAAACACAGGGGTGCACTGTAATCCATTAAATACGGGACATCCCTGTTTTGTGAAAATGACGGTGTGTGATGCTGCCAAATTTGGTGCAGCAACGCTAACCGTCATTTTCTCTTAAATCTGGCCCTTAAAGTGACAAAGTTATGTGTTCTGTCGTGTGATTCCCCTTTTCTTGTATATTGTTTCTGGTGCCTGTGTTGTGTGTACGTGAGTGTGAGAGAGAGAGAGAGAGATAAACTGTCTTCCTTTCCCATCAGTGGGTGTAGGTGAGGCAATTAATACCTGGACCCTGACAAAAGACATACCTTACCTCCAGGTGGGGCCTATAATGGAATATACTCAGAGGCACTGGAACTTTGTGGCAGGAGAGGACCAAATTATGCAGCAAGGTTAACTTAATTATGCATATCATATAATCTAAGGTACACAATTTAGCACAGGTTTTATCTCAGTGTTATGTATTTCTTACACATTAACACTATCTGGGCATGTGTTTCGCCTCATTAGTACTACTTGAACACCCAAATACAGAAATAAACAATAGAAGGATGACCAGTCAACCCTGGTGAAGGGTCCTTGTGATCATTTTGAGTTAAAAACAAAACGTTTGTGCAGCAGGTGATGAATTATATGCAAGTGGTAACCTACATTATGATAGTAGTGCCAACCAGTTTAAAAAGAAACACTTGGGCCAGTGAACATACAGGGAAAAAGCAATGAATTTCAAGTCAAGTGTTAGACATGTCAGCGTTGAGGTGGTCTTCTCCAAACATTTTGCCTGCTTGCCTTCATTTTTGCTCAATTTGTTTTTGCTGGCCTTCGGACTCTGTGCACTCTACCAGCTAACCAGTCCTAACGTGCTTATGCTCTCTCCTCTAAACCTGTTTTTGAATGGCAATACCGAATTGGCATATTCAGTTTACTTGCAAGCCCCTAGTAAAGTGCACTATGTGCCCAGGTCCTGTAAAGTAAATAGTACTAGTTGACCTGCCGCATTACACTATCCACTTAAGAAGCCCTGTAAACCTGTCCTAGGCCTGCTATTGCAGCCTGAATGCAGTGTCACACTGCCATGTCAACTTGGCTCATAAAACCGCTTGCCAGGCCTTAAACATCCCTTTTATTACATTAAAATCATCCTTATTGTAGGCGCTAGATAGCTCGTAGGACAGGGTACTATGTAATTTTAAGGTGGGACATTTACCTCTCAGTTTTACGTGTCCTGGTAGTGAAAAACTCCCAAGTTTGTTTTCACTACTGTGAAGCCTACCCTTTCATATGATAACATTTCATTCCTTGTTACTTTCAATAAGCTGTAATTCTTGATTGAGAGGAGGTAAATCTGTCAAGAAATTGTAATGATAAATGATAAAGTCGGATTAATTATCAAAATGCACCTATTAGAAAGTTCACATTTTCCTGCTCCTAGACCTTTGTGCCTTCATCTGGCCTCTGATCACTTGTCTGGGGTGGGTGACAGCTGTATTCCCTCTGGATAGCATAAGAGAATGGGAGCTTCATTATGATTTGATGGTCCCTGATGGGCCAGCAGGACAGGATGGGAGGGAGGAGCTGGCTACAGCCTAACACACCTGAATAGGCTGTGTCCTGTCCTCACACAAAGGGCTGAAAACCCCTTCTAGTGAGTCTGGTACCAGGGCAGGAAGGGCAAGACCTCTGTCCATTTAACAGGCCAGTCTTGGAGGTCTCTCCCACTTCAAAGGCCAAACGTGGTTTAAGTACTGGACCTCTGACACCACCAACTCAGTACACTTCTTGACCTGTGGATACCCTGCCAATAAGAAGGACTACTGTGCTGCTACAAGGTATGCCACTCTACTGGACTGCTGCCCTTGAAGAACTGCTGCCTAGCTATGCTGACCTCCTTGCTTGGGTGAGAAGGACTGGACCTACATCTCTCCAACTCAGAATCCAGTGTGACTCCAAAGGCCAGCCAACAGGGCTCCTGATATAATTTGATTTGATTTGCCTCTTATAAAGCAATCTATTACTCCCAAAGGAATATCCTGGTGTTGTAATGGAACAGGAGTTATGAAAAGTAATATTACATAGACTGAGCTTATCCGCTTACTGAGTCAAGAATAGCCCCTTACAGAATATAAGAGTAGCAAAGGGAGTAGGGAATTGTGTAGATCCATGTTTTAAGATATTCTCTAAACAATGTATTGGACTTGATGAATCTCAGATGACCAGGGAGAGAATTCCAAGCTTTGGTCCCTAATACTGTGAAGGACTTTCCTCCTTTTGATTTAAGCCTACAATGAACTGGTCACAGTAGGTTAGCTTGTGAAGATCAAAGTACTCTTCTAGTGTGGTAGGATGAAATCTGCATGCAAGGAAATTTGGCCCCGTCTTTTTATAAGCTCTAAAAGTACACAAGAACATTTTAAACAATACTCTCTTATGTATAGGCAGCTTACGCAGGGTTTTAAGTGCAGCAGATGCTGATGTTTTCATAGGTAAGTTTATGCACTGCCCTAACTGCTGCATGTAGGACTACTTAAAGCTTTTCAAATACTTGCTTTGAAGAGCCCATGTAAAGGCTATTACAATAGTCCAACCTTGAAGTAATTAAAGTACATGCTACTGTTTTCCTAGCTGTGGAAGGCAGAAAGTCAAAGCATTTTTTTAAAGATTTTATAAGATTGAAACAGGATGCTGTGATAGTCATGGCATGTGGCATGAAGGATAACCAGGAATCAAACTTGACTCCCAGATTCCTAAACATCTCTAGCGCATTCATCATCGTCGGAGGAGTGTCATCTGGTCACCACAGTGAAGGGACAAAAACATTAGCCTTCCTGCGTACCATGATCTCCGTCTTTTCAGTGTTGCATTTTAAATGTTTTACCTGCACCCATTTAATAACTGCACTTGAACAGTTTTTAAAGTTGATTTCTGATACCAAAGACGATTTATCCAAGGAAAGAATCAATTCGGTATCATCTGCATAACAGATGTATCAATTCTGAAAGATATTGTAAGGGAAATCAGCGGTTCCATATAGATGTTAAACAATGCTGGGCTTAGAGAGGACCCTTGAGGGACACCACCAGCTACCATTGTTTCCTTTGCACTAAAAGGGCCTAATTTCACCATCTGTTTTCAGTTCAAGATTAAAGATCTTAACCAGAGATAGGCAGATCTTCCAATTCTTTAATTCGCTGAAGTAGGATTTCATGAGATATGGTATCAAATGGCTTCAAGAAATCTAAGAGGATCAACACATTCTTCCCTGCATCTAATGTTAGTTTTAATGTATCAGCAACCTCCAACAAAGCATATTCATTTGAATTCTTCGGGCGGAAACCTGGTGGAAGAGGATGGAGCACATTATTAATTTCAAGATAAGTATTCATTTGATGGTTGATTATTTTCTCTATGATTTTAATGAGGACTGGCAGAAGAGAGATTGGATGCAAGTTAGATATGGTTATGGATTTAACAAGAGGCTTTTTCTTAAGTGTTTTCACCACCACCACGTTCCAAGCTTTTGGCACTTCTTCTGAATTGACAGAATTATTCAGGATCTGATTGACTACTGGATCGCCAATGTCAGCCAATTGGTGTAGGATAGTGGGAGGACAAGGTTCATTAGAACAGCCCTAATTACATGGCAAGATGGCTTAACATGATTGGTCTAAAGAGTTTGGCTGAAATGTCAACAGTGTACTCACATTATTCACTGAGGCAATTTCAGTCCCTAAACTGATTGGGAGGGGAGCAGGTGGAACAAACTTTTTGCAAATTAATTGTTTTTTCAGTGAAATAAAGTAAAATCTCATCGTAGAGAGCTTGAGATGGAGTACTCTGGCTTTCCAATGCCCTGGGTCTGAGAAATAACTTTGTTGTTGGTCAGATTCAGTTAATTCAATTTGAGAAGGATAGTAGGTTCTTTTAGATTTCCTAATCTGTTCATAATGTGATTTTAAAGAGGCTCTAAACTTAACAAAGTCCTTGATCTTTATGGCCTCCCACCACTTTCTTTCTGATTGTTTACAGATCAGATGTTGCTCTCTCAGAACTGAATAATAGCAAGGAGCTTGAAGTCTAAGAGGCATAAAAGACTTCCAAGCAACCCAACTCTACTTTGCCTGTTGTGAGCCCCACCTGCCACCTGAGTCCTGCACCCTTGCCCAGAACTTCTGTTGCATGGATAAAACTGGCACATCACATTTGGAGCCAGTACTGCAGTGGTGTCTTTGACCCAAGGCCCGTACTTCCCTGTTGAGGACAGCCTCGATGAAGACGCCAAACTCCATATCTCAGTCACTATGGTCATCGGAATCAGCGCATTGCCTCAATGTCAACGCAACCTGCTCCTGTACCCGAACTCCATCGTATCTTGGCTCCAAACAATCACCACGGCTGCGTGGGGAACTTTGATGCATCTCTTTGACCGTGTGGGGAAAATCAACCTATCTACTCAATGGTGTGGTTGAGAACCACTGCAAGGTTTTTGCACTAGGATTTTAAGGTACTTTGGTTCAGTGGGCCCAAATGGGTCATTGTAACCAGCCCGCGATCCATTGCAGTTGGCTTAACATTTGACTTTGTCCCAGTCTGACATGACTCGATTTCCCGAGTTGGCGCTTTTGGCTTCTAAGAGCTTTTCTACAGTTAAAAAAAAAAGAAATCATAAATCAAGTTCTACTTATTTAATTTTCATCATTTTGGTGTTATATTACTTATTAAATTAAGTTATATTTGTCTAACCAGTTCTGGTATCTTTTTGTATGGTGTTTTCACAGTTTTAGAGTTTGAAGTGCTACACAAACACTTTACAGATTGCCTTTAAGTTAAGCCTGACCGCTCTGTGACTAGCACAGGTTTATTTGGTTGTTTCTGACTAATCTTGTCTAGGATTGTGGTTCCTTCTTGATCAGGGTGCATACATCTGAGAACCAGCAACCCAATTCTAAAAGCAAGGTACTTTCTATACTTTCAAAGTTAGGGGAATAAACCAACAATTAATCATTGATGGCCTTGCCTCAGTGGTGAGTGACAACCAGATAAACTGAACCAAGTTTATTTCAGTTTATGGCATGCCATGGCCACACTCTACTGTTTCTGACTGTGTTAGAAGGCACTCAGTAGAAAGATAATGAATTTCAAGCTACTTCTTAGTCAAGCATGTCTGTATCTGGACTGCGCCATGCATATTCATACATAAACACACATATCTATAGGCCCGAACAGAAAGAATGCCCTCATTACATACAGGTAATTTTCATTACTCCAAGTCATGCAAGTCCTTAACCTTGAGATACTTCTTCAATCCCTACCTGAAGCAAAAAGTTCCCACAAGAAGGCCCCTGTTACCCAGGAGCCACCTCAAAATGGAGGACCAATAATGCACTTCCTGTAATATACCACGCCAATGAGAAAGGCTAAAATATCAAACTGAAAACAATCAACCACCATGCCAGAGTGGGAGGGCGGGATGCAGGACTGCTTCAAGGAAGACCAGGAATCAGAATAATGAACATTTCTAGTAAGTAACCAAGGCATTTACCTCTTCATCCATATTCCTGGGTGAAGTCCCTAAACTTGAGGCACTACAAAAGCAAACTATTGATTATTTACAGACGCAATAGCTAAAAAAAACTCCAGTGCACCACTGAGTTGCCAAATAAAACTGTTTGTATTATTTTATACAAAAATAATGATCATACTCATACAAAACTAGCGGAAGTGACCTCCACCGCAAAAAGGACATGATTCCCAAACAATAATAAAAAATGGCCACCCAATTGCAAACAATTGCGTGAAACAAAATTGCGATGAGATTTCCAAGTAGCAGCGGCACACCCATCCTTCATGGAGGCTCCCCCAAAGACTGGCTAAGAGGTAGAAACTCCCCCAAGTCGAGCGACCTGCACCTGTGGAGGAGAGGGAGAACCTGAAACCTGAGAAGCTTTCATGATTGCAGACTTCATCCACCTAGAAATAGTAGAAGGTCAAGAATCCTCTGAACAGGGAAACTGAGTCAGAAAGTAGGGCCTAGCTTAAAGACAACCTTATTTGGAAAGAAACAGATAAAAGGAGAAAAGGGCAACAAGGCATGAATTTCCCACACCCGCCTTCTTGAACATACAGCCACCAGAAACACCACCTTCTCTTTCAAAAAATTGAAAGGAACCAAATCCAAATGGTTCAAATAGAGGACCAGTTGACACCTTGAGGACCAAAGGGAGATCCCAGGGAGGGACTGGAGAATGGGAAACCAGTCTGTGCAGAAAGAAGCCCCTAAGGAGGCAAGGTGTTAAAGGAGCAACCACAGAGAGCTCTTCCCCCAAGAAGGCCCGAATAGCTGCCCACTGGGCTCCAACAGTAGAAACTGCCAAGCCCAAAGTGTAGCCATCCTGTAGAAAGTAGAAAGTCCTTAATCATGCACAAGGTGTTGTATTCAACCCCCTACAATGACAACATTCATCAAAGTGCACCCAGTGACGATTGTAAGATCTGCAGGTTGAGGGTTCACAAGCCAACAGGATGGAATTAGCTGCAGTCTCTGAACATCCTTGAGCCAACAGAGGCACCCTTTCAGTAGCTAACCCACAGATTGAGCTGCTGTAGGGAGGATGGCACCAGGAGTGGTTGACTAAGGGGAGAGCAATAAAGAGGAAACACCCAAGAATGGCTCACCAACAACTGAAAGAGCAGAGGGAACCATGTTCTCCTCAAGCACCCATGGGCTACCGGAAGAATTTGAGTGTGGCTGGCCATTAACGTCTGCAACACTCTGTGTATAAAGGGAATGAGAGGGGAACAATACAGGAAACCCCCTGACCAGGGGATTAAAAGAGCATCTGTCACCTGGGCCCTCTGAGATGGAATCAATAAGCAGAAGTTGGGGAGTGTGGCATTGCTCTCTGTTGTAAATAGGTCCAACCATGGGTTCCTGAACCTCCAAAAAATCTCCTGAAACACCATGGAAGAGGGGCACAAAGAGACTGAAGATGGAAACCTCTGGCTGAGTTGGACTGCAGGCCCATGCTCCTTCCCGGGAAGGTAAAAAGCCATCAGATAGAGAAGTTTCTTCTCTGATGTTGTCTGTCTGTATAAACACACCCTGACCTCTGATTGATGGGAGGAAATTAAACAGATTGGCTCAAACTGCAGACAGTTCCTTCCAGTTGTGGAATGAAGGGACTCGTCCCTGTTCCCCACCCCCTGGGTGGTAAGGTTTCCCATGACTAACCACCATCGGAGTCTGCTGGCATCCTTGGAAATGATCACTGTGGGGCAGACAAAACCTATTTCCCTGGTTGAGGTTGTCTGGGTTCATCCACCACTGCATGTATTGCCAGACCTGATAAGTGATGGGAAGCTGTGCCTCAAAGACCTGAGACATTGGACTCCTGTGTCAGAGAATGTGATGCACAGTAGGGTACAGATGCAGGTGGCTCCAAGGGACCATTCCCAAAGTAGATGTCATCTCTCTCTGACTCTTCAGCCACAGTCTAAATGGAGAGGATGGAAGTGGCAAAAGAACTGCAAGGTGCCCCATTGGTTTGTCTCTTTGTGCAGGAGCCAGTCCTCCCAAGTCCATTTTGAATAGAGCTCTAATAAACTGAAGAGGCAGGGATGGTTGTAGGTGAAACTTGGTAGTTGAGCAGACACCCATGAGTGCACAATAGGACCCCCACCTCCTTGACGTCCTGAAAAACCCTTGAAGAGAAAAGAAAATGCAAATAACTAATAATCAAGATAAGGGAACACCACAATACCTTGAGAATATAAAATACTTATTAGTGAAGCTAGAAGTTTGATGAAAGTTCTAGGAGCTTATGCCAAACCAAATGAGAAAGACTAAAACTGGTAATGCTGGCCATTCACTGAAAACCTGGAGCGTGGAAATGCAACATATCCAAAGATGCCAGAAACTGCCCCTTTGTCAACAGAGGAAAGATACTTTGCAGGATGACCACCTAGAATGTCTGAGGAACAAAGAAACACTTCACTGCTTTGAAGTCCAACACAGACTGGAAGTGCCTGCCTTCTGCACCAGGAAGAGAATAGCATTAAATCTGTGCCCTGAGGGACCTGCACAATCACCTGTTTGCTCAGATGTTGCTGAATTCCATTCAAAAGATTAAGATGATGGATTGGATCCCCTGGAAGGGGGCTTCCCTAGAAAACCTTCCTGGGACTTCTGAAAACTCCAAGTGATACCCCATGGAAACTACTTGTAACACCCTGGCATCTGTCTTACTTACAGTTCATGAGTCATATGAGAGAAAAAAAATCGCCATCCCACAGTTGGAGGAATTAGGCTGGAGCTCTGCATTACAAGCATCACGCAGAGTGGACCAAATTCGTCCAACTCAGTAGATTGTATCGCCCACTCCTATGATGAACCCAGGTAGTCATGTTTTGGAGGGCTGAGAGTTGGCCACAGAGGAAGAGGATTGAAACTGGGATGTGTCGATATTCTGGTGCTCCAACCATGACCCCTACCTTGGGAGGGCTGGGATGAACCTTTTGCTAACCTAGAAGGAAAGGCTCTCTCAAATGCAAAACCTTTAACTTTATGAAATGGAAGGACAGGTGCAAGCAATTTCTTGCTCTCTACAGATTTCTTAATCATGTCAAAGGGCAGATTGATCAAAGTAGCTTTTTGAGCAGTGTTTATATTTGGATTGCTTATCCACAAATGCTAACGGGCAGCTATAGCAGTCCCCGAAGTAGCTCCTGAAGCACACACATTGCCGAAGGGCAAATCAGATGAGATCATTATGTAAGAGCACAGTCTTGAGCTCCACCTGTTGATAATTGGCCAAAAAAACATACTCTTCAGCTGATGTGCTTTTTGAGAGAAGACTCAAGTTTTCTCTTGGATGTTGCAGTAGCTCTGCCAGATCAGACCCCTGAGCGACCTCTGACCTCTTTTAGGTCTAGAGCTCGCCCCCCACGTCCGCAGCACCAACCTGCTGTCTCCTGCCTCTGACCCCCGCCCACTCTGCTGCTAGCGTGTTCGAGGCCCTCCTCCACCCGCAGGCATCCTCCTGCGCCTCATCCCTGGTGTCTAGTGGGCTCTAGTAAGCTTCACTTGACCCGTGTGCCGCTTTCCGCCGTCCTGTAAGTGTTTTTCTAATTTTTCAGCGCCTTGCCTCTTTGCGCTTCTGCCCCCGTCGTGCCCCTTCTGTTTGTGCCACTTTTCGCCGTCCTGTAAGTGCGTTTTTACTGTTTTCAAGCGCCTCGCCTCCTGCGCATCTGCCCCGTTGTGCCCCTCTGATTGCTGTTTCCCCGATTGTATACTGTGCCATTAGTGTATTTCTGTGACTGTTTTCAAATTGTGACTGTTTTTTAAAATTGTGCCCGACTTTTTTTGCCTTGTTTTTCGTGTTTTCGCCTCTTGTGCGCTCCCCCTTGCTCTCCGCTCCCTGCCGCTGCCTCCCTGCGGCCCCGCCCCCCTCGCGCCCCCATTCGCCGCTCCCTCTCGCCTCCCGCCTCCCAGCTGCTCCTCCCTCCCCCCTCCCTTCTTAATGGCTGGCGCTGCGCGTCGCGAGTGAGCGACCTCTGACCTGTTTTAGGTCTAGAGCTCGCCCCCCACGTCCGCAGCACCAACCTGCTGTCTCCTGCCTCTGACCCCCGCCCACGCTGCTGCTAGCGTGTTCGAGGCCCTCCTCCACCCGCAGGCATCCTCCTGCGCCCCATCCCTGGTGTCTAGTGGGATCTAGTAAGCTTCACTTGACCCGTGTGCCGCTTTCCGCCGTCCTGTAAGTGTTTTTCTCATTTTTCAGCGCCTTGCCTCCTTGCGCTTCTGCCCCCGTCGTGCCCCTTCTGTTTGTGCCACTTTTCGCCGTCCTATAAGTGCGTTTTTACTGTTTTCAAGCGCCTCGCCTCCTGCGCATCTGCCCCCGTTGTGCCCCTCTGATTGCTGTTTCCCCGATTGTATACTGTGCCATTAGTGGATTACTGTGACTGTTTTCAAATTGTGACTGTTTTTTAAAATTGTGCCCGACTTTTGCCTTGTGTTTCGTGTTTTCACCCCTTGTGCGCTCCCCCTTGCTCTCCGCTCCCTGCCGCTGCCTCCCTGCGGCCCCGCCCCCCTCGTGCCCCCATTCGCCGCTCCCTCCCGCCTCCCAGCTGCTCCTCCCACCCCCCTCCCTTCTTAATGGCTGGCGCTGCGCGTCCGGGCCGCTGGCGCGCCAGAGGCGCGCCAGGGGCAAGCCTGTCTGCGCCCGTCCGCGCCTGGACCGCGCCCAGCGCCACCCCCCCTGGTCCTCACGCCCCTGCACCTCCTGCTTCCGATACTCGGCCCGCGAACTCCTCGCCCTCAACCCTGGCTCCTCCACAGAGTGCTTCCTGGCCACCCCGAAGCACACCAAAGGACCTTTTTCCTGCCGCTCCTGCAACAGAACAACGAAGCCAGCAACAACCAACACAAACCACCTGCACTGCATCCTCCTCAACACATGCTCCGCACTAAAACACGCCATCGAGCTCTGGGACTTGCTCGACACCACCGCCCCAGACGTGGCCTTCCTGACCGAAACTGGTGGAACGACTCTTCGGCCCTTGACATCGCCATCGCCATACCTGACGGATACAAGATCACCAGAAGAGATCGCACCAACGGAGTCGGCGGAGGGATATCCATCGCCCACAAATCTACCCTCAAGATCCACACCCACATGGACGACACCCTCAAGACAGCCGAACACCTCCACTTCCAGATTCACACGGACCCCAACACTACCCTCAGAGGAACCCTCATATACCGCCCTCCAGGACCAAGAGCCCCCTTCAGCTACACCGTCTCCGACCTCGCAAGCACACACGCCCTCGCCTCTCCAGACTACATCCTCCTGGGAGACCTAAACTTCCACCTGGAAAACAACAACGACACCAACACCGCATCACTGACCACCAACCTCTTCAACCTCGGACTCCGTCAACTGGTCAACACTCCCACCCACATCGCCGGACACACGCTTGACCCACTCTTCACCTCAAGCAACCACATCTCTTTCAGCCACACCTCCGAACTCCACTGGACCGACCATCACTGCGTCCACTTCACCTTCAAGAAAAACACCGAACACCACCGCATCCCTCTACCGCCTCACCGCCGCTGGGGAAAAGTCACCGAAGACCAACTAACCAGCACACTCACCAAATACCCACCACCCGAACCCACCGACCCGAGCACCGCCGCCATCAACCTCCATCAATGGATCCTCAACTGCGCCAACACCTTAGATCCACTCAAGAAACCCACCGCCAACCAAGAAAAGAAAAAAACAGCCTGGTTCACAGACGAACTGACCACCTCCGAACGCACCTGCCAGAAACTCAAGAAGAAATTGATCCTCGAGCGCACACCCGACAACCTTGCTACCCTCAAGGACGTCAACCGTGAACACCACCAACGGATCCGACTCGCCAAGCGCGCCCACTTCTCAGAACGCCTCAACAACAACGCCCACGACTGCAAAGAACTCTTCTGCATCGTGAAGGAACTCTCCAACCCTAACGCCAATGTCAACGACGTCCCTCCCTCCCAGAAACTCTGCGACGATCTCTCCACCTTCTTCCACCAGAAAATTGCAGCCATCCACGACAGCTTCAACACCGCACCTCCGCCAGACCCCACCCCGACGACTCCTCCAACGCCTGCCGCCTCACCACCTGGACCCAAGTAGACGACACCGAAACCCTAACAACCATGAATTCCATCCACTCAGGCTCTCCCACGGACCCGTGCCCACATCACGTATTCAACAAAGCCGACGCCACCATCGCCCCCAAACTCCGCAAGATCATCAACCTCTCCTTCAACACCGCCACCTTCCCGGACAGCTGGAAGCACGCAGAAATCCAACCCCTCCTCAAGAAACCCAAGGCTGACCCCAACGATCTCAAAAACTTCCGACCGATCTCTCTCCTCCCTTTTCCAGCGAAAGTCATCGAGAAGATTGTCAACGCACAGCTCGCCCACTTCCTAGAAGACAACTCCATCCTAGACCCCTCACAATCTGGATTCAGACGAAAGCACAGCACTGAGACCGCACTCCTCGCCGCCACAGATGACATCAGACAACAAATGGACAACGGCGAAACCTCAGCCCTCATCCTCCTCGACCTATCAGCCGCTTTCGACACAGTCTGCCACCGCACCCTGCTAACCCGTCTCCACGAAGCCGGCATCCAAGACAAAGCCCTCAACTGGATCTCATCCTTCCTCGCCGACAGAACCCAGAGAGTCCGAGTCTCACCCTTCCGCTCCAAAGCCACCAACCTCATCTGCGGCGTCCCCCAAGGCTCCTCTCTTAGCCCAACGTTGTTCAACGTCTACATGGCCCACCTCGCACAACTGGCCCATCAACACAACCTTAGCATCATCTCCTACGCCGACGACACCCAGCTCGTCCTCTCCCTGACCAAAGATCCGCTCACCGCCAAAACCAACCTCCACGAGGGACTAAAATCCATCGCCGAGTGGATGAGCAACAGCCGCCTGAAGCTCAACTCCGACAAGACGGAAGTCCTCACCCTCGGACGCTCCCCCTCGGCCTGGAACGACTCCTGGTGGCCCACCGCCCTCGGACCCCCACCCACCCCAGCCAGCCACGTACGAAACCTCGGCTTCGTCCTCGACTATGCTCTCACCATGTCCAAACAGATCAACGCCGTCTCCTCCTCTTGTTTCAACACCCTCCGCATGCTCCGCAGGATCTTCAAGTGGATTCCAACAGGAACCAGGAAGACGGTGACTCAAGCCCTCGTCAGTAGCAGACTTGACTACGGCAACGCACTCTACACAGGCATCCCAACGAAAGACATCAAACGACTCCAACGCATCCAGAACGCATCCGCCCGCCTGATCCTCGACATACCCCGCCGATGTCACATCTCCCCCCACCTGAAGGACCTCCACTGGCTCCCTGTGGAAAAAAGGATCACCTTCAAACTCCTCACCCACGCACACAAGGCACTACACAACACCGGACCCACCTACCTGAACACCAGACTCAACTTCTACGTCCCCACACGTCAACTCCGCTCTGCCAACCTCGCCCTCGCCTTCGTCCCCCGAATCCAGCGCAAGACCTCTGGCGGCAGATCCTTCTCCTTCCTCGCCGCCAAGACCTGGAACTCTCTCCCCACCTCTCTACGCCAGACCCAGGACCTCCTCACCTTCAGGAGACTCCTCAAGACATGGCTCTTCGAACGCTAGCAGCACCCTGCCCCCTCCCCAGCGCCTCGAAACCCTGTCGGGTACATAGCGCGCTTTATAAATTCACTGATTGATTAATTGATTGAACACAATGGCCCCTTTGGTTCTCCTCCTCAGAATCCCCTTCAGGAGCATACAGATTTTGCCTGGGGCCTTACGTAGTGGTTGCCTCCCTCAGGCTTTAAAGACTGCCTCTACCAAAGCTTCAATCATGGCCTGCAATAACTGTAATGAATGTTGATAAGAGGTACCAGCATCTTCCTCTGAGGGCTCCATAATAGCATTAGTCACAACGCATCCAGAGAGGCCTTGAAATAACCACCTTAATGCTTAGTAGGAGGAAAAATAAGGCCATGTTACTTTTAGATGCCTCTCGCCTCAAGGACTGCTTTGCCAGTACCGGTGATAGGAAAACAGCAAGTGTGTCTACTGTAACAGGGCAAAAATACATATAGGTTTGACCTAGCATGCAGAGTTCCCAAGCCCCGGCCACTATTGCAGAGCGATAAGGGTGGGAACTCTACCCATGATAAATACAGTGCCACACTTTAAGTCCCCAAGTCTATTGCAGAGCAATCTGGGCAGAGAACACCGATCAGGGAAATGCTGTGCAGAAAAGCGCTGTCAGAGCTCAGCCCCACCAGCTTCGAATACAGTAATGCTGCATTGAACTGTGCGGACATACCTGTGCCCTGTTAAAGCAGGGTGAATGGGCTAAAACAAGTAGGAAACAGGGGTGGCTCCTCCATTAGGGTGAAGGAGGGTTGCCAACCTGCCAGCAGCTGCAAACCTTTTACCAAAGAACAATAATAAACTGTGTTTGCCATTGTTTTTTTGGTAAAAGGGTGGTGCCAAGGGATGACAAGCTCAGCACTCCCCCTCATAGCGCATGTGTGTTTGGCCGCCCGTCTCAGGCTGGCCAAACACTCATGCGCAGTAGGCTCACTCCAGCCCAGCAACACAGATGAAGGACTGGAGAGAGGGCTCCCAGTCTGCTTGGGAGTCCCCTGGCTGGGTGCTCCCAGCCAATCCTGGTGCTGCTTTGAGCAGCGTCAGGATTGGCTGCAGGGCAGGCTGGGAGCCTATGCCTGCAGTGAGGAGACAGAGGAGCGGACAGGCGCATGGACTTAAGGTGTTTTTAAAAATGATTTTTAATTTTATTTTAATTTCCCCCGTGCGCCAGCCCGCCCCTTCTGCTTGCCTCAAGCCTCTCCAGGTAATAAAAACACAAGGTTGCTGAGAATGGCACCCCCAAAAAACAAACTTAAATATAAAAAAAATATAAATGCAACACGCTATCGTAGGGTTTAAAGACAGAAAAATAGAAACAGGAAGTGTTTCATTGGTTCTTACCTTTTTTGGTGGCTCCTGGATAACAGGGACCATCCTGGGGGAATTGTTTGCTCCAGCTGGGGAATTTGTTCTGTCAGAAAGGAGAAGTATTTCAAGAACTACAACCAGGAAGACGATCGAGGAGATCATGTATGAAATAGTAAATTCAGTACTCCTATGAAAATTTATAGAAATTCTACAGTCTGAAAGAAAAGCTGCCACTGTGCCAGCTTGAAGGAATCATTTCTAATTCATTGAAGCTCATAGAGTACTGCCTTGGTTACTTACCAGTAAACTGAGAGAGTTGCATGTTCTAAAGAGTAGTCTTGAAAGGTTTTGCATATTTTCAATTATCTGCAGTTGGGAGCATTGTGTAAAATTGTGTACTTGAACAAGTCCTTCAGGTTGGTACAATTGTACTTGTATGTTTTTGTTAGAAAATGGGTTATTGGTAAGGGCAGGTAGGTACCTACACTTAGCAATAGGCCACCAACGTCCACCTAGGTCCAGTTAGGTCTCAGTAAATTAAACCCAGCTCAACCCTTGGGAGCTTGGCAACGAGCGTCAAGGCTTAACTTAGGAGACAGAGGGCCTGATTCTAATGTTGGCGGGCGGCAGGAGCCGCCCGCCAAGCTACCGCCGCTGAATGACCGCACCACGGTCAAAAGACCGCGGCGGCCATTTAGATATTTCCTCTGGGCCGGCGGGCACTCTCCAAAAGAGCGCCCGCCGGCCCAGAGGAAATGCCCCTGCAACGAGGACGCCGGCTCAGAATTGAGCCGGCGGAGTTGCAGGGGTGCGACGGGTGCAGTTTGCACCCATCGCGTATTTCAGTGTCTGCTTAGCAGACACTGAAATACTTTGCGGGGCCCTCTTACGGGGGCCCCTGCCGTGCCCATGCCATTAGCATGGGCACGGCAGGGGCCCCCAGGGGCCCCGCGGCACCCCCTACCGCCATCCTGTTCCTGGCAGGCGAACCGCCAGGAACAGGATGGCGGTAGGGGGTGTCAGAATCCCCCATGGCGGCGCAGCAAGCTGCGCCGCCATGGGGGATTCAAAGGGCAGCGGTAAACCGGCGGGAGACCGCCGGTTTGCCTCTTCTGACCGCGGCCGAAGCGCCGCGGTCAGAATGCCCTGCGGGGCACCGCCGGCCTGTCGGCGGTGCTCCCGCCGACCCTGGCCCCGGCGGTCTTAGACCGCCGGGGTCAGAATGACCCCCAGAGTGTAAAGAATTCAAATATCACAAAACAGTAATTAAATAAAACACAGGAAACAGTTTAAAAGTCCAAAACCAATTGATAAAAATAGATTATATTTTTATCTTTAAAATGACACGAAAACTAATAAAATCGGATAAGGGGAACCGGAGGTATGAATTTTTAAAGAATTGTTGTTTTTTAGCACCTAGAAACAAAAAGTGCCAATCGGGTCATCTGGTTGCACCTCGACCGGGGCAAAGTCAAAATTTAAGGCCGACCGCGATGGAGCCTGGCTCGGCTACAGGGCGCGGGAGGCCTCGGTCAAAAGTTTACCTTCGCACTTAGTCGTTTTTCTGAAGATTTTCTTCAGCGGGACGAACCTGCCAGTCCAATCCGACCTCCTGGAGCCCTTCTCCGAAGACGCGTCGTGGGAATCCGTGGTGGAGATTTTTACCTGCGGACGTAGTCATTTTTTTTAGGTGAAAATCCTTCGACCGGGGTAAACCTGGATCTTGATCCGATGTCCTTGGAGCCCTCCTCGGATATGCTGGCTGGGAGGTCCCGGTCAACTTTGTACATTCAGACATAGGCGGTCATTCCGACCCTGGTGGTCATGGACCGCCAGGGCCGGGGACCGCGGGAGCACCGCCAACAGGCTGGTGGTGCTCCCAAGGGCATTCTGACCGCGGCGGTACAGGCGCGGTCAGAAACGGAAAACCGGCGGTGTACCGCCGGTTTTCTGCTGCCCTGGGGAATTCTCCATGGCGGCGCAGCTTGCTGCGCCGCCATGGGGATTCCGACCCCCATACCGCCATCTGATGGCGGTATGGGGTGTCGTGGGGCCCCTGGGCACTGCAGGGGCCCCCGTAACAGGGCCCCACTGAGAATTTCAGTGTCTGCATAGCAGACACTGAAATTCGCGACGGGTGCAACTGCACCCGTCGCACCCTTTCCACTCCGCCGGCTCCATTCGGAGCCGGCATCCTCGTGGAAAGGGGTTTCCCGCTGGGCGGGCGGGCGGCCTTCTGGGTCGCCCGCCCGCCCAGCGGGAAACACAGAATAACCGCGGCGGTCTTTTGACCGCGCAGCGGTATTCTGGCGGCTCCCGCCGGCACCGCGGTTACCGCGGCCGGCGGGAGTCAGAATGACCCCCTTAGTCTCTTTTTTGGAGATTTTCTTCAACGGGACAAACCTGCAAATCAGGCCGGGTCACGGTTGAGGCAAGCCGGCTAGAGTTGCTGTGGCGGGTCGGTCCCTCTATGGAGCTTTTTTTTCAAAAGTTCTCCAAACTTTTCCAAACTTCTGGGTCTTCTCCCAGATGTTCTTTTAAGGATCTTTTGGGGTCCACAGCTCACCCCAAGGGTCTAGAAGCTCTGAGATGATCCTTGGGGGGTGTGGACTACAACTCCCAGAATGCACCTGGCGCAAACTCCTTTTTGGCCACTGGGCAGTGGTCAGCTGGTTGATTTCTTCAGGAGTTGGTGCAGGGGACGACTCTGGTTAGCAATTTTTCACCTGTAGCAAACAAGTAGTCCCTCCTTGAACCAGGTGAAGCCAGGCAAAGTCCTTATTGTGGTGAAGCCCAAGTGTGCAGCTGGTGCAGTCCTTCAGAGTGCAGGTTCCAGGTGAAGGCCAGGGGTCCAGCAGGGCAGCCCTTCTTCTCATTTGGTTCTTCCTTGTTGGAATCTGATGGGGATCTGAGGTGTGGGTGCAGGTCTACCAGTTTTATCCTTGCTCCTGGGTGAAAAACAGGGGGGGTCCTGATTCTCCAATCAGGTGCAGGATCCTTCCCCCTGTGATGACCACTTCCTGGGAAGTGTGGCAAAATTCAATCCCAGGAGGCAACATTCTTCAAAAATCCATCACGGCTGAAAATGATTTTTGGAGGTTACATCTGGCTGAGCCTACCCGCTGGTGTGGCTAAAAATCATAAACACACCCCTCTCCTGCCCTCTCCTATTCTAATCAAGGGGGCACCTAGTTGTCTGGGGTTGCAGGATGTGGGGGTGTTGCTGGGTTGCTCCAAATGTCCTTCTCTGCCTTTGAAAACCAGTTTGGCAGCCCTCCCCCTCCTGCCTCACCATCTGCTGAGAGAAAATCCCCTCCCACAGGCACATCTCTTTGTGTGAAGCCAGGCTACTTCACACCTTATCAAGACAGCCTGGCCAGGCTGCCAGAGGCTGGCCAATCAGAGCACAGCAGCAAAGACAATGTAGGGCAGAAATGGGCAACTTTTCAGGTAAAGTTTAAAACTCTTTACCTGAACAAGTTATATTAAATCCAACAACTGGAAGTTGTGGGATTTATTATAACAATTAATTTGATACCAAACTCTTTGTATCTGTCATTTAAGGGGACTTTAAAAATTAAAATAAAGTCTCCCCATTCTAGCCTATGACAGCCATTCACCACAATGAGGGAAAAACGAATTTGGCAGTTTTTACCTCACCAGGGCTTATAAAACTACTTTTATAAGGTCCCTGCTTATAGTAACATGGCACCCAGCCCTAGGGGCACATAGGGCACACCTTAGGGGTGACTTATATGTACAAATAAGGAAGTTTAAGACTTTGGAACTACTTTTAATTCCAAAGTCGAATTTGCATATAACTTTAATTTAAAAGCAGCCAGCAAGGCAGGCCTGCCTTTAAAGTGACACTGGGCACCTCAGCAGTGCACCTACCTATGCTGTGGTCTCTGAACCTACACGCCCTCCCATATACTAGGGAGTTATAGGTGGGTTAACTTAGCCAATTATAATTAGCCTAATTTGCATATCCAATTTACACAGAGCATTGGCCCTGAGACTGGTAAGCAGTACCGAGGGCACAGCCAAGAGTCAGTAACCACCGGTACCTGTCCAAAAAGTGTGGGGGTGATCAGGGCAGAAAAGAGGTCTTTCCAACAGTTTTTATTTTACGTTTTCTAATGGATAATATAGGTCCTAGGGCCAGATGTAGCAACAAACCAAATTGCGAGTTGCAATTTGCGAGTCCATCCGACTCGCAAATTGCAACTCGCAATTTGGTATGCAGTACGGTGTCTCAGACACCGACTGCGACTCGCTATGGGGTCGCAATGACCCACCTCATGAATATTCATGAGGTGGGTCGCAAATTGCGGCCCCATAGCGAGTATAGGCACTCGCAAACATGGAGGCCTGCTGTCGTCAGCAGACCTCCATGTTCGTGACTGCTTTTAAATAAAGCAGTTTTTTTTTTTTTAAGTGTAGCCCGTTTTCCTTACAGGAAAACGAGCTGCACTTAAAAAAAAAACGAAACCTTTAGTTTCGGTATTTTTTCAGGGCAGGGAGTGGTCCCTGGGACCACTCCCTGCCCTGAAAAAATATTTTTGGGTCCAGTCACAAACTGGAAGGGGTCCCATGGGGACCCCTTCCAATTTGCGAGTGGGTTACCATCCACTTGAAGTGGATGGTAACTGGGATGCCATTTGCGACCGCGTACGCGGTCGCAAATGGTATTGCATCCCACTGCGAGTCGCAAATAGGAAGGGAACACCCCTTCCTATTTGAGAGTCGGAAATGCATTTTGTGAGTCGGTTCCGACTCGCAAAATGCATTTCTGCATAGGAAACTGCGTTTTGCGACTCGCAAACGGCAAATTTTGCCGTTTGCGAGTCGCAAACAGTTTCCTACATCTGGCCCCTAATGCTGTAACACATTCAACTATGCCCTGCCAAATATTTTGGGTATTAATTTTCCATTCTCACCCAGCGAACATGTTTACAACTCACACAAACACATCTTTGACTTTTCCTAGAAGAAGCAGGTCATGGAAATGTTTATGAGTAAACCTATTTTTGATTGTCTGTAAACTTTTAGGACATCCTTGCCTTGCCACAGTCACTCACCTCACTGGGAGAAGAATTTGCATATGCGTGATAATGCACCATACTAGTGAAATAATATGCATGTGTTTTTCTCTTAGAAGCTGCAAGTTTACAGTTTGTGAATTTCTCCTTTTGAGTGCAAAAGGCTTTGTGAAACTGGTCCATAATAAACACATTTGCAACCCTATTTAAAGAGGGAAGGTGGCTACTTGTATTTAGACCTCGGGCCAAAATGACAAAAATTGAAGGGGACAATGCTTAATTTGTAAATAAAAAAGTTCTGCTGCCCAAAGCCCTCCTCTTAAACACGCGGCTGCTGCATTTAATGTGCAAACCCGGAATACTGAGGCAGCGTAATCCTGAAGCCATCTCGGGCCTCTTTAATACATTTACAGCCACTCCCTGCCCCTTCAGCTCACTCTTGCAGCTTTCTGCCTTAGTGACGCTTTTTCTGTTTTCTCTTCCTCTGTCTTTCCCATATGTGTCTTTTTCTCCCAGCAAACGCTTGAGGCAGAAGTATAAGCGCCGGCCCTCAAAAATAGGTGCTGGTGCTCAGCACCAGATACAACAAGCACAAATCAAGCACTGGAAGGGCAGCAGGAGCAGGTTACTTGTAACAGGTTTCCTTCTGAATGTATTGAAAATGGTCCACGATTCTCCAATACAATTTTCTTAAAAGTGCAAAATGTTGGTTTTTTATGTCTTGCCCTATTCATTGCTACTATGTCACTAATGTGTGCTCCTTTTCAGCTGAATGTCTCTTTGGATGTTCTCCTGGAATTTTTATTGGATCTTTCCTGCTCCTTCATTTCATAGCGATCATGGGCCCAAACTTAAAAGGGCCTACCACCTCCTTTCACCATGTTAGCACCATTTTTTATCACACTAATGTAGCTCAATGTAGCAAAATTTGCAATGCCAGATTTACATTGTGGTGCAATGCATGCATTACGCCACTTTGTAAACCTCTGTGCCACATTATGCCTGCACCAGGCATAACGTATGCAAGTGGGGCATTCCCTCATTAGGTGGACTGCTAAAATGGCACAGTGGAATCTAAGAGATTCCACAGTGCCATTTTTAGCAGCTTTTTATAATGCCTGCACAGAGCAGTTGTTACAAAGGGGCACACCATTATTTATAATGGGCCCCTATGTACCTTGCATGACTAGCTCCTAAATGTTTGGCGCTAATCCTGTAATGTACTACAATAGCGTCAAAAATTTTGACTCTATTGTCCCTAACCTGAGCCATGGAGTGATGTACGTTTAATACAGTGCACAAATGGTGGTATTAGGGGGGGCACTGATGGGTGCAAGAAACGTGGTGCTGCATATAATGCAGAGCCACTTTTCTTTCATTTGAAATACACTTGAAAGGTTCCCGATGTCTCCTATAACCCCCTCACTGCCAGGCCTTTTCCCCCTCCTGTGCCGAGCATTTTTTTGGCTATTTGGGGCAGTTCACGCTTAGGCCCTCATAACTTTTTGTTCACATAAGCTACCCATGCCAAATTTGCGTCCTTTTTTTCCCAACATCCTAGGGATTCTAGAGGTACCCAGACTTTTTGGGTTCCCCTGAAGGAGACAAAGAAATTATCCAAAATACAGTGTAAATGTTTTTTTTTTTTTTTTAAATGGGAAAAAAGGGCTGCAGAAAGCAGCTTGTGGTTTTTTACCTGAAAATGGCATCAACAAAGGGTTTGCGGTGGCAAGATCAACATCTTCCCAGCTTTCAGGAACAGGCAGACTTGAAATGGAAAACCCAATTTTTTAATACAATTTTGACATTTTACTGGGACATACCCCATTTTCACTATTTTTTGTGCTTTCAGCCTCCTTCCATTTAATGACCAAAATGGGTGAGAAACCAATGCTGGATCCCAGAACGCTAAACATTTCTGAAAAGTAAACAAAATTCTGAATTCAGCAAGGGGTCATTTGTGTAGATCCTACTAGTGTTTCCTACAGAAAATAACAGCTGAAATAAAACATTATTGAAATTGAGGTGAAAAAAACAGCCATTTTTCTCCACGTTTTACTCTGTAACTTTTTCCTGCGATCTGTTCTGGAATCTGACAGGAGCCACAAATGTCCTTCGACCCAGCGTTCCCCCAAGTCTCCCGATAAAAATGGTACCTCACTTGTGTGGGTAGGCCTAGCGCCCACGAAAGGAAATGGCCCAAAACACAACATGGACACATCACATTTTTCATAGAAAACAGAGGTGTTTTTTTCAAAGTGCCTACCTGTGGATTTTGGCCTCTAGCTCAGCCGGCACCTGTAGAAACCTAGCAAACCAGCACATTTTTGAAAACTAGACACCTGGGGGAATCCAAGATGGGGTGACTTGTGGGGCTCTGACCAGGTTCTGTTACCCAGAATCCTTTGGAAACCTCAACGTTTGGCCAAAAAAACACTTTTTCCTCACATTTCGGTGACAGAAAGTTCTGGTTATTTACAAAGTGCCTACCTGTGGATTTTGGCCTCTAGCTCAGCCGGCACCTGGGGAAACCTAGCAAACCAGCACATTTTTGAAAACTAGACACCTAGGGGAATACAAGATGGGGTGACTTGTGGGGCTCTGACCAGGTTCTGTTACCCAGAATCCTTTGCACACCTCAAAATTTGGCACAAAAAACACTTTTTCCTCACATTTCGGCGACAGAAAGTTCTGGAATCTGACAGGAGCCACAAATTTCCTTCCACCCAGCGTTCCCCCAAGTCTCCCAATATAAATGGTACTTCACTTGTGTGGGTAGGCCTAGCGTCCACGAAAGGAAATGGCCCAAAACACAACGTGGACACATCACATTTTTTCACAGAAAACAGAGGTGTTTTTTGACAAAGTGCCTACCTGTGGATTTTGGTCTCTAGCTCAGCAGGCACCTGGGGAAACCTAGAAAACCAGTGCATTTCTGAAAACTAGACACCTACGGGAATCCAAGATGGGGTGACTTGTGGGGCTCTGACCAGGTTCTGTTACCCAGAATCCTTTGCACACCTCAAAATATGGCCAAAAAAACACTTTTTCCTCACATTTCGGCGACAGAAAGTTCTGGAATCTACCAGGAGCCAAAAATTTCCTTCCACCCAGCGTTCCCCCAAGTCTCCTGATAAAAATGGTGCCTCACTTGTGTGGGTAGGCCTAGCGCCCACGGAAGGAAATGGCCCAAAACACAACGTGGACACATCATATTTTTTCACAGAAAACAGAGTTTTTTTTTACAAAGTGCCTACCTGTGGATTTTGGCCTCTAGCTCAGCCGGCACCTGGGGAAACCTAGCAAACCAATGCAATCCAAGATGGGGTGACTTGTGGGGCTCTGACCAGGTTCTGTTACCCAGCATCCTTTGGAAACCTCAAAATTTGGCCAAAAAAACACTTTTTTCTCACATTTCGGTGACAGAAAGTTCTGGAATCTGACATGATCAAGAAATTTCCTTCCACCCAGCGTTTCCCCAAGTCTCCCGATAACAATGGTACCTCACTTGTGTGGGTAGGCCTAGCGCCCACTAATGGAAATGGCCCAAAACACAACGTGGACACATCACATTTTTTCACAGAAAACAGAGGTGTTTTTTACAAAGTGCCTACCTGTGGATTTTGGCCTCTAGCTCAGCCGGCACCTGGGGAAACCTAGCAAACCAGCGCATTTTTGAAAACTAGACACCTAGGGGAATCCAAGATGGGGTGACCTGTGGGGCTCTGACCAGGTTCTGTTACCCAGAATCCTTTGCAAACCTCAAAATCTGGCCAAAAAAACACTTTTTCCTCCCATTTCGGTGACAGAAAGTTCTGGAATCTGATAGGAGCCACAAATTTCCTTCCACCCAGCGTTCCCCCAAGTCTCCCGATAAAAACTGTACCTCACTTGTGCGGGTGGGCCAGGTGCCTGCAACAAGATAAAGGCCAAAAACTTGTAGAGATTGAGGGGATAGCACAGCGAGTTGATAAGCACATATTTTTCTTATATACATCTTTTAGGCTGACTCTGCTTTGGGGTCCCATGCAAGTGAGGTCTCATTTTACTTGGGGGACTGAGGGGAGCGCTGGGTGGTAGGAAATTTGTGCGGCAGCGGTGATCCTACAAAGAAAACTGAAGAAAATAGGATTTTTTAATGCAAATTTTGAGGTTTGCCGAGGAGTCTCGGTAAGAAAATGTTGGGGGATCCAGGCAAGACACAACTTCTTGGAATCCTTGGGGTGTCTATTTTTAAAACATGTCTGGGTTTGGTAGGTTTCCCTAGATGAAGGCCGCACCCGGGACCAAAACCATAGGTGCCACCCCCCCCAAACACAGGTAGTTTTACAATAGATCATTTTGGTGTGTCCACATACTTATGTGAATGTTCCAAACACTAAAATTGTGAAAAAAACGCACTTAGGTTCAATCAATCAATCAATCAAAGAAATTTGTAGAGCGCGCTACTCACCCGTGAGGGTCTCAAGGCGCTGGGCGGGGGGTGGGGGGGAGGGAACTGGGGGGGGGGCAGGGAGGGTCACTGGTCGAACAGCCAAGTCTTGAAGTTCTTTCTGAAGACCAGTAGGTCTTTGGTTTTGCGAAGGTCGGTTGGGAGGGAGTTCCAGGTTTTGGGGCGAGGTAGGAGAAGGACCTGCCTCCTGTGGTGGTGTGCTGGATGCGGGGAACTGTGGCTAGGGCGAGGTCGGCTGATCGGAGGTTGCGTGTGGGAGTGTGGAAGTTTACCCTTTCATTGAGGTAGGTTGGGCCGGTGTTGTGGAGGGATTTGTGTGCGTGGATGAGGATCTTGAATGTGATTCTCTTGTCTATGGGGAGCCAGTGAAGGGATTTGAGGTGTGGTGAGATTCGTTTGTGGCGGGGGAGGCCAAGAACGAGGCGTGCGGCTGTGTTCTGGATTCTTTGGAGTTTGCGTTTGAGTTTGAGTGTGGTGCCGGCGTAGAGGGCGTTGCCGTAGTCCAGTCTGCTGCTGATGAGTGCGTGGGTGACTGTCTTTCTGGTTTCTGGGGGGATCCATTTGAAGGATTTTTTTTATAGTGCGGAGTGTGTGGAAGCAGGAGGATGTTAGCGCATTGATTTGCTGTGTCATGGAGAGGGAGGGGTCGAGGATGATGCCGAGGTTGCGTGCGTGGGTTGCGGGGCTGGGTGCGGGACCTAGGGCGGTGGGCCACCAGGAGTCGTCCCATGTGGTTTTGTTGGGGCCGAAGACGATGATTTCGGTTTTGTTTGAGTTGAGCTTGAGGTGGTTAGTGGTCATCCAGTTGGCGGTGTCTAGGAGAGCGGCGCGTAGGTTAGTTTTGGCATTGGTGGGGTTGCGGGTGAGGAAGAGGATGAGTTGGGTGTCATCTGCATAGGAGAGGATAGTGATTCCGTGTGCTCGGAGAATGTTGGCTAGGGGGATCATGTAGATGTTGAAGAGTGTGGGGCTGAGGAAGGACCCTTGGGGGACTCCGCAGGTGATCTTGGTAGTAGTGGAGTGGAAGGGTGGAAGGCGGACTCCTCGGTGGGTGAGGAATGAGGTGAGCCAGTCTAAGGCTTTGTGGCGGATTCCTATGTTGTGGAGGCGTGTGCGGAGTGTGTGGTGGCAGATGGTGTCAAAAGCTGCGGAGAGGTCTAGGAGGATGAGTGCGACGGTCTCGCCTTTGTCGACTTTGGTCCTCATGTCGTCAGTGCATGCGATGAGGGCGGTTTCTGTGCTTTGGTTCTTACGGAACCCAGATTGTGAGGGGTCAAGGGTGTTGGTTGCTTCGAGGAAGTGGGATAGGCGGGTGTTGACTAATTTCTCTGCAACCTTGGTGGGGAAAGGGAGGAGGGAGATGGGGCGGTAGTTGGAGAGGATCTCCGGGTTGGCTTTTTTTTTTTTTAGGAGAGCAGTGATTTCCGCGTGCTTTCAGGGATCTGGGTAGGAGGTGGAGTCGAAAGAGGAGTTGATTATGTTGTAGAGTATGGGGGCGATGGTAGGGCTAGCTTTGTTGTAGATGCGGTGTGGACAGGGGTCGGAGGGGGAACCGGAGTGGATGGAGTTCATGGTTTTTTCGGTTTCTTCATGTGTGGTAGGGGTCCATGTGGATAGTGTGGTGGGGGGGTCTTGGGTGGGGGTTGAGTTGGGTGAGTGAGGGGTATGTGTGGTGGTTGAGTGTGATGTGAAGCTGTTGTGGATGTCCAGGATTTTGTGGAGGAAGTGGTTGGAAAGGGAGTCACATAGGGGCTGTGTGTGTGTGGGGTCTATGTTGTTGGCTTTGGGTTTGGCAAGTTCATTGATGATGGTGAAGAGTTCTTTGCTGCTTTGGGAGTTGTTGTCAAGGCGTGTCTTGTAGTGATCTCTTTTGGCGGTGCGTATGAGTTGGTGATGGGTGCGAATGGTGGTTTTGAGGGTGGAGAAGTTGGCTGAGGAGGGTTCTAGTCTCCCTATTTTCTCAGCTTGGCGGCATTTGCGCTTGGGTCTTGGAGTTCCGGGGTATGTTAAAAAGACCCCTCACCTACCAACCAAGTTGGTGGCATGCTTCATCATCGGGGTCCCACCGAGGCACCTAGCGTGTCACAGGTGTGCTGCGATGCCTGATTACAGCAGAGCAGGTTTTGTCATTTTTACCACACATACTGGTTGGATTTGGCACGAGGGTGAGTGATGGGTCAGTGGATCAAATTTTATTAACAAGAGATTTCACAAAAATGAAATGCACTGTTAATAACTGAAAGGCCAAAAAACTGAACCAATGACTCACAGTTCGTGAGCTGTAAAGCCACGGCAAGGCACCAACCGCTTTACAGTCCATTCACACACCTTTCATACATGACATGCACAAGACCATTCACGCCGCCACCCATGGGCCCAGCACATTACAACACTTGCATCGACAGACAGCGCCACTCAAGGGCCCCTCATTTACATACGCCCACATGCCTGATTCAGCAATCACACCAGCTGATGGGAGTGTGTGGACTGGTGTTTGGCTGGCAGTGTGTTGCAGTAGTCAACAGCAATTCAATATGTACACTATGTACACCCTCAGCCAGGCCCCACTCCACACACAATGGCATAACTTTTTTTTTTTTTTTTTTAAACAAAGAAACCACTAACTAATTAGAAATAATTACAAAACTACAAACACAAAATCTCTAACTAAGTACATGACAGAAATGCTAACCATGAAACTGAACACATGAAAATACAAAACAGACAGTTTACACTCATGGTTGTTCCCAGTAATTCTTCTGGGTGTGGTAATTCTTAAAACAACCACCCACACACAGCCCAGGCTTTGAAGGACAATCTGGGCAGTACATTCGAGTCTCCCTCCGGATACCCCTTCGAAAACACACTCTACATTTCTTAGCTGGAAAGTCTTTTTTGGGTGTGGGAGGAATGTGCTCAGCAAAGTGGCGATCTTTCAATCTAGCCACATCCTCCACCACTGCTTCTCTAGGAACTCTGGCCTGTTCCACCACAATAAGGCTCTCTATCACTGACTCCTGAAATTTTACAAATGTCATCTTTGACTCTGGAGACCTATCCTTAAACACAATAAAAGCATTAAAAGTTGCTAAGTGGAAGAGGTGAATTGCTAACTTCTTATACCAAATGGAAGACTTACGAATAGCAGTATAAGGTTCCAACCTTTGATCAACTCTATCTACACCTCCCATGTGCTTATTATAATCTAAAATGCACACAGGTTTGCGGACTTCAGCAACCTGGCCCCAAACAGTCACGGGGGAAGTAATCTCATCATGGATGGTACTTAGCATGTAGACATCCCTTCTGTCTGACAACTTCAAAGCTAGCAACTCATCATTCCGCAAGGCACTGCGCTGTCCCCTCTGAAGTTTTTTACAAACAAGCTTCCTTGGATAGCCTTTCCGGTTACAACGAATTGTGCCTCAAGCAACAGTGTCCACTCTAAACAATTCCTTGAACAACTGCACTCCAGTGTAAAAGTTATCTACATACAAATGCTGACCTTTGTTGAACAGTCGTCTACCAAGTTCCCACACAATTTTCTCAGTAACTCCAAAAGTGGGAGGACAACCAGGGGGATCAATACTGGAATCCCTACCAGTGTAGACACAGAAATTATACACATATCCTGTACTACTTTCAGACAGCATATACAATTTTATTCCACATCGTGCCCTCTTACTAGGAATGTACTGCCAAAAAAAACAAACGACCCTTGAAGAGGACCAAAGACTCATCCACAGCTATTTCTTTGCCTGGAACAGAGACCTCTGAAAACCGATCTACAAAATGATCAAGGACAGGCCTAATCTTAAAAAGACGGTCAGAATCAGGGTGATCTTGTGGCAAGGCTAATGCATTGTCAATAAAATGCAGCATCCTAAGAAGAAGCAAATACTGATTACGACTCATTGTTGCAGGAAATATAGCTGTTGCCATCAAGGGACTAGTAGACCAATAAGAAGCCAATGACGGCTTCCTTATCAACCCCATCAAAAGAGTCAAACGTAAAAACCTTTTCATCTCCTCCAAATTTGTGGGAATCCACTGGGCAGCTCTAGAGTGCGGCCTAAGTTTAGCAGGGTTGTCCCTCAAATACTGCTCCGCATACAAATTAGTCTGGTCAACAATCTCTTCCAAAAACACATCATCCACAATAACTCAAAGAAATTGACAGGCAAAAAGTTCTCTGTATTGACTCTACATCCCGGGAGACCAGTCAAGGCAGGCAACTCTGGCTGCTCCATGTTTGGGGCAACCCAGAGTTCATGTCTTCTAACGGGAAACCTTTCAGCCCCAGGTTGCTGCACTAATGGCACATCAGTGTCCTCCTCTGAAACAGGCCCTTCATCTGCACTGAGTGTGGCTTCCTCATCAGAAGATTCCTCTCCGACAGAAACTTCACTGCCAGAATCTCTCACTTCCTCCTCTGCCTCAGATGCAGAGTCCATCTCATAATCATGATCAGACAGTGACTCAAAAAGCATACCAACCACCTGCTGAGCGGTCATCCTGCGGCTAGCCATGATCTTTCCTAAGAAAATTAACTGGACAAATGCACCACCAACAACCAGCACTGTGTAAGATAAGTAATAAAGTGTAGCTTTATTAGTAAGAGTTATAAACTCAAAAACTATACCACTCACTTGCTTGAAAAAGCTTGAATCACCAGCAACTACTCTGCACAGACACAGCAATCACCAATGATATCCCACTAAAATAAAAGAAAGAAAAGCAAATTAGAAATAAGACAACACAAATATCATTGTGCACAAATCTAAGGAAAATTTCACACACAATCCTGCATTTAGTACACCACCTACAAACATGTCATTCATGCATGGCAACAATTCTCCTTTGGAGTAAATAGTTTTTACTTACCTAAAACATGCAACTATGCAAACTGCAGGTCAACCACCAACAAACCGCAAGGAGCCACAGCAAAGAAAGCAAAAGCTTTGAACTAGAACAAAAAGGAGGAAAAAAATTATCACAAATGCAAATACTTCGTCAGTTGACAAACATCCCACCATCAAGCATTTATAAATTGGTGCCTTAGTGGATTCTGCCATAGGGGCAGATGAGCCTACTAAAATATAGGCCTATCTGCCCCAAGGAGGGCAGAAAATACCTTTAGTAGTGTGTCCCCAGGGGGAGCGACCCTTGCCCAAGGGGCCACCCCCAAACAAAAAAAAAAACACACACACACTATCCCTGGTGCCTACGTGGCTTCTGCCCCCCTTGGGGGCAGATGGGCCTAAAACAAAAATAGGGGGGCAGAAATGGCCAACAGTTCAATGCCCCCCTTGGGGGGGCGTCCCTTTCCCAAGGGGACGCCCCCCACATAAATAAACATATTTAAAAAAATCCCTGGCGTTCTAGTGGTTTCTGCCTCCCTTGGTGGCAGATGAGCCTAAAAATAATAGGCCGATCTGTCCCCATGGGGGGCAGAAATGGCCTTGGTATGCGTGCCCCCAAAGGAGGGCGACCCTTGCCCAAGGGGTTGCACCCCTCCACTAACACACACACACACACACACACACTATCCCTGGTGTCTAAGTGGCTTCTGCCCCCCTTGGGCAGATGGGCCTAAAACAAATAGGCCCATCTGCCACCAAGGGGGGCAGTAATGGCCAACAGTTCAATGCCACCCATGGCGGGGCACCCCTTGCCCAAGGCCCCCCCCCAACAAAAATAAACATATAAAAAAAAACTGAAGTTCTAGTGGTTTCAAATACCAAGGGGGGCAGAAATGGCCACAACAAACATGCCCCCAAACATGCCCCCAAATGGGAGTGACCCTTGCCCAAGGGGCCGCTCCCCAACTCAAAGCATTGGAAATATAAATAAAAAAATCCATGGCGTCTAGTGGATTCTGCCCCCCTACGGGGCAGATCAGCCTAAAAATAATAGGCCAATCTGCCCCCAAGTGGAGCAGAAATGGCCAAAAGAAACATGCCCATAAATGGGAGCGACCCTTGCCCAAGGGGCTGCTCCCCAACGCAAAACATTGCAAACATCCCCAAAAAAAAAAATCCCTGGCATCTAGTGGATCGGCCTAAAAATATTAGGCCGATCTGCTCCCAAGGGGGGCAGAAATGGCCACAAGAAACATGCCCCCAAATGGGAGCGACCCTTGCCCAAGGGGCCACTCCCCGACACACAAACAACAAAGTACAACAAAAAAAGAAATCCCCTAGCGTCTAGTGGGCATTCCTGCGATCGGGCAGCAGGAATGCTCAAAGAGACACCGGGGGAAAGGAAAAGCCTTTCCTTTACCCCGGTGCCTCTCTGTCCCAAACCCCCCAACCGCCAGAGGAGAAACTCACCTGTTTCTCCGTTCGCAATCTGGAAGCAAATGGCTTCCAGTGCGACCAGCAGTGTGTAATGATGTCAGCGCGTGATCGAGCACTGACGTCATTATGGGGTGGTGGGGGGGTGGTGGGAACCCCACAGAGGGAGCGCTAGCGCTCCCTCCGGGCTCCGGGCCGAGGACGTAATGGTTACGTCCTCGGCACAGAAGCACTGTGCCTCAGGACGTAACCACTACGTCCGCGGCACAGAAGGGGTTATAAGTTCTCGATGGGAGCTGAAGAGTTTTATAGGTTTAGTAAACTAAGCCCCTTGGTCCAAAAATTGTGACACTAGTCCAGCAATGCGTGGGGGCCTATTGGAAACAATGGGAGTGCTTCAACACCTGCCTTGAGCAGGCATTACAAATGACATTTTTCTGGGCCTCCTAACAGGGGGCTGCCCCCCTTGGATACATTATGCCTGGCATAATGTGATGCAAGGGGTCACAAAGTGGTGCAATGCTTGCATTGCGCCACTTTGTAAATCTGGCATGGGAAAAAGCCCTCCATGACATTGCATTAGTTTAAGAAAAAAAATGACTCTAGGGCAGAGCAAGGAGGTGCTAGGGGCTGGTAAATATGCCTCTAAGCCTGGTAACAGCAATCATTGCTAGCATACACTTGTTAAGGTGTATTCTTTCTAGGCATACAAAAGAGGAAGGAAAGATGAAGGGCTAAGATGTATACATAAAAAGTTCAGTGATTTTGTTTACTCTGCAGAATGAACAATGGATAGACTTAAGAATATAGGGTAGCAAATCCAAGACTACCTAGGTAAACCTTTGAGTGCATTGTTCACGTTGCATGCCACAAAGCCCTGAGTATGATGACAGCATTCCAACTGATTCCAGGATGCTTGTTTCTGAACCAGGAAAGTCCTGGCCTGGCAGTTTGGGTTGGATTGTTCCCAAGGGAAGCAGGGTCAAGACTGATTTGCATATGATGGGGTCCATACTGGAATGGCATGGTGAGCAGAAATATGATGGATTTAGGCCCAGAGCTGTGACTGGGGTGATTGTTTGACATTGTTCAGCATTCTGTACATCATCTGTTCTTTTTGCATCAGCTGCCCCAAGTGGGAAGGGTATGCCCAGATATGGGCCCCATGCTCGCTATGCCACCAGAATCAAGCTAGCTTGGTTGATGAGGGGAGATAATTCTAAACCAGTCCTAGCCTCTGTGTTATTTGTCCAAGGAGAACTTGGTTCCCATGATGAGCAGCGTCAAGACTGATCTAGTTATGGCTGGATCGAAATTGGAATGGTATGGTGAGCAAAACAAATGAAGGATTTAGACCCAGATAGGTGACTGAGGGTGAATGTTTGAAATTGTCCAGCATGCCGTCCCTCGTCCGTTCTTTTAGCATTCCGACAGGTGTCACTCTATGCTATGCAGTGGAAGGAACAAGGGCCCCAGTAGTGGTAACTGGTATTAACACAATGGATTTAAAAGAGTGCATTTAGACTTACAAATAAGCTAAGAAAGTCAGCATGAAAAATATAGCAATTTAATTTTTCAAAATGATTGTAAATATCTGATTGACAGAGTATGTGATGATCAGTAAAGACCCAGGACTGCAGGTAAATGTAGAAGTCAGAAAAAGAGTGAGAATCAACCCCTCAGGGTGTTTTAATGCATAAAACAAATTTTGCAGGTGGAAGGCAGGTTTTCTCCCAACCCGTATTGTGCAGGGGAATTAGAACAAAAAAATGCATGATATTTCATAATTAAAAATGTATCTGAAAATAAAAATAAATACTACATCCTTATAAATAGAGCATATCAGTCCATTACCAGATATTCAGATGTGGAAAATATAATGAGCCTAATAAACATCCAAGAAAAAATAGCAAATTTGTATATGGCCCATGCCAGTGGTTCCCAACCTTTTGACTTCTGTGGACCCCCATTTTATCAATACTGGAGCCCGGGGACCCCCACTGAATCATTATTGGAATCCTGGGGACCCCCACTGAGTTATTACTGATAGTTGGAACCTAATATTATTAAATTTTCTAAGCAGTCGCGGACCCCCTGAGGAGGCTTTGCGGACCCCCAGGGGTCCCCGGCCCACAGGTTGGGAACCACTGGCCCATGCTATTAAAAGGAGGGCCATGCTATCAGCCTCATTCTCTCATATGAACATGTCTTATTCTCGGAGGGCAAGAACCCTAACGGATGGTCTTCACTTTGATTGACACTGGATGAATAGATGGGCAGTAAAGTGCTATCGATTAAATGGGAGATTAACAGATTAGCCAGCATATAAAAAACACCCAGAGAACCAAAGCCATTTATCACTGTTCTGCAATCCAGAAAATATAACACTGCAGAAAAAATAATAATTTATAGGTGTTCAATTATAGCAATTATAGACCCTATTACCAACAAGAAGCAGCATGAGACCCTACAAATGGACATTGCACTGCCTGCTGTGATAAAAAATGTTTTGATTTCATGCACCATTGTGCCACAAGCTAGAGGCTGGGGTTAAAATGGTTGCCTTTCTAATGTTCTCTGAAAACAAAAACCCAAGAGACATGGTTTTTGCATCTGTGATCTGAGGCTACCTACATTTTGGAAAACCTACAATGCTAATAAAGCTTGTAAACCCAATCAGCTTGTTGATCTATTGCAGGGTAGATATCTGCTGAGAGACACACAGAAGTAAGGTCAATTTAGAAACTATCATGGTAGTAAACCTCGGTTTGCTTGATGGAACAAAAGATATGAATTATAGATCTAGCTACAATTTAAATGAAGATTTACTTATGCCACATTCAAAGATCTACAGATCATTATGTGATATTTGAACTGGATGAAAGCAGTTCTCTAGATGTTTTCTTGATGTATATCCAGGAAAATAAAAATATGAGTTCAATTTAGAATTCATATTAAATATAAATATCTTTATTTCTCCTTGCTACTTCCTCTTTCTATGCGTGCTGCATCTTGCAGCACATATAGATAGTGGAATGTGCCTCTCAGGATTCTTTTATACAGGAAGTTATCCCTTCCTGCACAAAAACAATTGCACATGCAATGCAGGCACCCTTGCATACTGGTGCAAGGGTGCCTGCATTGGTGCTAAGCTGGCAAAGGGGCACCAGCAGAGATGAAAAGACAGGAATACATCATAGTGTCTTAAATACAGCACATTTTTGCCCTTTTCCTATTACACAGTGCAGCGCAGCAAGGTGACTTTTTCTTAAATAGGCCCCTTAATACATAAATGAAAGCCAGGGTCTCAGTTACGAGGCCTGTGGTGCATGGGGTGTAGCAAGTACCTTGCTGCACCACACTACGCCCACAGGAAAGGGTAGAAATGCATCAACACCAATAGATAGCCCCTTTCACGCAGTGTTATGCATGAAAGGGGTCCATATTTACAAGGCCATGAAAAGCCACTCAAGGTGGCTTTGCATGGCCTTGTAAATATGGGCTGGCACACTAGGCCACTGGTGCGTTATAAAAACTGATGCTCTGGTGGCGCAGTGTGCCACTAGGGCCTCGTAAATGAGGCCCTCAGTTTCTAAAAAGTAAATGAAGTTCTAATTTCTTTTGAAGTAAATTAACTGTTCGCTTGAACTTTAAATAAATGTACCATTGCACCTTAAGTGTTGTGCTATTAAATTTGTTTGAGAAGCTTTGACAGCTACTTTAAACAACTGAACTTTTTTCGATGCGTGGTATATTCTAGGATGATGACGTGAACCATAATGGGTTCTTTCTATGTGTATATACTTGTAGTGAAGGAAAGAAGAGTAGTCAATTCTTAAGCACACTTCTTTTGGTGCATTAGATAAAGTGTATGCCTAACTTTCTTTGAAATTGAGATGAGTTGTGAAATGTAGTTATCAATTATTTACCGAATAGAAAAAGTATGAGTCAGAGTGTGATTTGGAAATGAAAAAGCAGAAGCAAATTAAATCTGCTTTAACCTTAGTTGTTTTGGCTTTGCCATGAATATTATAACATATCTGAAGCCTGCTTTTGTCAAGTGTCAGAGGACAATAATATAAACCCTTTCAGTGCTAGCCCCCGCCGCACTTACTAAGCCTATCTTGGGCTATATGGAGTAGTTTGAGCTTAGGCCTCCATAACAGTTTGTCCACATAAGCTACCTGTGCCACATTTGTGTCCTTTTTTTCAACATCCTGGGAATTCTAAAGTTATCCAGTGTTTGTGGATTCTCCTGGAGTGGACCAAGAATATAGCCAAATCATATCTAAAGTTGTTAGGGGGAAAAGTAGGAAAAAAGTGTTCTGGATAAAAGGTGTCTGTTTTCTTTTCATAAAAAAGGCATCAACATATAGTTTGAAGTGCTAAAGTCATCATTTTTCCAGCTTTCACGAACATGCAAAGCCAAATCAAAAAAACATTTTTTTTACCACAGTTTTGGCATTTTTCCTACGTTTTGTGCTGTAATCCTACTTCCGGTTTGTGGCGCATACCAAAGTGAAACACAAGGTTGATCTAGAAAAGCTCTTTATTTCTGAAAAGTGGACAAAATTCCTGATTCAGCAAGGGGTCATATGTGTATATCCCTCACGTTTTTCCCAAAGAAACTAGGGAGCTTATTTACAAGTGGCTTGTGCTGCTGGTGTGTCACTTTTTTGTGATGTACTGGTAGTGCAGGCTGCAGACCCATTTCTACAAGGCCATGCAAAGCCACCTTGGGCGTTTTTTCATGGATTTGTAGATATGGAGTAAGGCAACCCAGTGCAGATCGCTGCATTGTCTTACTCTGCATGAAAGGCGTTCCATGGGTGTTGCGGTTGGTGTTCCCACACAACACCAATGGATTTTGATGCAGTCCCAAATTTGCAAGGATTTGTAAACCTGGGAGTGTGTCAAAAGCCTACTCCTTCCGAGGGGAGGGGCAACATGGAGAAATAGCTTTCTTTCTTCTTGTTTTTCCTCTTACTATGTATGATACATTCTGCAGCATGCATAGAAGTAGCAAAACACCTTTGTAGGAAAGTCCTCCTTTTTGCCCTGGTCACCCCCACACTTTTTGGACAGGTACTGGTGGCTCTGTGTAAAGTGGATATTCAAATTAAGCTAATTATAATTGGCAAAGTTAACCTACCTATAAGTCCTTAGTATACGTTAGGGCATGTAGGTTTAGGGATCACAGCATAGGTAGTGCACCCATAGGTGCACTTCTGAGGTGCCCAGTGTCATCTTAAAGGCAGGCCTCCTTTGCTGGCTGCTTTTAAATTAAAGTTATATGCAAATTCGACTTTGGAATTAAAAGTAGTTCCAAAGTCTTAAACCACCTTATTTTTACATATAGGTCACCCCTAAGGTGTGCTCTATGTGCCCCTAGGGCTGGGTGCCATGTAATTATAAGCAGGGCCCTTATAAAAGTAGTTTTATAAGCCCTTGTGAGGTAAAAACAGCCAAATTCGTTTTTCCCTCGTTGTAGTGAACGGCCTTCATAGGCTAGAATGGGGAGACTATACAAATAGTTTGGTATCAAATTAATTGTTATAATAAATCCCACAACGTCCAGTTGTTGGATTTAATATAACTTGTTCAGGTAAAGAGTTTTAAACTTTACCTGAAAAGTTGCCAATTTCAGCCCTGCATTGTTTTTGCTGCTGTGCTCTGATTGGCCAGCCTCTAGTAGCCTGGCCAGGCTGCCTTGATGAGGTGTGAAGTGGCCTGGCTTCACACAAGAGATGTGCCTGTGGGAGGGAATCTCCCCTCAGCAGATAGTGAGGCAGGGAGGGGGAGGGCTGCCAAACTGGTCTTCAAAGGCAGAGAAGGACATTTGGAGCAACCCAGCAACACCCCCACATCCTGCAACCCCAGACAACTAGGTGCCCCCTTGATTAGATTAGGAGAGGGCAGGAGAGGGGTGTGTTTATGATTTTTAGCCACACCAGTGGGTGGGCTCAGCCAGATGTAACCTCCAAAAATCATTTTCAGCCATGATGGATTTTTGAAGAATGTTGCCTCCTGGGATTGATTTTTGCCACACTTCCCAGGAAGTGGTCATCACAGGGGGAAGGATGTTTTTCTCCCAGGAGCAAGGATAAAACTGGCAGACCTGCACCCACACCTCAGATCCCCATCAGAGTCCCCTGCACCAACTCCTGAAGAAATCAACCAGCTGACTACTGCCCAGTGGCCAAAAAGGAGTTTTTGCCAGGTGCATTCTGGGAGTTGTAGTCCACACCCCCAAGGATCATCTCAGAGCTTCTGGACCCTTCGGGTGAGCTGTGGTCCCCAAAAGAACCTTAAAGGAAAATCTGGGAGAAGATCCAGAAGTTTGGAGAAGTTTGGAGATCTTTTGAAAAAAATCTCCATAGAGGGACCGACCCGCCGCGGCAACTCTAGCCGGCTTGCCTCAACCGCGACCCGGCCTGATTTGCAGGTTCGTCCCGGTGAAGAAAATCTCCAAAAAAGAGACTAAGTCTGAACGTACAAAGTTGACCGGGACCTCCCTGCCAGCATATCCGAGAAGGGCTCCAAGGACGTCGGATCAAGATCCAGGTTTACCCCGGTCGAAGGATTTTCACTTCGAAAAAACTACTAATTCTGTAAGGTAAAAATCTCCACCGAGGATTCCCTCGATGGGTATCCGGAGAAGGGTTCCAGGAGCTCGGATTAGACTAGCAGGTTTGTCCCGCTGAAGAAAATCTTCAGAAAAACGACTAAGTGCGAAGGTAAACTTTTGACCGAGGCCTCCCGCGGCCTGTAGCCGAGCCGGGCTCCATCGCTGTCGGCCTTAAACTTTGACATTGCCCCGGTCGGGGTGCAACCAGATGACCTGATAGGCGCTTTTTGTTTCTAGGCGCTAAAAAAAACAATAATTCTTTAAAAATTCATATCTCCGGTTCCCCTTATCCGATTTTATTAATTTTTGTGTCATTTTAAAGATAAAAATATAATATATGGATTTCTAAACTCTTTCCTGTGTTTTATTTAATTACCGTTTTGTGATATTTGAATGCTTTATATTCTGTCTCCTAAGTTAAGCCTTGTCGCTCGTTGTCAAGCTAATAAGGGTTGAGCTGGGTTTAATTTACTGAGACCTAACTGGACCTAATTGGAGGTTAGTGGCCTATTGCTAAGTGTAGATACTTACCTGCCCTTACCAATAACCCATTTTCCAACATTTTTGGTGCGCTGTGGTGGGATCCTGTACTTGTGTTCAGTATCACATTACAGTTTTAAGTAAAACAAATTAAAAATCCTTTAAATTCTCCTAGTGCAAAAAAATGTTTCATTTTTAATTCGGATTAATTTCAATTATTGAATTTTTGTGATTTTTCTAAATTCTTCTTTCCAATTCTTGCAAAAAGTTTTTTGTTGACACAAAACTAGGGAACCATGGAGCTTGATTTGGCTAGCCTACCCACAATGACAGTAGTCCAGCTTAGGGGGTTGTGTACTGAAAGAGGGTTGCCTGCAACCACTGACCGCATGTCCTGATCAAATCCCTGACAGCATGGGCTGAGACCCAAGAGGTAGACTCAGAGGAAGCTCAAGAGGAGGGAGAAGCAGGGGAGGATGCTAGCTCCAACCACTTAGGGGAGGGAGGGCATCTGAGCCTAAGTGAGGAGGAAGATGACAGGTCCTCACTGCACACAGTTACTAGGGTCATATCCAAAGCTGGTTGGGGCACGGGTCCCTTGAGGAGGAGAGAACCTGTCCCTCAGAGAAAGAGCGCTGGAGGCCCAGCTAGCATTTATAGCTTTGGAGGCAGAAAAGCTGGCCCTAGAAAAGAAAAAGTGGGCAAGGGAAGAGAAAAGAGATGGTGGCAGCGACAGAGAGGCTGAGGTGTCCATTGGTGGGGGGTTTTGCCCCAGATTACCCAAGGGGGTGGTTCTTGCCTATGTAGAGGGGGATGGCATCGACAAGTGGCTGGAGGCCTTTCAGAGGGCCCTCCAGATGAGGAGAGTCAAGCCTCAGTACTGGGGTTCACTTCTTTGGGAGTTGGTCCCCCACTCTGGGAGGGATAGGCTCCTAACCTTGAGGGGGGAGGAAGCAGATTCATACCCCAGTATGAAGAGATGCTTGACTAAAAAGTTTGGTCTGACCCCAGAGCAGTATAGGCTCAAGTTTAGGGACACCCAAAAGACAAGCACCCAGTCCTGGGTGGACTTTGTGGACATCTCAGTTAAAGCACTAGAGGGCTGGATAGAGGGCAACAAGGTAAGTACCTTTGAGGGGCTGTACAATTTCATTATGAGGGAGTACCTTCTAACCAATTGTGTCCAAGAGAAGCTCCGCCAGTATCTAGTTGACTCTAAGTTGACCAACCCCAGAAAGCTGGGGGAGGCAGCAGATGAGTGGTTAAGAACTAGGGCTAACCACAAACCCCCAGGGGTGATCAGAAAAAAGGAGGACATGGTGCTTCTCAGGGGAAGAACCAAGGGAAAGATGACAAAAAGCCCAAGGAGTCCTCACAAGAGTCCCCAAAAACTTCTCAGGGTGGGGGAGCCCCGAGCCATTCCACTTCTAAGGGGAAAGGGTATCAGGGGAAGCATTATGATCCTGTTAAAGCAGGAAAGTTTCAGGAGCTTGCTAAGGCCGGCAAGTGTTTTGAGTATCATCAACCTGAACACAAAAGAGGAGATGCTATCTGCTCCAAGAAGCCCCCCACTGGTGGGCAATCCCATGGGATTGCTAGTGTAGGGTTGGGGGTGGAAGTTGGCCCAGGGCTGGGATCAGGGTACACAGAGGTCACCTTAGTGTCCGTGGGTGGGTTGGACATTGCATCTATGGCCACCTTACCTCCCAGCATGGAGAGGTATAGGCAGAGGGCTAAAGTCAATGGTACTGAGGTGGAAGCTCTGAGAGATACAGGAGGCAGTGTGACAATGGTCACAGAGAAGCTGGTTTCTCCAGAACAGGTCTTACCTGGTGTCTTCCACCAAGTAACAAATGCAGATAGCAGAACCCAACTCCATCCCATGGCCATGGTGAGCCTGGAATGGGGAGGTGTGACTGGCCCTAAGAAGGTAGCTGTAGCTCCTGCCCTCCCAGTAGAGTGTCTGCTGGGAAATGATCTTGAAGCATCTGAATGGTCAGTGGTGGAGAGAAGGGTCCATGCACAGATGCTGGACCTCCTTGATGGGTGTGTGTTGTGACCAGGTCACAGGCAGCACAACAGGGAAGTGCTGGACACTTGGACCCTGGAACAATGGGCCAAGCCTCCAAGAAGAAGAGAAAGGGCACTGGGTCTGGCTTGCCAGCCCCTACAAGTACAGAGGGTCAGGAGGAATCCAAACCTGAGGGGGAGGATCTGACCTCTGAGGGAGGGCCACTTCCCCTGCAAGCTCTGCCTGACTTGGCAGAACTGCAATTGGCAGGTGGGCCCACCAGAGAAGAGTTGTGCCAGGGACAAAGAGAGCGTCCCACTCTTGAGGGCCTAAGGCAGACTGCTGCCAGGCAAGAACAAGTGGATACCAGTGGGACCCACAAGGTTTACTGGGAGGATGGAGTTCTCTACACCGAGGCAAGGGACCCCAAACCAGGGGAAACCAGGAGAGTAGTGGTCCCCCAGAAGTATAGAGAATTCCTCCTTACTTTAAGCCTTAATATTCCCTTAGCTGGACATTTGGGACAGACCAAGACCTGGAACAGGCTGGTCAACCATTTTTATTGGCCCCAAATGTCAGAAAAAGTCAAGGAGTTTTGCAGCTCCTGTGTTACCTGCCAAGCCAGTGGCAAGGCAGGGGGCAAGCCAAAGGCTCCCTTGATACCACTGCTAATGGTTGGGACTCCCTTTGAGAGGGTGGGGATTGACATTGTTGGTCCCCTAGACCCACCAACTGCCTCAGGTAACAGGTACATTTTGGTGGTTGTGGACCATGCCACCAGGTACCCTGAGGCAATACCCCACCGGACAGTCACTGCTATCACAGTGGCTAGGGCCCTACTTTGTGTGTTCACCAGAATAGGATTCCCAAAGGAGGTGGTCTCAGATAGGGGCACAAATGTTATGTCTGCCTATCTGAAAGCAATGTGGGATGAGTGTGGTGTTACTTATAAGTTCACCACCCCCTATCATCCACAGACCAATGGTCTGGTGGAAAGATTTAATAAGACCCTGAAGGGCATGATCATGGGTTTGTCTGACAAACTCAGGAGGAGATGGGATGTTCTCCTCCCATGCCTGCTGTTTGCCTACAGAGAGGTGCCACAGAAGGGGGTTGGATTCAGCCCCTTTGAGCTACTGTTTGGGCACCCTGTAAGAGGCCCATTGTGCTTGGTGAGAGAGTCTTGGGAGAAGCCTCTCAAAGAGTCCAAGGAGAATGTGCTAGATTATGTGCTGGGCCTGCAGTCACGCATGGCCGAGTACATGAAGAAGGCAAGCAGAAACCTGGAGGCCAGCCAAGAGCTCATGAAGCTCTGGCATGACCATACGGCTACCATGCCTGAGTATCACCCAGGACAGCTGGTGTGGGTTTTGGAGCCCATTGCTCCTATGGCACTTCAGGCCAAATGGACTGGGCCCTGTCCAATTGTGGAGAAAAAGGGTGAGGTCACCTACTTGGTGGACCTTGGCATCCCCAGGAATCCTCATAGGATCCTGCATGTTAACAGGTTGAAACCCCACCAGGACAGGGCAGACATGACCATGCTGATGGTCACTGATGAAGGGAAGGAGGAGGAGAGTGAACCTCTGCCAGACCTTGTGTCCTCAAATGAACAAGATGGGTCAGTGGAGGGAGTGGTACTCTCTCCCAAGTTGACAGACCAACAACAATATGACTGCAGACAAGTTTTGGAGCAGTTTGCTAGTCTGTTCTCCATGACCCCTGGACTCACCAATTGGTGTGTCCATGACATTGACACTGGTGACAGCTTACCTGTCAAAAACAAGCTGTACAGGCTGTCTGACCAGGTCAAGGCCAACATCAAAGCTGAAGTGGCTAAGATGTTGGAGATCAAGGTAATTGAGCCCTCTGACAGTCCTTGGTCCAGTCCAGTGGTACTGGTGCCCAAACCTAATCCCCAAGGTGGGAAGAAGGAATTGAGATTCTGTGTGGACTACAGAGGTCTAAATGCAGTCACTAGGACTGATGCTCAACCCATACCTAGAGTTGATAAGCTCATTGATAGGTTGGGGGCTGCCAAATTCCTGAGCACATTTCATCTGACCTCAGGATACTGGCAGATTGCCTTAAGGCCAGGAGCTAAGGAGAGGTCAGCATTTTCCATACCAGAGGGCCAATTTCAGTTCAAGGTGATGCCCTTTGGCCTGAAAAATGTTCCTGCCACCTTCCAACGGTTGGTGAATAGAGTCCTGTCTGGGTTGGAATCTTTCAGTGCAGCTTATCTCGATAATATAGCTGTATTGAGTTCCACCTGGGAGGACCACCTGGTCCACCTAAAGGTAGTGCTTCAGGCCCTGATTCAAGCAGGCCTGACTATCAAGGCAAGCAAGTGCCAGATAGGGCAAAGCTCAGTTGTGTACCTGGGCCACCTTGTTGGTTGAGGCCATGTACAACCTCTCCAGCCCAAGATCCTGACTATCCTGGATTGGGAGGCTCCTAAAACCCAGACTCAGGTCAGGGCCTTTCTTGGCCTGACTGGGTACTACAGGAGGCTACTTCAGAATTATGGGACCATGGTGTCCCCTCTGACTGAGCTTACCTCCAAGACACAGCCCAAGAAGGTCATCTGGACCCCATAGTGTCAGAAAGCTTTTGACACACTAAAACAGGCTATGTGTTCAGCACCAGTGTTACTGGCCCCTGACTATAGAAAGGAGTTTATAGTGCAAAAAGATGCTTCAGAGGAAGGGATTGGGGCAGTGTTAGCACAAGTTAATGAAGAGGGCCAAGATCAACCAGTTGCATTCATCAGCAGGCTACTACTCCCCAGCGAGAAAAGATGGGGTGCCATTGAGAGGGAGGTCTTTGCTTTGATCTGGTCCCTGAAGAAGTTGAGACCATATTTGTTTGGCACTCACTTCTGTGTACAAACTGACCACACACCTCTCAGATGGCTGATGCAGATGAGGGGGGAGAACCCAAAACTGTTAAGGTGGTCCATTTCCCTACAGGGGATGGACTTCACAGTGGAGCACAGACCTGCGACTGCCCATGCCAATGCAGATGGCCTTTCCAGGTTTTTCCACTTAGCTGATGAGGACTACCAGGGTATAGGTTAGTATACCCTCCTTTCATCTGGGGGGGTAGTGTAGGAAAGTCCTCCTTTTTTGCCCTGGTCACCCCCACACTTTTTGGACAGGTAGTGGTGGTTACTGACTCTTGGCTGTGCCCTGGGTACTGCTTACCAGTCCCAGGGCCAGTGCTCTGTGTAAAGTGAATATGCAAATTAGGCTAATTATAATTGGCTAAGTTAACCTACCTATAAGTCCCTAGTATATGGTAGGGCATGTAGGTTTAGGGACCACAGCATAGGTAGCACTCCTGAGGTGCCCAGTGTCATTTTAAAGGCAGGCCTGCCTTGCTGGCTGCTTTTAAATTAAAGTTATGTGCAAATTCGACTTTGGAATTAAAAGTAGTTCCAAAGTCTTAAACTACCTTATTTTTACATATACGTCACACCTAAGAAGTGCCCTATGTGCCCCTAGGGCTGGGTGCCATGTAAGTATAAGCAGCGACCTTCTAAAAGTAGTTTTATAAGCCCTGGTGAGGTAAAAACAGCCAAATTCATTTTCCCTCATTGTAGTGAATGGCCTTCATAGGCTAGAATGGGGAGACTTTATTTTAATTTTAAAAGTCTCCTTAAATGACAGATACGAAGAGTCTGGTATCAAATTAATTGTTATAATAAATCCCACAACTTCCAGTTGTGGGATTTAATATAACTTGTTCAGGTAAAGAGTTTTAAACTTTACCTGAAAAGTTGCCAATTTCAGCCCTGCATTGTTTTTGCTGCTGTGGTCTGATTGGTCAGCCTCTGGCAGCCTGGCCAGGCTGCCTTGATGAGGTGTGAAGTGGCTTGGCTTCACACAGAGTGATGTGCCTGTGGGAGGGAATCTCCCCTCAGCAGATGGTGAGGCAGGAAGTGGGAGGGCTGCCAAACTGTTCTTCAAAGGCAGAGAAGGACATTTGGACCAACCCAGCAACACCCCCACATCCTGCAACCCCAGACAACTAGGTGGCCCCTTGATTAGATTAGGAGAGGGCAGGAGAGGGGTGTGTTTATGATTTTTAGTCACACCAGTGGGTGGGCTCAGCCAGATGTAACCTCCAAAAATCATTTTCAGCCATGATGGATTTTTGAAGACAGTTGCCTACTGGGATTGATTTTTATTTTGTATTTTTTTTATTACTTTATTGTAAACACTGCAAAATGATACAGACCCAAGAGGGACCAAGGTCCCAACATCTATGAACAGTGATACATAATAAATCAGATAATATGAAAAAAGAATAAGACATTGAGATGTTGCCAATCGTGTTTTGAAAACATAACACATTAATCAAAAAGAAAAGATAAAAGATAAAAGATGATGAATAGGCAGAGTACCATGTTATGGGACATTCGGGAAGGGCGAAGGGGGGAAAAATAATCAGACTAACAGGGTGATGAGGGCATAAGTACAAGGTCATCTGGCCACCGCTGGTAGAAAAGTAACTCCTCATTGTGTTGAAACCTGGGTTGGGATCATGTTGTGGCATGCATGTGCATTTGGACATCAGTTTAGGCCGGGTACCGTTACATCTTAGGTCAAAGTGTCAGGGTAACAGTGTGCCAGGACAGCGTAATGCAAAAATAGCAGACCGATTGGGGCATTGGGGCTTGGGGCTTCAGTCTTCGCTCAGCGCAGTTCATGATTAGTACTCTGTGCCACTGCAGTGACCCAGAGAGGTGGTACTACGAGAGGAGCATACTGAAAGAAATAGGAAAGACCAGAATCGAATCCCTGAGGAGAGAGGGGGAAAAGAGAAAGAGGAAAGAGAAACCAGTGAAAAGAGAGAAAAGGAAGAGGGGGGATGAGGGGAGTAGAGAGGGAGGGGGGAAAAGTGAGGAGAGGGGGAAAGAATGTTGGGAGCTGCAAGAAAGGGGGGGAAGGGAAGGGGGGCAGATAACTTCGGGCTGCCTACGATCGTCCTACGGTGAGGAAGGAGGTCCACACTTGATGGAATATCTGAGCTTGGTCTTGCAAGTTATAGATAATTCTTTCGTGCATGGCAATGCGGGTCATAGCTATGATCCATTCTTCCGGGGTTGGGGAGGTCGCCAACCGCAAATGACGAAGAATACAGATTTTTGCGGTGGCTAGCGCCGTACGTAGCAATCTTTTGTGTGGTCTAGAAAGGTCTGGGAGGGAGGTTGTGTCTTGTAAGAGAATGAGAGAGGGGGGAGTGGCGACGGAGGTAGCATGGATTCGGCCAGAGTGGAGCCCACCACATCCCACAGCCGTCGGACAGTTGGGCAGTCAATTAAGATGTGTTTCAGATCACAGCATGTCTCTGAACATCGCCAACACTTTGCGTGCGGGAGGAGTCCTGCCTTGTGAAGTTACGCTGGGGACCAGTACCAGTCGTGTAAAATCTGAAAGAGGCAGAACTTTAAACGTGCCTCCCGGGTGCCTCTGTCCAAAGCCTCTAGAATGTCCTCCCAGTCTTCCGGGTCTAGTGCCTGTTGTAATCGGGCTTGCCATTGTAGGCGCAGCTTATCTAGGAGAGGTTGGGAATAGAGCTGTCGGGTAATTAGGTCATAGAGACCCGCCATAACTCCCCTATGTTGCCCCCATTTCTGTAGGTAGGCCACCACGGGTGAAGGCTGGGACCCCCGTCGGATAGTGTCAGTCTCCTGGTACAAGCAGTGCTTGAGTTGCAAGTATCTTGGCTCGGCTGGAGATCAAATTCTTCCCTCAGCCTAAGGCAAGGTTTAAGCGTGTCATTTTCCAGGATCTGAGAAAGTGTGTGAATGCCGGCCCTCTTCCATTGCGGCCAGTTGAGCACATCACCACCTATCCGTAGTCCGCTGTTGAGCCACAGAGGTGCCTGGGCGTGAAGGAGAGGGTGGACCCCGAGCAAACGGTGGGCCCTTCGCCAGGCTGCCTGAGTCGCCTTCAAAATCGGGTTCACCGAGTTAACGGATGGGAGGTCATCGTGGTAAGTCCCTCCAAGTCCCTCATTCGCGGAAAGCAGTAGTCTTTCCAAATCTACCCACTGTGGCGGATCCGGCACTTAGGGCAGAGTATGGGACAGTTGGGACAAATGTAGTGCTAGTGAATAGTGCTCTACTGACGGAAGTCCCATGCCCCCATGGGAGCGGCAGGCTAAAAGCTTGGCGGGCACTAGGCGTGGTCGCATAGAGCCCCAAACAAATGATCTGAGGAGTGCATCTATGCTTTGCAGCGTAGAAAGGGACACCTGCCAGGGGAGAAGCCCCAAAATATAAATGAAGCGGGGTACCGTGACCATGCTGACCGCCTGTACTTCACCCCACATTGAAAGGCCCAATTGATTCCATTTAGCAAAATCAAGTTTCGTCGTACGATGAGGGGATCGATATTGTCCCCCACCATATGCACCAGGCCTGGATTGACTAGCACTCCCAGGTATTTGAGGCGTTTCGGTGTCCAGCGAAATGGAAAGCCTAGGAGTGCTGCTCTTGTGGTCACACGCGAAAGGGGGAGCGCCTCGCTCTTATCCCAATTGATGCAGTAGCCTGAGAGGGGTGCGAATCTATTAATGACCTCCAGCAGAGTTGGTAGTGGTTGTTCGAGGTCCGTGAGAGTTAATAGGACGTCATCGGCGTATAAATAGATTTAGAAATGCCTGTTGGTAGCGTGAGGCCTGTTATGGAGGAGGAGGAGCGGATGGCTGCAGCAAGGGGCTCCATTGTTAGTAGGAACAAGAGGGGCGAGAGGGGGCATCCTTGTCGTGTACCTCTGTGGATAGGAAAGGGATCCGAGAGGAAGCCTCCGCAGTTAACTCTTGCCGTAGGCTGATCATAGAGCAGCTGTGCCATTGAAATGAATCTGTTTTCCAGACCAAGGGCCATATGTATGAAAAATGGAGTTTGCGAATCGCAAATGGCGATTTTTAAGAAATCTCTATTTCCGTGTCGCAATTGGCCATGTAACAAAATTGCAAATCGGAATTAGCGATTTCTTAAAAATCGCTATTTGTGGTTTGCGAGGCCCATTTACTGAATTGCAATTTGCATTATCGCAAATTGCGATTTTTTTGTGATTCGGTAAAAATTGCGAGAAAGTTCGAGAATACACACCTGGAGGAGCCTGATGACATCACCAGCAGGAAATGAGTCATCCCAGGCAGTTTCAGGTGCCACACCCAAACTAGCATAATGAGAGAGAGCAGCCCAGCCACACAGAGCAGCACTCAGAAGGAGCAAGAACACCTGAGCCAGGATGGACACCCCAGGCCAAGCACAGGAGAAGGCTGAAAGGAAGCGCAAGCTGAAATTCAGCGAACAGGAGCTTGAGGTACTAACTGAGGAGGTGGTGAAGAGCCATGACCGCCTGTTTGGAAAAAAGCTCACTCCAGGTGCCTGAGAGTGAAAAGAGGAGACTATGGCTGGACATACAGTCAGAAATCTGCGCCATTGGAGTGGCACAGCGCTCCATCGAAGAGATCAAAAAAAGTTGGTACGACCTGCGGTCCAGTGCAAAGGAGGGGGTGGCAAGGAGACTTGCGGAGGCCAGGGGTACAAGTGGCGGTCCACCAACAGAGGCACCATCAACACCAGGACCTAGTGGAGTCCACACTCCTCCCTGAAGCTGTGACAGGGGTCACAAAGATCGACACCTCCAGCACACTGAGTACCAGCCAAGGTAGGTGCAATATTGTATATGTATATGCACAAAAGCCCCTTAGGAATTAGCATGTAATGTGAAACAGTGTGAGAAGTAGTCCAGTCCACATCTTAGAAACAGCACTACAATGCATCATGGGAGTGGCAGTCCACAACCTAGAACTGAAAGTAGCACAACAATGTAATTAAGTATAGTGACACCCAAAGTAACACAACACACACAACACCGTGTAGAGCAGTACCTGTACCTTTATTGCCATTGTCTGTCAGATAATGTAACATACAGAACTGACATGCTGCATATTGTTGTTGCAGGTGGGCCAGGCCCAGCAGCCACACCATCTGCATGTGTAGGAGAGACAGACACCCATCAGCCATCAGATTCCAACACCAGTGGGTCCCTCCACATGTCGACTGGACGACGCAGGCCCAGGGCACTGCCACTGCCAGAGCTCAGCAACGACTCTGATGAGCAGCAGGAAGGGCCAAGCACACCATCAGCACCAGACAGGCGCAGACAGATTCCGGAGGGCAGGTGTCAGCCAACCACAGCACCACGCAGGATTGCGACGTAGTCCTGGGCACAGCAGCATGAGGCAGGTGAGGGTCCCTCCTTATTCGGGGGCCTGGAAGCTGCTATGTTGCAGCAGCAGCATCTGCAAAATAAGCGGATCCTTGCATTAGACAGAAACCTGCGCAAACGCAACCGCAACATGATGGGCCTGCATCGCCAACTTGACTCCCTCACTAGTAATATTGTACAGCTGCGTGAGGGACAGGTGCAGGCTTCACAGGACACCAGGGACCTTACAAGTGCTGTCCGTGAACTGTGCCAGGAGCTGCGCCATGAGAGGGTGAGCCAGCGCAGACAGGAGCGCAGATTCCGTACAATGTTTGGCAGCTACTGCCGGTCCTCTAACAGGATGGCAAATTCGACTGCATTGATTGCCCGTCGCGCAGTGGCTGCGCAAGTGGAAGCCGCACATAGCAGCAAGGACATTGTCCATGGACTTGTTCAGATCACAAATGTGATCGAACACATCATGGGACCACGATCAGCCACTCCAAGTGAGCTAGCACTGAGGGACACTGAGGACAGTTCCAGCCTCAGCAGTGTTGCTGTACCAGTAGCAGACACCAGACGGCGCAGTGCCAGGCACAGCACTGCCACTGAAGGTGACAATAGCGGTGCCAGTGACATAACTGGGCACCCGAGTGGTGTGCGTGGTTGAAAAAAATGACTCTTGCTGCCATTAGACTGCTGTTGCCACTATGAAGAAATAGTGCATAACTCTGGTTATTTGTTGTTTTGCGTTTGTCACATCACCTGTTTCATTTATTACTCACTCGTACATTACCTGACGTAAGGTAATAAATTGCTTTCACTACAGGTACAGTTGTCAGAGGATTTGTGTAATTATTACTCACGTCTGAAATGGTTGTGTGTGATGTCGGCACGCCTTTGCCTTCCCTTTGCTGCACTGGTCCTGTCTGCTGGCTGTAGAGGTGGTATGGGATTGTCATCCTCATCTGATTCAGATTCACATATGTCTACAGGTATGCCCCTGGTTGTAGCTATATTGTGCAGGATTGCACAAGTAGCCACTATTCTACATGTTGTCTCTGGACTGTACTGTAGTGCCCCTCCACTTTTGTGGAGGCACCGGAAGTGACTCTTCAGCAGTCCAAATGTGCGCTTCACCAGGTTGCGGGTTGCCCTGTGTGCTGCATTGTATCTCCGTTCAGCTGGTGTTGTAGGATTGAGGTAGGGCGTCATCATGTAGGTGCGCACTGCGTACGCACTGTCTCCTGGAAGGGACAGAGGGTGTGATGAGTAACTCAGCCATCTGACATGGGTTTGCCATCTATGCACCAGTGTACAGAGTGACATTACTAGTGTAGATATCCTTCACCAAACTCCCCAGCTAGCAGTCTTGTGTGAATCCGCTGTGGCGAAAGATGTATGATTCATGTGTGCTCCCTGGGTACCTGGCCACGAGATCAGTAATGATGTAGGAGGCATTGCATATCACCTGTATGTTCATGGAATGTTGGTATTTTCTGTTGCGGTACACATACTCTGTGGCTGATGGTGGACATATTGCCACATGTGTGCCATCTATGGAACCTAGGACGTGGGGGAACTGTGCTATCTGGTAAAACTCTATTTTGGTGTGCTGTATTTCCTGTGGGGTGTAGGGGAATCTGATGTACTGTTGTAGTTTGCTCAGCATGGCGTTGAAAGAATTAAAAATTCTGGAGAGGGTACTCTGTGATACCCCTCCAGCTGCTGCTATGACTCCTTGATAGCTCCCTGAGGCGAGTAGGTGTAGGGAGCATAATACCTGCACATGGGTGGGTATGCTGTGAGTCCTTAGTGTTCTGTGCTGCAGTATGGGTTGTAGCTCAGCTATCAGATCAAGTATCATGGCTGAGTTCAACCTATACCTCTCATATATTTCCTCCTCTGTCAGGTCAAAAAGTGTAATGTCAAACCTGCCAAGATCCTAATCCTCCTCGCCATGACGTAGAGTGCAGCCATTGTGAAAAAGAGTCTGAGGAATTCTGGGCCTCTATATATAGGTTGCACCTGGTTACCACCTGGTTTCAGTTCATGGTATTTTGCATGTGCAAAATGCCATTCTGCGAAAAATCGCAATTTGCAATTTTTTTATGCATCTCTTTGGGACTTGGATTTTGCAAATCGCAATTTGCGCCTCGCAATTTCCTACTGGAAATACCAAATCGCAAAATGCGACTCGCAAAACCAGGTCGCAACGCAAAAAATCCCAAAAATTGAGATTTCTTATTTTTGGTCTGCGAATGCCTTTCATGCATCGCAGACCACGTTTTTGCACTCGTAAATGGCCGATTTTTGCGATTCGCACCGTTTGCGAGTGCAAAAATGTTTCATACATCTGGCCCCAAATCTCTCCAGTGTCGCAAACAGATAGGGCCACTCTATTCGATCGAACGCTTTTTTGGCGTCCAAGGACAGAGCCAGCGCTGTCTCCGGTAAGTCCTTTGAGGTCCACCGAGTATGGCATAGGGTGCGCAGATGGTTCCTAGAGGTGCGGCCTGGTACAAACCTCACCTGTGTATGGTGGATCAGGGACGGTATAACTTTGCGTAGTCTATTTGCCAGGATACTTACTAGGATTTTGATATAACTGTTTAGGAGAGATATGGGCTGGTAACTGCCACACAGCAAGGGATCTCTCTCGGGCTTTGGTATAATGGCTATCGTGGCATTGTTGGAAACGGCCCCTAGGGCTTGCACTGTACAGGCTTCATTCAGGGCCGCGTGCATGATGTCAATCGCCTCTCTCCCTACCCATTTGTAGAATTCCGCCGGGAGTCCATCCTCTCCGGGCGATTTGTGATAGGGGAGGTCGGAGATGACTGTCTCTATTTCCTGTCTGCTTATTTCCCCTTCTAGAAGGCCACGTCCATCTTCTGACAGGGAGGGCAAGTCAAGACCCGCCAGAAAAGCTGTAATCTGGGCAGGACTGGACGTTGTCTCTGGTGTGTAAAGGCGCCTATAGAAAGACGCAAATTTGTTTGCTATTGCTTGCGGGTGGGTTAGTATTTCTCCGGAGGAAGCGTGGATGGCTGGGATAGCAAGAGCAGCTGTCCTCTGGCGGAGCTGGGCTGCCAGCAGACGTCCTGCTTTCTCGCCCTGTTCATAATGTCTCCCTTGTAACCTCTGTAGAGCATATTCGGCCTGGGAGGTGTATAGCTCATTAAGGGCCATTTGGACACGCTCTAGGTTCCGGCGCCCTGAAAGAGAAGTTTGAGTGGTGTATTGTCGAGTGAGCCGACGAATGTCAAGTTCCAGTGCCGCCTGTTGCTCTTTTCTGTCTCTGTTTGCCAGCGCAGCATCCCACATGAGCTGTCCCCATATCGTTGCTTTGGCTGCAGCCCACATGATTTGGCTAGAATCAACAGTGCCCAGGTTATCTTGGGCGAAGGCGGATGCATGGTCCTGTAGCTGTAGCTTACCCTGGGGGGAACGATAGCGGTGGACTGCAAATCTCCAGGGCTTGCGGCCCAGAGATACTAGGCCCAGTGGGAGAGCGACACTAATAGGGGAATGGTCGTAAGGCCACCTTCTAGTATGCAGTCATCATGAGTATGGGCCACCAGGTTGTGGGATATAAGAAAGTAGTCAAGTCGGGATTGGGTGCTGTGTACCGGTGAGAGAAAGGTAAATTCTCTATCTTTCGGGTGGGTCAGCCTCCAATGGTCCACGAGGCTGTTGTCCGATAGTATATCGGACTGTAGGCTCTATCAGCATTATTGCTTTCGTCCAGGGGTCCTGTTCTGTCCATTACTGCATCCCTGACTATGTTCCAGTCACCCCCTATTACATAGTGAGATGCCCCCATCTCAGTCAGTAGGCGGTTGATTTGTAAGAAAAAGAGGTGTTTATGGGCCAGTTGGTGCATAGACAGAGCCCACACACAGTGAGGAGTCGCCTATCTTTAATTTAGCAAATACGTAGCGACCCTCTGGGTCAGTCCATGATTTAGTAACTGTATGGGGGAGAGTTTTATGCAGAAATAGTGCCACACCGCATTTTCTTGGAGTGTTCTCCGTGCCAGGTGGGGTTGGGTTGCAACTGAAGAGCGGTGCCCACCCAGTCTCGTCATAGTTTATCAGATTCCAGTCTGTCTAAGTGCGTCTCTTGTAATAGGGCAACATCAGCCTGTTTGGAATTGAGATAGGATAGGACTTTTTTCTGCTTTATGAAGTGGGTGAGGCCATTTACATTCCATGATATAATCCGCAGAGGCACTGAGGGTGATGTGTTCGGGCCAGACATCCCTGCACCTTATAAAAGCTTAGAAGGGTTTGGAGACACTGGGCCTGAGGCGGGGGGGGAGGAAAAGGGAGAGTAGGGACTTGGTGCTGTCTCAGGGGGTGGGGAGGAGGGACGGGAAGGAAAGAAGGCAGAAAATAAGTAAAGAGAGAAGGAGAAAGAGGAAGAAAAGGGAGTAAGAGAAAAGAGGAAACAGGTGGACAAGGCCAAAAAGGAAAGAAAGATTAAGGAAATCGGGACAAAAGCCCCGGCGTTCTCGAACTGTAACCTGCGAATCTAAACCCAAGCATAAAGAGCTCCGATGCCCGACCGGCGGGCCCCAGACCAAGGAAGGCGGTGTCTGCACGGCACCCCGGCTCCCCCTAACCCGGTCCTCCCATCTGCCCGCAGGTCCAAGCTACATGAAGGGGGGGAAGGGGGTATGAAGAGGGGACAGCGCGGAGAGTATGTTTGACTCACTTGGTAGCCTAGGTCTGAGAGTGGGTCGGTGCTGTACCACAGGAAGGGGGGAGAGAGCGGGGGACGGGGGAAGAGTACTGCATGGTTCTTCAAGGGTTTGGGAAGTGAGGTCATTACCTTGGTCACATCCAGGAGGACATAACAGCAAGGGCAACGTGTGTCGCGTTTGTCTAAGTAAGAAGGAGAGGGGGGGAGGAGGCGGGAGGGATGGGGAGGGGTGAATGGGCTGGATCGGTGAGGGTAAAGTGGAGTAGTGCCCTGCCTTTGTACCAATTGTGACAATACGTTACCGCAGATAATGAGCATTGAACAGTAGTCATTGAAAAACAACCAAAGTTAGGACAAATTGTTAACAAAGGAGAACAATGTGGATACAAGAGGTGTCTAGTATCTTTAGGCTGATAGAACAAGAGTTAGGCTACTGAAAAAGGCATGTCCCTTAATGTCCCAAAAATATACGGAAACATGTGGTGACAAGCAGAAACAATGAGAAACAATCATAAACCATCAAGAGCAATGCCCCCCAATAGTAACATATCTATGAGGCCACAAAATCAGGTACTCATCTCTCAGCTTCGTCTTCTCCACAGCAGGGCCCTTTTGGTTTTTCCATGAGAGTTTGTGGCCAGCGATAGCAAGGGTCCTTAAGGGCACAGCATTTTCCCGTCCTCAGGTGGGGGCCGGCGTGGGCTTCAAGGCGGAGCGGGATTTATCTCTATCCGATAGCTGTGTGTGTATCGTCACCGCCTGGAGTACTTGACCCCTGTCGTCGTAGCTTTTTGTGAGTCTCTCTAGGTCTCTCCTCCTGGCCTGGGGATCTGTAGTAAATCTTCCCCCAGATGCAGATGCGGATGCCGAGTGGGTGGCTCCCGAGGATAGTCCCCGTATGTCCTGGGGGGTCTGGGCCGTCATGTCCATGGATTGGGTCTGGTCCTGGAGTCCCTCCAAGAATGTTCTCAGATACTCCGGGTCGTAGAAGTTCCTTGATTCTCCGTTCTTGGTGATCCACATCCTGGCCGGCTCGAATAGGCCGAATTTCACGTCTAGGTGACAAAGGCGAGTACGGAGAGATAGGAAGGCCTTCCTACGTTCGGCAGTCTCCTTGGAGAAGTCAGGCGTGAGTCGGATTTCCAGGGTATACGACCGCTATGGTCCCTGCATTCAAGCTGCCTGTAGCAGTTGGCGGGCCTGCATGTGGCACAGCATACAAACTATAATTGGGCGGGGCGGCTATTTTCGTCATGTCTCTTGGGATCCAGTCTGTGCGCCCTTTGAAATTCCAAAGGAGGATAAAATTTTATATCCGTGAGTTTGGGTAGCGTCTCCTGTAGGTAGGAGTATATGTCCTCACCTTCAATGCCTTCCGGGAACCCAAGGAGGCGAACATTGTTCCTGCGGCTCCTGTCCTCCAGGTCTATCAGTTTGCTATGAAGGTGCAGGAGTTCTTGATCCCTGTCGGTCTAGGAGGCTACTTGAGTTTCCACTGTTGTCACTCGTTGGTCTAGTCCAGAAACTTGCAACTGGAAGCCCGATATATCCAAGCACATAGATTTGTCTCTGCCGTCAGCGAGATCATGGCACCGTCCATACCCTCTAGCTTGCGACTTACCGCTGAGATCTCCTGCAAGATGCGGTCCATTGTCGCTCCCTGCGTGTCGTCTGCCATGCTGGTATGGGGGGGTGGAAGGTCCTCTGCGGGTGGGTGTTTCTGTTGACGCAGGGCTTCGGAGAAGAGTAGTTGGCGGACTGGTTTACCCGGTGTTTTACTCGCCATCTTATCCCCAGGCATTGTGGGTTCCCCCGTGTAGGTAGGGATCCGAGGGGCGCCTATCTATGGTGCAGCAGATGTAGAGGGGGGAGGGGGTCAGGCAGCCGATACTTCTGACAGGGTACAATGCTAGCACTCAGCCAGGTCTCAAAGAGCAGGCATCTGGACGTTAGAGCAAGGCGTAGATCCAGGCACAGGTGTAGACACAAGCAACCCCCCCGCTCATCTGGGGAGGGGAGGAGGTCAGTACAGCAGAAGGTCAGGGCGGGCGCTGGTTGGAGATGTGGGGGTGGGTTGGGGCCAAGGCATAGGCACAGTTGGTGTCTTCACTCACCCGGGAGCATTAAGGCGTCCAGGTTCCACGAGGAGGCCTCTGCAAGTCTTTGTTTCAAGCCGTCGCCCCCCCGGACAGCCTGAGTTCCACTGTTGTGCCCATGGGGCAGGGGCTCCTCAATCTCCGAGTGGGGGGGTGGGGGAGGGGGGTAAGCGGGGAGGCACCAAGGTGCTCACCGTCCCCGATGTCCGCGAAGAGGCGAGGCGCTCTGCCTGGATCGTGGAGCGGGCCTCACAGATACGCGAGGCAAAGGCTTCCCCTTGTGCCGCAGGCCTCCATGGCATCACCATTCTCCCTGTTCACTCGGGGGAGAGCAGGCGTCCCCCGCACTTACCGGAGCATCCCGTGTGTCGCCAATCACTGGTGCTTGCTTCGTAAATGGTAGGGGGGCCACCAGTGCGCCCCCAGAGCCGCCGCCCTCGACCCAAGGCCCGCCGTCTAGCAGAGCTCGGCTCCTACGTGGCCAGACCACGCCCCCCTGGGTTTGATTTTTGCCACACTTCCCAGGAAGTGGTCATCACAGGGGGAAGTCCCTGCACCTGATTGGAGAATCAGGACCCCCCTGTTTTTCACCCAGGAGCAAGGATAAAACTGGCAGACCTGCACCCACACCTCAGATCCCCATCAGAGTCCAACAAGGACTGCCCTGCTGGACCCCTGGCCTGCACCTGGACCCTGCACTCTGAAAGACTGCACCAGCTGCACACTTGGGCTTCACCACAAGAAGGACTTTGCCTGGCTTCAACTGCACCAACTCCTGAAGAAATCAACCAGCTGACCACTGCCCAGTGGCCAAAAAGGAGTTTGCACCAGGTGCATTCTGGGAGTTGTAGTCCACACCCCCAAGGATCATCTCAGAGCTTCTGGACCCTTGGGGTGAGCTGTGGACCCCAAAAGAACCTTAAAGGAACATCTGGGAGAAGATCCAGAAGTTTGGAGAAGTTTGAAGAACTTTTGAAAAAAAGCTCCATAGAGGGACCGACCTGCCGCAGCAACTCTAGCCGACTTGCCTCAACCGCGACCCGGCCTGATTTGCAGGTTCGTCCCAGTGAAGAAAATCTCCAAAAAAGGGACTAAGTTCGAACGTACAAAGTAAAGTTGACCGGGACCTCCCAGCCAGCTTATCCGCGGAGGGCTCCAAGGACATCAGATCAAGATCCAGGTTTACCCCGGTCGAAGGATTTTCACCTCGAAAAAACGACTAAGTCCGAAGGTAAAAATCTCCACGAGGATTCCCGCAACGCATATCTGGAGAAGGGTTCTCGGAGGTCCGATTTGACTGGCAGGTTTGTCCTGCTGAAGAAAATCTTCAGAAAAACGACTAAGTGCGAAGGTAAACTTTTGACCCAGGCCTCCCGCGGCCTGTAGCCGAGCCGGGCTCCATCGCGGTCGGCCTTAAACTTTGACTTGGCCCCAGTCGAGGTGCAACCAGATGACTTGACTGGCGCTTTTTGTTTCTAGGCGCTAAAAAAACAATCATTCTTAAAAAATTCATATCTCCGGTTCCCCTTATCCAATTTTATTCGTTTTTGTGTCAATATAATCTATTTTTATAAATTGGTTTTGGATTTTTAAACTGTTTCCTGTGTTTTATTTAATTACTGTTTTGTGATATTTGAATGCTTTACACTCTGTCTCCTAAGTTAAGCCTTGTCGCTCGTTGCCAAGCTACCAAGGGTTGAGCTGGGTTTAATTTACTGAGACCTAACTGGACCTAAGTGGAGGTTAGTGGCCTATTGCTAAGTGTAGGTACTTACCTGCCCCTACAAATAACCCATTTTCCAACAACCTTCATTGACTGTTTTTGTGAGGTGTTCCTTCCTGCACAAAACAATCATGCCTGCGTCGGGGCATGGATGCCTATTGTGCACCCACCACTGGCATAACAAAGGCCCCCACAGTCCCTACATTGTGGGAGGCCAACAAGCTTCCGGGGGGGGGGTAAGGGGCTCAGCACAGCCCCTGGCCTGAGTGAGTCCAGAGGAGTGTCCTTTTTATGTTCTTTGCAGGGGGGCCCCCTCCAGTTTTGTCAGTAGGAGAGGGCAGGAATTAATTTTCATGCCCTTTTCTTTTGATGCAGGGCAGCACAGCTTAAAGCCTTACAGCACTGCCCTTTACCAAAATTTTGTAAATGAGTCCCTAACTTTTGAAATAAGTAAGTATTGAAAAGAAGTAGGAACAAACAGTCATTTGTGACAAGGTTTTCATCTGTAACTTTTTGTCACAATGGCCAATTCACCACAAAAGCAATGTACCATTACATACCATTACGTTAACCAGAACCTGTTGATAGTGGGGATATATAGGGCTTGTAGTTTCTCCAAGAACCTAAAGTACCGAAGGACAACAATTGAGCTGCAACGTATAATGGTTTTTCATAGTATACTGAGCATAAACCAACTCATATGGTGAAATATGTAGAGTGAAAAATAGGTATCAAGGCTACCTATGTATTTCTGAAATGGGCACATAGGAGCAGTGGTTATTTGTACATCTCCAAAATAGTGGGTACCTGTTTGAGCATATAAATTAGAGAGTATTTTTCAAGTGCCTTCTTTCTTACACACTGGCTTAAATTTAGAACAACGCATGCAGCAAGATCGAATTGGTAATAATAAATGTCCTACCATTCTATGCTCTCACATGTCTTATGATAAAAATGGTACCTCACTTATGTGAATAGGCCTAGTGCCTGCACCAGGGAAACATCCCAAAATGCAACATGGGTACATTACATTTTTCACTCAAAATTGACATGTGGGTAGCTGTCGATTTTGAGCCCTAGCTCAGTTGGCATCTCAGGAAACCTAGCAGTTTTGAAAACTAGAGACCTAGGGAAATCCTACATGGAGTGACTTGCATGGCTCTCACCAGTTTGTTTTACCCACAATCCCTTGCAAACCTCAAACTTTGACAAAAAAAAAAAATCCTCACTTTTCTGTAACAGAAAGTTCTGGAATCTGTGAGGAGACACAAACTCCCTTCCACTCAGCATTCACCTAAGTCTTCATGTAAAAATAGTACTTCACTTCTGTGGGCAGGCCTAGTGCTGCCAACAAGAAATGGCCCAAAATGCAATTTTGATCCATTACATTTTTCCACTCAAAACAGACTCATTTTTTACAAAGTGTTCAGCTGTGGATTTTGAGTTCAGCCTGCACACATGGCAGCTCAGCAAACCTGTACATTTTCAAAAACTAGAAATCTAAGGGAATCCATGAGAGGGGTTACTTGTGAGGCCCTCACCAGGTTCTTTTAACCAGAATCCCTTGCAAACCTCAAAATTTAACAAGAATGCTACCTGACAGGCAGGCATATAACCAAGGTCAATGTGAGTCTAGTGGAGTGAATATAATTGACCCTGATTTGATTTGGACCTGTTGAGGGCACTAGGTCCAGTTACACAAGTTGGGTAGCATTTTTATCGGGACAAGTGGGGGAACGCTGGGTGGTAGGTATTTTTGTGGATTCTTACTGATTCTGGACATTAAGTCACATAAATGCAAGAAAAATGTGCAATTGAAGGCAAGGCAAAACTTTTGGTTTGCAGGGCATTCTGCACATGTGGACCTTGTGGGACCCATGCAAGGTATACTACCCTGGACTCCCCCAGATGTCTAGTTTTCAGAAATGTGCGAGTTTGGTAGACTTCCCCAAGTGGTAGCTAATCTCACCTGAAAAGTGCAGCCATTCAGCATAGAAGTATGACAATATTGGGACTTAACTAAACTCTGTTACCCATATGTATAAGAAAAATCCAACTTCAAAATTCCTCTTCTTGACAAAAAGATTGGGATGCTTTAGTCCCCAGGGGGACAGAAAGACTCTTGGAGTCATATTGGAGGCTAGGCCTGATGTGTCAGCAGGTGGTTTAGGCTCCCCCAACAACTTGCACCAATAAAAAAACTTCCTGATGTCTAGTGGGCTTTCTGCCCCTCACACTGGGGCATATTGGAGTTAAATATCTCTTATGTGCCCCCTAGGGGGTGGGAAAGATTCTTATCGGTCATTTGAGGGGTGGGGTTAGGTAGGCTGCCCCCACCCATTCCTCCACAAATAAATCATCCCTGGTGCCTAGTGGAGCAATGGTGATAAACGTGTTTGAATGAAAAAGATTTGCTGATGGCTTCACTCACAAAGCCCTATGTACACTTAAGCATCGCATGGGGCCTAATTATAAGTGGTATGTTATATGTTGATTTATGTCCAAACACCTATTTGCACAGGGATTGCAATTATATGTTGTGGTAGATTTATCACACCCCAGTAGTTACCCAGTGCAATAAAGTTTGCTCCTTTTATTAAAATATTTCAGGTCAAACATGCTGGAATATAACTGGGAATAGCTGATAACATTCTTACTTAATGAATGCCAAGCACCTCAGTGTCAAATTATATTGAGTGCAATAATTATAGCCTCTGATATGGGCACTTGTAATCAGACATTTAGATGTGCAAAAAGTACTATTTGCATGCTACAATGGAACTTCTTATTCACAAAATGTGATGTATGTGATTTGGGATATAAGGATCCCAACAATTCTTATGCACACAGCTGATGAGCTTGTCAATGGAGTCCTCTGCACACTACCAATCAGCCAGTCAAAGGTCTCAGATTAGAAATGAGGAAGAGAGCAAATTTAGTAGCACATTTTATATCTCAGCATTGCTAGCGGCTTCGTATTCAACTCAAGCATTGTTGTTGTGGTGTTAGATTGAAGATCCTGGCCAAAAATGGCCACTTTCCTGATCCCTTCTCACTTCTCATGTGCAATTCTGTAGAATGCTTTTGTATATTATCAATCAATTGCACCATTGAAAACTATTTTGATGCATTCTTTTAGCTGTAGTATCCTGGTATTTACTCAGCCAAACCTAATTGAATAAATATGCAAAAATATAAGTGACATTGAAGTTTGAAGTATGCACGGATGATTGTACTACTGAATATCAAGCCAACAATATTGTGGCATACTTAAATCGAGGACAGACTATTGAGGGACAAAGTAATGAAAGGTAAGTGCATATGGGGAAGTACAGATTCACTATACTTAACTCCACATCTACACACTTTGGTGGTATATGTACTGCTTAGGTACAAATAGATGAAGTTAGGTAAAGCAAATCTAGACTGACCTGTCAATATTTTGTTTTCAATGTTCTGTCCTAGATGTTCTGTCCCATCTACATTGTTGATATTTATGGGGCACCTTTGTAAGGATATACTGTGGAACTCATCTAGGGCCAAATGTGCAAAGTCATTTAAAAGTTGGAAGCCTGTGATTAGCTGAATCACAGGGTTTGTGATCCCTAATTAGCTTGAACATATGTACTAAACCCATTTTGTGAGTTGGTAACTGGTTTCGGGATCAAAAAATTGGTTTTGAAATACATTATTAATCACAATTCGGAAGGGGCATTATTAGGGCATCCTGTCAAAATTTCAATTTGCAACTTCCGTCACAAACCAGGAATAAGTTACTAACCCCTTGAAGGGGGTGGCAACCGATTTGCAAAGGTGAAGGTGTACCCTTCCCCTTTGCTATAAAAATAAATAAAGTTAGTTTGTGTTAGAAATGGCCCTTTCCCCAGGGTCACCCCCCATCTTTTTGCCTTCCTCCTCCTACTTTTTTCTGGATTTTTGCTTCTTGACATTAGGACTCTGTGCAGTTTACCAGTGCTAACCAGGGCTAAAGTGCTTGTGCTTTCTCCCTTAAAATGATTTGATTGGCATATACCTTATTGGCATATTTAATTTACATCAAGTCCATTGTAGAGTGGGATACTATATACCCAGGGCCTGTAAAGTGAATGCGACCAGTGGGTCTGCAGCATTCATTGTGCCACATACTTTGCACTTTAAAACATGTTGCAGGAGTGCCATTGTAGTATGAAGGCAGTGCCCCACCGCCATGTCATCTTTGTATTTAAAACCTCTTTTCAAGCTTTAAACTCCCCTTTTATTCCATAGAGGTCACCCTAAGGTAGGCCCTAGGTGGCCCATAGGACAGGTTGCTGTGTAATTAAAAAGAAGGACATGTACCTTTTTAGTTTTACTTGTCTTAGCATTGAAAAGCACCCAAATTAATTTTTCGCTACTCTGAGGCCTACCACTGCAGTAGGCTAACATTGGTGATTCGTTTTATATTTATTAAGCTCTAATTCCTAAACTAGAGGTGGTAGATATGTCATGTTTATTGTCAATGAACTTGTAATGATAAACCCTCTTTAATGGTAAAGTCAGATTTATCATTACAAGTTTGAAAATTCCATTCCAGTTGGCATCTTCCTGCCCTTAGCCTCTGTGCCTGCAACCTGTCTAAGGTCACACTAATGGGTGTAACTGACAGGACTTTGTGAATTCCCTCCAGACAGTCACACAATATTGGAACTGGCTGAGCCTGAATGGCCCATTAACTGGCTTGACGGGTGAGCTAAGCACAGCCCCAGTTTCATTTAAATAGACTGTGCTCTGCTGCCCCACAGCAGGATTAATAACCCTGTATTGTCAGTGCAGGCAACTAGGAGCCAGAGCACAAAAAACACAAATCTCCTGGAACTTCAAAGAAGCCTCTGGAAATTTCTCCCAACTTCTAGGAGCAGGGTACCAGGGTATCATAATAGTGCTCTGAGATCCACTCTTCAGGTCACTACGGGACCTGTGGAAGGAGTCTCAGAGGACTGCCTGCTGCTGTGATCTGCTGTCACTCTGCCAGACTGCTGTTGTTGTTTGAAGGACTGCTTTGCTGCAGGACACAGCATTGAACCTTCAGAGGCCAGAACTGCTCTGGAGTCCTGTATCCTTACCTGCACCCAGGACTTCAGAAGTGACTCCAAGGGCTAGTTTTTCTGGCCTCTTTTTCAGGGCCACAAGGACATAACAGGCTCCCACCATCTTGAATAGGCACCTGGGCCCACCCTGAGTGAGTCCTGAACCCCACATTGTCTCCCATACTCCTGAACCCTTGATTGTGGTGCTAAATGTGTCTGGATGGCCATTTTCTGAAACTGAGGACTTAACTTTAGAAATTCATAAACCGGTTCTACTAATTGGATTTTGATGGTTTTGGTGTCAAATAATTTATGAAAACTATCTCTATTTTTCTAAATTGGTTTGAAATGTTGCTTGTGTTGTGTTTTCACTTTAGTACTGTTTGTGTGCTGCATAACCTCTTTACACATTGCCTTTAAGTTAAGCCTGACTGCTTTTTGTACCAAGCAACCCAGGGTTAAGCACAGGTTAAATTATTGACTTTTTGTGGTTCACCGTGCAAGGTTGCTTGACCAGGGCTCACAGCCCAGTCAACCAACATCCCAAATTGTCACAGTTTGTGAGTTGGCAGTGGTCCTGATGACCACTCTCAACTTCTAAACATTTTTACTTTTAATAAAATACTTTTCATTAAATGCAGACGCATTTCAGAATAAATGTACTTTATGAAATTGTGATCACAGACATGGTGGTCCTCTGATGCCAGCAGGCCATTATCCCTGTACTGGCACCCAATCAGTATGGGTCGCAATTTGCAACCTATCTGACAGACTTTGATGAGGTAGGTCGAATCGCGACCCGCTCTGAATGGTGATATTAGTGCATAGGTCAGTTCCTAAAATCTGTTTTAATTCATAAAAAGTAGGTGGGCAATTCGAGATCACTTTTTGCAAATTAAATTCTAGTACATCTGGGCTCTAGACGGTTGTCCTTGCATTTTTTGATTTCTCCATTTGGCCCGTGCCCTGATAATAGGACCTTTCAGGTAAAAGACTGCGGTGGCAGCACTAGAATATCGTTTACTAAATGCACGATTTATTCAGCATGGAGCTTTATCAGTGTTTCAGCTCATTCACGTAGTTCTGGACAGAGAAAAGGAAAACAGATCAAACTGATGTGTTTCTTTACTCAGAAAACTAATGTGGCATCAGAGAAGCAATGCCACCCGGTAGAATAGAACATGTCCACCAAAATTATTCATTTTCAGTAGTACTTTTATTATACCGTATTTGATTTTATTTCTGTATCTCGCTAAAGGTACAGTCATAAATCAGGTTGCACCCATAGCAACAGCTCCTCAATCACACACACTTTACAGCACTGTGGCAGCGGAATACTAATTCTCGCCTTTGGTTTGAAAATGTCAAATCTCAGGTGATTACTTTTCTCTGTATTTATTTTTATAGGACCTTTTTAGGAGGCTGCTGTACATAAATACAGACGTGTCAACTTTTCAACATAAACTATATGTCCCGAGAAACCATTTATCTCTCGTCTCTGAGAAAAATATACTTATACATAACGATTCATATTCTTATGCACATTCATTGCAGTGGAACTTTGAGCTCAGACAATAAAAAACGTCGTCGCTGTGACAAATCTGCATGGTTTTATATAGACAATCTAATTTGAGCAGTGCGAAGCGCTGTTATGAACTAATGTTCCCTTTCTCACGGTTAGAAAAGCGACAGCTTCTTATCTAACAACGCATTGTTGACTAAAATGACAAAACACATCTAAATAGAGCTCTTGATTCTAACAGAATGAATAATCACAAACTGGCAAAACTATTGCTCTTTACGAGAATAGTGCATGCTGAAAACCCTAATTCACACAACAGTCTCGTTTATAAAAGGGTCTGTACCGGGTGGTCATGGGCCCTTGTCATGGCGCTAAGATATTCAGGGCTCGGCGCTCCTGCTACAAGTGATTAACATTACGAGGAGGGTTCTCACAAAAGCTCCGAGGTAAGTCTCATCACGTCAGATTAGGATCAAACATGCACGGAAGGCAGGGGTTCTCGCCAGATGCCATTGGTGTCCTCAGGTGAAAGGGGCTGAATCACTGATTGATGTGACACAGACCATAGGTAGACACAGCACACACACACTCTCTCGCCCCCACTCTTTTTATCGCTTAGACACAGACTTGTGGAGACTCACACAAGCCAGAACCACAAAGCAGTCGTGTATTTACTTATCTGGCGTCCTTTCCACACCTGATTCTGATTTTTTTGGTTCCTAGAGCTCACACGATGGCTGATGGTTTTCCACGGCTCCCAATTGGCCGTGGTGCTTGGGATGCAGTGACGTGTTGCATACGCTTGGGATGTGCCTCCACATACTATGTATGGGTCTTATGGTGCTCGTCTCAGCCCATTACTTAGCCAAAAATGATATTCATTAGCCTCATTCTCAACATTGGCAAGAACGAAGAAAGATGATTTCTAGACTCAAGGTATTGCAAACCCTGGAAAATTGTACCAATAACGCCGGTCCAACCATATTTCTAAGGCTGAAATGCAGAATGCTTAGGAGACAGGGATTTAAACCGCGAATGACCCTTGGGGACATAGGTCGAGATGTTAAAAAGAGACGGTGAAGCCATTTATATGTGAAGGAATCTGATGCCGGGACCCATGACAAATGGAAGTTGATCTTGGCAACTGCTAAAGAGCCCCATTTAAGGCTGCTAATCGAATATTTAAGTGCATTGCAGTGGTCGAAGTGAGAATTAAATACTGTGCTGATTGCCAAGGTTTCGTGTTTTTCAAGAAATGTGAGATATGTTTCTATTTGTTTGATTTAAAGAAACTCCACTAACTCCTGCTACATTCTGAGGCGGCAGGGTAGTCTGGGCATCAAAACACAACCAAAGGGCTTTACCTGCCCCACCGAACTATAAAACACATGTTGGGAGGACCTCAAACCTGTAGGCTTATTCGTGGAGAACTGCTGGGGGGAGGGCTGCGACGGTGTCTGTGCAGATCAATGTCTTTGCCACCCTTCCAGGCCTCTTCCTATCAGGACTATTAGAGCTCCTCTGCCAATTAAATTACCTTTTGTTGGTAAAGAGGAAAGAGAGGAAGGACGTCAAATGTCATAATAAAAGTAATATAAAAATGATTGCTGGATGATCAATATACTTTCAACAATAAATAGCACAAGACTGTTGATGTCTTTCCCTTCCCAGTGTTGATCATAGAAGCTCCTTAAGAAACATCCCAAACTGTCTCTAGCCAAGCCTAAACATCAAAGGTTTTTAAACAGAAAGACATAAGGAGATGTTGACTTTAATACAAAAAACTGTATAATAAGCATCAAATTAAAGAATATAAACAATATATTTATGTGATCTACATTTGAAGACTTATTGATTCTGTAATATTTTAGCATGACGGAATGAATGACTGAATGAAAAAGGTTATATAGCACATCCTCGCCCTAAAAATGTGTCCTGGAGCTAAATACATTGGCTGATGGGACATGTCCAATTAACCTTCAAACCTAAGAATCTTAAAAGGCTTCACAAACAACAAGTGATTACTCTACTGCTGACATTGCAAGTAGGAAGATTCCAAGCTATACCCATGGTAAAAGGAGTAACCTCTTGTGTGAGTACAATGGAATCTAGGCACCTGAAGACAGGAAAGTGAGAAAGAAATCAATGCTCTAAAAGCAACATAAGGATGGAGATATCTGAATGAATGATGACTCATGCCTTAAATGTAATCGCAGGAAAGGTAGATAACCTTGACATCATTGTATTTAAGACAAACATATAGAAATGTTTAAAGACACGCAGGCATATAAATGAGAGACTTGCACCGCTGTTGCATCACTTTTACTGACCCAACGTTGGCACAATCATTTCAACCATATCTATGAGGCCACACAAAGTCACTTTGTATGGCTTTGAATGGCCTCATTGATAAGGAGCAAGACAAGGCAGCGCAAATCACTCATTGCCTTACTCTGCACTAGTGAGGCATTCCATAGGCATAGCAGTGGTTGCAACATCCATGGATTTTGATGCATCCCCAGATTTGCAAAACCTTGAAAACCTGGGAATGCACCAAAACCTTATGCCTCACCAGGGAAGGCAGAATGAGGAGAAATATTTTTATTTCTCTTCGTTTTTTCCCTCCTTTTCTGTGTGTTGCCTCTCAGGATTGTTTTTGTGCAGGAAGGCATCCCTTCCTGCACAAAAACCATCCTTCATACAACGTAGACACCTTTGCACCACGGTGCAAGGAGGCCTGCGTTGGCGCTAGGCACACCATTATGCGCAGCAGCAAGGAGAAAGCACACAAATGCCTATGCTTTAGATACAGCACATTTATGCCCTTTCTTTTTGATGCAGGGCAGCACAGCAAGGTGACTTAGTTGTCTCATGGCTTAGGAAGACTCAAAACAATGAAAGTGCTGCTTCCTGCACAAAAACGATCCCAAGAGACTTTTCCCTCTTTCTATGTTTGCTGCAGAATGAAGCACACATAGAAACAGGAAAAAATAAAGAGAAATAAACATATTGCTCTCCTGGGGATGCATAACTTTTTGGTGCATTCCTAGGTTTTCACTTTCTTGTAAATTTTGGGATGTGTCAAAATCTATAGATGTTGCATGGGAACACCCTTGCAAAACCCATGGAAACTCCTCTCTGGTGCAGAGTAGTGTAACACAGTGATTTACACTGTGTTACATTACACAAGATTTATTAAGCCATGCTGGGCAATGCAAGGTGGCCTTGTGTGGCTTCATAAATTTTTTCTTGAGGATTGCCTCGCTCTTGCACCACATTGCGAGGTGCAAACCATGCCATAAATATGACCCTATGTTTGTAGATTTTACTGGCATGCGACTGGCTGGAAAATAGACCACTCCTCAAGGAATTCTGCAGCATATTTTCAAGAAAGTGGTGCATCCCCCTACCCCTCCTAATAAAATAATGGTTGCACTGTATTTACAATAGCGTTTAAATTTGTGATGCTGTTCTGGCACTTTGCTGCACTAGCGCCAAACATTTTGGCGCTGGTGCAGCAAGGCACAGGGAGGATACAGGAGTGTGGCGCAAGGGGTTACAAAGTGGTCCAAAGCATGCATTGTGCCACTTTGTAAATATGGCATGGGGGAATTGCCTCCTTAATGCTTCCTTAGTGTAAAATAAATTATGGTAGGGTGGAACAAAGTGGAGGTAGGGGCTTGTAAATATGCCCTTATATTTTAAGAAAAAAATCATGATCATGTACAGTTCTTAGGGCCTCATTTACAAGAAAATGGTCCATCGTAAATGATGCACCAGTTTTGCTGTGCTGCCCTGCACCTCACTAACAATGCCATGGGAGGGCTGTATCATGACCCACGGTGCCCACAACTGTGTTGTGGTGCTAAACTGTAGAATTGCCTCAACATTTTGATGCTAGTCCAACAATGCTGGGTGGGCATTAAAAACAGCACATCATCACTTTAACGCCTGTCCTGAGCAGGCATTACAAACATGACAATGTGACGGGGCAGAATTGCACAGTGAAATCTACAATCTGGTAGATTTCACTGCACCATTTCTGCAGCTCCTTTTACGGGGAAACTCCTACCTTGCATACATCATACCTGTCTCAGGTATAATGTGGCGCAAGGCTTTACAAACTGAAGCAGCGCAGTGTACCATTGTTCCAGTTTGTAAATGCGGTGCTGGGTGGAGCCATGTTTGCACTGCCTTACCGTCAAAAAAAAATTATGCTACGGTGGCGAAAGGGGCTTGTAAATGAGGCTCTTAAGCCCTGATTTATACCTTTTGACGCAAACCTGCGTTAGCGCAGGTTTGAGTCTAAAAGTATACCACTGGCTAGTGCCATCCCTGGACACCAGCCAGGCATCATATTTAAGGAATGACACTATCCGACGGTAAGGCCCAAATAGCGCCAAAATAAATTACGCTAACCGGGTGGGGGAAAATGACTCTAACCTGACTAGTGTCACTTTTTTGACGTATAACCCCCCTGGACATGACTCTTGTCCTAGTAAAGACAGGAGTCATGCCCCCCAGCCCAATGGCCATGCCCAGGGGAATTAGCACCAATATTTAAGGCCCTCCTCCTCTCATGCGTGATTTTTGCATGGGAGAGTAAATAAGGCGCTAAGGTCTTAGAGTAATTTTTAGCCCAGGAACGTCTACCTTGCATCTCATCGACGCAAGGTAGTTTTCCGCATGACACTAACTCCATAACTTTGATGCTAGATGAGTCTAGCGCCAAAGTATAAATATGGAGTTAGGTTTGCGCCGGATTTGCATGAAACAAAAATGACGCAAATCCAGCGCAAACAGAGTATAAATATGCCCCCAAGTATAAATATGGGCCCTGGTACTTGAGCTGACCCTTTTTGGGTCTGCCCATGTCTTAAGGAACAAATTGGGGCATGTCATCCAGAATGGTTGTAATCAGTTAAGAGTGCTTTAAACATCAACCGTATTCCCTGTTTCTATTCTCGTCATGTGATACTGACATCACGAACCATCGTTTTTGCAGCAGATTTTCTCCATAACCAGGCACTTTTAATAGTTCAATTTTAGTAGCTATTTCATGGCAGAAGCTTCATGAAAACTACAAAACAGAGGGCACGATTTGTTCCTACATTTTCAAATCAGTCTTGGGGCCTGATGTACAAAGATTCTTAATAATAGGTCGAAAAATGGATTAAATACCAATTTGTGTTTTTTTGGGGAATCTACTAAAATGGATTTGTCAAAAGTGGGTATGATTTGCACACTAAACTCTACTGAATACGTTGCTATTTTGTGAACCAACCTATTTACTAAAAGGTTGATACACAAAATACTGAATTGTAGTGGGTCGCAATTTGACCTGCCTCAGTAATATGTATGCAAATTAGAGTCACAGGTATGGTAGTCCGCTGTGTCAACAGGCCAACATGTATGTGATTGCTTTTACCAAAAGCTATTTTTGTTATTGAATGCAGTCCAGGATGTGTTTAAAAATGAAAATGAATAGTTTTACAAACATTTTTAGGAGTCCAATGGACCACTGCTTTTGACTAAGAAACGGGGAGGGGTATATATACTTTAATTATACTTGCTTGAATGGTAAAGACTGTTTTCCCTGCACCATGAGCCTTACAGGCCTACCTCAGGGGTAACTTACAAGTATTAAAAAGGAATGTTTGACCTGGCAAAAAAGTTTATTTTGCCAAGTCCGGCTGAAGTAGAATGCTGCAAAAGTGTTTTAAAAGGCTACTTTAATGGGTGCCATAATAATTACTGCAGGCCCACCAGTAGCATTTAATTTATAGGCATGGGTACATGTGGTACCAATTACTAGGCACTTACAAGTAAATTAAATGTGCCAATTAAGTGTAGGCTATGTTTGAAGATACGAGAACAAGCACTGTAACACTAGTTATAGTCCTGGCCCCTTGATATACGTTTGTAAAATAAATTATGAAGGTATATCAATAGGCCAGGATTACCAGCAGTGTCATTTGCATATAGTCCTCAAAAAATAAATAGGCAAAACAGAAAGAGTAAAGGAAAAACTTGTTTGGAAATGTGGCTGCACTGAAGCCAAGGTCCCTTAAGGCGGACTCCCTGGATGTGGCCTGCAAACATAACTTGGCCCAACATTCAACGGCTCACCCCCTTCCAAAGATTAGAGGACCTGTGTGACACCCCGCCAACCTATCATGAACTGTGCTACTTGGAGGCCTGCGGAAGGTTTCCATGCCACCCCTCCCACTGTGTGGCCACACAGGAGAGCACCTGGAGCCTGGGACCTGCCATTGTACTTGGGAGTCCTTTCCCACAGCTGCAGCAGTGCACATCAGGCAGTGAATTGGCCCCTAGAGTGGCCCTGATATTGAGTGCCTGTTTCCTATAAGGAAACCTTGCTTGGGGCCCGCCGGGGATGCTGAGGTTCACTGTACTGCTTGGCTTGATTGGGCAGGACACGCTGGGACTGAGCAGGGTGGACAGCCCAAAGGTTCATGGAGAAGTATTTGTGCCACTGTGTGCCCCGGGGTGGGGCTCTGTGGAGGGCTCACCTGGTAAGACTGGGTGGCCGCTGGCCCTATTTCTATACTGATGGTGCTTCTCAAAGACTTTGCTCCCTGGACCATCTGCTTTGTGTCTACTTGATGGGTGAACTGGTGTGAGTAGCTAAGGTCCCGTGGTTAGTAACTGGAGATGGGCCCTCGCCGCCACTGAATGTGGCACCCTTCAAATGCCAGCCTGGTGGGGGATCTTGGCAGCACACCAGTTCAGAGTTTTTTTTTTAAACACATTTTTATTGATTTTGTTATAAGCCATACAGTAGATTATCCAGTAGAAGTCAACATGTCATGTCATATATTATATCATGTATATCAATTATTTCGCGATACTTCAGAGTTATATTGTGCAACAAGGCATATAAACTTAATTCCTGAGTATGCAATGCTCATTATCATTTGGTCTTATTGTATTTCTTTTGTCATAATATGCCATATCATAGAAGCTTGTGCTTTAATTAGTATTTTAAAACATGTAACATTAAACATTTCTCCCTTCCCTCCACCTTCCGTTTTGACATCCTTTTCTCTCTGGGGACTATGAGCGAGGCACGCTAACCTTTGGATCATTTGCCATTATCATCTGCACAGAGTTTTGTTCCAACACAGGGGTAATTACATTTATTATCTGTGCCTGTTGTCATCTTTATCTTTATAATGGTACAATATTACTATTAGTAAATTAACATCGGCGACAGTTGGGTCGCATCCCACACCGCACCTCAGCCTGGACAGTGCTATATTTGTGCCTGGGCGTCATCTTCTTTACATGTCTTTTCAAACTCCTCCAGTATCTCATCCCAGTCTAGAGCCATTGGTATCTTTCTCAATTCTCTCCTCTCCTCTCTTCTTATGGCTGCACTCTCAGCTTTACCCCATTCTAGCACTTCTGTACTCCATTGTGTTACAGTGGGTGATAATGCAGCCTTCCAGTGTCTCGTCAGTAGGCCCTTTGCCAACAAAAGCATCAGATATGCCAATCGAGCTGGCGCTCTTCCCTTTTTTGTGTGGGGAAACAGCCCCAGCAGACATACCTCTGCCAATCGCCACATGTTGCTCCCTGTCACCTTTTCCAAACAGTACCTACTAATTGCCAATACTGAGAGATATTAGGACAGCTCCAAAGCATGTGTAGCAGCTCCGCCTCCCCCTCCCACACCTGGGACGTGTTGATGGTGACGTGGGCAATAGTATATGTAATTTATGTGGTATGAGGTTAGCTCTATGTAGTATCGCATACTGTATAAACTTAAATCTAGTATTACAGGACACATTACTAGGGTATTCTAGTATGGAGGACCACTCTTTGTCCGATAGTTCTCTGCCCATATCCGTCACCCATTTGGTTTTTAGCTCTGTTAGAGGTTGTAGTAAATGAGTTTTAATTCCCTGATATAGCCATTTTATGAAGTGTTTCCTATGGTATATACAACATGTGTGAGGTCATGCATAGAGGGTTCTGTGCCAGCTGGGGCCCAGTGGGTTTTAACATAGTGTACTATATTTGCATGCATCAAGAATAGCGAGGGTGGTAGGTTGTGTTCATGTGGGAAATCCGTATGTGTGATTAAGTGATGATCTTTGAATAGCATTTCGGTCGTGTCTACTCCTTCTTGTGTCCATTTAAGTATTTGGCTTTGGGACAACACTCCGGTACCCACCGGGAGGCCCAGCAGCGGGATATTAGGGGCATAAGGAACCGTATCAGCTGTGTATTTGAACGCTAGCTTCCAATATTGCAGAGCTACTCGCAGTAAAAGTGGTACGTTCTCTGGGGTGGGAGAGCCAGGGCAGATCAGGGAGTGGAGACGACCCCTATCAAACATTGCCTGAGTGTATTCTATTTCTTGCAAGTTTCGTCCAGCCAGCCAATACGCAAGCCATTGTAGCTGGCTCGCCGCACAGTAAGCCTTGAAATCAGGTGCGCCCATTCCTCCCCAGTCAGGCACCCTTTCTGGCAGATTCATAAAGTAGTATAAAACACGAGGTCGCATCACCATTTTGGCCAGTGCTAGTCGACCTCCGATGGATTTCGGTAATGTTGTCCAGAACTGGATCTGTGGTTTAATTGAGGTCATTGCTCTCCGTAAATTGCCCTCTAGTGGGGTTCGGTAAACTTGTATGCCCAGGTATCGAAAGGTATCTGTGGCTACTCGCAGCTGTTTATCCCCAAAGTCCACTGTATCTCCTACATTTGCTTCTCTGAAGGAGAATGCTATGGATTTATCATAATTAATGACCAGCCCTGACAATGGTGCAAAATCTTGAAATATGTGCGCAGCAGTGTCCGAGTTATGGGTAAGGTTTCTCTCATAGGGAACTATGTCATCAGCATACGTTGATACCGAGTGCATCACTCTCTCCACTCCGATTCCCCATGCTTCACCATCTTTCCTCAATCGGTGCGCCAAAGGTTCCACCGTCAAGATAAACAGTAAGGGAGACAGTGGGCATCCCTGCCTGGTACCTCTGTGGATATAATAAGAGTTTTAAATGTTTTGCCCGGTCTGTGCTCTTGCCGTCGGAGCAGCATAAAGCAATCGGACCCAACGCATGTATTCATGGGGAAGCCCACGTCAGTTCAGCACCTCAAAAATATAATCCCAGTTTAAGAAATCAAATGCTTGGTGAAGATCCAATGAGAGACAGCCCGCATGGGGGTACCTCTCTCTGGTGTAATCTATCATATGGTAAAGTCGGCGTATGTTTAAGGAAGTATTACGAGATGGTACGAATCCGCATTGATCTGCATGTATCAGGCAACCTATAGAGGTGTTGAGTCTTTATGCCAATATTTTTGCCAGTATTTTATATTCCGTGTTCAGGAGGGATAGAGGCCTATAGGAGGAAATATCTGTCGCAGTCTTTAACAATGAGGTCACTATTGCTTGTTTAGTAGAATCTGGGAGGTGTCCCGCTGCCAGCGAGGCGTAGTATAATTTTTCCAATTGAGGGGCTAATTTAGAGCTTTACAAAGAATAAAATTGGGCTGGTAGACCGTCTGATCCTGGTGTTTTATTACGTGCCATATCTTTAATTGCCGCCCGTATCTGCCCCTGAGTTATCTGTGCTGCCAACGTTTGTTTGGCTTCATCACTAAGTGTCGGGACCTCAATGCCAGTTAGAAAGGAGCTGAGGTGTTCTCGATCTAGTTCTGGTGGGGCAGAGTATAAAGTTATATAATAATCTTGAAATGCCTCGTTAATCCCTAATTGAGTAGTTATTTCATTTTGTTGTGGCATTTTAATTTGAAAAATTGGGGTAGGGGATGGTTTTTCTTTTGTAAGGCGCACTAAGAGTATACCTGCTCTATCTTCACTGTGGGCATGTTCCCTATACTTTGTATAGTCAATTTTTCGTAGGCGTTCAAGCAACTCTGCATGCTCAGCCCTGGCGTCAAGTAACTGTTGTGGGGGTAGTAATGTCGCCTCCTTTTCTAAGGGCCCTAGTCTATCTTCTACTTGTTTTACCTCTCTTGATATCACTACTCGTGCTCCTGCCACTGCCCCCATCACTGTACCTCTTATCACCACCTTGAACGCCTCCCGTTCTAACAACGGGGAGGACGCGGTTATCACCTCGGCTATTTCCTCTTTTAGCACTGCATCCTCGAGTAGTGAAGGTTGTAGACGCCATGCCGGGATCGGTGTAGCCGTTCTGCCCCATATCATAGTCAATTCTAATGGGTTATGGTCCGAGAGTATTTTCCCCAAGTATGTAGTGTGGGTTATCTGTGTCTGTAGTGATGCGGTACATAGGACTCGATCTAACCTCATGTGTACTCCATGTGGGTGGGAATAGAAGGAGTATTCTCTCATCTCTTGCCATATACCTGTAAGCATCCAGCCATGTAACCAGTTTTGCAATGCCTCCGCTTGCCTTTGCGCATTGGTCCCTGATAGTGGGGGAGTAGAGTGATCTAGAGTGACATTTAGCACTGCATTAAAATCCCCACCTGTTAACCAGGGAATGTGTGCCCATTGTGCGAGTACCAGTGATAGGCGTTCCAGGAAGGCGTCCTGACCTGTATTTGGAGCATAGATGCTACCTAGAACTATTGGTTTCCCATCTAAGTCACCCCTGATCAATGCGTACCTGCCCTCTGTCTCTATTTTTGTCTCTAGTACTTTAAAGGGGACGCCAGCACGTAGCCACACAGCCGTTTCTCAGGCAAATGAAGAGTAAGAAGTATGTAACAGTTGTCCCCGCCATTTTTTGCAGAGTTTTGCCACCTCGTGAGCGGTGCAATGTGTTTCCTGCAAATAAGCTATGTGTGTTTTGCGGCAATTTAATGATATGCGGCCTGGTAGCATGTGTCTGGGGCACCACTCTCAGACAGTATACTTCAACTGTGCACTGGATGAGGGGACCAATACCTTGCACAATTGAGGGCCTGTGACTTTCTGGCAGCTGGAAATGAAATGGTATACTTAAGTATTATGTTTTGTGTACAGAGCAGTGGGCAGTATTAGAGAAAGTGGTTGTGTGTTTATAGAATTTGTATGGAATGGCCACAATTTATTTTAGGCACTGTTCCTGTAGTTACTACATTTGAACTAATTTGGTGTATTCAGTGTGTTGTAGAAGTCATATGTTGTGAGTTCATTATTGAATAGCTGTGACGCTTTGTGTAACCATCATAACCAACCACAGAATTATGTCTATTTACATATGAATGTTAAGAGTAAATGCTTTACTTCATTATGGCTGCTGGTTTCTTGTACATTTGCTAATAGTAGTCCTTTTTTTACGTTCACGGGGACAGAGGGGCATATGTAGAAGCCCCTTGCATCCCGCAGAGTAATTGTTTTAATGCTATGGTGGTGCTAAACAGACCCTCACCCTTCACCATATTTACAACGGGGGCTATGATAGCATTACGCAACTTTGTAACCCGTTGTGCCCCGTTATATCTGCGCCAGGTATATTGTATGCAATGGGGCTGATCCTCTGCGGGGAGGCCAAAAAATTGGCACAGTGAAATTTACAAGATTTAACTGCACCATTCTAGTATCATTTTTTACCGCCTGCCCAGGACAGGAGTTAAAGTGACGTAGGGCCATTCTTATGGACCTCCCCAAGCTTTGCTGGACTAGCATCAACATTTTGGGTGCTAGTTCATTTTCACGGGTCAAGGACTCCAGCAGGAGCAACGTGGGAAGAAATATATATATATCTCTCTTCCTACGTTTATTGTGTATATATATATATATATATATATATCTATATCTATATATATATATACAATAAATTAAGAAATAAACTTTATACATTTTTTAAAAAAATACTAATTTTATTACACAATAAAAAGTAAACAATATGAAAAAAACACATTTTTATAAAAAATACATTCCATATTACAAACATTAATAATGAAACAAATCATAATCATAATATAACTCGAAGCAATATAAATAAAACTATAAATTTCTAGGACTATGTTATGTTAAAAGTTTTATAACGCACCTGGTTATTCCATTCGGAGTGTCCCTGCGCTGAGGGTTCACCCACTAAGAACCAGAAAACTGCAGTGCTCTAATCTACATTGGCCTGAGAGACCCATGTCTAACTTTTTCCGGAAGACAGGTTCCAGTTTTTCAAGCGGCAAAGAATTCTACAATTTGGGGGCCAAGAACCTGAAAGAATGTCCCCCCAGATGTGCTTTCTTCACTCTGGGAATTATTGTTAAGGCTGCATTAGCAGATCTGAGAGTTCTGCTAGAGAGATAGGCATTGATCAGTGGATGTAAGTAATAAAGACTCTTTCTCATCAAAGTTTTGTGGCAAAAACTGAGGACTTTGAACGCCACTCTCTTCCCCAGTGGAAACCAATTAAGCTTAGCAAGAGCCTGGCCCATCAAGGAGCGTCTGGGGATGTTCAATAGCAGATGAGTGGCCGCATTATGCACTCTTAGAAGTTTTTGTAGTCTGCCATTAGTGGCACTTAGATAGAGTACATTGCAGTAATCCAGTCTTGAAGAGATTTGGGCCTGGACTTCAGTTTTCATGGCAACTTCAGAAAGAAGGCCTAAGATCTGCTGTAGCATTTTTAGAATGCGCCAGCCAGCCCGGAAATTTGTTTATCAGAAGTAAGGTTAGTATCAAACCAGATGCTGAGATTTTTCACAGCTTGTTTTGGAACCGGGGCAGAACCCAAAACATCTGGCCACGAGCAGAGTAGCAGATAGAGGGCTGTTCCCCTAGCACCAGCACCCGGGTTTTCTCAGCATTCAGCTTGAGACACCTGTGAACCATCCACTCGGCCCTTCCAGTCAGGCAAGATCTATAATGAATGGCAGACAAGCCCTGATCCTGAGTGAGGGTAATAATCAGCTGAGTGTCATCAGCATAGGAAACGGGTTTGGAGCTGAAACATTCAATGACCTCAGCTAGAGGGTGCATATAAAGGTTAAACAACATGGGGCTTAAGTCTGAGCCCTGAGGCACCCCCTACTACAGCGAAAAAGACCTCAGAAGAGCAAGATTGTTGACATCCTGTAAACTGCAATTCTGAAGAAAAGAGGCTGTCCACCTCAAAGCAGAACCACCGATACAGGAGGACCACAGTTGTTCCAGCAGTAAGCCCTGAGCAACAGTGTCAGATGCAGCACTTAGTTCCAACTGCTGTGTTTCTTCCGTTAACTATACTTGTTTTGCACTGAATTTGCGTAATTTTTTTAATGCAAATTCGTTGCAAAACGAACTCCCTTATTAAACTTTGGAGCTAGACCTGTCTAGCGTCAAATTTATGGAATTTAAGTCAATTGTTTGGATGTGGAAACCTATTTTACGTCAATGAGATGAAAAGTAGGTGTTCCCGTGCAAAAAATGACTCTATGGCGATAGAGCCATATTTATCCACCGTGCTAAAATCAGGCAAGGGAGAGAGGAGGAGTCAAAAAGGGGTGCAAAGATGGTTTGCATAATTTTTTAACACCTGGGCGAGGGCAGGTGTAAGGGGACCTGTAGGCCTATTTCCATGGTGGAACACAATAGAATAAGCCCACACGACGTGCCCTCCTCAGGCATCATGGACACCCCCACCCACACCAGAGGGATAGCGGAGGATGGGGACCCCATCCCAGGTAAGTATAGGTAAGTACAGCTAAGAATTTATTTTTAAGTGCCATTGTGGGCCCTGAAATAGGCCCCCCTACATGTCACTGGGTGCAATGGCTATGGTCCCCTGTGCTGGCCATTGGGGTGGTGGGCATGACTCCTGTCTTTTCTAAGACAGGAGTCATGTGGTATGGATGGTTTTGCATCAGAAAATGGCTCTAAGTAGGTTAGAGTAATTTTTTTACTCTAACCTGCCTAACGCCACTTTTGTGTACAAAACCCCCTTCTTCCATACCACCAGCCCCACCCGACTAACGTCATTTTTTTTTTACGCTAGCATACCCTTTGCACCGGCTTGCACCATTCCATAAATATGGTGCCCGGCAGTTGCACAGAAATGGTGCAAGCCGGTGCTAAACTTTTTGTTGCAAAACTGTGTTAGTGCAGTTTTGCCCCAAAGAGTATAAATCAGGGCCTCAGAGTCTAGCAGTAGAGCAGATTCTGTACTATAATAAGGGTAGAAGTCTGATTGAGTCTTGTGTAAAGGAACATTGGACTCAATAAAGTGCATAAGCTGTTGATTCACATATTCTTTTGCTATTTTAGCAAAGAGGGGAAGCAGGGAGATGATTCTGGAATGTTCAGGCTTGGCAGGCTCAAGCATTTTTTTTTAGGAGGGGAACAACTGTAGTATGTTTCCATTTCATGGAGGTCTGGTCTGTGGAGAGAGACAGCTTCAACAGGTCACAGAGTCCTGGAGAAACGGCCTCCACGCCCTGTTCCAAAATATTGGGTGGAGAGGGGTCCTTCAGTGCACCTGGTTTAACCTTAGGTGTGACCCGCTGCAGGTCTGTCAAAGACAGAGCTTCAATCTTGATAAGGCTGGAGAGGGTAAACCATGATTCCTGGCAACTAACTTCTCTGAATTACCGACTTAGCAACTTTATTAGAGAAAAATTGTGTGATTCGATTACAATTATCCACAGAGGGAACTGTAAGAGCAGAAACACGATCTGGAGAGTTTAAAGAAGATTTCATTAGAGTACAACTCTCATGTAAAGAGTTTTGAGCCAGCTCAATTTTCTGAGCATAGAGCTGACTTTGGGAGACTCTGATCCATTTATGAGTGTCTTTCAGGCCTTGAAGTAGTTTGCTCTGTCAGCTGCACTATAGTTCCTACGCCACTGATGCTCGAACCGCATAGAGATCTTTTTAAGAGCTCAAAGTTCTTCACTAAACCATTCCACAGAGGATTTAGAAGGAACAGCAGTGTGTATGGACACTGGTGCAAGACCATCCAGAGTCTCGCTGATCCAATTTCAAGTTGCAAATTAGCAGCATTAATGCAACCACTAAGAATGGGACAAGAAACCCCCAGTGCCTCCATGAAGGAATCTGTTGTGACCCTGGCCTACTTATTAATTTTATACTGTCACTCTCTAAATAGAGAGGGTGTGAGGGAAGACGTCTTTATCAAAAAAGGAAGGACAAAGTGGTCCAACCACACCACAGGTAAAGGAGAAACAGCACTCACACAAGGAGAGTTGGAGAGGATCGGATCTAAGGTGTGTCCAAGACTATGCTTTGGGCTACGTACCAGCTGAGCAAAACGGCAAGCTGCTAAGTCATCCACCAGTGCCATGAGACTACGACATGTAGAGCCATGAAAGTGCAAATTAAGGTCACCCAAAATGACTAAATTAGAAAAGAGAAGAGGAAATGAGGGGACAACGTCTGCTAAGGCAGTTATAAACTGTCAAGCAGAGCCAGGTGGCTGATAAATTTAAAGGTCCACCAGAATACAATTACCAGAGATGTTTAGTGTAAAAAAGTCAGCCTCACTGCCCTCAATCCTGATCTCTGTTTAGGTGTAAGAGAGAGATTGTTTGTAAATAAGTGCAATCCCTCCTCCTCTCTGAGACTGTCTGTCCAGCCTTGCTAGGGCATATGGCATATCCCAATAAAAATGCCAAAAGAATATCAGGGGCCGACTTGGCGGCTAGCCAGGTTTCAGAGAGAAAGAGTGTGTCAGGGCAATAGTCTGTGAGAAAATCCCATATCATATTTCAGCATTTTTCTTAGTGAGCGAATGGCAATTTATCCCAAAGCATTGAGCCGCATGAACAGTAGAGTGGCCCTCCCTTCCTTTAAATGCATCAATATCAGATTTTATTAGACTGAACCCATACTTAACACATACTAGGTCACCCCTATAGGCACCCAGTCAGTGAAGACAATCATTCTGCTCAGTGTGGGCAAGGGGCATAATCTCCTTGAAGGTATAGCACCTAGAGTCTAGCTTTGCACAACAGGGCTCCTTGCCCCTGGTGCCATCTAGCCATGGACGAGTGCAGATGGGATGCCCTAGGCCTGCCTTCCTTGTGCCAGTGGCATGCTCGCTGCATGCGCCCACTGCACTTCCATGCAGCTCCCATGTTTAAATAGCACTCCTGTAAGGGGTCGTGGCTAGGCATAGTAAACGCCTAGAACAAGGAGGTCCAACCAAAATAAATTTGAGCCGATCTGTTCCACTCCTCCCTGACAGGCTTCCCTCACAGATGGAGCTAATGGAAATGAACCACTAAGTTAGCATAACAAAGGCAAACTAAAGGTATAAAAGTAAACACTTAAAACTAATACAAAGGCTGAAGCAGGTGGTGCCTGACCTAAAATGGCCACTAATTGGGACAAGAGCCAGAGAACTCCTGTACTCAGTGTGCTACAAGGGAATTGTAAGGGTATTAGAGCCACAAATGGCAGCTTCAGGTATCCAGGTAATTCAGCACATCTTGAGAGGTGGGAACTGCTGTATCCAATCAGCTACCATGTATAATTAAACATATAATATTCCCACTCCAGCTTGTGCAACAGTAAGGAAAGTGTTGGACTCAGGAGGAGTGAAATTTGCTATTCCCACACCAGTCAGTGGAACAGTAGGGAAAGTGTTGAACTCAGGAAGGGTAAAATTTATTATTCCCAGTCCAATCGGTGCAACAGTAGGAAAAGAGTTGGACTCAGGAGGGGGAAAATGTACTATTCCCACTCCAGTCTGTGCAACATAAGGGGAAGCGTTGGACTCAAAAGAGGTAAAATTTACTATTCCCATTCCAGTTTGTGCAACAGTAGGGAAACCATGTGACTCAGGAGGGGTAACATTTACTATTTCCACTCAGGTTTGTGCAACTGTAGGAAAAGCGTTGGACACAGAAGGGGTAAAAGTTACTATTCCCACTACAGTCGGTGCAACAGTAGGGAAAACATTAGACACTGGAGGAGTAAAACATTCTATTCCCATTGCAGTTGGTTCACCAGTAGAGAAAGGATTGGACTAAGGAGAGGTAACATTTACTATTCCAACTCTAGTCTGTGCAACTGTCGGGAAAGTACTTCACTTCAAACACATATGTTATTTTAATACAAGTATTAATTTAATAACATTTTAAAACTCTTAACATAAAATCAAACACACACAATACAAAAAAACAATTAAAATAATTATAAACGTTTTAATTAATTCATAATTAATTCCCATACTATAGTCACACATCTAACATATATAGCTGAATTAAAAAAGTATAATAATTACACAATTTACATAATTACTTAGTAATTATAATAATAAATACATAATTTGTAATTAATCAAATATTATTTATTTAACTTCCCACCCTATACCACCACAAACCCATTAACCAGCACCTAAAATGCTAATTAAAAATAATAATAATTGCACAATGCATATAATTAATTAATCATTTATCAGTAAATAATAATTACTAAATTATTATTTAATTAACTTCCTACCCTATAACCCTTGAAGCCCAAACATCCCGCACCTATAATATAAATTATAACATTATAATATTTACACAATTTACATAATTAATCAACAACTATTCAATTGATATTTAATTAGCTTCCCACCTTATAATCCTACAAACCAACAACCCACACCGAAAATATAGCTTAAAACATCTTTTTACACAATTTACCTACTTAATAATCAAATAAATAATTAATATTTGTTTAAAAAATATATAAATTAATTATGCTCAATTAACTTCCCCCTCTGTACCCCTACAAAACCTCACAACCTGCTAAACACTAAAATTACTATTTTAAAATTAAATTTAAAATATAAATAACTTAAAATTTCAAACTATATTTAAAAGCATTAACAACAATGACACAAACAATATAAAACATATACAATTAAAATATTATTTAAACAGATAAATGATCTTTCTTACCTTTAAAAAATCAATATTATTGCCAGTGATATTTTTGCACACAATATTTCTGAGTCATGATATTAAAAACTTGGGGGCATACAAACAGTGCAGCGCCACTTTTCTTGCACCCTTTAGTGCCCCCCTGAGGCCTCCATGTGTGCGTTGTATTTAAAATACAGTGCGCCACGGAGGTAGTTAGGGGACTAGGATCAGCATTTTTTACACTAGACTGGCACTTTGCAGGATTAGCGTAAACAATTCTGACGATAATTTGGCAAAGCACCCAGAGGGCCATTGTAAGAAATGGAAGCCTCCTTTTAACGCTTGTTCTGTGCAGGTGTTCAAAGGTGTTGAAATTGCCGAAAAAAATCTCTTGCACAATTTGTTTTTTTCCCTAACAGAGGAACGCTACCTGTGCGCTACATTATGCATGGTTCAGGCAGAATGTAGCGTAAAGGGTTACAAAGTGGCGCAATGCATGCATACAAAAAGTTATGCTAATGTGGCGTTCAAATGACACTAGGGACTCTTAAAAATGCCCCTTCTGCAACTCTATTTTTCTTAATCAATATTTTGTCCGAACACCCTCACACTGCAGTTAATTTAGTGGCACTTCTTTTGAACATCTTAGAATTTTAAGTGGAACCTAGGGCCAGGTTCAATGAGATCCCTGGGTTATGCTGCCATGCACCAAGGCGATGTTTGTCACCATATTGATACTGTATGGGTGTGTTTCTTAGATTTGTGCTGACAATGTTCACAATAGGGCACATATATTATTTCTTCATTCCAATATTCCTTTTCCTTGAGCCATGAAACCACCTTGTTCACAAAGGGAAAGGTTGTACCTCTTGATGGCATTATTGCAACTTAGAAACTCTGTACCTCACCTGAAAATAGGAATATGACATTATTATCCTGTACCTGTTGAAGTGTTACACTTTCTGCCACACCATTCTGTGCAATGAAACATAGGAGTGTGATTATATTAATGCAATCTCTAGACTTCAAGTACAAGGTGACATATGGATCCTAATTTACACAGAGTCCAAGCACAGATTCTGCCTTAGCAATCATAGACTAAATGTGTCAGTGGAATTGACAGCAAGCCCGTCATTACAATAATGATTTCTGATAATAAAATGTACAACTGATGTGCAGGAGAGGCCAGGGTTCAGACTGTGACAGTCTGTGATATCCTTACCAGTATGAGACAGCAAACTAGTTGGATAATATTGAAATAATGTGTGCCGTCGTTTGACAACAAATACCACAATATGCTAAAGTAAAATACATTTCATTTCTTGCTTAGAATAGTATACTTTCAATTTTGGATCACTCTAGATAAGATCACATTCTGCCGGCTCTCATTATTTAGCACATACTCAGGTAAGTATAGTTATCTGTTTGTGTTAACGTTTACTTGAGAAAAAAGTACTTTACTGGACAATTAATACGTATTCGGCAAAAAACCATAAATATAATATGCATAATGTATTATATTGTTATTAATTCAAAGCTTAGGAATAAGGTCAAAGTACATATCAGCACTGTGCACAATTTGTTTATAGACACCAAGGGGGTCATTACGTCCCCAACGGTCGGTGCTATAGTGGAGATATTACCGCCAACAGGCTGGCAGTACCTACCTCCACTATTATGACATTGGCGGTTTGGCCAAAGCCAAACCCCCAAGTCAACACACCGACCACCACAGCACTAACGACCACAGGGCTGGAGACTTCAGTCTCCAGCCCTGCGGCCGTCACTATGCCGTCCATGGCATTTTGACCCGCCCACTGACATGGTTTCCGTGGTTTCTGTACCGCCACAGAAACCATGATGGTAGGCACTATCAGTGCCAGGGAATTCCTTCCCTGGCACTGATATGGGTCTCCCCTGCCCCCCTACTCAAAGTCCTCCCCCACCCTCCCCCTCCTCACATATACACACATACACGCACATACATACACACCCATACACACACGCATTCCCACATTCACCCATGCATGCATACATATATACACATTGCAAAACTCACAAACATACATCCAGACACACATGCAAGCACACAACACAACATGCATGTACACACACACACCCATTCATGCACATACGCATTACACATGCATGCAGGGGGTCCTCCGGCAGGAGACGGGATGTGGCACTGCTGCCAGCAGCAGCCTCCGCCAGCAAAACACCGCCAGGCTGTATCATGGAACAATGTATGGTAGGTGGTGTTTTGCTAGCGTGGCGCTGCTGTTGGCAGCATCGCCACCTTACCGCCGTCCACCACCATGCCCATCGCCGGAATTCCGCCAGCCTTCTGGTGGAATTCCGGCTACGGTCATAATGGCATGGACGGTCGGTAGCCACGGCAACGGTATGTTGGCGCCCGTCGCCGTGGCGGTAGGCAGCATTTGCCACCAATCTCATAATGAGGGCCCAAGTGTGAACTAAGTGAACATAGTTAGCAAATAAAAGTGAGTATTGGGAGCTTGAAAAAGCGATACTAAGTGTACAATGTTGGTGCAAAGGTATGAAATAGCAGTGTTTCATTGAGATGCTCCTATACCATATCCACACTAAGGGCCTTATTATGATCATGGCGGTGGGAAGGACCCCCCTAGTCAGCAGCCTCCCCACCACCATATTATGATGAGCCAGGCAGTGGAGACGGTGTGGGGCATTGGCTCTAAGGGAGAGCCGAGGCCAATGCCGCCACACTGTCTGCATTGCATTGCAGACAGTGCACATTCCAACTGTGCTGACAGGGGGGTCTCTGCACTGCCCATGACATGCTTACGTGAGTGCCTGTGGGATGTGTGGTGCTTATGGTTGCCTGAGCTTCCCTTGTGTGTTGACGTGTGTGCATGCTGGTCTAGAGGTGTGCTTGGGATAGGCTGAGGTACAGGGGATTGGGTCTGGGTGGAGGAAGGTGGAGGGGGTAGGCTGGACACAGGGACAATGGCTGCCATCAGTGCTGAGGCCAGAGTCTCAAAAGCTCGCTGAAGGGCCGCCTGACCAGAATGAATGCCCTCCAGGAATGTATTTGTTTGTTGCAACTGCCTTTCCACACCCTGGATGGCATTCAAAATGGTAGACTGCCTAACAGTGAGGGACCTGATGAGGTCAATGGCCTCCTCACTGAGGGCAGCAGGGGTGACTGGGGCAGGGCCTGAGGTGCCTGGGGCGAAGGTGATGCCCACCCTCCCGGGTGAGCGGGCACGGGGCAAAGGCTGAGGGGCTGCTGGGAGGGCGGTGCTGGAAGGGGGGGTGGCAGCTCTACCTCTAGATAGGGGTGGCACAGATGTTGCCACCACCACAAGGGAGCTCCCATCAGAGGACGAGTCCGTGTCACTGGTCTCAGCTCCTGTCCCCACCATGGAGCTCCCCTCGCCCTCCGTCCCACTGGTGAAGTCCGAGTCCGCAGTGTAGCCCTCCATGGCCATGTGGGATGCAGCACCCTGGTGCTCCGGTGCCACTGCTCCTCTGCCTGATGATGCTAATGCACACAAAAACAGGGAGACCACAAAAAGGGGGGGGGGACGACAGAAGAAAGACATGGTGAGTGCATGCATTACCGCTACAGTTGGCGGACACGACAGACACAGAAGCCCCCTGCACTACGCCGCACTCTTGGGCTCCACTGTTCAATTCCTGGGAAATGGCCTACTAGGCTATGGACGACATCTGCACACATAGATGACACAGAGGCATGACTAGGTGTACTTGGCACTCTACAGAGGTGGGGGTGGGGTGCCACATGATCTGCCTTATGGAGGGACCTTGCCTACGGAACTCGCTCTGGCCTAGGGAAACCCACAGCCCACCTCCCCCACCCAGACCACTCCACTGCGTGCAAAATCAGCAGAATGCGAGTGTACTCACCCCCTTGTGGCTGCTGTGATGCCCTCAAGCGCCCATCCAACTCCGGGTAGGCCACCACCAGGATCCTGAACATCAGGGGGTCATGGTGCGACAGGCACCCCTCTCACGTTGGGAGGCCATCCCCAGCTGAGCCTCTGCCGTCTTCTTACTCCAGCGGTGAATGTCCTCCCATCTTTTCGGCAGTGGGTGCTCCGTCTATGGTAGACCCCCAGGGTCCGGATGTCCTTGGCGATGGCACGCCAAATTTCTTTTTTCTGGTGGGCGCTGACCTACATGAAATGTACAGGGGGAAGAGAAACTTTATTGCCAACTGCACCTTCACAGTCATTGGCCCCCATCCCTACCCTTGCCATGTGGCACAAGCATTCACCGTCTTTCATGCACGCAGCACTCTCTCCCCTTCCTTCTTACATCCAGCCCTCTCTACACAGGCATAGCCCATAAAACATGCTCCCTGTGTACTTACCTGTTTGTCTGGAGGACCATAGAGTAGCGTGTACTGGAGGAGGACCCCATCCACGAGTTTCTCCAACTCCTCCGATGTGAAGGCAGGGGCCCTTTCCCCAGACACTCGAGCCATTGTCTCTTCCAGACCGAGGTCACAGCAGCACTTGCAGTGTAGGTCCTCTCCTGTCGAAGATCAGGTATCGAGTGATTGAACAGATAGAAAATGGCGGTCACGTCCACGGCGTTCATTGGCTCCTGGGACCCATAGGGTCCAATGTTAAACAATGCAGCATTGCGCTGCGGTCTTCCACTGCCTACCGCGACGGTGTACAACGCCAGCGCAGTTACTGCACATCCCATTGTCCCACTATAGAGGTCAGGCAGCCGCCATTTCAGGGGCCCACATGGCTTAATTTTCAACAGCGTCACACATACCTAGGCCTTGACTCAACACACATACAGGCCACCTTTTGTGTATGAATGGTGTTCTGTGTAAACTGTGGATACGTACCTCTGAGTTGTTTGACTCTGTGCACGCTGTTGTCCTTCATAGGCACCGTCTGCTGGGACATGTGAGGAGATGGCGGCATCCTCCGGTGTACAGATAGCTGGTGGACCTGTCGACAATGGAGGAGCGACATGTGATTATCACATACAGACTTGACTGTGCCACAATCCTGGAACTGTGTACCCAGCTGGAGCCAGACCTGATGTCAGCAATCCGCCATCCCACAGGAATCCCCCCCTCAAGTGCAGGTGCTGTCAGTGCTCCATTTCCTTGCAAGTGGGTCTTTTCAAACAACAGCTGCCATAGCATCAGGGATGTCCCAGCCTCTGTTTTCCAAAGTATTGTCCAGAGTGTTGTCTGCCCTTCTGAAACACATGCGGAGCTACATCGTTTTAACTCAGGTGGAGGATTTGCCTACAGTGAAAGGTGATTTCTATGCCCTGGGACACATCCCCAACATCATAGGTGCCACTGATGGGACCCATGTGGCTTTGGTACCCCCCACCCCCCACAGGAGTGAACAGGTGTACAGAAACCGGAAGAGTTATCATTCAATGAATGTACAGATGGTATGTTTGGCAGACCAGTACATCTCCCATGTGAATGCCATATTCCCTGGCTCAGTGCATGACGCCTACATCCTGCGGAAAAGCAGCATCCCTTATGTGATTTGTCAACTCCAGGGGCATCCGTGTGTGGCTATTAGGTGAGCACCTGGAAGCAAGACAGTGGGAATGGTTGTCTGGGTCTGGGGATTTCGCTCCAGGTTAGTGTGTGTCTAACAGTTGTCCCTCGATGTTTTCAGGTGACTCTGGTTACCCCAACCTGTCATGGCTACTGACCCCAGTGAGGAATCCCAGGACAAGGGCAGAGGAATGGTACAATGATGCCCATGGGAGAACTAGGAGGGTGATCGAGCGGACCTTCTGCCTCCTGAAGGCCAAGTTCCGGTGCCTCCATATGACAGGTGGATCCCTATTCTACTCACCAAAGAATGCGTGCCAGATCATTGTGGCCTGCTGTATGCTTCACAACTTGGCTTTGCGACGTCAGGTGCCTTTTCTGCAGGAGGATGGTCCAGATGGCAGTGTTGTTGCAGCTGTGGAGCCTGTGGACAGTGAACAGTGAAGACGAGGAAGCAGAGGAAGCAGAGGAAGAAGACATGAACAACAGGGACTCAGTGATCCAGCAATACTTCCAGTGAGACACAGGTAAGAATACAAACCTGCCTTCTACATGTACTTTAACACTACTACCTCTCTACTGTCTGCCGTTTTCACCCAGTGTATGGTCACTGAGTTTTCACTTTCCCTTACGATTTCACAGATGTGGGTCCCACTGTGGGACATCTGCTTAGATTCCTCATGGAATAGAGCTGTGTGACATAGGTATGTTGACATTACAATTGAAAGAACATTTTGTCACTGTAATTGCTAATACACTATTTCGAAATCACAGACTGACTCCAGATTGTTTTGTGCTTCAAGGGTGTTTATTTAAGTGATCAATATTGGAGGGGGTAGTAAAATGGTGAGGGGTGATGGAGGAGGAATGTCCATGGCAGAGTCCAGTCTATTAGTCTCACAGATGCATTGCCCATATGGGCATAAGAAGTGGAGCTGGGGCAGTTTAAGTATGGACAGGGTGACAAAGTGGGACAGTAGGATGACATTCAGGGTGGTCTCATTTCTTGGCGGGGATCTTGGCATTGTGCTCTCTCTTTGTCCTGGATCTCAGGGACCGTTTGCGGGGTGGTTCTCCCTCTGCTGGGGGTGGGGTGCTGGTGTGGTGGTCCTGCGGCGGGGTGTCCTGTCCACTAGCGCCGGCGGAGATGGTGGGCAGTTCATCATCCATGCTAGTGTCAGGGGCCCCTTGTAGTGCCACAGTGTCCAACCTGGTGTTCACAAGTTCCTTCAGCACCCCTACGATGGTGCCCAGGGTGGAGCTGATGGTTCTGAGTCCCTCCCTGAAGCCCAAATACTGTTCCTCCTGCAGGCGCTGGGTCTCCTGAAACTTGGCCAGTACCTTTGCCATCGTCTCCTGGGAGTGGTGGTAGGCTCCCATAATGGAGGAGAGGGCCTCGTGGAGAGTGGGTTCCCTTGGCCTGTTCGCCCCCTGTCGCACAGCAGCTCTCCCAGTTCCCCTGTGTTCCTAGGCCTCCGTCCCCCTGACTGTGTGCCCACTACCACTGCCCCCAGGTCCCTGTTGTTGTTGGGGTGGTGGGTTAGCCTGGGTTCCCTGTAGTGGTGGACACACAGCTGATTGACGTGTCATGGGGACAGAGGTATGGCCCCACTGGGTGGGTTGTGTGCTGGTGTTTCCAGAGGGGGGAAGCTCTGTGGTGGCCTGTGACTGGGTGAGGGTAACCGACTGTCCGAGGTCCCAGATGGGCCAGGGTGGTCATCTAGATCCAGTTGAACAGAGCTGCTGTCATCACTGTGGGCCTCTTCTGTTGGTGGTGTGGACATGTGTGGACCCTCCTGCACGGTGACGTTGGGTAGGGGTATAAAAGGATGTTTATTACATCTGTGTGTGTCATGGTGTGCAATGGGTGGGTGACCGTGTACCCCAGTGCTTGCATTCCTGTGTGGGACCTTGTGTGTTGATGGTTTAGGGGGGTGTATGGGTTTGTGCAGTGGGCATGCTTTGGTGATGGGTGTACATGCTTTGTTGTTGCATGCAGGGCTTGGTGTTGGGATTGGTGGTTTGTGATGTTGGGACATATGTGAGGAGTTGGAGTGATGGGGGTGAGGGCGAGGGTGGGGGTATGTGATAGCATGCAGGTAGGGTGGGGGATGTAATAGTTAAGATTTGTCTTACCAGAGTCCATTCCTCCAGCTACTCCTGCGAGGCCCTCAGGATGCAGAATCGCCAAGACCTGCTCCTCCCATGTTGTTAGTTGTGGGGGAGGAGGTGGGGGTCCGCCTCCAGTCCGCTGGCGGTCCGGTGTCTTGAGACCACGGAACGCACCTTCCCCGTAGGTTGTTCCACCTCTTCCTGATGCCCTCCCGATTTCTTGGGTGCTGTCCCACTGCGTTGACCCTGTCCACTATTCTTCGCCATAGCTCCATCTTCCTTGCAATTGAGGTGTGCTGCACCTGTGATCCGAATAGCTGTGGCTCTACCCGGACGATTTCCTCCACCATGACCCTGAGCTCCTCCTCCGAGAACCTGGTGTGTCTTTGCCGTGCCATGGAGTGGTGTAGGTGATGTGTGGGGTGGAGTGTGTGGTGATAAGTGTGCTGATATGTAGTGGGGTGTTGTCTGAGGTGCGTGGAGATTCTGTGGGTGATGGTGTTGTGTGCCTGTGGATGCTGTTGTTCTTGCTGGTGCTGTCTCTCTCTTCTTTTGGAATTTTTGGTCATAGGGGTTTGTGGGTGATGTGGGTGTGTGTTTTATATTGTGATGGGTGTGTGGGAGTGGTGTGTGTATGTGTATCAGGTGTGTGTATTTTGAATTGTCCAATGTGGTTGTGTTTTGTAAGAGTGTGTGTATTATGAGCGCGGCGGTGTGTACCGCCAATGGAATACCGCGGTTAAAAGACCACCGCGTGGATTCGTGTGTCGTGATAGTGTGGGCGTATTTCTGTTGGCGTGATGGTGGAGGTTTTGTTTTCGCCAGTTTATCACTGACCTTTGGTGTGGCGGACTTGTGTGGGTATCTAGATTTTGGTGGATTCCGAACTGTGGGTCGTAATAGCTGTGGCGGAATTCCGCGGCGGTGTGTTGGCGGTCTTCTGCACGGCAGTAAGCGGGATTTACCACCAATGTTGTAATGAGGGCCTTTATGTGTTTGTGCAAATACTTTACACATTGCCACTGAGCTAAGCCTCACTGCTTGTGCCAAGCTACCAAGGGGTGAGCAGGAGTTATCTGGCCTGTGTATCTCACTCAACCTAACTAGAGTGAGGGTCCCTACTTGGACAGGGTACAAACTGACTGCCACCTAGAGACCCCATTTGTATTAGTTACCTGCACTCGTTTGGAGATTATCCCTTATTAAACGTAATAAGGTAACTGCAATGTTAGACTTTGGGAGAGGTGGGCCTTGCAGTAGTAATAAACAATTGTAAGAGATTTTCACTGCCATGTAATTTAAAATTTAAAAGGACATGTCCAACTTTTTAAATGCACTACAGCCCGCACTCTGGGCTATAGAGGACCTACCCTATGGGTGACTTATATCTATTGAAAATAAAAGTTTATTTTGTCATGTTGCAATGGTAGTTTAAAACTGCATGTAGGCTGAAATGGCAGAACTGAGACATATTTAAACGGCTACTTAAGTGTGTGTAAATTTCCAGACCCTGGACACATGGATTACCATTGTATTAGGGGCTTACAAATAAATTGTACGCCAGTTGGGGATAAGTTAGTGTTACCATGTTTTAAAGACTGATCATATGTGCTTTAGCACTGGTTAGCAGTGGCAATGTGGGTAGAAGTGCCCAGATTCCTAAGGCCAGCAAACACGATATCAGCAAAAATAAGGAGAGGAACATCATTGGGGGAAGTGCACCATAAGGCAGGTCTAGCATTTTTGTATAGTAGAGAGGGATGCTAGGTAGTTATTGCAAGTTGATTAGGTGTGATAGGTAGGTATGGGGGAGATGTGATAATTAGGTTAATTATTGTAGTCTCAGTATGTAGGTATGGTAGATTTGATAGGTTAGGTATGAGAGGTATGATAAGTTTGGTATATTAGGATAGGTATGTAGGTATATGTTAGGTATGGTAGGTAGGGTAAGTTAGGTTGGTATGTTAGATAAAGTAGATCAAGTATGGTAGATAGAATTTTGCAAATATTTTAATGTTTTTGTAGTACATTCCATAGGTGCAGATAATGAGTTATTCACATCCTTCCCACTATCTCTCCAGTGTTGAGGATGTGTCTCACATTCCCAGGCCATATGTGGGGAAACCATGTTAGCTGTCACTAGAAACTTCATAATTTGTGATATAATCAGGGCTGTTGCAAAATTATTTGTGTGTCAGCCTGTGGCTCCTCCCAAGCCAGATCAGTGATTATAGCATGCACAGGGGCACCGTGACATCACTGATGCAGCCAGTGCTGGGGCCGCGGGTGAGTCTTGCAGTCTGCACTGAGCTATAGGAGCAGCACCTTTGTAAAAGGAAGATTTTCTCTCCAAACACAACAGGAATCTACCGCACCCTGCAGGAGGTCATGGCTGTCGGCTGCTGCCTGGAAGGAATGGACTCCAAAATCACAGATCTTGCAGCTGATACCAAATCCATTTGCTCCATGATTGTGGGCATCCAGGACAGGGTATAGGGGTGGAGCAATGGATCGTGGTGATCGAGGGCCATCTCAACACCATACTGGACAGGGACCAGGAACTCATCTTCTTGAGGAACAAATTCATGGACCTGGAAAACATCAGACACAGGGGTAATGTTTGCTTCTTCAGTTTCCTAGAACAAGCAGAGGGGGTGGACATTAAGGACTTCCTTAACTGTACCCTCCTCACGCTCACGGGCCTAACATTTTCTCCCTCCCAAAGATCCAACGAGCACACTACATGGGCCCAACACAACAAGAAATATCGGATGACCTTGCCCTTTTTATAGCCTGCTTCCTCTGCCATGAGGAGGTTCGACAGCAACTAACTGCAGCCCGGTCCCATGGCTCATACAGCTTCAAGGGGCACAAGATCTGCATCACTAAAGTATGTTTGCGGGAGACCAATGAGAGGAGTAAGATTTTACTGGCACCTCAGCCCCAGCTCTGGAAACTGGACTTTAAATTCAGACTGTTTGACCCTGCCTGAGTATGGATCATGAAAGACAGCAGGTCCAAGGACATCCTCAACCAGGATGCCCTGCGCCTCTTTCAAGAAGAATTCTCTGACCACACCATGGAACATACCCCCCCCGACCAACAGCCTGACTCCCGCCCTATGGCTCCCCTCCTCACTACCATGCCCAGCAGCCACTGGCAATCTAGGGGAGCCACAACCGGGTCAGGTCCTTGGAGCACCTGCTCTCAGGATGACAGGAATTTGGTCCTCAGGGTGGTGGTAGCCATCACCCAGGACCAGAGCTGAGAGAAATCCTGATCCATGTTGAAGCCTTCCCACCCAGAAGGCTGAGACTCACCCCTTAATACTGTCATGGCGACTCCCCCCTTGAACTGAACTGGATGCAGCACACTGTGACCCTTGGCCTCCTGTCAGCGGATGGATGCGTCTAAAGACTGCATCTGAATTGTCTATCTCAAAGGCTGACTATGCTGTCAAATTGTTACTATATGCCAATCAATGGCTGCTATGTATTACAGGTATTAACATATATATTCTATGTATTACATATAGCATAGTATGTTCTCTGTTTCACTGTTCTCTCTTGTTGCAAGCATGCATGCCTTTGTATTGCTCTGTGAAGATCTGTGATGTTTACGCCACAGGGGCTCTTCATGTTATGTTTGTCACAGCTCCCGCAGGACTGTGCCTACACCCCAGACCAACTCCCCCCTATTCCCTCGTGGGCCAGGTCCAATCCCACCCTGGCATCCCGGCGAGTGTGTCTTTCTCCATGCCCCTCCCTCCAACTCCCCCACCTGCTCACCGTTAACAGCTTTAGGCATTCCCCAAGACTTTATTCTGGTCTAGAGTCAGTTTGCACTCCACCCCACAGCCCTGGGCTGCTCCACTCCATATTGTACTGAAGGAACCAGATTCCTCCCTTTTCTCTTCTTTTTTCCCCTCCCTTTGCACTGTCTCCTAGAACATCAACGGCCTAGCGCACTACATAACTTGTAAGAAGGTCGTCTCTTAATTGCACTCCAAATGAGTGGATGTGGCTCTACAACAAGAGATCCACAGAATTGGAAAAACTGAAATGAGAATGGGTTGGACAAGTGATTCACAGCAGTTTTCCAGAGGTAACTGCACCTAGGTCTAGCCCCCACAGGAAATTTGGTGCTGTGATACTCCTACAAAAGTACCTGCCTGTCACTGACCTCAAATCCTGGTCTGATCTGGACGTTGCTGTGTCTCAGTTTGTTCTAAGGCCCCACAGGCTCCATGTGTTTCTTCTTCTTATAAATCAGTTGGCTCCAATCGTAAATCAGCATCTCCCACCATCTTCATAGGGAGCGACTGGAACTTGGTGTTGCAATGTGATGCTGAACCACAATGGGGCCCCTGGACATCAGAAACAATGCAGAGAGAGCCCTCCTGAGCGACGTGATATCTGAACATGGCTGAACAGATCACTGGCGGCTTTCACATCTGGCAGATAGGGAACACACCTTCCTATCCACAGTACAGGACCCAATCTAGGCTAGATTACTTCCTGCTCTCCCACCTAATGGTGGCTCTTGCCTGGGATTCCTATAACCTGGAGGTGGCTTTGTCTGACCACTGAGCATTCTTGCTCATGGCCTTGCCTCCTCAGGTCGCAAGCCATGATGCCTGAATGTGGCACTCTACCTTTCCCCTCTGGGCAAAAAACAACTGTTCTTCCATGTCTCCTCCTACCTGACTGACAACAAGACCTTGCTCTCCTCTCGCAGGGTCTTCTGGGGGCTGTGAAGGCCACCATCCATAGACAGCTCATGAGAGAGGAAGCCTTGGCCAAACAATGACGGGCAGTCCAACAAAAGGACCTGGAGGCTGAGATTACGATCCTCACATGCCTCTACACCACAATACCCTGGCAAAGGCATGCATGGACCTTAACGCCTTGTTCACCTCTAAGATTGAATAGCATTTTAGGCACTTCAGAGGCTTAAAGGTAACCAGTATGAAGAGAACGAAAAGGTCGGTTGCCTCCTGGCAGCACAGTTGCATCAACAGGAGGCTGCACTCACTATCTCTGCCATACTGTCCTCAGGTGGCTTGTTACTCACACATCTGAAGGAAATAGACACTAAATTTGCCAACTTCTAGCGGATGATCTATATGCTGGATGTGACGGTGGACACTGCCCGCTTGGAAGCCTTTTACGACAGCATACGACAGCATACATCTTCCTAGACTTAATGATTCCAGCAGAGACCTGTGCAATGGGGAGATCAGCAACACTGAGATTGCGTAAGTAATTTTCGGGCTTCTCTTCCACAAGGCCTCTGAGGGAAGATGGCTTCCCCGTGGAGTTTCATAAATGGGTAGGAGGGAACATAGTCCACACCCTCTGTGAAGCCAAACAGATGGGCTCCCTTGACCCTATCACTAATGAGGCAGTGATGTTGGTACTCCCCAAGCAGGGGAAGGACCCTCTTCTCTGCAGCAGCTACAGGCCTATTATATTGTTCAGTGGAGACATCACAATCTTCAGTGTCCTCGCAGTCTGCCTCCCCAAAGTGATCCTGACCCTGATTCTCCACATGCAGCTGGGATTCGTCCCCAGATGCTCCTCAAGGAATCATCTTTGCACCCTTAGGCACACCCTGTGGGCCTCAAAGGACCACCTGGACGAGACACTTGCACTCTCCCAGGATGCTGAGAAGGCATTCAACCAGATAGGTTGTGGGTAACTCTTTGTGACCTTACATTGGTTTGGCCTGTGGGAGCGGTTCCTATTCATATACTGCTGGCTTCATGACTCTCCCACAACTCGGGTCAGTTGTGGGGACTTCCTGTCAGAACCATTTCTGATCTGATGCAGGACTTAGCAGAGCTGCCCGCTGTCACCCTTGCTGTTCCGCCTGGAAATGGAACCCCTCCATAGACCAATCCACATTGCCTTTGGGTGTCCCCATACCATGGGGGACACCTGTGTTATATCTCTATACGGATGACATGCTACTCACTCTCACAGACCTCCCTCGCTCTCTCCCGGCACTGCTGGACATTATTGTCAGTTTTGTGGCACTATCTGGGTACAATGAGAACTGGGACAAAAGCAAAGCACTACCCCTCTCACAAACAACAACATGTATAGCGATATCTGGTTACCTCTTTTGCTGGAAAGCGTCATGCCTTATGTACCTGGGGGTCTATATCAACAGGTACTTGAAACACCTCATAACAGATAACTTAGACCCCCTGATAATCTGCATGAAACTTCACTTTGACACATAGCCCCATCTCAGGCTATCTACGTGGGGGAGAGTGCAGGCTGGCCCGGTCCAAACTCCTGGTGCATCATTTGTATGGTGTTATGGGCCATATTTATACTTTTTGACGCAAAACTGCGCTAACGCAGTTTTGCATAAAAACAATTAGCGCCGGCTAACGCCATTCTGAAGCACCATGCGGGCGCCGTATTTATTCAATGACGTTAGTCGGCGTTAGCGCTGCCTGGTGTGCGTGAAAAAAAACGACGTACACCAGGCAGCGCCGGCGTAGGGGGATATGGAGCTTTGGCGCCAAAAAATGGGGCAAGTCAGGCTGAGGCAAATTTTTCGCCTCAACCCAATTTGCGCCATTTTTTTCGACTCCCAACCCCCATAGAAATGACTCCTGTCTTAGCAAAGACAGGAGTCATGCCCCCTTGCCCAATGGCCATGCCCAGGGGACTTCTGTCCCCTGGGCATGGTCATTGGGCATAGTGGCATGTAGGGGGGCACAAATCAGGCCCCCCTATGCCACAAAAAAAAAAAAAAAATACTTACCTGAACTTACCTTAATGTCCCTGGGATGGGTCCCTCCATCCTTAGGCGTCCTCCTGGGGTGGGCAAGGGTGACAGGGGGGGTCCCTGGGGGCATGGGAGGGCACCTCTGGGCTCCTTCCGAGCCCACAGTACCCTTAACGCCTGCCCAGACCAGGCGCTAAAAAACGGCGCAAAAGCGGCCGTACGTCATTTTTTTTTGACCCGCCCACTCCCGGGCGTGAATTTTGCCCGGGAGTGTAAATACGGCGCACATGCCTCAGAGTCAATTTTTTAGACGGGAACGCCTACCTTGCATATCATTAACGCAAAGTAGGTGTCCACGCTAAAAAATGACGCAAACTCCATGGACTTTGGCGCTAGACGCATCTAACGCCAAAGTATAAATATGGAGTTAGTTTTGCGTCGGAATTACGTCAAAAAAAACGACGCAATTCCGGCGCAAACAGAGTATAAATATGCCCCTATGTGCCTTCCTTCAATAGAGCATTATGCCCTTGCCCTGCATCTATCCCAACTGGCATACATAATCCCCAGGGCGGCTGACCCTACCCTGTGGGTTACAACACAGCATGCCCTATTGGCGTGCCAGAAAGGGCAAGAGTCCTCACACACCCAACTGGGTATCATGCTTCATCATCCGGTCTGCTCCTCGTCAGACTGGTGCTGCAATATCGGAGGGGCACCCCCCGAAGGGGGGCTCTTTGCCAGAGATCTTTTCTCAATGATGCCAAGATCCCCAGGGTGGACTTGGAAGAGAGAAGAAGGAGAAAACTAAAATTGGCTCAAGACCCAAACCTCAGGGTAACAATTTTATTAATCCACGTTGGGTAATGGCCAAGGTTAAAAATGATTCGGAGAGTGGAAATGAAGTAATGATCAATCACTCTTTACTGAATTTGTAGAAAAATGGGAGGCAAGGAACTACCAGGCCATCCCTTGTAAAGAGTCAACATGTTTTGCGTCTAAGTGGTCCATCAGGATCCAGTGACGCTTTTTCAGGACCAAAAAGATGAGTACTTCTCCTTTTATACAACAAATAGACTCCTATAATCTGTCACTATCAGTCCTAATGTCTCCAGTCACTTACATTAGTCAAGTGCGTCTCTAGCTTGTTATTTCTAAAGATTAACCTGTAATACAATGAACAAAGCTTACACAATTATACTCCAACCTAAATATACTCATTCTCTAGTAGAGTCATAATTTACAGAAAGGAAGAGATGTAACAATCTGTGGGACATACGGTGCTTGCGTGATCAGTGAGAAAACTAATTAAAGCAATGTTTTAAGAATGCATCGCAAGACACAGACAGGCCACAAACACTTTGTGTCAGGTTTGCGTTACATTTTTTAATGCAGACTCATTTCAAAGTGTTGGGTTAGTATTTACAATCCAATGCAAATCATTATTTGCTTTAATTGTAACCCAAAGTAATGCAAAATAGCGCAATACAGTTTCTATTGTTACTTTGAATCAAGTAGGTGTTCCATGGGTGGTGCATGGATGTTCCTTAGCATTCAGGATGTTGAATCAAACCCTTATCTAAAAAGAGTTGTAAATAGGGAGGCAAAATCCTGCCCCTCCCTGAGGCTGGCATAAGGAGAAGAGTATTTTTGTTCCTCCTCAATTTTTTCCTCTTTGCGTGCGTGCTGCATTTTGCAGCATACATGCAAAGAGGAAATTTTCTTTCAGCATAATCCCTTCCTGCACCTAAATTATGCTGAGCACAATGCAGACATTCTTTCACTCTGTCTGAAGGGTGCCTGTATTGGCGTATGGCAGCCACAATTGCACCAGCACAGCAGCTGAACTTGCATGACCTCATTGTAAATATTCCCCAGGCATTTTAGCAGTGGTTAGCAGAGAGTAACTGTCATTACCAGTTTAGGATTTAAGGTGGTCATTCTGACCCTGGCGGTCTTTGACCGCCAGGGCGGAGGACCGCGGGAGCACCGCCGACAGGCCGGCGGTGCTCCAATGGGGATTCCGACCGCGGCGGTAAAGCCGCGGTCGGACCGGCACCACTGGCGGGGTCCCGCCAGTGTACCGCGGCCCCATTGAATCCTCCGCGGCGGCGCAGCTTGCTGCACCGCCGCGGGGATTCCGACCCCCCCTACCGCCATCCAGATCCCGGCGGTCGGACCGCCGAGATCCGGATGGCGGTAGGGGGGGTCGCGGGGCCCCTGGGGGCCCCTGCAGTGCCCATGCCACTGGCATGGGCATTGCAGGGGCCCCCGTAAGAGGGCCCCTACATGTATTTCACTGTCTGCTGCGCAGACAGTGAAATACGCGACGGGTGCAACTGCACCCGTCGCACAGCTTCCACTCCGCCGGCTCGATTCCGAGCCGGCTTCATCGTGGAAGCCTCTTTCCCGCTGGGCTGGCGGGCGGTCTGAAGGAGACCGCCCGCCAGCCCAGCGGGAAAGTCAGAATTACCGCCGCGGTCTTTCGACCGCGGAACGGTAACCTGACGGCGGGACTTTGGCGGGCGGCTTCCGCCGCCCGCCAAGGTCAGAATGAGGGCCTAAGTGTGTTAATACCATAATGTATGGTCTAATTTTCGGATTAATTCATACTTTTTTCAAGTAATACGCAGCCCGTGCTATTTTAACCTAAGCTTTAATGTACAGAAAACAAAAAGGCTGAGCACTATGTAATCATATTCCCTTGGGCACAGTAATCTCTCGGAAAATGTAAGGCCCTCAACCACATCAAATATGGCTTGCATCAATATGTTTTGGTTGTCCTCACAAATGCCCAAAAGATCAGCTGCCTTTGTCAGGATGTCAAATCCTCTGGCTCCTAAATGTCCTTATAGATAAGATATTAGAAAAAATCTTGCTGTTTAGTACTGTGTTGTGATAGTGTGATAAGGCCTATTCATGGACTCACTATAGTTAGGCCTCATTTATGATCACGCTAGCAATCACAATGTCTATGCTTTGCACTGTTGTACATTGCACATGCTTTCTTTCATGCCATTGTTTTAGAACACACTGCAATTTCACTTGTTGTGCAGCCACTTCCCTGGGGTTCGGTCTGTACATTCTCCGACTGCTCAGTGGTCACAACACATGCCGGGTGTTGTTTTCTGTCTGCCCAGCAATTGTTCCCAGGCTCCTATAAACATAACATAGTATTTTTTCACTGTATGGAGCTATTATTATATATTAGGTCCTGAAGTGTTTATTTTTAGAGAGGAAGATTCTAGCAGAGCTAGCTTGTCTGTGGAGCAGATGCCCCACGGGGCATGCAGCCTAAGTAAACTGGCTTTACACTTCCCTACGAGGATCACTTGACTACGCAAACAGAGGTATGGGGTTCTTCACTCCCAGGGGTCACAGAAAATAATAATAGTATTTATGCGCATAAAATTACAGGGTAGGCTCAGGCCACTAGACTTGCATTATGGTGGCACTATTTGTGTTAAACAGTTTTCTAATTGCTATTATGATTTTTATAATTATTGCCAGTATTGTAATCAGATCTAGTTAGCTTCACAATAAACTACTTTAGTTGCAATAAATATATTGTGAACTTTCATTGTGTCTTTTTAGATCGAGCATAGCAGCGGTTCATGTTTGTTCCTCCTTGTGGAGGTTTTGTTACCACCATGGTCATCGCCCCTGTTACATGGCTAATTGCACTTTTGCTGATAAGTTTGACTGCGAGCGTACTTCTTTTGATTTTTTCTCTCTCCTCATCGCTGATGCTCATGGCGGCCATGGCGACGTGAATCGGCTCGCTTATGTGAAACTGTTTTACTTTTCATTTTCCATTTATGTGGCAAGAAAAGTCGGATTAGGAGTATACAACGCTAATAGCTCTAACTAGAGTAAATGTGAGACCCATTGTATTGCAAATGCTTGTTTACTGTTGCTATGAATGTGTATGACTGAGATAATGTATGACAAGGACTGACCAGTTTTACCTCTGTTCTATGAGATGGGACTAGAGTGTCATGTCTTTTGGGTTGCTACAAGTACTTGCCACTCTGTAAGTTTAGGAGGCCAAGTAACGCACTTTGAGCTAGTCAGGTATTTAGGTATGACAGTACTGATTTTGCAGAAATGGCGCAGCCCCTGCATCCTGATGTTCTGTTATCCCAAAGCACAGTTCTGCAAAAGCAAACTCCCTATGAAAATAGGTGTCAGGGAACCTCTAATTAGATAAACAACCTCCATTTTCTATTCCCTGCACGAAACTATCTATTTATGGTGTTTAATTTTATCATACAGATATGTCCTCTGAAGACCATTGCTCTGTGGAGAATGAATAAATAGAAAGAGACAGATAAATAATGCAATAAAGATAAATGCATAGTGCAGCTGTTTCAATCTTGCCATCATATAGCTACACTGGAAAATCACAACTGGAACCATTTGTGCATGCCAGTACTTATACAGTGGTAAAGTGACATCAGCTTCCCACCATGGCAAATTAGATACTCAACTCAAACGTTGTTAGACTTTACCCAAGAGTTTGAGGTAATTCTTCTCAACCCTGGGTATGTGTGTAGTTGTGGTTAGGAGGGCAAAGGTTTAAGGGCCAGATGTAGGAAGCCGTTTGCATGGTGCAAACTGCGAAAATCGCAGTTTGCGCCATGCAAACGGCCTAACACGATGCACATTCACAAATTGCGAGTCAGTAATGACTCGCAATTTGTGAATGCGACTCGCAAATAGGAAGGGGTATTCCCTTCCTCTTTGCGACTCGCATCGCAATTCAGAATTGTTTGTGACCGCGAATGCGGTCGCAAAGCAACTCGCAGTTACCACCAGTGTCACACTGGTGGTAACTCATTCGCAAAAGGGAAGGGGTCCCCTGGGGACCCCTTCCCCCTTTGTGAATGTTGCCCAGAATGTTTTTTCAGAGCAGGCAGTGGTCCAATAGACCACTGCCTACACTGAAAAACCAAACCAAATGGTTTCGGTATTTTTTTCATTTTGCAACTCGTTTTCCTTTAAGGAAAACGGGCTGCAAAATGAAGAAAAAAAACTGCTTTATTTAAAAAGCAGTCACAGACATGGAGGTCTGCTGACTTCAGCAGGCCACCATCCCTGTGAGTGCAGGGACTCACTACGGGGTCGCAAAATGCGACCCACCTCATTAATATTGATGAGGTGGTGTCTTTGCGACCCCATAGCGAGTCGCAGACGGTGTCTGAGACACCGTTCTGCATCGGAGATTGCGACTCAGAAATTGCGAGTCGGACAGACTCGCAATTTCTGAGTCGCAATCTTGGAGTTTACTACATGTGGCCCTAATGTTTTTTTCTGCCCCCTCAGTTATGAATGAGAGTAAGCCTTAATGCAGATAAGACCTAGTGTAAATGTACTGAGGGATTAGTAAATTGCTCTCCAGTACCTTATGTAGTTCTGCCCTTATCCAGACCTTTAACAATTCATTCAGTTCACAGTTCACATTTAATCAACAATGAGAGATAACATGTCTGCTAATGCACTTAGTATAATTCATGAGTGAATTGCATATCAAATCTGTAGTAGAATCTGTACTAGAAACAAATTAATCTGGTCATTTTCTGGAAAACAACTTTCCTTATTTGAGATGTAAATGTGTCATTCCTTTTAAATGCTTCCCCCAAAATATCTGTGTCCTTCACAGTCAGAATCAGAATCATCAAACACCCTTGTTGATCTTGTTTTTGACCACAATGTTCCTAAAAGTGAGGGTCAGATGTACTTATATTAGGAATATTGATTTCCTAATTGTGATTCTTCGTGAATTGAAATGAGGATATAGGTATTCCTAATGTTTGAAACCTTTTAGAGTTTCATTAATGATTCCTAGTGTGTGTCAAATAGGGGTAAGCAGACCACGTCTGTGGCTGTTTTTTAATAAAGCAATTTATTTTTAAGCGCAGGAAAACGAGATGGGTTTAGAAAGAATTTATTTTTATTTTTTAAGAGTAGTCAGTGGTCTTTGGGAGCACTGTCTGCTCTTAAAAATGTTTCTTTTAAACATTCTCAAAGGTGAAGGAACCCTACCATTTGCGGAAGGGTTACCATCAACTTTGAGGTAGTGGTAATGTGTGAATGTTTTGCGGCAAAATTTATTTAGTTACAAAACATTCACACATCCCATTCTGATTAGGTAGGTGATTAGGGATGTCCAAAACAAGACCCTTCTAAATCGGTATGTATTTGCAATTCCAAACTGTGATTCAGTAACATGTTACAGAACCCCAATGTGGGATTAAATACAAACCAAAATGCATTTTTCCGGTCGCAAACGACCCAATTCCCAAAAAGGGCAGTTTGTGACTGGAAAGATGCTTGATACATCTGCCCTAAATAGCTTGCAGGTCAGTTGAATGACCTCTGTATTTGCAGCCTACAGAAGTCAATGATATTTTACCAACATCTGGCAGTGGAGATTTACGTTACGGTTTTTCTCATCTGGACGAACTACACATGAACAAGGAATCTGGGGGCCGCCCCAGTAAAATGCCCCAGTAAAATGCACTAACATGTTCATTTAGACACTCTAGCCACTGATTTGCATTTGTCAATGAATAGCCCACATTAGTTTAATAGCTTTTACCAAGCTAAAGTTAGGTTATTTCCTATAGGCTTAACTACAACACTGGCATCTCTAGTGTGGTGGCCTTTTCTGCAACTCCTACATTTGGGTGCAGACCTTATTTTCTATCAACCTCTATCTCCACTTTCACAAAAATCTGCATGGTGTACAGTTTCCTAATAACATCTATCAGGAAAGCTACCTGTAGCATTAAGGATATTGATTATCCTCTTATAAAGCAAGTACCTCCTCTTCAGAATGTATAAATGTGTTTCACCCGTGGACATGACTTCAGGTTAGTTATTCTTTAAGGATTAACAGATTTACGCCTGTCTCTGCATGTGACTAATTTCTATTAGTATCAACATCCAGATCACTCTGAACACTGATCATGTGTGAGGTCAAAACAATTAAATCACTCCTAACTCTGAGACAAATTGGTTACTATTTTTTTCTGACATGTTTTATTTTTTTGTCGTCTTTAATTATCTCATCGTAAGCGTGCTTCCATACTTCATATGTCAGGAATCACAGTTCATGGTTATTTTCAAGTCAAAAAGCCACATTAAACCGCTTCTTATTTTGGAGGGAAACGTATTTTACAGCATCCCAAAATAATCGTAAACCTTTGTTTATCATGCCTTGCATATGTAATAGCCCCGTAATCGTCATGAAGTGAGCACATTTTTTAACTTTATCTTAATCAAGGCAAACCTCATTTATCAATTATTGTGTTAAGTTTTGTAGCATCACCCATGCTATGCATGGTCCCTTCACTAACCAGAGTTTGGCGTTAATGTAGCCCGTTGATAGTTATGGAATACTTCTACGATGGTCAATCATATCCTTTGGAAATATCTCCAGCCTTCAGCAGTGTACAAGCAAAAATGAAACAGAAACTCTGACATAAAGCCAGGTTGCCTTCTTTTATTCCCACAACAAAAATCCTCTTTGTAGTCTAAAGGAAGGAACAAATCCAAGTACAAGCTATCGCTATCGGTATCCAAGATTGTGATACCAAGTCCATATTTATCCCTACTCAGTTTAATAAAGGTGAGAACGCATCTGGGCCATTTTCTAATTTCTCTGGTTCTGATGAATCTTATTAGAAGTTCCCAGAGGAAAGGAGGAACACATCAACACTTTTCAGTCAATAAACAATGATCACACATTGAACCTCGGAGGCAGCAGTCTAGTTCAAAAGGTTTATTACAGATTCAAAGACAGCCTTATGTATATGAGTTTCAAAAACATATTATAGAAGTACAGAATCACCAAGGCAAATTAAAGCATCTGATCATAGTAAATCATACAACTATAAGGCATACCAATAGTTCAGTTGCAGCAATACAAAAGCTAAGGAATAACACATGATCAGAGTCTGGATTGGGATCTTCCTGCCCAACCATTTGAAGCTAATTGAATTTAACTATACTAATTAAGCTAGGAGAAACCTAATGATTTCTCTTGAAAGGTAGAGAATAGAATTATAATCAAAAGTGTCAGCACAACGGAAACCTCAGTAGGCGTTCTGCAAGAGAGAGATGTGGATAGCATGAAGCCACTTCAGACAAAGTAAAGTAGAGATATCTGTACTCCTGTGAACCTGCAGGGATCTATTCCAGTCAAAGGGTAAAGAGGGTCAGCCTTCTCTAACTAAACACTACTATTGTGAAATATTCAAGAGTTCACATCATCATCTGCAGTAGTTTTCCACCTTCCGTATATAGTTTGGAATATGCAACTCCCATTAGACTTTTATCTCACGAACCAAGCATCAGGACGACCTTGGATGCCTCCTGTGTTGAGGAGCTCAGAGGGGAGTTCATCTTCACATCCTCTAGTTAGTGCTTCTAGTCTTGACAACATACCCTTCCATCCCCATTTATCTCAAACTAACAGCATGCCTTTCTTGAACTGTAGACGTGTGCAGGTACACCTGCAAACAAAGAAAATGCTACACGAGCAAAACTCCACATTGAATGTTAAACACAGAAAAACATTTGAGGCCTTCTCAAGTCAATTCAACATAGAATTAAATACACACACAAATACATAGCTATACTTGCAATTCTCTTCATAAGTACAATATTGATGAATCACAGTAATGATATACCATCTAACTATGACACCATAATCCCAATACATTGAATATAAATGCATACATGTGTTAATTTCCAGTCAATAAATGTCAATTTAGAACAAGGATATAACTTTTCTACTTTCTCTATTTATAAGTGAAACCCGGAATTACAACTTTTCAATGCACCAAGTTAACATGAATACATTTAACACACATGATATATATGTTGTTGTTTACATTTTTATGTCACTTCTGGAACGCATAATGGCAAATCCGAGTTATGTTCTGTCAAAGGCAATGAAACCTTTAGGTGATTATATACTATATACAATTTGACCACCAATATATTGCGGCACTCTGATGCTTACATTTTGAACTAAATAATTAAAGGTGGTGACAAAGTATGCAGTAGTAAACAGGTGTGGTCAAATTAATCAATAACTCACTTATCAACATGTTATTTTGTACTCCTTCCTTCTGGACCTGTCCCAGTACAAAATAGGTCAGTGTCATTCAGTTTCGTATTATCCCATGGCTGTTGAATCAAATACTTCTGTGAGTAGTCTATGAGTTTTATATCAAACCTCAAGTCCTGTTGTTTTAATAGTGTATAAACACAAAATGTAGAGGAGAAACACGAATCAGGAATCATTCAATTTGCTGTTTTTGTGAATGGCTCTTGAGTCCTCCAAGAATACATTTCAAATTGTGCTGTTTAGGCTGCAAGCCCATATATGATAAAGATCCACCCAATTCTGCAGAATGATTGTTCCAATAAAGAGCTTCAAAAATTGCAAGGAAAAAAAGGGCAAATTAAAGAAAAGTGTTGCATCACGTAATGATGCATCACTTTTCTTGGCGCATGTTAGGAAACTAACGTCAAAAATACTGATGCTAGTTTGGTGCTTTGCAGGATTAGCACCCAAAATATTGACACTAATCGTGCGAAGTGAAAGGGGACCTATTGAAAACAATGGGAGCCTCATTCTCACTCCTGCCTTAGGCAGGCATTAAAAAATGATGCTAGAATGGTGCAGTGGAATCCCATAGATGCCATTTTTCTGGGCCTCCTAATGCCGGAATGCACCCCTTGCATACAATATGCCTGCACAGGCACAGGCACAATGTGTCACAAGGGTTTAGAAAGTGACACAACGCATGCATTGCACCACTTTGAAAATATGGTGCAGCATTTTTGCCAACCTAACACCATATTAGCATAAAATAAAATGCTGCTGATGTGGCACAAGGTGGCGCTAGAGCCTTCTTAAATCTGGCCCAAAGACTCATTTCTATGAGATGTTTCAAAATTCCCATGCTCCACTACCAACACACAGCCTTTTTTTCACAGCTGCCACATACTCATGAAATTCTACCCTGCTTGAACTTAGGGAACCTACCACAATCTCTGCTTCCAGGAAACACTTAGAAGAGCAACTTTTAAAACAAAACATCACATAGCGTAACCTTCGGTTTTAACAGTCATCTTGAATAGCCAGCCTCAGAACACTCAGTTTTATTTGTGGGCTTTTTCTTGTTCATTACTTGGAGGTGGCACGTCTTATTTTATGTTGTTCTGTGTGAAGCATGTGAAAACCACATGGGTCACTGAGACTTATATAAATGCTATACAACTAAACTAAGGGGCATATTTATACTCCGTTTGCGCCGAAATTGCGTCGTTTTTTTGACGTAATTTCGACGCAAAACTAACTCCATATTTATACTTTGGTGTTAGACGCGTCTAGCGCCAAAGTCCATGGAGTTAGCGTCATTTTTTAGCGTGGACACCTACTTTGCGTTAATTATATGCAAGGTAGGCGTTCCTGTCTAAAAAATCGACTCCGAGGCATGTGCGTGGGATTTATACTCCCGGGCAAAAATCACGCCCGGGAGTGGGCGGGTCAAAAAAAATGACGTACGGCCGATTTTGTGCCGTTTTTTAGCGCCTGCAAAAGGCAGGCGTTAAGGGACCTGTGGGCTCTGAAGGAGCCCAGAGGTGCTCCCCCATACCCCCAGGGACACCCCCTGTCACCCATGCCCACCCCAGGAGGACACCCAAGGCTGGAGGGACCCATCCCAGGGACATTAAGGTAAGTTCAGGAACTTATAAAATCTGCAACATTATACATTAAGGGGGTGATTCTGATTCTGGCGGGCGGCGGAGGCCGCCCGCATGAATTCCGCCCCCAAAATACCGCGCCGCGGTCAAAAGAGCGCGGCGGGTATTTCAAGTTTTCCCCTGGGCTGGCGGGCGGCCGCCAAAAGGCCGCCCGCCAGCCCAGGGGAAAACGACCTTCCCACGAGGATGCCGGCTCGTAATCGAGCCGGCGGAGTGGGAAGGTGCGACGGGTGCATTTGCACCCGTCGCGTATTTCACTGTCTGCCAAGCAGACAGTGAAATACTTGTAGGGGCCCTCTTACGGGGGCCCCTGCAGTGCCCATGCCAGTGGATGGCGGTAGGGGGGGTCGGAATCCCCTCGGCGGCGCAGCTAGCTGCGCCGCCTTGGAGGATTCAACAGGGCAGCGGTACACTGGCGGGAGCCCGCCAGTGTTGCTGGTCTGACCGCTGCTTTACCGCCGCGGTCAGAATGCCCTGCGGGGCACCGCCGGCCTGTCGGCGGTGCTCCCGCCGACCCTGGCCCCGGCGGTCTAAGACCGCCGGGGTCAGAATCACCCCCTAAGTATGGAAAAGGAACTGCCCTGATGAAGGGTGCCTTACAAATTTTTACCGCCGAAATGCGCGTAGGCTTTGTTCCTACTGTTGTTTGTATGGACTATGAACTTATGGTGTTAAAATATAATTTATTTTCTTTATTAAGTAAGACGGAGACACAATCAGGATTCGAATAATAGTATGATATTATTGTGAATATCATTATAGCTCTAGAAAAAGAAAGTGTATATACCTAGTCTGTTTTTTATTGTATTTCTGAAATCTTTATATGTTTGTTTAGTCTCATGGTTTTATTATCTTCACTGTTCTGTCTTGTGTGGCAATTTGTCTTTGTTTATTAATTTGTTTATATGTGTAGATATATATAGAAATAGTTGTTTGTCTTCCTATGTTAACATTTATATATTTGTATAATTTAAATATTTACGTGTGCTTCTGTTTGACATACATTTGTAATAAATATCATTTTTTGGAACTTTGGTTATTGTTTAGTTGCTTTACATATTATGATGGATAATAGTGAATATTGATTGTAGCTCATTTGCTTTTTCTTGTACTCAACATACCTATGTCACACATCACAAGTCCATGAAGGATGCAAGCAGATGACACACGTCGGTAACCACACCTGTGAAACCGTAATGGAAATGTACAACTCAGTTACCAAATACTGCTCGAAATTGACAGACAGGATAGAGGCAGAAGTGTGAAAGTAAAAGTATTAGTAAAGAAAGTGTTCTCACCTGTGTGTCACTGAAAATATTGCTGTATGACTGAGTCCCTGTTGTCAATGTCTTCTTCCTCTGCTTCCACCTCACCACTGTCCACAGGCTCCACAGCTGCCACAACACCGTCATCTGGACCATCCTCCTGCAGAAAAGGCTCTTGACGTCGCAAAGCAAGATTGTGAAGCATAGAGCAGGCGATGATGATCTGACACACCTTCCTTGGTGAGTAGAATAGGGAACCACCTATCATATGGAGGCACCTGAACCTGGCCTTCAGGAGGCCGAAGGTGCGTTCGATCACCCTCCTAGTCCGCCCATGGGCCTCATTGTAGCGTTCCTCTGCCCTGGTCCTGGGATTCCTCACTGGGGTCAGTAGCCATGACAGGTTGGGGTAACCAGAGTCCCCTAATAGCCACACCCAGTGCCTCTGGAGTTGACCCATCACATAAGGGATGCTGCTATTCCGCAGGATGTAGGCGTCATGCACAGAGCCAGGGAACATAGCATTTACCTGCAAGATGTACTGGTCTGCCAAACATACCATCTGTACATTCATCGAATGATAACTCTTCCGGTTCCTCTACACCTGTTCACTCCTGCGGGGGGGACCAGAGCTACATGGGTCCCATCAATGGTACCTATGATGTTAGGGATATGTCCCAGGACACAGAAGTCACCTTTAAGCGTAGCCAAATCCTCCACCTGAGGGAAAACGATGTAGCTCCTCATGTGTTTCAGCAGGGCAGACAACACTCTGGACAACACGTTGGAAAACATAGGCTGGGACATCCCTGATTCCATGGCCACTGTTGTTTGAAATGACCCACTTGCAAGGAAATGGAGCACTGATAGCACCTACACTTGACGGGGGATTCCTGTGGGATGGCAGATTGGTGACATAAGGTCTGGCTCCAACTGGGTACACAGTTCCTGGATTGTGGCACGGTCAAACCTGTAGGTGATGATTAAATGTCGCTCCTCCATTGTCAACAGGTCCACCAGCGGTCGGTACACCGGAGGATTCCGCCATCTCCTCACATGTCCCAGCTGACGGTGCCTAGGAAGGACAAAAGCAATTCAGAGGTATGTACCCACAGCAACACAGAACACGAAATAAATTCCAAAAAGTTGTATGTATGTGTGTTGAGTCCAGGCCTCGGTATGTGTGACGCAGTTGAAAATGAAGCCCTGTGGGCCCCTGAAATGGTGGATGCCTGACCTCTAAAGTGGGACAATGGGATGTGAGGTAACTGCGCTGGCGTTGTATACCATCGCGGTAGGCGGTCGTAGACCGCAACGCAATGCTGCATTGGTTGACATTGGACCCTATGGGTCCTAGGAGCCAATGACGAAGTGCCCCGGCGGACATGACTGCCATTTTCTATCTGTTCAGTCACTCGATACCTGATCTTCGACAGGAGAGGACCTACACTGCAAGTGCTGCTGTGACCTCGGTCTGGAAGAGACAATGGCACGTGCGTCTGGGGAAAGGGCCCCTGCCTTCACTGCATAGGAGTTGGAGAAGCTCATGGATGGGGTCCTCCCCCAGTACACGCTGCTCTACGGTCCTCCAGACCACCAGGTGAGTACATAGGGGGCAAGTTGTATGGGCTATGCCTGGGTGGAGAGGGCTGGATGTAAGAAGGAAGGGGGCAGAGTACTGCGAGCATGAATGAGTGTGAATGCATGTGCCACATGGCAAGGGCAGGGATGTGGGCCACTCACTTCGACGGTGCAGTTGGTAATAACTTCTCTTCTTCCCCTGTACATGTCATGTAGGTCAGCGCCCACCAGAAGAAAGATATTTGGCGTGCCATCGCCAAGGACGTCCGGACCTTGGGGGTCCACCAGAGATGGAGCACCCACTGCCGTAAAAGATGGGAGGACATTCGCCGCTAGAGCAAGAAGACGGTGGAGTCTCAGCTGGGGATGGCCTCCCAACGTGGGAGGGGTGCCCTTCGCACCATGACACCCCTGATGTTCTGGATCCTGGCGGTGGCCTACCCTGAGTTGAATGGGCGCATGAGGGCATCACAGCAGACACAATGGGGTGAGTACACTCTCATTCTGCTGACTTTGCGCGCAGTGGAGGGGTTTGGGTGGGGGAGGAGGGCTGTGGGTTTCCCTAGGCCAGGGTGAGTTCCGTAGGCTAGGCCCCTCCGTAATGAAGGCCATGTGCCACTCCACCCCACCTCTGTAGAGTGCCAAGTACAGGTATACATACCCCTGTGTCACCTATGTGTGCAGATGTCCACCATACCCATGTAGGCCATATCCCAGGAACTGCATCTGTAGAGGCCAAGAGAGCGGCGTAGTGCAGGGGGCTGCTATGTCTGTATTGTCCGCCAACGGTAGCAGTAAGCCATGCACTCAAACTATCTTTCTTCTGTTTCCCACCTCCTTTTTGGGGTCTCCCTGTTCTTTTGTGCATCAGCATCATCAGGCAGAGGTACAGTGGCACCAGAGCACGAGGGGGCTGCATCCCACATGGCCATGGAGGGCCACACCACGGACTGTGAGTACACCAGTGGGACAGAGGGCGAGGGGAGCTTCACGGCAGTCACCGGATCAGCAAACAGCGTAACGGACTCGTCCTCCGATGGGAGCTCCCTTTTGGTGGAGGCACCATCTGTGCCCCCTACTTCAACAGGTACAGCCACCACCCCCCCTACGAGCACTGCCCTCCCAGCAGCCCCTCAGCCTTTGCCCCGTGCCCGCTCACCCAGGAGGGTGGGCATCACCTTCGCCTCAGGCACCTCAGCCCCTGCCCCTGTCACCTCTGCTGCCCTCAGTGAGGAGGCCATTGACCTCCTCAGGTCACTCACTGTTGGGCAGTCTACCATTGTGAATGCCATCCAGGGTGTAGAGAGGGAGTTGCAACACACTAATGCATTCCTGGAGGGCATTCATTCTGGTCAGGCTGCCAATCATTGAACCCTGCAATCTCTGGCCTCAGCACTGATGGCAGCCATTGTCCCTGTGTCCAGCCTCCCCCCTCCAACTTCCTCCACCCAGTCCCAATCCCCTGTACCTCAGCTTATCCCAAGCACACCATCAGACCAGCCTGCACACACCTCAACACACAAGGGCAGCTCAGGCAAACATAGGCACCACACATCCCACAGGCACTCACACAAGCATAACCCACATACAGACACAGCAACATCCACTGCCTCCACTGTGTCCCCCTCCTCGTCGTCTCCCTCCTCCCTCCCAGTGTTGTCTACACTCTCACCTGCATGCACTACCACTACAGCCACTAGGACTCGCACCAGAACACCCAGCACCACACCCGCTCACCTGCACTCACCACCCCCACTACCATTTACACGTCCCCTGTGTCCTCTCCCAGTGTGTCTGTGACGCCCCCTACCAAAGTACACAAACACGGGCACACACACACACCCAACATCCATCCACCTCACGACTGCCTCCAGAACATGCACCTGCACCTAAATCATCAAACGTTACACCTCCTACAGCCACCTCCTCTTCCTCCACTCCCAGACCCCCTCCAGCTACCCGTCCCAGTGTTCTTAAGAAACTTTTCCTGAGCAACGTTGACCTCTTTCCCACCACCCCCCCTCCAATTCATAGGTCCCATAGTAGCACCTCAGCCAAAAAAAGTCTGATACCAGTGGTGCCTGCTAGAGGTATGTGGAGTGCACCGGGCACCAGGGCAGCCAGTGTGACACAGAGCCAAAGCACAGCCAGTCCCCCCCCTGTGAAGCACCAGAAGTTGGACAGTGCCCGACGGGAGAGGGTGAGGACTCCTGCCTGCAAAGCCGCTCACAAGGGTCCCGGGGGGAGTGTCGAGTCAGCTGTGACTCATCCCAAGGTGGGGAAGGGGCAGAAGAAAGCGCCAAAGTCTGGGAAGAGCAGCACGGCGGAGAAGGCCGCCATCATCCCCGCTGCCCAGGACGCCACCGCCAGCCCCATCGTCACTGGTCAGGAGACCACCGCCAGAGTCAGTGCCCAAGAGGCCAGCACAATCGTCACTGGTCAGGAGACCACAGCCAGAGTCAGTGCCCAGGAGGGCAGCACAATCGTCACTGGTCAGGAGACCACCGCCACAGTCAGTGCCCAGGAGGGCAGCACATTCGTCACCGGTCAGGAGACCGCCGCCAGAGTCAGTGCCCAGGAGGGCAGCACAATCGTCACCGGTCAGGAGACCACCGCCAGAGTCAGTGCCCAGGAAGGCCCCGGCAGCCACATCCCCACTGGGCAATGAGGGACCGCCATGGCACACACTGCTGCACAGGTCAGAGACAGCAAAGTCAAGCACTGCTGAACAGGGCAAGCACCGCTGAACAGGGCAAAGACCGCCATGGCAAGCACCGCTGAATAGGGCAAGCACTGCTGAACAGGGCAAAGACCGCCATGGCAAGCACCGCTGAACAGGGCAAGCACCGCTGAACAGGGCAAAGACCGCCATTGCAAGCACCGCTGAACAGGGCAAGCACCGCTGAACAGGGCAAGCACCGCCAACTCAAGCATCGCTAGCCCATGTTCGGCAGGGGCAGTGACGGAACTGGGACCGTCACGGGGAGAATGATGCACTCTGGGCACCAGTCCCCCTCCAGAACCAGTGGAGAACAGCATCCACTACCTCAGTCCTTAACAGGATGAAGCACTCTGTGCACCAGTCCCCCTCCAGAGCCAGTGGAGAACAGCATCCACTACCTCAGTCCTTAACAGGATGAAGCACTCTGGGCACCAGTCCCCCTCCAGGTCCAGTGGAAAACATCATCCACTACCTCAGTCCTTAACAGGATGAAGCACTCTGGGCACCAGTCCCCCTCCAGAACCAGTGGAGACTGTTATCCACTTGAGAGACTGTGGCTTTGCACTCCCCAGGATGGTACAGTGGGCAAACCACCCACTGTAGAGACTTGTGAGACTGTGGCTTTGCACTCCCCAGGATGGTACAGTGGGCAAACCACCCACTGTAGAGACTTGTGAGACTTGTGAGACTGTGGCTTTGCACTCCCCAGGATGGTACAGTGGGCAAAGCACCCACTGTAGAGACTTGTGAGACTGTGGCTTTGCACTCCCCAGGATGGTACAGTGGGCAAACCACCCACTGCAGAGACTTGAGAGACTGTGGCTTTGCACTCCCCAGGATGGTACAGTGGGCAAACCACCCACTGCAGAGACTTGTGAGACTGTGGCTTTGCACTCCCCAGGATGGTACAGTGGGCAAACCACCCACTGTAGAGACTTGTGAGTCTGTGGCTTTGCACTCCCCAGGATACATCAATGGGCATGGAGCCCCGTCGTGGATCTGGCGTGGTGCTGTCATCGGCTGAGGTGCCCCCCCTTCCCTTCCCCCTGAGGTGCCTGTTGTATTTCCATCTGATGCCCCTGCAGTGTTCTCTCCATTTCAGGACAGATATCGTGTGTGGGCCTCGCCCATGCATTTTGGGCCCAGTGGTCCACAGACATTGGATGGTGCATACCTGCACTACTGATCGTGATGTTTATTTTTGGCATTTGTATATATTTCTGTATATATTAGCTTACTGTATTGTGCTACATTACAATGGTTGTACTCATTTCCTTTTGTCTTTGCATTCTTCCGGGGGGGGTCGGGGGTTGCTACTGTGATGTTTGGAAATGCATTGGTGTGTGTGTTGTAGTGTGCGAGGGTTGGGGTGGGGGTGGGGGTGTTGCGTGCGTGTGTCCCTGACTTTTGCCTCTCCCCTCCCCTATGTCGTAGGTGCAGTACTCACCGTTGTCTTCGGCGCCGCCGTTGCTGATGTTCGTAGAGGAGCAGGAACACAATCGCAGGGAGTATTTGGAGTTCCGGCTCCATGGTGCCCTCTTTCCTCGTGGAGTGTGTTAAGGTGAACGTTTTCCCATTGAAATGGCTGTTTCCGCCGTGTTTTTATCCACGTGAATCCGCCCGGAAAAGGTGGCAGATTGGCCTGTTGTAATAATGTGGGCTGTACTTTGTCTTCCGCCTGTCTGTTGGCGGTGACCGCCGCGCTGTTTATCTGTACCGCTGTGGCAGTCGGAGTGTTAAAGTGGCTGTCTATGTTGGCGGTTTCCGCCACAGTCATAATTCCCTTTTTTTCCGCCGACTCTTTGCGGTATTACTGCCGCTTTATCACCGTCCGCCAGGGTTGTAATGACCCCCAAAGTCTCTTTTTTGGATATTTTCTTCAGCGGGACGAACCTGCAAGTCATGCCGGGTCGCGGTTGAGGCAAGCCGGCTAGAGTTGCCGCGGCGGGTCAGTCCCTATATGGAGCTTTTTTCCTAAAGTTCTCCAAACTTCTCTAAACTTCTGGATCTCCTTCCAGATGGTCTTTTAAGGTTTATTTTTGAGGTACACAGTTCACCCCAAGGTTCCAGAAGCTCTGAGATGCTCCTTTGGGGTGTGGACCACATAATCCCAGAATGCACCTGGCGCAAACTCCTTTTTTGCCACTGGACAGTGGTCAAATGGTTGGTTTCTTCAGGAGTTGGTGCAGGACACTCTGGTTAGAAAGCTTTCACCTGTAGCAAACAGGGAGTCCCTCCTTGAACCAGTTGAAGCCAGGCAAATTCCTTCTTGTGGTGAAGCTCAAGTGTGCAGCTGGTGCAGTCCTCCAGAGTGCAGTGTCCAGGTGCAGGACGGGGGTCCTTCTTCTTCTGCAGTTCTTCCTTCTTGGAATCTGATAGAGATCTGAGGTGTGGGTGCAGGTCTGCCAGTTTCATCCTTGCTCCTGGGTGAAAAACAGGGGGGTCCTGGTTCTCCAATCAGGAGCAGGGTCCTTCCGTCTGTGATGACCACTTCCTTGGAAGTGTGGCAAAAATCAATCCCAGGCAGCAACATTCCTCAAAAATCCATCATGGCTGAAAGTGATTTTTGGAGGTTACATCTAGCTGAGCTCACCCACCGGTGTGGCTAAAAATCCTAAACACACCCCTCTCCTAATATAATCAAGGGACACATAATTGTCTGGGTTTGCAGGATGTGAGGGTTTTGCTGGGTTGCTTCCCTGCCATTGAAGACCAGTTTGGCAGCCCTTCCCCTTCCTGCTTCCCCACCTGCTGAGGGGAGATCTCCTCCCCCAGGCACATCTCTTTGTGTTGAGCCAGGCCACTTCACACTTCATCAAGGCAGCCTGGCCAGGCTGCCAGAGGCTGGCCAATCATAGAAAAGCAGCAAGAACACTGCAGGGCTGAAGTTGGCAACTTTTCAGGTAAAGTTTAAAACTCTTTACCTGAACAAGTTATATTAAATCCCACAACTGGAAGTTGTGGGATTTATTATAATAATTATTTGATGCCAAACTTCTGGTATCTGTTACTTAAGGGGATTTTTAAATTTAAAATAAAGTCTCCCCATTCTAGCTTATGGAGGCCATTCACTACAATGAGGGGAAACTAGTTTGGCTGTTTCACCTCACCAGGGCTTATAAACCTATTTTTATAAGGTCCCTGCTTATAGTTACATGGGACCCAGCCATAGGGGCACATAGGGCACACCTTAGGGGTGACTTATATGTAAAAATAAGGTAGTTTAAGACTTTGGAACTACTTTTAATTCCATGTAACCTTAGTTTAAAAGCAGCCGGCAAGGCAAGCCTGCCTTTAAAATGACACTGGGCACCTCGGCAGTGCACCTATAGGGGCACTATCTATGCTGGGGTCCCTAAACCTCCATGCCCTACCATATACTAGGGACTTATAGGTAGGTTAATTTTGGCAATTATGATTATAATTAGCCTAATTTGCATATCCACTTTACACAGAGCACTGGCCCTGGGATTGGTAAGCAGTACCCAGGACACAGCCAAAAGTCAGTAACCACCAGTACCTGTCTAAAAAGTTTGGGGGTGACCAGGGCAAAAAGGAGGACTTTCCTACAAATAGACAAACTAACTTTTGGGGAGCAGTGTTTCTGTCAGTGGAGCTTAGCTGCCTCTGCCATTAGAAACATGCTGCAGACAGGCCAGCTGCAATGCACACAATAAATGTTCAATCTGATCTGCAAACACCTAGAATCCATCAAGAAATGTATAGACAACATCATCACTGTTCACCTATCTGGTGACTCCAACACAAAGACACAAAGACATCCATCTAAAGAACACTCAATCTTCTGAGCATCAGGTGCCATATCTTTGCAAAATACCATTTCATGAATAATGAGCTCAAACTCATGTCATTGTCCTCACCTATCAGAGAACTATCAGGCCATACAGAGATTAGACCAATGCGCCCTACAGCCTGACACAACCCAAAGCACTCTGCTTTGTACACAGATCAAATATTGCCACATATAAAGCCACCTTCTATTAGTCTAAAATCAATAAAGTATCTGACAGTAACAAATCACTTTTCCAGGCTTTCAAGTATTGCATCAATCCATTTCATACCATTCAATCCAACAATTAGCATCATAATCAATTTGTTTTTTATCAGGAATATCAAGATCCCACATCAACAACATGAACCAGAAAGGAATACTGCCACTTATCTACCATTGCTTCACATCAAAGTGGCCAACCCTTGACTTTAACTTGCATGATGATCTTCTCAACATCTTAAACACACTCAACGGTACAGTTGTTGAAGACAATATTTCTGTATTCTCAATTATTTATTCTCTCTGGGTTGATGCCTTCATACCCCCTCTTCAACATTATCATCTCCTTGCACTGCCAGTTAACCATCTAATAGACGCACAAGACTGGATGCCCTCCTCATGAAAGGATGTATATCAACTTATAGACTGTCACCGACTACAAGTATTGAACAACAAGAACAATTTGCTACAGGACTACCAATTAGCCTTACATCAAGTAGTCACTATCATCCTCCTCGTCAATAAGAGAGGTTATCGGTGGCCTCCTAACCTGATCAGAAATGTTGTTGCTAAGAAACAGAACATCAACAAAAACAGGACATGTAAACCATTAATAGTAACAATTACAAACGTAAAATTAGGTCTTTGACAAGCTGTAATTCATCCTGGATTTGGGAAAGTGACTGAGTTCAGCTCTTTGGAAATGATGCAAAGACTCTGACAGTGCACTTTGGAGTATGCCACCTGCCTTTCTGTGAATTAGGAGCATCCTGAGAATAATAGGGATGTGTATCATTGCACATTCTGATTCATACAGGGTGGCTGGTGAATCTATAGGCCTGAATAACGGCATTACTCAATTTATTAATTTAAACGTTCCTTACCTCCCTTTCCTGATCTATTACTTGCCAATCTCTGGTGTAAGTGTTTATATAAATCTGACTACTATATATAGCATTAATATTTAGCTATGTTTTGTGTTTTGCTGGCCCCCTTCTTAGGTCTCCCTACAGTTCCCTTTAGCTGTTCTAAGAATACATAAGAGTCACTGTGCTGTAATCATCCTCTTCCAAGATTTGAGGAACAGGAATAGATGCATAAAGCATATTTTAACACTGTGTTTGTACTTTTCTAAGTGTAGATCTTTTTTCCTCTTTTTGATGTTTATCCCTGCCAGTTTGTGATGGAAATGAGTGTAAAGCATAAGGGTGACATTAAAAAGCTATGAACTTGTAAAAATTAGAAAAAAATCTGAATTAAGCAAGACATGATTAGTAAACATTGCTCTTGGATTTCTCAGAAATCTAACTGTGACACTCAAGAACCATTAAATTAAGTAGAAAAAAAATAAAAATATGTGACATTGTTTTCATCTCTGACTATTTCTCTGAATAACCAATTGGCAGAGTTACACCTGTAAATCTCATCCAGACACACAGATATGTAGAGTTTGTTAGATGTTCAAAACAGGCAATACCTGGAGCCGTCAATCAATCTGCAGCATACAATTATTTTTCATTTTGTTAACAAGACTTCTGTGTATCCAAACTTCTTTCAAATAAAACAGCACTCCACTTGGGTAATTAACAACAAAATGAAAGGCCCCCAAATGCAACATAGAGACATTGAAAATGTTTCTTGGAATTTCAGTCTTTTTTGCCATGAGGGTAGTTGCAGTATTTGGGCATTAGATCAGCCAGCGCCCGGGAACAATCAATCAATCAATCAGAGCATTTGTAAAGTGCCCTATTCACCCGTGAGGGTCTCAAGGCACTGATGGGCTGCTACTGCTCAAACAGCCATGTCTTGAGGTGTCTCCTAAAGGTAAGTAGGGCCTGTGTCTGTCGCAGGTGGGTGGGAAGAGTGTTCCACTTCTTGGCGGCGAGGTGGGAGTTCGATCTGCGCCAGGTGGTAGTTCTGTGGATGCGTGGGACGGTGGCGAGGGCAAGGTCGGAAGAGCGAAGTTTTTGGGTCAGGGTGTAGAAGGAGAGCCGTCTGTTGAGGTATTCTGGTCCCACCAACCTACCAACCTACCAACCTACCAACCTTTATTTCTGAAAACATGAAACACAGGGGAAGTGAATCCAATCACTTTTCATTATCCTGGGATGAACTGCAAACATCAATCTTTGACTAAAAGTGCAGATTTTAGACATGTTTCTGGCAGGGAAATTTGCAGAATCTGACCGAGTCCACAAAAGCACAGCCACTGAGTGTTTCCACAGTTTTCCTGATAAAAAGTACCCCATTTGTGTGGCTAGGCAAATCAGCTGCAACAGGAATGGATAAAAACAGCACTATATGGTGTCAATGTACTATCAATGTGGTCTTCACGTGGTAACTCGTTTGGTCCAATTTTGTCACACATAATAGGCCCACCCACTCATGTAGGGTATGGTTCTAATTAAGAGAAACATTGAAATGCATGGAAACATATGACCCCAAGTATTTTTGTCACATAAAATTTGTGGAATTTCAAATTTCGCACCCATTATTTGACATTTGCATTAAAAAAGAAAATGTGCACTGAGCTATGTAAGATACACTCTCATCCACATGAGATGCAGTATTCTTTATCATCAGATTCTCCAATCTAGCACTGAGATACGTTTGCTTGTATTGTCTGGCATTTTTGTACAGCTCACTGCCCAGAGATTTTGCAGATAGGCCTGTACGTGTGGTTGTAGATGTATGTTTGTAGCATGAGATATGTAACTAGCAGTGGGTGTAGTGAACTGTGTGTCACTTCTGCCTTAACCATCTGCTTCTACCTATATGACACTGCTATGAAACAAGTCTAGGCTATGATTTCTTAATTTTCTGTCTCACTCTGAGTCATTGCTAATTTTGTGAGTCTGGCCAAGTGAAAACTTACTAATGCTTTCATGTGGCAACTTAATTAGGTTCAGGAGTACTTGACTTTCTTGTACCTTTTTCACTCAAATTGTGCTTAGCAGAAGACTTTCTAGGGTGGAACTAGGCTACTGACTGGCAATATAACTGTCAAGAAATGCAGTCAACACCAAACAAACCTAACTACTTCCACTGTGTGGTATAAAATTACCAGTGTCCGAGTACATCCTGCTGACTCATTGTTCGGAGAATGTGATCACATCTACATTTGAAAACTGTAATAAAAATCTTGGAGCAGAAAAGTTTCTTAAAAAGCATTTCTAGAAAGACTTAGGGCCTGATTCAGAGTTTGGCGGATGCGGTTGCTCCATCAAAAATGTGACAGATATCCCGCTCGCCGTACCATGATCCAATTATATCGTATGGGAATCGTAACACAGAGAAAAGGATATCAGTCACTTTTGTGACAGAGTAACCGGTCCGCTAAGCTCTACATTAGACACTTAGGGCCATATTTATAGTTTTCGACGCACAACTGCGCCAACGCAGTTGTGCGTCAAAAAATCGAACGCCGGCTAACGCCATTCTGAAGCGCCATGCGGGCGCCGTATTTATTCAATGACGTTAGCCGGCGTTAGCCGGCGTTAGCCGGCGGAGCTGCCTGGTGTGCATTAAAAAAATGACGTACACCAGGCAGCGCCGGCGTAGGGGAATATGGAGCTTGGGCGTCAAAAAATGACGTCAAAATTTTCACTTCAACCCGATTTGCGCCATTTCTTTTGACTCCCAACCCCCATTGAAATGACTCCTGTCTTAGCAAAGACAGGAGTCATGCCCCCTTGCCCAATGGCCATGCCCAAGGGACTTAGGTCCCCTGGGCATGGTCATTGGGCATAGTGGCATGTAGGGGGGCAAAAATCTAAAATCCCCCCATCCTTGGGCGTCCTCCTGGGGTGGGCAAGGGTGACAGGGGGGGTCCCTGGGGGCATGGGAGGGCACCTCTTGGCTCCTTCCGAGCCCACAGGTCCCTTAACGCCTGCCCTGACCAGGCGCTAAAAAACGACGCAAAAGCGGCTGGACGTCATTTTTTTGGACCCGCCCACTCCCGGGCATCATTTTGGCCCGGGAGTGTAAATACGGCGCACATGCCTCGGAGTCATTTTTTAGATTGGAACGCCTACCTCGCATATCATTAACGCAAAGTAGGTGTCCACGCTAAAAAATTACGCAAACTCCATGAACTTTGGCGCTAGACGCGTCTAACGCCAGAGTATAAATATGGAGTTCGTTTTGCGTCGAATTTGCGTAAAAAAAAACAACGCAATTCCGGCGCAAACAGAGTATAAATATGCCCCTTAGAATCTTAGATTGGAGCACCGGGTACTTCATCTAAACTTGGCAGATGTTATGTTTGTGATTCACTTGGGATATGGTAGAAGGAACATCAACCATGTTTTTACGAAGATCAAGATAGAAATTAAGCTGCACGCATGACAATGTGCTCATATTTATTAGAGTCAATGAACACATACTGGCTCAAATCTAACTTAGGAAGAAAATTATGGTTATTCTTTGAGTAAGAACTATTAGAAAGATCATGCAACTTAGATGAAACAGGATGTGCAGGCAAGTCAAGTAATGGGGAGGTATGTGTCCATGCATAGCAATTTAAGTCAGATACTAACTATTAAATGCACTACTCCCCTTCAGTTTCCCAAAATTTCATTTTGTGTAGTATGTAGATGGGCACTGGGGACAGCAATATCATGTTGTCTGCTTTCTCCCTCACCTAGTGCAAGCTTTGCATTTGTGACATGGTTCAATCTTCTTTGCCACTGGAATGAGGCTTGCAAAGTGTTGATCATGCAGCCTTGCAATGAATTCCTCAACACATGAAATAGACTCTATTTTGTTATAGAGAATGCAGATATGTCTGTGTGATATGAGTAGAAAAAAATAATGTAATACACTGCATCATCCCTTCTCTGCTTTCCCAGGATCTACTTAATGGCTGTCACAGCATAGATGCACAGCACCTATTTGCAGCTGGTGCGCCACAGGCTCATCTAAGGGAAGCCTGTCTAAACGGCCCATACCTGGACCACTTGCAGTGGCAGGAATCCTGGTCTACACCCTTCTCACCATTGCCATGTTTCAACCCTCCGTGCGCTCAACCTCACCGTTGGTCCACACACTGCTGCCACACCATACAACACCAACACCAAGAGAGAATTTTCCTGCATTTCCTGTAAGTTTATATGCACTTACTCACACCCAACTCTCACTGCACCAACAGCACCCAACAACCCACTCTCTGACACTCACACGGTCGTCCAACCACCCACACAGCAGTCCACACTTGCATGCATGATCCTCAACTCCTGGTCACTCACCAAGCACACCACAGATATCTTGGCTCTGCTGCCTGACAATGCCCTTGCCCTATTTTTTCTCATGGAAGCATAGTTGAAGTCTGCATCAACACCTGGCATAGCAACAGTCATTCCCCCGGTTACTAGATTGCTAAGCAAACTTTATAAGCCCAGAGGCTAAATTGCCATCATACAAAGAACACTATCAGCTGCACCACATCCACATATACATCATCCTCAAACATGAAACACCTGTCGTTTTAGCTCCATTCACAGCCACCTTAACCCTAAATGGTACTCTTGTCTATAGACCAATTGAAACATGCACCAACTACATCAACATTATTGCAGACTTCATTGCACCACACACCCTCATTGCTAGTAATTACATCCCACTCCAGAGCTGAACTTCCACCTGGAAAACCATGCTGCCCCCAGCTCAAGAGCACTCATTGAAGACCTTGGAAGGCTGGGCCTCAACCAACGAGTAAAGGGAACCACCTAGGTAGCCAGACACCTCCTGGACCCTATTTCCACCAACCTTTGCAGCATCTAAGTCGACAATCCCCCACCAGTTCCCTGGACAGACCAAGCCCTTGTCAAGTTGAGCATCCCCATCTTGGTCCAAATCGCATGCACCAAAGACAAACCTTCAAAATCACTGACAAGGATTGAAACACCGCTCTCAACACCCATTGACTGCAACAAAGCAACAGCCTCCCCAAAGCCATCAGGAACAGTTGGTTCACCTTGGTAACTCCCTGGGCTCCTACAACACAAAAAAAAACAACAAGATACAGACCACAGGCAGGTGGGTACACAAAAGAACACACACTAAAGAAACACCACTGCAACAACAAATGGAGAATGAGCCAGGACAATTCAGCCAGGAGCAGGTTCAAATCTGCCTTGAGATGCTACCATCAAATGATCCCGACCACCAAACATGCAACTATTGGCAGACTGACCTGACTGCATTGATGCCAGCACAAGCAAAGAAATCTTCTCCATTGTGAAAGATTTCACCTCAGCTGACTCTGCAACAATCTCTCTCACTTCTTCAGCAACAAAACCTCTGCCATTTTCAGCAAAATCAGACCCCATCCAGGCCTGAAAGACCTCATAAAAAAACTCATGATCTCATGTAAAGAACTAATGCTAACCACATGGCCTGTCATCACTTCAAAGAAACCACCACCACCGTGAAGTCCATCCACTCACGGTACCATAGGGCCTTGCCCCCACCATGCCCACTTCAGAGGACTACAGCCATCTGCACCATGCTCATACCCTTTCTGAATGGATCCACCTGTTCCGTGACCATCCAGAATGCTTGGAAACAAACAACTGTCCTCCCAGTTCTGAAGAAACCCTGTGCAGACCCTTTAATGCTCGCCAACTACAGGCTGATCTCCCTGCTACTATTTCCTGCCAAGGTTCTAGAGAAAATCATAAACAGACAACTCATAGAATACCTCAAAGACCACAACCTCTTCAACACCAGTCAGTCTGGTTTCAGACCCCATTACATCAGAGACAATGCCCCCACCACTGCCATGGATGAAATCTGCATGACTCTGGACAGAGAGCAGCCTTCATCCTCCTAGCCCATTCTCGTCCAACATCAACACTACGTTGTAATCCAGGGACACACACTTTTATGGATGTGCTCCTTCCTGACTGGAAAGACCCAGTCAGTAAGCCTGATATCACACACTTTGGACACCTGCAACCTCATATTCAGAGCTCTGCAAGGATCCTCCCTGAGCCTGAACCTCTTCAACACATACATGATCCCTCTAGTCAGCATTGTCAACTCCCTTTTTTATCAATGTCCTCTCCTGCGCTGATGACACACAACTCATTCACTCTCTCACAGACAAGAAACCCAGTATCTGGACCAAGTTTAATGCCTGCATGACTGAAATTGCCCACCAATTGTCTAAAACTGAACACTGACAAGACTGACATTTTGAGATGTTTGGGAAGACAACATCACTTATCAATCAATCATTGAATTTGTAAAGAGCTCTACGTACCCGAGAGGGTTTCAAGGCGCTGGGAGGGGGGAGGGGAGGTGTTGTTGTTACTGATCGAAGAGCCAGGTCTTGAGGAGTCTTCTGAAGGTGAGTAGGTCTTGGGTCTGTCGCAGGTTGGTAGGGAGCGTGTTCCAGGTTTTGGCGGTGAGGTATGAAAAGGATCTGCCTCCGGAGGTCTTTCGTTGGATGCGGGGGATGACGGCGAGGGTGAGGTTTGCGGAGCAGAGCTGGCGGGTCGGGGTGTAGAAGCTGAGTCTGTTGTTCAGGTAGGTTGGTCCTGTGTTGTGGAGTGCTTTGTGGGCGTGGGTAAGTAGCTTGAAGGTGATCCTCTTGTCCACGGGGAGCCAGTGAAGGTTTCTCAGGTGGTGGGAGATGTGGCTGCGGCAGGGTATGTTGAGGATCAGCCGGGCGGAGGCGTTTTGGATGCGTTGGAGACGTAGTAGGTCTTTTGCTGGGATGCCTGTGTAGAGTGCGTTGTGGTAGTCTAGCCTGCTGCTGACGAGGGCCTGTGTCATCGTTCTTCTTGTTTCTGTCGGGATCCACTTGAAGATCCTACAGAGCATGCAGAGTGTGTTGTAGCAGGAGGAGCAGACTGCGTTGACCTGTTTGGACATGGTATGGGAGGAGTCGAGGACGAAGCCCAGATTTTGTGCGTGGTTGGTTGCTGTCGGGGAGGTTCCTAGTGCGGAGGGCCCGCAGGAGTTGTCCCAGACGGAGGGGGTGGGTCCTAGGATGAGGACCTCCGTCTTGTCTGAATTGAGTTTCAGACGGCTTCTTTTCATCCATTCGGCGATGGATTCCATTCCTTAGGACTCCACCTGGTGGTCAACAGAGCTAGGATCATCATCAACATCAAACTCAACAAGACTGCCCAAGTCAATGCCATCACCGCCTCATCCTTCCTTACCACAAAGGTGTTGAGAAATATTTTCAAATGGCTCCCAATCAGCACCCCGGAAAACCATTATGCATGCCAAAATGCGCAAAAAAAACTCACCAGAGGCTAGGCCATTGCAACCTGGTGGCAGAATTACTCTCAAACTCCCACACCACACCTTCAGAATAGAACCCATGCAAACTCCTCAACCACACTTTCAAGACACTTCATAACACGGGCCCAGTGTACCTCAACAGTCACATCTGCATTCACAAACTTTCCAGACACCTCCGTTCATCCTTACTCCTACATGCACAAATCCCACATATATGGAAAAGCAGATGCACCAGTGGAGCCTTCTTCTACACAGCTCCTAAGGTGTGGAATGATCTGTTAAGAGCCTCCTATTAACTTCTTGATTTCCACAAGAAACTGAAGACCTGGCTTATGAATAGTCCCACTAGGATCTAGGCGTGCCTAGAATCACAGCTACTCAGCATCAGGTACCCTCCTGGGTGGTGGTGTTCTAAAGTAGTTGAGTCAGAAAAACACTGGAAGCAGTCAAGTTTAAAAAATCAAACCACAGCAGCTACTCAGACTAAGAAATAATAACCAACCAGGAAAGATAATGAAAAAATACCATTCGACCTACAACATATACATCAATAAGTCTAAAGAAAAGAAATTAAAATAATTTTAAAACAGAAACAAAACATAACTGTCTAAATAATGATTGTGAATGGATAACAAAAAACAATTGTTTGAATTTCTTTTTTGAGATATCAGAACAGAACATTACAGAATCAATACAAAAAAACGGAGATCGGAGAGAGTGAAGAGTAGGGGGACCTGGAAGGAGAGGAGGCATTGCCTATAATGACATCACACTAAATATACATTGACAAAGTACAGGCAATAGGTATAAATGAGCCTGGAGTAGGCAGTGTGGGCAGGTCTAGATACATGCATGACCAAAGGACACGTCTTAAGAGATCGGTAATGGTGGCGGGTTCCTGTGGATGGGAGGGGGATATGTGGGTGAAAAGGGGAGGTGAGAGGGGTGGAGGAGCAAGTAGGGGGGAGATCATTAGTCCTGAGCCTGGGGGCATATCGAGATGTAGTGAGCCAACGTGGTATCTGGAGGAGGGGGGTCTTATTTATGACCCAGGATATGCTGCTAGCAGGAATGGACTGCGGCCTGAAGAAAGGGTGTCCACATCTGGAGAAAGGTCTCTGATCTGTCCTTGAGGTCATAGCTGATTCGATCATGGGAGACTGTCTGTTACATTGGTGTGAATCATTCCATATGGGTAGGTGGTATAAGGGAGCGCCAGTGCTGGAGGATGCATATGTTTGCAGTGGCGAGTGCGTGTGTAGGAGGCAGCTTTGGAGGCCAGAGTGGTCTAGGATGTCCACTGTGTCATGTAAAAAGGCTAACCAACTACCATAGATAATATATTTCCTTCAAAGAAGAAATAGAAAAGTCCTGCTAATGTCTACCCTCTGGAGCAGAATTCCTAGACATTCAAGCGTCCATTTCCATCCACAAGGAACTACGTTTAGACTTCAGTATTGTTACAGTCCAAACATTATGCAGTTCTAAAATCAGACAAATCATTCATTAGCTATTCGGGCAGCTGCTGGTATCATTGTTTATTACTTGTACCAGTTATTGTCATAAGTCACAACTAAACAAGCTCACTATTCAGGGGTGGGTGCTTGGCAGTCTCTAGCAAGCACTATGGGTCTCTTACCTATGTTGGCCTCACTCTTCAGTGGTGCAGTAGTCACAGTTCATCATTAGGGGCTGTCTTTGTGCCACTCTTCTAACAAGAACTGGATGCATCTTACTCATATCCCGCTTTGTTCCACTGATATGCATTTACCTGAAGTTGGTTCCTACAGCTGTATGCCAGAGCCGCAAACTGTCAAGCCTAATCCATGCCTAAGCATCACCAGTAATTATCATTTTCCTCATGTGAAGATAGACTCAATATTAATAGAAGTTCAGGATTCCCACACTGATTCCGCTGCCATCAAATTCACAGCAGTCAAGGAAGTCAGGACCACAGTCGAAGAAGCTAACATTAACCATTAAACAATCCCTAGTGTGAAAAACAGTTGATAGCAGGAAGACCTCCAACCTCTGAGTCAGCAAACAAGCAGCCTGGTTATCAACCTGCAACAGGATGGGCAAACATCATATTCACCACAAAAAAACCTAAAACCAGAGCATCACAAAATAATTATTAAACAATAGCCTCCATATTGCAGGTGGCAGAGTAAACAAATCAATCTCAGCGGGTCTTCAACTTCTTTCAGGAGGAGGGAGTAAATCCAACAAAATCTAGCAAAAACAACACAAAAAGGAACAATTTGTACCCCAAAATGACTGAAAATGACAGTTGACATTCTAAATCTTGGTACCATAATTAAACTCACTCAAAGCATTACTATTCTAGCTCATTTCAAATCTTTCAGCATAGCTTCCATAGAATATACAACACCTCGAGCTAATCACCTAAGTGATCCAACCATGGTCACTTGGACTATAATACAAACAGTGCAGCTGGTTTTCTCAGAAAACTGAATAAAATGGGGCAAAAATGTCCCCACCTATCTAGATAATGTATATCAACAAGGGTTAGCCAGCACATAAATGGACTGGTAATAATACAGACACAACTTATCAGAGAGTCTACATATCCAGTGCATATTCAATTCTTCATGAAGCTGTCAGTAAAACTCTGATGGTGGCAACAGAGGAGAACATTAGATCACAAATACATATCCACTAGAATTAAACTTGCCTACTTGATTGAATCTGGTTGCAACCATCCAAGTAACTGAGTGACTGCTGAACGACAAACAATTTAAATTGCCTTATATTTCCTCTCTGCACCTGTGTCCATGGAATGTGAGAGGTATGATGAATAATGTCCAAGACCAAGACTGAATCAATTACTGGAAAAAAGTGTATTTTCATTCTTCAAGAGGCCTGGTCCCAACAATTCCAAAATTTTGCTACAGATGTAGATAATAAAGGTCACTTAATAGAGGGTCTTGCAACATCTGCACCAATATTAATTTGAAAAGCACTTGTCTTCAAATCAACGTGATATGGATACTGGAAATCAAAACAGACAGATGATTGATTGAGAATTACGCCTTTTTGATATTTGTTAATACATACATCTAGCCATCCCAATAGTAAAAAACACAGATGTATGGGTAAATTAACATTATTCCTCTTGGAACTGGAGCAAGTTTATTATGATGCACATGCCCTGTTAACAAGTGTCTTTAACATGAATTTATTTTACAGTTTACAGGAAACCTTTGTCACTGACATTTTACAGCCTGGGTTAGGAATACTCAAACGTAGACTAAATTAGTACAAGTTCCCCAATTGGACACATGGCTCCCCTGTTGGAAAATGGGTTATTGGTAGGGCAGGTAGGTACCTACACCTAGCAACAAGCCACTAACCTCCACATAGGTACAGTTAGGTCTCAGTAAATTAATCCCAGCTCTACCCTTGGTAGCTTGGCATCGAGCGTCAAGGCTTAACTTAGGAGACAAAGTGTAAAGCATTCAAATATCACAAAACAGTAATTAAATAAAACACAGGAAACAGTTTAAAAATCCAAAACCAATTTATAAAAATAGCTTATATTTTTATCTTTAAAATGACACAAAAACGATTAAAATCGGTTCAGGGGAACCGGAGATATGAATTTTTAAAGTATTATTATTTTCTAGCGCTTAGAAACAAAAAGCGCCAATCGGGTCATCTGGTTGCACCAGGACCGGGGCAAAGTCAAACTTTCAGGCCGACCGCGATGGAGCCCTGCTCAGCTACAAGTCGCGGGAGGCCTCGGTTAAAAAGTTACCTTCTGACTTAGGCCCTCATTCTGACCCTGGCGGTCGGCGGAGAGACGGCGGTCGGACCGCGAACAGACCGGCGGTATTAAAAATGGCATTCTGACCGCGGCGGTCCCCGCCGCGACCGACCGCTACTTCTCCGCTCCGACCGCCGCGGCGGTCATGACCGCGGGGCTGGAGTTTGCGCACTCCGGCCCCGCGGTCGTCCCAAGACCGCCAAGGGTATTATGACCCTGCCTACCGCCGCGGTTTCTTGCGGGCGGGAACCGCCGTGCGAACCATGGCGGTAAGCACTATCGGGGCCAGGGAATTCCTTCCCTGGCACTGATAGGGGTCTCCCCCACCCCCCACTACCCACCCGAGTCCTCCCCCCACACCCTCCACCCCCCTGCCACCCCCCAGAGTTGGTACGAACCCCCCCCCCACCCCCACCCCGACATGCACATACATGTACCCCGACATGCACACACCCCCAACATGCACATATACACACCCCCTACACACACATACACAACGGGGACACATACCCGCACACATACATGCCGACATGCGCACCTGCCGAACAGCACACATTACCCATAGACACAACAGCACCCCTCTACACACTCACACGCACACCCCCATGCACGCCCACATCACACAACACCCCCCTACCCCCTCCCCTCACGGACGATCAACTTACCTTGTGCGTTGGTCCTCCGGGAGGCGACGGGAGCCATAGGGACGTGACCGCCAACAGAAGACCGCCAACAGAAGACCGCCACACAGAAATGTGGGTCGTAATTCTGGGGGCGGTGTTCTGCTGGCGTGGCGGTGGAGGTTGACCAGTCTCCACTTTTCCGCCGACCGCCAGTGTGGCTGCTGGCGGTTTTCCGGCGGAACGCTCCCAGCGGTAAGAATGCGCACAGCGGCACACCGCCGCGGTCGGCGGTCTTCACCGCGGCGGTAACTCGGCGGTCTTGCGAAAAGACCGCCAAGGTCAGAATGAGGGCCTTAGTCTCTTTTTTGATGTTTTTCTTCCCCGGGACGAACCTGCCAGTTGAATCCGACCTCCTGGAGCCCTTGTCCGGATACGCGAAGTCGAGTTCCTCGGTGGTGATTTTTACCTTCGGACTCAGTCGTTTTTTCGAGATGAAAATCCTTCGACCAGGGTAAACCTGGATTTTGATCCGACGTCCATGGAGCCCTTCTCGGATACGATGGCTGGGAGGTCCTGGTCAACTTTTTACGTTCGGACTTAGTCTCTTTTTTGGATGTTTTTCTTTACCGGGACGAACCACGAAGTCAGGCCGGGTCGCGGTTGAGGCAAGCCGGCTAGAATTTCCACGTCGGGTCGGTCACTTTATGGAGCTTTTTTTCAAAAATTCTCCAATCTTTTCCAAACTTCTGGGGCTTCACCCAGATGTTCTTTTAAGGTTCTTTTGGGGTCCACAGCTCACCCCAAGGGTCCAGAAGTTCTGTGATGGTCCTTGGGGGGTGCGGACTTCAACTCCCAGAATGCACCTGGCGCAAACTCCTTTTTGGCCACTGGACAGTGGTCAGCTGGTCGCTTTCTTCAGGAGTTGGTGCAGGGGACTCTGGTTTAGCAATTTTTCACCTGTAGCAAACAGGGAGTCCCTCCTTGAACCAGTTGAAGCCAGGCAAAGTCCTTCTTGTGATGAAGCCCAAGTGTGCAGCTGGTGCAGTCCTTCTGAGTGCAGGGTCCAGGTGCAGGCCAGGGGTCCAGCAGGGCAGTCCTTCTTCTTCTTTAGTTCCTTTCTTGTTGATTTCTGGAGGGGATCTGAGGTGTGGGTGCAGGTCTGCCAGTTTTATCCTTGCTCCTGGGTGAAAAGCAGGGGGGCCCTGGTTCTCCAATCAGGGACAGGGTCGTCCCCCTGTGATGACCACTTCCTGGGAAGTGTGGCAAAAATCTATCCCAGAAGGCAACAGTCTCTAAAAATCCAACATGGATGAATCTGATTTTTGGAGGTTACATCTGGCTGAGCCCACCCACTGGTGTGGCTAAAAATCATAAACACACCCCTCTCCTGCCCTCTCCTAATCTAATCAAGGGGGCACCTAGCTGTCTGGGGTTGCAGGATGTGGGGGTGTTGCTGGGTGCTGCAAATGTCCTTCTCTGCCTTTAAAGACCAGTTTGGCAGCCCTCCCCCTTCCTGCCTCACCATCTGCTGAGGGGAGATTCTCTCCCCCAAGCACATTCCTTTGTGTGAAGCCTGGCCACTTCACACCTCATCAAGGCAGCCTGGCAGAAGCTTCTGCAGGCTGGCCAATCAGAGCACAGCAGCAAAAACAATGCAGAGCTGAAATTGGCAACTTTTTAGGTAAAGTCTAAACTTTTTACCTGAACTAGTTATATTAAATCCAACAACTGGAAGTTGTAGGATTTATTACAACAATTAATTTGATACCAAATTCTTGGTATGCAACATTTAAGGAGACTTTAAAATTTAAAATAAAGTCTGCCCATTCTAGCCTATGAAGGCCATTTACTTCAATGAGGGAAAAACGAATTTGGCTGTTTTTACCTCATCAGGGCTTATAAATCTATTTTTATAAAGTCCCTGCTTATAGTTACATGGCACCCAGCCCTAGGGGCACATAGGGCACACCTTAGGGGTGACTTATATGTAAAAATAAGGTAGTTTAAGACTTTGGAAGTACCTTTAATTCCAAAGTCGAATTTGCATATAACTTTAATTTAAAAGCAGCCAGCAAGGCAGGGTTGCTTTTAAAATGACACTGGGCACCTCAGCAATGCACCTAGGTGTGCACCACCTATGCTGTGGTCCCTAAACCTACATGCCCTACCATATACTAGGGACTTATAGGTAGGTTAACTTAGCCACTTATAATTAGCCTAATTTGCATATCCATTTTACACAGAGCACAGGCCCTGGGACTGGTTAGCAGTACCCAGGGCACCATCAGAGTCAGGAAAACACGAGCATAAAGTGGAAAATGGGGGCAAAAAGTTATGGGGCCTCTGCAATCAGCCCCAGTTTCTCACACCCCCCAAAACCAATTTAGTTCTTGATTACACAATATCAAATCTGCATCTCCTGGGGTACACTTGGAGTTTTAAAATAGACCATCAATCTGAAAGCAATCATTTCTCACAGACGATTGAGTTGATCACCAGGCTGCCCCCATTAACACCTCAGCTGCCTAGCTGATCCTGCACACACTGTAAACATTAAAAAACTTAAATTAAATGAACAGTTGTTGAACTTTTCTTCTTATGAGGGGTCATCCCCAATCTTTTTGCCTCCTGCTGTCCTATTTTTTCTGACCTGTTTTTGTTGGTTTTTGACCTCTGAGCACTTTATCACTGCTAACCAGTGCTAAAGTGCATATGCTCTCTGCGTAAATTGTATGGTTGATTGGTTAATCCATGATTGGCATATTTGATTTACTGGTAAGTCCCTAGTACAGTGCACTAGAGGTGCGCAGAGCCTGTAAATCAAATGCTACTAGTGGGCCTGCAGCACTGCTTGTGCCACCCACATTAGTAGCCCTGTAAACATGACTGCAGTGTCTGTGTGTGGAGATTTTAACTGCCAATTTGACTTGGCAAGTGTACCCACTTGCCCGGCCTAAACCTTTCCTTTTCTTACATGTAAGACACCCCTAAGGTAGGCTCTAGGTAGCCCCATGGGCAGGGTGCACTGTATGTTTAAGGTAGGACATATAGGGGGTCATTTTGACCTCAGCAGTCTTTTTCCAAGACTGCCGAGGTACCGCCGTGCGGGAGACCACCAGTGGTGGTGGTTTGCCGCTCGGCCTATTATGACCGTTGGCAGCTCTAAGTCCTTTTACGGACGGAGAGCCGCCAACAGCCATACTGGCAGGGGCGGGGAAGTGGAGGTTGCTCCACTGCCACGCCAACAGAACACCGCCCAGCGAATCACGTCCTGTGATTCGGTGTGGCGGTGTTCTGTTGATGGTGTGGTGTCGGCGGAGCAGCCCCCATAGCTCTCGTCCCCTCCCGGAGGATCGTCGGACCAGGTAAGTCGATCGTCCGTGAGGGGAGGGGGTTGGGGGGTGTTGTGTGTTGTGTGCATGCGTGGGGGTGTGCGTGTGTGTATGTAGAGGGGGTGTGTGAGTGCGCGTATGCTTGCAGGGGTGTTGCGTGTTTGGGAATGAGTGCGTGTATGTCTGTAGGTATGTCTGTATGGACGTGTGCGTGTATGTTTGAATGTGGGTGTGCATGTCTGACTGTGTGTGTGGATGTTGGCATGTATGTCGGTGTGTGTGCGTGTATGTGTGTTGGAGGTGCCTGCATGCGTGTCATGTGTGTATGAGTGATGTTATGTTGGGGGTCGGGTGGGGAGGGGGGGGGAGTCGGGGTGGGGGGTGGGGGAGACCCCTATCAGTGCCAGGGAAGGAATTCCCTGGCACTGATAGTGCTTACCGCCATGGATTTCATGTCGGTTTCAAACCGCATGAAATCCATGGCGGTCAGCCGGGTCTAAATACCGCCGCCGGTATAGTGACGGCCGCCGGGCTGGAGACCCTGGTCTCCAGCCCGGCGGGCGGAATGGAGAAGCGGCGGATGAACATGGCGGTAACCGCCATGGTCATAATACAAAAAAAAAGACCGCCAGCCTGTTGGCGGTCTTATCGCTGCTTCTCCGCCTTCCGCCAGGGTCATAATGATCCCCATAGTAATGTGTTTAATATGTCCTGACAGTGAAATACTGCCAAATTCGATTTTCACTGTTGCAAAGCCTATTCCTCTCACAGGTTAACATGGGGGCTGCCTTTAAAAATAACTAAAGCGTAGATTCCCTTTGGGAGCAGATAGACATATGGAGTTTGGGGTCTCTGAGCTCACAATTTAAAAATACATCTTTTAGTAAAGTTGGTTTAGAGACTGTGGGGGTCATTACAACATTGGCGGTAAAAGCCGCTTACCGCCGTGCAGAAGACCGCCAACACACCACCGCAGCCACGGAATTCCGCCACAGCTATTATGACCCACATCTCGAAATCCGACAAAATTCAGACACTCACACAAGTCCGCCACACCAAAGGTCAGTGATAAACTGGTGAAAACAAAACCTCCACCGTCACGCCAACAGAAAAACGCCCACACTATCACGTCACACGAATCCACGTGGCGGTCTTTCAACTGTGGTATTCCATTGGCGGTACACACTGCCGCGCTCAAAATCCATACACTTCTACAAAACACTGCCAGATTGGACAATTCGAAATACACACACCTGATACACATACACACACCACTCTCACACACCCATTGCAATATAAAACACACACCCACATCACCCACAAACCCCTACGACCACTATTACAGAGAGAAGGCCAGAGAGAGACACCACCATCCACAAACTAGCAGCCACAGGCACACAACACCATCACCCACACAACTTCCACGCAAAAAACACCACACACCACTACATAGCACCACACTTATCACCACACACACCACCCCACACATCACCTACACCACCCCATGGCACGGCAAAGACAGCCCAGGTTCTCGGAGGAGGAGCTCAGGGTCATGGTGGAGGAAATCATCCGGGTAGAGTCACAGCTATTTGGAGCACAGGTGCAGCACACTTCAATTGCAAGGAAGATGGAGCTATGGCGAAGAATAGTCGACAGGGTAAACGCAGTGCGACAACACCCAAGAAATCGGGACGACATCAGGAAGAGGTGGAACGACCTACGGGGGAAGGTGCGTTCCGTGGTCTCAAGACACCACCAGGTGGTTCAGCGGACTGGCGGCGGACCCCCACCTCCTCACCCACAACTAACAGCATGGGAGGAGCAGGTCTTGGCGATTCTGCATCCTGAGGGCCTCGCAGGAGTCGGTGGAGGAATGGACTCCGGTAAGTCAAACCTTTAACTACCATATCCCCCACCCTGCATGCGATCACATACCCCCACCCTCGCCCCCACCCCTATCACTCCAACTCCTCACAAATGTACCAATATCACAAACCACCCATCCCAACACCAAGCCCTGCATGCAACACCAACGCATGGACACCCATCACTAAAGCATACCCACTGGACATACCCATACACCCCCCTAAACCATTATCACACAAGCCCCCACACAGGAATGCCAGCACTGGGGTACACAGTCACCCACCCATTGCACACCATGACACACACAGATGCAATAATCATGCTTTTCCACCCCTGCAGGACCACTACCCAACGTCACCAGACAGGAGGGTTCAGACATCTCCACCCCACCCACAGAAGAGGCCCACAGTGATGACAGCAGCTCTGTCCAACTGGATCTAGATGACCAGCCCGAAACATCGTGGGCCTCGGGACAGTCGGTTCCCCTCACACAGGCACAGGCCACCACAGACCTTCCCCCCTCTGGTAACACCAGCACAGCACCCACCCAGCGGGCCCATACCTCCGTCCCTAGGACACGTCAATCAGCTGTGTGTCCACCACTACAGGGAACCCAGGATAACCCACCACCCCAACAACAACAGGGACCTGGGGGCAGTGGTAGTGGGCACACGGTTCAGGGGACGGAGGCCCAGGAACACAGGGGAACTGGGAGGGCTGCTGTGCGACAGGGGGCGGACAGGCCAAGGGAACCCACTCTTCACGAGGCCCTCTCCTCCATCATGGAAGCATAGCACCACTCCCAGGAGACGATGGCAACGGTACTGGCCAAGTTTCAGGAGACCCAGCGCATGCAGGAGGAAGAGTATTTGGGATTCAGGGAGGAACTCAGAACCATCAGCTCCGCCCTGGGCACCATCGTAGGGGTGCTGAAGGAACTACTCTATACCAGGAGGGACACTGTGGCACTAAAAGGGGCCCCTGACACTAGCATGGACGATGAACTGCCCACCACCTCCGCCGGTGCTAGTGGACAGGAGGCACCGCCACAAGACCACCACACCAGCACCCCACCCCCTGCAGACGGAGAACCACCCTGCAAACGGTCCCTGAGATCCAGGACAAAGACAGAGCACGATGCCAAGACCCCCGCCAAGAAATGAGACCACCCTGATTGTCAACGCACTGTCCCACTTTGTCACCCTGTCCACATTGAAACTGCCCAAGCTCCACTTCCTATGCCCATATGGGCAATGCACCTATGAGACAAATAGAATGGACTCTGCCGTGGACACTCCTCCGCCATCACCCCTCACCATTTAACTTCCCCCTCCAATATTTTGTATGTAAATAAACACACCTAAAGCACCAAAAGATCTGGAGTCTGTCTGTGATTTTGAAATAGTGTATTTGCAATTACAGTGACAAAATTTTCAGGAAATAGTAATGTAAACATACCTATGTCACACAACTCTAGTCCCTGAGGAATCTAAGCAGATGACACACGTTGGGACCCACACCTGTGAAACCGTAAGGGAAAGTGACAACTCAGTGACCATACACTGGGTGAAATCGACAGACAGGATAAAGGTAGAAGTGTAAAAGTACTTGTAGTACGCAGGAATGTATTCTCACCTGTGTTTCACTGGAAATATTGCTAGATGACTGAGTCCCTGTTGTCAATGTCTTCTTCCTCTGCTTCCTCCTCATCACTGTCCACAGGCTCCACAGCTGCCACAACACCGCCATCTAGACCATCCTCCTGCAGAAAAGGCACTTGTTGTCGCAAAGCCAAGTTGTGAAGCATACAGCAGGCCACGATGATCTGGCACACCTTCTTTGGTGAGTAGAATAGGGAACCACCTGTCATATGGAGGCACCGGAACCTGGCCTTCAGGAGGCCGAAGGTCCGTTCGATCACCCTCCTAGTTCGCCCATGGGCCTCATTGTAGCGTTCCTCTGCCCTGGTCCTGGGATTCCTCACTGGAGTCAGTAGCCATGACAGGTTGCGGTAACCAGAGTCACCTAATAGCCACACACGGTGCCTCTGGAGTTGACCCATCACATAAGGGATGCTGCTATTCCGCATGATGTAGGCGTCATGCACTGAGCCAGGGAACATGGCATTCACATGGGAGATGTACTGGTCAGCCAAACATACCATCTGTACATTAATGGAATGATAACTCTTCCGGTTCCTGTACACCTGTTCACTCCTGTGGGGGGGGACCAAAGCCACATGGGTCCCATCAATGGCACCTATGATGTTGGGGATATGTCACCTTTCACTGTAGGCAAGTCCTCCACCTGAGGGAAAACGATGTAGCTCCGCATGTGTTTCAGCAGGGCAGCAGGGCAGACAACACTCGGGACAATACGTTGGAAAACATAGACTGGGACATACCTGATGCCATGGCCACAGTTGTTTGACAAGACCCTCTTGCAAGGAAATGGAGCACTGATTGCACCTGCACTTGAGGGGGGATTCCTGTGGGATGGCGCATTGCTGACATCAGGTCTGGCTCCAACTGGGTACACAGTTCCTGGATTGTGGCACGGTCAAACCTGTAGGTGATTATCAGATTTCTTTCCTCCATTGTCGTCAGGTCTACCAGCTGTTGGTACACCGGAGGATTCCGCCATCTCCTCACATGTCCTAGCGGACGGTGCCTATGAAGGACAAAAGCGACCAGAGAGTCAAACAAGTCAGAGGAATGTACCCTCAGTCTACACAGAACACGATTCATACACAAAATCTGGCCTGTATGTGTGTTGAGAGTTGGCCTAGGTATGTGTGACGCAGTTGGTAACTAGGCCATGTGGGCCCCTGAAATGGCGGCTGCCTGACCTGTAAAGTGGGACAATGGGATGTGAGGTAACTGCGCGGTCGAAGACCGCGGCGCAATGCTGCATTGGTTAAAATTGGACCCTATGGGTCCCAGGAGCCAATGACGATGTACGCCGGCGGTGATGGTACGCACCGCCGTGGATGTGATCGCCGCGGACGTGCCTGCCATTTTGTAGCTGTTGAATCACTCGAAAGAGACAATGGCTCGTGCGTCTGGGGAAAGGGCCCCTGCCTTCACATCGGAGGAGTTGGAGAAGCTCGTCGACGGGGTCCTCCCCCAGTACACGCTACTCTACGGTCCTCCAGACCAACAGGTAAGTACACAGGGGGCATGTTGGATGGGCTATGCCTGTGTGGAGAGGGCTGGTTGTAAGAAGGAAGGGGGCAGAGTTCTGAGTGCATGAAAGACGGTGGGTGCATGTGCCACATGGCAAGGGTAGGGATGGGGACCACTCACTATGACGGCGCAGTTGGTAATGACTTCTCTTCTTCCCCTGTACATTTCATGTAGGTCAGCGCCCACCAGAAAAAGTTTATTTGGTGTGCCATCGCCAAGGACGTCCGGACCCTGGGGGTCCATCACAGACGGAGCACCCACTGCCGGAAGAGATGGGAGGACATTCGCCGCTGGAGCAAGAAGATGGCGGAGGCTCAGCTGGGGATGGCCTCCCAACGTGGGAGGGGTGCCCGTCGAACCATGACTCCCCTGATGTTCCGGATCCTGGCGGTGGCCTACCCGGATGGGCGCTTGAGGGCATCACAGCAGACACAAGGGGGTGAGTACACTCTCATTCTGCTGACTTTGCGCGCACTGGAGGGCTTGGGTGGGGGAGGAGGGCTCTGGGTTTCCTCTGGGTTTCCCTAGGCCAGGGCGAGTTCCGTAGGTTAGCCCCCTTCGTAAGGCATGGCCCTGTGGCCCCCCACCCCACCTCTGTAGAGTGCCAAGTACAGGTATTCATGCACCTGTGTCATATATGTGTGCAGATGTCGTCCATAGCCTTGTATGCCATTTCCCAGGAATTGCACTGTAGAGCCCAACAGCGCGACGTAGTGCAGGGGGCTGCTGTGTCTGTCTTGTCCGCCAACGGTAGCGGTAAGCCATGCACTCAAACTGTCTTTCTTCTGTTTCCCCCCCCCACCTTTTTTGCGGTCTCCCTGTTCTTGTGTGCATTAGCATCATCAGGCGGAGGAGCAGTGGCACTGGAGCACGAGGGAGCTGTGTCCCACATGGCCATGGAGGGCCACACTACGGACTCTGAATACACCAGTGGGACGGAGGGCGAGGGGAGCACCACGGCGGTGACAGGAGCTGAAACCAGCAACACGGACTCGTCCTCCGATGGGAGCTCCCTTGTGGTGGCAGCAACATCTGTGCCCCCAACTACTACAGGTACAGCCGCCACCCCCCTACCAGCACCTCCCTCAATGTGTGCCCCGTGCCCGCTCACCCAGGAGGGTGGGCATCACCTTCGCCCCAGGCACCTCAGCCCCTGCCCCTGTCACCTCTGCTGCCTTCAGTGAGGAGGCCATTGACCTCCTCAGGTCCCTCACTGTTGGGCAGTCTACCATTTTGAATGCCATCCAGGGTGTAGAAAGGGAGTTGCAACAAACCAATGCATTCCTGGAGGGCATTCATTCTGGTCAGGCTGCCCTTCATTGAACCTTTCAAACTCTGGCCTCAGCACTGATGGTAGCCATTGTCCCTATGTCTAGCCTCCCCCATCCAACTTCCTCCACCCAGACCCAATCCCCTGTACCAAGCACACCATCAGACCAGCCTGCACACACCTCACCACACAAGGGAAGCTCAGGCAAACATAAGCACCACACATCCCACAGGCACTCATGCAAGCATCACACACATACAAACACACCAACATCCACTGCCTCCACTGTGTCCCCCTCCACCTCGTGTCCCTCCTCCCTCCCAGTCTCGTCTACACTCACACCTGCATGCACTACCACTACAGCCACTACGTCCCACACCAGCACACCCACCACCACACCCCTCTCACGTGCAGTCACCACCCACACTACCATTCACACGTCCCCTGTGTCCTCTCCCTCCCTCTCCCAGTGTGTCTGTGACACCCCCTCCCAAGATACACAAACGCAGGCACACACCCACCCAACATACATCCACCTCACAACAGCCTCCAGCGCATGCACCTGCACCCAAAGCCACAAAAGTTACAACTCCTACAACCACCACCTCTTCCTCCACTCCCAAACCCCCTCCAGCTACCCGTCCCAGTGTCTCCAAACAACTTTTCCTGTCCACCCTTAACCTATTTCCCCCACCCGCCCCCACCAGGCCAGCCAGTGTATCACGGAGCCACAGCACAGCCAGTCCCCCCCCTGTGAAGCACCAGAAGTTTGCCAGTGCCCGGTGGGAGAGGGGGAAGACTCCAGCCACCCAAGCCACTCACAGGGGTACCGGGGGGAGTGTGGACTCAGCTGTGACTCCTCCCAAGGTGGGGAAGGGGCAGAAGAAACCTGCAAAGTCTGGGAGGAGCAGCACGGCGGAGAAGACCGCCATCATCCCCACTGGCCAGGAGGCCACCGCCAGCCCCATCGTCGCTGCCCAGGAGGGCCCCACCAGCCCCATTGTTGCTGCCCAGGACGCCACAGCCAGCCCCATCATCACTGTCCAGGAGGACACCGCCAGCCACAACCCAGCTACCAAGGAGGGCCCCGCCAGCCACAGCCCAGCTGGGCAATGAAGGACCGCCAAGTCAAGCACCGCTGAACAGAGTAAGGACCGCCAAGTCAAGCACCGCTGAACAGGGCAAGCACCGCTGAACAGGGCAAGGACCGCCAAGTCAAGCACCGCTGAACAGGGCAAGGACCGCCAAGTCAAGCACCGCTGAACAAGGCAAGCACTGCTAAACAGGGCAAGGACCGCAAAGTCAAGCACCGCTGAACAGGGCAAGGACCGCCAAGTCAAGCACCGCTGAACAGGGCAAGGACCGCCAAGTCAAGCACCGCTGAACAGGGCAAGCACCGTCAAGTCAGGCACCGCTGAACAGGGCAAGGACTGCCAACTCAAGCACCGCTAGCCCATGACCGGCAGGGGCATTGACGCAACTGGGACCGTCACGGGGTGAGTGATGCACTCTGGGCACCAGTCCCCCTCCAGAACCAGTGGAGACATGAATCCACTACCTCTGTCCCGCACAGGATGAAGCACTCTGGGCACCAGTCCCCCTCCAGAACCAGTGGAGACATGCATCCACTACCTCTGTCCCGCACAGGATGAAGCACTCTGGGCACCAGTCCCCCTCCAGAACCAGTGGAGACATGCATCCACTCCGTCTGTCCCGCACAGGATGAAGCACTCTGGGCACCAGTCCCCCTCCAAAACCAGTGGAGACATGCATCCACTACCTCTGTCCTGCACAGGATGAAGCACTCTGGGCACCAGTCCCCCTCCAGAACCAGTGGAGACATGAATCCACTACCTCTGTGCTGCACAGGATAAAGCACTCTGGGCACCAGTCCCCCTCCAGAACCAGTGGAGACATGCATCCACTCCGTCTGTCCTGCACAGGATGAAGCACTCTGGGCACCAGACCCCCCAGAACCAGTGGAGACATGCATCCACTACCTCTGTCCTGCACAGGATGAAGCACTCTGGGCACCAGTCCCCCTCCAGAACTAGTGGAGACTGTTTTCGACTTGAGAGACTGTGGCTTTGCACTCCCCAGGATGGTACAGTGGGCAAACCACCCACTGAAGAGACTTGAGAGACTTTGCACTCCCCAGGGTGGTACAGTGGGCAAACCACCCACTGGAGAGACTTGAGAGACTGTGGCTTTGCACTACCCAGGATGGTACAGTGGGCAAACCACCCACTGGAGAGACTTGAGAGACTGTGGCTTTGCACTCCCCAGGATGGTACAGTGGGCAAACCACCCACTGGAGAGACTTGACAGACTGTGGCTTTGCACTCCCCAGGATACATCAATGGGCATGAAGCCCCCTCGTAGATCTGGCGTCGTGCACTCATCCGGCTGAGGTGCCCCCCTTCCCTTCCCCCTGAGGTGCCTGTTGTATTTCTATCTGATGCCCCAGCAGTGTTCTCTCCGTCATGTTCGGGTATCTTGTGTGGGCCTCGCCCATGCATTTTGGGCCCAGTGGTCCACAGACTATGAATGGTGCAATACCTGGACTACTAATCGTGGTGTATATTTTGTTAATAGTGTATATATGTATATATTTGCTTACTGAATTTTGATATATTACAATGGTTACACTCATTTCCTTTTGTCTTTGCATTCTTCTGTGGGGGTTGGGGGGTGTTACTGTAATGTTTGGATATGCATTGGTGTGTGTGTTGTAGTGGGTGAGGGTGGGGGTGGGGGTTGGGGTGTTGCGTGTGTGTGTCCCTGTTTTTTGCCTCCCCCCACCCCTATGTCGTAGGTGCAGTACTCACCGTGGTCTTCGCCACCGGCGTTGGTGCTCCTGGTACAGGAGCAGGAAAACTAGCGCAGGAAGAATATGGAGTTCCGGCTCCATGGTGTTGTCGTTCCTCGTGGAGTGTGTAGAGGTGAGCCTTTTTCCTTCGAAATGCCTGTTTCCGCCGTGTTTTTATCCGCGATGAATCCGCCCCGGAAAAGGTGGCGGATTGGCCTGTCATAATAGTGTGGGCGGTACATTGTCCTCCGCCTGTCTGTTGGCGGTGACCGCCGAGCTGTTTGTTTGTACCGCCGTGGCGGTCGGAGTGTTAAAGTGGCTGTCTTTGTTGGCGGTTTCCGCCACAGTCGTAATTCCAAAATTTTTACCGCCGGCCTGTTGGCGGTCTTACCGCCGCTTTAACACTGTCCGCCAGGCTTGTAATGACCACCTGTGTGTTTGAAAATGTCACTTTTAGAGGCAGATTTTCACAAACAAGAGAGACCTTCCTTTGAAGTAAGCCTACTTCAAAGGCCAAAATGGGTATAAGAAGGGCACCCAAAACCACAGACTTTAGATCACTTCTGGACATCAAGAGGAACCTCTGCCTGGATAAGAGCTGAAGAGTTGACGAGAAGTTCTACCCTGCCTGTGACTGTGCTTTGTGGAGCTATCCTGCAGTTGCTGCTTCTGCCTGTGCATGGGGACAAAGACTGGACTTTGTTGTGCATTCCTGCTTGTGAAGAAATCTTCAAGGGCTTGTACTGAGCTTGTCTCCTGTTGTTGAAGTCTCAGGGCCATCAAAGACTTCTCCTGCCAGCACCTGGACTCTCTGCTGAGACTCCTGTCCTGCCAAGTGGTGCCCTATCCAGTTTCTGGGCCTTGGAAGGTGAAGCTGGCAGACCAAGACTGAAAATCCGCGCACAGACCGCCATGCCAGGAAAATATTGGCGCAGATTCTGAGATGCGGCTGAAAAATGATGCGCTGCTGGCTTTACGGCAGAAATCGATGCTCCACCGGCATCGCGGCTGGAAGATCAACGCACGCAGCTGGAGAAACGACGTGCAACACCCGCTGACGGAGGCTTGCTGATACTGTGCGTCAGGATTTTCGACACAAACCTTGCTGGGCGTGGAAAAACAACACAACTCCTACCTGGACCCGAGTGCTTGCCGGGATTGACGCATCACTCTCCTGCGGGTATGAAAAACAACGCACGCCGACCCAACCGGAGAAGGAGAAACAACGCACGGTCTTGCTTGCGAGTGAGAAATTGACGCATTGCTAACCTTTTTCAATGCACACTCACCTGTGTGTGTTATTTTGATGCTACCCAGGTACTTTTCAACTATAACAGTGTTTTTACTGTTTACTAAAGGATTGAAGACTCTTTTGCTTTTAAAATTAATATCTTGACTTGTGTATGTTGCATTTTTGTCGTTTTGTTTAGATAAATATTTCCTATTTTTCTAAATCTGTGTTGTGTCATTTTGTATGGTTTTCACTGAATTACTGTGTGCGTTGGTACAAACACTTTACACCTAGACTCTGAAGTTAAGCCTGCCTGCTTGTCCCAAGCTACTAAGGGGGTGAGCAGGGGTTAACTGAGGGTGATTCTCCTTTACCCTGACTAGAGTGAGGGTCCTTGCTTGGACGGGGGTAACCTGACTGCCAACCAAAGACCCCTTTTCTAACAACAGTAGATTCAAGATATAGAAGCCTAATATACAACACTTTTTAATGATTAGCAAATACTAGATGACAAGATCTCAACTTCTTGAGAATAATTTACAAGCATACCCCCATACAGACAATGCCCTAAGAATTTCCTACAGAGTGACTTCAATTAATGGCTCTCGTACACCCCTGATCAAGCAAAAGAATCATGAAGAAGTAGGAAAGCAGAAAATAAATTCTGTCCAACATGCATCAAAGTAACAACTTGAGAGCTGCAAAAACAATATAGAATAAGGAGCTATGGCAAGTGACAATCAATCCCTGGAACCTCCCCATAGAAAGTATAACAAAATCTCTGATGATATCCTAGAAGAAGTGCTATCTTCCATGGCAGCTCAAGTAAAAGGTATATTCATCAAGAGATGCCGAGACGGTGCATCTGCCCCCAATGGCTTTTCCCAAGCTTTATTCAAGGCAACCCTATGTCTTCTCAGTCAAATTGATAGGGTCCGTCATTGACCCCTGATATAAAGAGGTGATAAATCATAACTAGAAAACTTTTGCCTTATTGAAAGTCTAGATAATGAAGTCAAATATTTTGGAAGTGTTCTGTTAGAAGACTACATAACTGGGTCAAGGACACAATAAATATCCCTATGTATCAAACAAGGTTATGTCAAGGCCACATGTATCAAACAAGATTATGTCAAGGCACAGAAACAACATGAAATTTATTGTCACTGTCCATAATCAAGGATAAAATCCAGGAGATGTACTCCTAGCTACATCTATCTTTTGTGAATTTTAAATCTGCATTTGATTGCGTGCAGAGAAACTAATTATGGGAAAAACTGTCCTACTAGGGTATTCAGCTGAAGTTGTTCAGGGCCATATAACGTATGTGCAATAACAGTTGGATGAGACTCAAGATACAGGATGGTCACTGTGTCTCTGAGAAAGTCCACACCTCACTTACTCTAAAATAAGACTGCATGTTGGGAGCACAATTACTTAATCTCTCTCTATCAGATCTAGAAATTGAACTGGAGTCTTCAATGTGCATCCTCCCTAAGCTCTGTGGACAATTAATATCCAACCTGTTATTTGCAGATGAAGCGGCTTTAGTAAGCAAAACCAAAATAGGGCTGTAAAAACCTCTCAACAGATTATCAGACTATTCCATCTGTAATAAATTAGAAGTAAACCAAGTCATGGTAACTTTCAATAAAATCAAGAAGATGAGAACTGAGGGACCAACTAACAAAAGTAAACTTAGACCAAACATCTAAGTTTATGACTTTATGAATTCAGAAAGGGCATTTATGAGCACTGTCTTTAGGTCCAAGCTTGTGGCTGATCTCTTCTCCGAGTATGCACCTAAAGATAGTACTTGTAAAGGCCCTTTGTGGATTCCCAATTTCATAAACTTAGACATTAGGTCTAAGTTTAGACCAAACATCTAAGTTTACCTTTGTAAATCGAGCCCATGGTATTTAACTGGACATCTGGTTAAAACAGTTTGTAAATTTAAATATTTGGGGTGGTAATCGATTCTAGAGGCTCCCTTCTTCTATACAAACAATTAAAGGCAAATCCTTTGCTCCAACATCTGCTTTTACTAACTTTTATAAAACATAAAAGTATCCTACATTGGTTCCCTTGCTGAAAATCAGCATTGCCAAACAGTTACCCACCATCACTTTGTGTGGCAGGGATATTGGATACAATATTTTGTTACACCTACAAGCAAGTGTTTTGCTTTACAAAACTTGCTTCATCAGCACAAGTGAGACTCGATTTTGGAATCACAAAACAGACCACTCTCAGACAAGGAACCATTATAAATTGGTGTCATACGTTGGAGTTTCAGGAGGAGAATCCCTAAACCTGCTCGTCTTGGCTAAAACAAAGAACAGCACAGAGAAATTCCCTGCTCGATCATTCCTTGAGAATTCACTTAATTAAAGAGCTTTACAATACACCAATCACTTTAGAAAATTTTAAAAAACATTTGAACCTCAGTGTAAGGAAATTATCTCGTACTCAGGATAAAAATTATGTGACCAAATAATCACTAGCTCGGTCTTGGTGGTCTTAAATAATGATGCAGTCCTGCAGAGCCCGTCATACCTTGCAAAGAAGTATTCAATATTAGTGAAACAAAAATGTATATTTTATCCTTTCTTTGGTTTACCAACTCTTGATGATATAATCAAGTGGGAAACGAATAGAGAGGTTTCTTGGGGACTCAATGCTACTGTGTCTGTGCCTACAAATCATTTGTCACTGACAGATTGGTCCAAGCTTTTTAGGTCTCTATATCAGGATGGCCCTCCTCTTTTTTATGAGTAGTCACCTCTGGTAATGGGACTCTGGAGTCATGTTACTCTATTGTTTGATATATCTGACCGTACAGCTGCCATGACTGCTTTCATGAGTAGCCGGGCTGATGTTATTTCATTTGACATTTTTATGCATGATATAGACGTCTGGTCAAGATACATACTCACCCTTGCTAATGCTATTGCAAAGGGAACTCCCATTGGAAGGACCAATGTATAAAAAGGGCTATAGGACTTCATCTGACAGCTATAGACTTATCAGCCTAATTGATTGTAACCAAAATGTATTCAGTTTTCTCAAATTATCTCAAATTCAGGACTGGGTGATTGAGGATGATAGATTAAGCCCCTTCTAAGTTGGGTTTCAGAAAAAAACTTCCACTATTTTGTCTTTGTGGACCTAAAATCCACCTTTGATTTGGTTCCGTGACAGGCTCTGGCATGCCACCCGACATTCTGTCCTTAGTTATATGTTTGCATGACAACAACTATGCCCATCTTTGATAGGGAGCACAGGGCCAGCTGACCAAGAGGATACTCATCTCTAAAGAGGTCTGCCAGGAATGTGTCCTGGATCCCACTTTGTTTTTCATTCTATTTAAAAAACATTGTGCAGTTCCTTTCCCAGACTCCAGCTGACACCTCTTCTCTAGCTGATGAGGAAACACCTATTATCCTCTTTGCTGAATACACCTTACTGATCGCCAAAACCCCAAGTGGGCTTCAAAAACTCTTGAACTGTTTTGATGAGTTTTGCCATGATCGAGGCTTGGAGAACATTATAGCAAAAAAACACATTTATGTCATTTAATCAGCACAAAACATATAAAGGGATATTAGCTCTAGGTGGGATGCCGCTTGCGAAGATGGACTTGTTCTAACGTGACATGGTGGCCACACATCAGCAAAGTGATATAGTCAAACACAGACAGGTTGTTGGTGGTATTCTCAAGCACTATTGCCCATCTTTTAGTAAAGTTATAGCACCTGCTTTCAAGACCTCTGAAGCTAAAGCTCTGGGCTGGGCTTTATGGAGCGGAGCTTTGGGGCTTCATCAATATCTCAGAATTATGGAGATCTGACAACAAACGTCTATGATTTTTAGCCTCACTCCCACCCAGCACCCCTCTTTATCCTCTGTCATTGGATCTGGGCATGAAAAGAATTGAATGTAAAGCTAGGGTGCACCCATTATTGTTTTGGAATAGAATCTGATTCACTCCTGAGCTTGCTCACTAAGCAGCCGCCTTGCATGATATCATCAAGACAGACAGATTCAATAAAACTACTTGGCTTTTTACCATCAAAAAGCTTTTGTTCTCCTCAGGCTTGATTGATCTTTGAGAGCCTTTGTTCAGTGACCATATGCCATTTAAATAGTTCCTAAAGAAACACTATTGGTCACAAACAATGCAAATTGAGGTACAAAAGCAACTAGTGACTCCATCAGTGGAATTTCTTGATTTCAAAACCACCTGCATACTTTAGCAATTGTGGTACCTCATTACTGTCCCACTGGCCAGGAAGCTGTACTTTCAATTCAGAGTTAGTTTGTTACCCGTGAAATAGGTGGCACAAGTTTATCCAATCTGCCCCGCTTGTAGCTGTTTGAAGAAAAGCCCTTCACATATCATGTTTGCTTGTCCAGCTTATGCTCACCCACAATTCAATTGGTTACTGCCTATTTGCAGACAACAAGGCACACACAGTCACTGTACTGTTCTTTGAATATTGTTGGACCTGGCCCTTTTTGCAGGGTCATCCCCAAACATTTTGCCTCGTTCCTCCTATTTTTTCCGACCTCTTGCTGTTGTGTCTAGGACTCTGACATATCAGGGTGCTATGTAAGTAGAAGGCAGGACATGTGCCTGGTTGTGTGGGATGTCCTGGTAGTGTCAAACAGCCTATTTGGTTCCTCACTACTGTGAGTGCTGCCATACCAATAGGATTACATGGGAAATGCCCTACCTTATGTCTAGGGGATATTGTCTGATTTATGAGGAGTAGCGTAGACATGTTTGATATGGTTGCAATGATAGTGAGAAGTGCTGCTTGTGGTGGAGGTGGATTTATTTATTATCATTACAGAAATGTCACTTCTAGAAACTGGGACTTTTTCTGTGCTTATGACTCTGGTGTTTTGCAGCTTGACTTCAGTCCACGTCTGGGGCAGAGTGACAGCTGGGCTTTGTGCATACTTTTCAGACAGCCTGTGCACAAAGGTGCATATGCATATTGAATGGTCTTCCTGGGCTTAAAGAAGGGGAGGCGGGGCACACCTGCATTTGTAAAGGCTGTGCCCTAGCTTCACACAAATGACTTGATTACCTCCAACTGATGTCTGGAGCCTGTGCTAGAGGAGAAAGGGGACACTCCTAGAACCAGTTGTAACTGGCTGAAACTTCTTCTCCCCCTCTTTGTAAGGATTGTGCACAACTGAGTATAAGTATAGGGAATTTTCCCCATGAAAAAGACACAAAAATCCTTCTTGAAGAAATGGACACAGAATGCTGCTGGAGGGACTCACCAGGAACTGCCTTGGACTGCTGCTGCTGTGCTGACCTGTGACCTGCTGGGTCACTAGGAGAAACTGACACTGACTGCATACCCCTTGTGCTGCCCTGCTTGTTGGGCCCTACCTCCCTGTGCTCTCCTTGTGTCCTCCGGGGGCTGGGGGCTGTGGCCCCTGCCCCTGGCCCCTGCACCAACTTGCTTGTCAGCACCAGGGAGCGCTTTGCCCTAGATTTCTTAGTGCCTTGAGAGTGTTTTTTGGTTGCCCCTATTAGTGTCTTGAGAACGCTGGTCTCCTTATTTTGTATCCCCTTGAGAGCGCTTTGTTATTGCCAAAGGATGAATCACCGCTGCTACCTGGTCAATGTGGAACATTGGAGCGTGTCTGAAACACACTCTCAGAAGTACCCTCGGGGCACAATGCAATGAGATCTGGAGCCAGCATGCTCCTGAAGGCGCCCCAAGGGGGACGAGTGTTAAGGGGAGCCTAGGACTGCTGCAGCAGAGCTGTGGAGGAGGAGGAAGCCAGCTCCAACATGTACAGACAGTCACCGCTGCAGCCCCAGGGGATGACTGCAGGAGAGGTCAGTAGGAGCCTCTGGTAAGGGCATGGACAGAGTGCCCCACTATTCCGGACGTGGTCCCCAGGAAGATCACAGGCTCAAGGGCTGCACTGCATGGTCATGGGCAGCAAAAGTAGAGCTGGGTGTTGGCCCAGAGAGGGAGACACTGGTAAGTCTCCCAGCACGAGCCCAATTGTGCAGTTGTAGCATGCCAGGAGGCCTGGGAGGGCACTGGACAGCCTGAGATTCCGGAGGGAGTTTGCAGGTCATTGACGGGTGCTCAAGGGATCCAGGGGCAGTAATTCCACAGAACAGCACTGTTTTCCCTTTCCCCACCGTGTAACTTGGACTACCCTATCAGGGGACGGATGCATTCCCCTGCTAATGTCTTGGCACACCAGGTGGTGTATGTTTCTCCCTTGACTATGACATGTGCTGGGTAAGAGCCCTTCCTTGATTTGAACAGCTGTGTGGGTGATCCTCATGGCTTGACATGTTGTCTGATGTTCCTGACATGGGCAGTTATGAGTAATGTATTTACTATGACCCATACATTTATGGTGATATGTTTTGATGACTTGCCATGTGTTCTCTGAGGCCCTGATGTTCCTTTTATGGCCAGTTATGATGGTATGTTTACTAGGCAAGTGCATTTTTAGTAACGTGTTTACTGTAACCTTATGCCTTTCTAATAATATGTACTTTTACCCTGATATTTGCATTGTGAATGTGTATCTGGCTACTGCTTATGTTGCAGGATAACCAGTAACCTATATGTTTTATGTTACTACTGCTGGCTTTCGCAGAGTAATGATACTGTTTAATGTTCTGACAACTGCTTGGGTAGCAGGGTATTACTGACATGTTGCGTTTGGTCTAATGATGTGTACAATACAGTGTATTTTTATATAACTTGGTGTTGTGTTTCCTTTGTGGTGGTGATAGTGTGCCGCAAGTGTTGTTTGTGTTGTGCTTTACACATTGCCTCTGGGGCAAGCCTGACTTCTCGTGCCAAGCTACCATGGGGGTGAGCAGGGGTTATCTTGGGTGTGTAACTTCCTCACCCTGACAAGAGTGGGTGGGTTCTGCCTGGCTGAGGTGCATACCCTAGCCAACCAGAAACCCCATTTCTAATAAATATTAAGATCCGATCCGATCCCCGCCCATTGTACGCTTGCACAGTTGCTAAATGCTTGGGTTTAATGTGTTTGATAGGAACAAAAGCTCTTCTCCCTTATCAAGAAATGCTACCTACTTCTTCCCAAAGCCAATCTATCAGCACAGTGATTTTATTTTTGTATTAGCTAATTGCTGTATAATTCCACCATCAATATGGTTGTTTTATAAATCTTAGTGGCTGATTAAAGAGCCCTTAGCATCTCCTTGCGCCACATTAGTTTTTTACCATAATGTGGCCCAACAATGCCAAAATCGCAGCAGCAAATTTACAAAGTGAATCACTGTACGCATTGTGCCACTTTCTAACCCTTTGCGCTACATTATGTATACACCAGGCATAATGTATGCAAAGGGGGCCTTCTCCCGTTAGGGGGCTGAAAAAATGGTGAAAAGAAATCTTAAAGAGTTCTTTGCATCATTTATTTCAACACTTTATTGCCTTCTCAGAGCAGACGTTAAAAGGAGACATGCCATTGTTTTCAATGGGCCTCAGTTGGGTTTGGAGGATTAGTGTAAACATTTTTGAGCCTACTCCTGTAAAACTCCAAACTAGCGTCAAACCCCTAACCACTACGATGGCGTGCCGTATCTTAGATAAGAGGCACACATGGTGACGCTAGAGGGGCACAAGAAAAGTGGCGCTGCACTGGGTGCAGCGCCACTTTTCTTAAATCAGGGCCTTATTGTCTTATTTGCCTCTAGTTAATGCGCTTTGCCCTGGTCTAAAATCGGACATGTCAATTCATGATGTTCCTAGCCGTTGTGAATTCTATACTTGGCAATGTTGTATATGCTCAATTTGACATTTCTATTGTTTTTATCTATGCATTTCATCAATTTAACATATTTTTTGTAAATACTTTTTTTGCCTTGTAGCCGAAATAAAGTTATTTTGACTGGAAAAGAGAGAATAATCTATGTACACTATGGAAACCACGATCCACCGGGTGTGTATCTGTCCAGCTCTCCTGCAAGAACATTGCTTTGACAAACTTTTATGCTCATAAAGATCGGGACTTGCATGCAAGCCAATATTACAGTTTTCAATACAGCTAATCCTAACCCAAACTCTAGGGCACAGATTCTGAAAGGTTTCAGGTAGTGTAGTGCAGCAGCCAAAAATGGTGAATTGCGCAACAAGGAGAGAGCAGGAGAGGGTAATATTCATATAGAAATGGCACTCTCATCCTCTCTCTCTAGAGACAGTGCTGATTTTAGTTGCTGTGCACCACGCACATGCCTTAGCTCCATAATGCTAGTGTGTGTGCATGAGTCTAGCAGGAGTAGCCTTTCTGTACAAAATACTATGCCTAGACAAGTTGAAATTCTTTTCCCAACTTTGTATGTGTGCTGTACAGTGCATCACACATTCAAAGTCAGAAAATCAGGGAGAAATAAAAACTTTTCTCAGTTTAATGCCTGCTTTTTAGCGACATAAATGTTTGGCACTAAACCCTGCCTTTTGATGTTTCAGAATAGGGTTTAGTGCCAAAAAGCATAGGTGGTAGCAGGGGTACGCTTATGTATCACCCATGTAACGCCCCCTTGATGCAAAGTAATGTAAATCAGCTTTTCACACTGCTCTGCATTACTTTGCCATACAAACCAACACAAATACCAATTTGCGTTGGTTTGTGAATCCCAAAAAATGTTTAGTGTTGGTTTAGCATTACAAAAGTAACTCGTACCCAACACTAAACCTTTGAGAATTTTGACCTTGATTTGTAAAGTTCCTAATACTGGCAAAAAAATAAATTGAAGGCATGTTCTGAAGATTCTACCTAACTAGCAGTCAGGAGCTGGGATTGGGTGCTACATTGATTCACGTTTTGGGAAATTGCTTCTTTTTCATGACCTAAATATAATTCATGAATATTTAAAAAATATGATTTTACACAGTGTAATCCAATTCATTGATGTGAATTAAATACCCATGCATGGATAACATAACTAAGTAATTTAGGTCCGGTCAGTGCTTTTTATTATAAAAAGGAAAAGCACATTTATTACATGCACACTATAGATGTATGAGGTACCTGGGTTGTATGTTGTGTTCATTGGCAGAATTCTGCCATCCATGGGTGCCTCCCAACCATTTTGCTTTTGTCCAATGGTGTCCTGCTACAGCATGAGATTAGAGGTCGTATGTTTAGTGAGTACTGCCAAGGCTTTGGTTGCTTCACACTGATGCCCAATTGTCTGCACTGGCCATCTTCCTTCCATCAGTGCTAGTGCTTTTAGATACCAATTGGGCTTGATTCAATGAGTGGCAACACTAGTGAGCAATTACAGAGTACAGACTAAGCATGTGGCAGGATTCTCTGTTGCGAAGGAACACACAAACATATAGCCTGATTCCAGCATATATGAACATCTTGTCTAATCAGTGATAATGATCAGTGTGTGGCCAGAGAAAGAGCCATAGAGGCTTTGCTTCATTTTCGTTTTTAGATGCACAAACAAGAGCAACTAATTGATATCAGGGGTCTTCTAAACCAGGAGTTATACCATGAAAATTTGTGCGCTAGTCGAGATTGGTTCCTTTAATTCTGTTGTGGTGGTGCCTCTAGGTTCTTTTTTATCATCCCTTTTTCATTTAAGCTTAAAAACAACCTTTGCAGACCTGCTTCACCCTCTGGGATGAGCAAAACCAATTTAAAGTTGTCCCTCAAAACCAAAATTCTATCATCAGTAATACAATCAATAGATAGGATGTACATCTCTGGCCAACCCCCCTGGGAAGGTCTTTAGGTCAGTTCCTGTTGACAGAATCTCAATTTCTGGTTGAGCATAGATACCAATTTACACCTTCAATTTTGTTTGAGTTTATTTGAGTTGTAAATCATGTGTTTTCTATCCATGCTGTTTATAATGCATATATTCATTTGTGTCATTCTTTCAAAGGACTGATGTTGCCAACGTGTTTATTTAATTTCACATTACCTTTGGCAATGGGGCAACTCAAGCATTCCTAGTAAAATCCAAAGACATTGAAAGATCTGGAACAATCTTCAATTTAAAAACACGATCCCCTAACCAAATATATTCAGCAAGTTCATTTGCTTTGAACAGAAAAAATAATCGTTTTTTTTAAACCCGTTGTCTGAGCTTTAAGATTTTCCATGGGACTTTCCCTAAACTTCTTGTATAAAAATTGGAGGTATACAATGAAATCTTTTGATTCTCAAAATCTAAAAACTAACTACTCTTTTCGAAATATGAGATATGGAGGGGCACAACTCTCCAGATTAGTGGAGCCCATAACTGGAACAATATCCATTTGGCAATTCACCTAGAGAACAAGCTGCTGGGTAAGAAAATTCTCCATTATAGGGCAAAGAAACTCCTTTCAGTGTGAGTCCACTCTGTGAATCACCATACATATATAAATGCATTCTCAATGCATGAGTTAAGGTTTATAACAAATTAGGGGGGGGCTCTTTTTTAGTTCCTGTACATAAAAAAGGAAATAAGGAGCTGATTGTGAGTTTAGTGGTCCCAGCACCACCAGGGTGGAGTTGACGGTTATTGGTCTGACGGTCGGACCGAGTATTATGAGTTTGGTGATTGCACCAACGAAAGACGGCCAGCAGTCCGCCGGCACCGCCACAGCCACAAGGAAGCAGAAACAGGCCGACGGAGCCTGTGTTTCGGCCGGACTCATTATGAGATTGCACACTTCCAATGTGACTGTGGTGGTCTAATCACCATGTAGAAGCTGGCCGGAACGGACAGTATAAAGGGAGACACTCACCTGCAGGCAGTCTTACACATCTGGTGCCTCCATGGAGCTCCTCACAAACGTCATGCTGCTGATGATGATCATCGAAAGACAATCCACCAGCAAGCAGAATTACACACACCTATATGGATCATTTACCTTAAAAACAGCTTGCAGTGCCAACTTATACATCATGGGGGGGCACGCCGCAGGCAGCAGGTACACGTCTTAACCTATACACACTCAGTACCATACTTCAACATGGACACATACACAGTCACAATATGCCCCCTTTGGCAGCACACTCACTCTGGACTGCGACACTACACAAATGCACATGGCCACACAGTTCAGGCACATGGAGACTGAAAGCTACACAACATTGTCACACACATCAATAACAACATATACCAATTCTACTCACACACTCAGATTCCACACTGGCCAGGGACTGTCCTCACATACAACACACATATGTATTGATGTGGCATGGAACACAAACAACACTGCTATTAAACAGCCCTGCAATGGACACACACATCACATCTCAATGGAAGCACAAGGGCATGCACAAACCACAGAGAGACAAATAGACAAAGAACACTATGGCCCTCATTACAACATTGCCGGTATAAGCCGCTTACCGCCGTGCAGAAGACCGCCAACACACCGCTGCGGCCGCGGAATTCCGCCACAGCTATTATGACCCACATCTCGAAATCCGACAAAAATCAGACACCCACACAATTCCGCCACACCAAAGGTCAGAGATAAACTGGTGAAAACAAAACCTCCACCGTCACGCCAACAGAAATACGCCCACGCTATCACGACCCACGAATCCACGCGGCGGTCTTTCAACCGCGGTATTCCATTGGCGGTACACACCGCCGCGCTCAAAATACACACACTTCTACAAAACACCACCACATTGGACAATTCGAAATACACACACCTGATACACATACACAAACCACTCCCACACACAATATAAAACACACACCCACATCACCCAAAAACCCCTACGACCACTATTACAGAGAGAAGGCCAGAGAGAGACACCACCATCCACACAGTAGCATCCACAGGCACTCAACACCATCACCCACACAACTTCCACGCACAAAACACCACACACCACTACATATCACCACACTTATCACCACACACACCACCCCACACATCACCCACACCACCCCATGGCACGGCAAAGACACCCCAGGTTCTCGGAGGAGGAGCTCAGGGTCATGGTGGAGGAAATCGTCCGGGTAGAGCAACAGCTATTTGGAGCACAGGTGCAGCACACCTCAATTGCAAGGAAGATGGAGCTATGGCGAAGAATAGTCGACAGGGTCAACCCAGTGGGACAACACCCAAGAAATCGTGACGACATCAGGAAGAGGTGGAACGACCTACGGGGGAAGGTGCGTTCCGTGGTCTCCAGACACCACCTGGCGGTACAGCGGACTGGCGGCGGACCCCCACCTCCTCACCCACAACTAACAACATGGGAGGAGCAGGTCTTGGCGATTCTGCATCCTGAGGGCCTCGCAGGAGTCGGTGGAGGAATGGACTCTGGTAAGTCAAATCTTTAACTACCATATCCCCCACCCTACCTGCATGCTATCACAGACCGCCACCCTCGCCCCCACCCCTATCACTCCAACTCCTCACAAATGTACTAATATAACAAACCACACATCCCAACACCAAGCCCTGCATGCAATAACAAAGCATGGACACCCATCACTAAAGCATGCCCACTGCACATACCCATAACACCCCCCTAAACCATCATCACAAAAGCCCCCACACAGGAATGCTAGCACTGGGGTACACGGTCACCCACCCATTTCACACCATGACACACACAGATGCAATAATCATGCTTTTACACCCCTGCAGGACCACTACCCAACGTCACCAGACAGGAGGGTCCAGACATCTCCACCCCACCCACAGAAGAGGCCCACAGTGATGACAGCAGCTCTGTCCACCTGGATCCAGATGACCAGCCCGGACCATCGTGGGCCTCGGGACAGTCGGTTCCCCTCACACAGGCACAGGCCATCACAGACCTTCAACCCTCTGGTAACACCAGCACAGCACCCACCCAGCAGGCCCATACCTCCGTCCCCAGGACATGTCAATCAGCTGTGTGTCCACCACTACAGTGAACCCAGGATAACCCACCACCCCAACAACAACAGGGACCTGGGGGCAGTGGCAGTGGGCACACGGTCCAGGGGACAGAGGCCCAGGAACACAGAGGAACTGGGAGGGCTGCTGTGCGACAGGGGACGGACAGGCCAAGGGAACCCACTCTCCACGAGGCCCTCTCCTCCATCATGGGAGCCTACCACAACTCCCAGGAGACGATGGCAACGGTCCTGGCCAAGTTTCAGGAGACCCAGCGCATGCAGGAGAAACAGTATTTGGGGTTCAGGGAGGAACTCAGAACCATCAGCTCCGCCCTGGGCACCATCGTAGGGGTGCTGAAGGAAATACCAGAAGGGACACTGTGGCACTCCAAGGGGCCCCTGACACTAGCATGGATGATGAACTGCCCACCACCTCCGCCGGCGCTGGTGGACAGGAGGCACTGCCACAGGACCACCACACCAGCACCCCTCCTCCTGCAGACGGAGAACCACCCCGCAAGCGGTCCCTGAGATCCAGGAACAAGACAGAGCACAATGCCAAGACCCCCGCCAAGAAATGAGTCCACCCTGATTGTCAAACCACTGTCCCACTTTGTAACCCTGTCTATATTGGAACTGCCCCAGCTCCACTTCCTATGCCCATATGGGCAAGGCACCTGTGAGACTAATAGACTGGACTCTGCCATGGACATTCCTCCACCATCCCCCCTCACCATTTTACAACCCCCTCCAAAATTGAGCACTTCAATAAACACCCTTGAAGCACAAAACAATCTGGAGTCAGTCTGTGATTTCGAAATTGTGTATTAGCAATTACAGTGACAAAATGCTTTTTCAAATGTAATGTCAACATACCCATGTCACACAGCTCTAGTTCATGAGGAATCCAAGCAGATGACACACGTTGGAAAATGACAACTCAGTGACCATACACTGGGTGAAATCGACAGACAGGATAGAGGTAGAAGTGTTAAAGTACTTGTAGTAGGCAGGAATGTATTCTCACCTGTGTGTCACTGGAAATATTGCTGGATGACTGAGTCCCTGTTGTCAATGTCTTCTTCCTCTGCTTCCTCCTCATCACTGTCCACAGGCTCCACAGCTGCCACAACACCGCCATCTGGACCATCCTTCTGCAGAAAAGGCACCTGTCGTCGCAAACCAAGTTGTGAAGCATACAGCAGGCCACGATGATCTGGCACACCTTCTTTGGTGAGTAGAATAGGGATCCACCTGTCATATGGAGGCACCTGAACCTGGCCTTCAGGAGGCCGAAGGTCCGCTCGATCACTCTCCTAATCCGCCCATGGGCCTCATTGTAGCGTTCCTCTGCCCTGGTCCTGGGATTCCTCACTGAGGTCAGTAGCCATGACAGGTTGGGGTAACCAGAGTCCCCTAATAGCCACACCCGGTGCCTCTGGAGTTGACCTGTCACATAAGGGATGCTGCTATTCCGCAGGATGTAGGTGTCATGCACAGAGCCTGGGAACATAGCATTTACCTGGGAGATGTACTGGTCTGCCAAACATACCATCTGTACATTCATGGAATGATAACTCTTCCGGTTCCTGTACACCTGTTCACTCCTGTGGGGGGGGGGGGGGGGGCAAAGCTACATGGGTCCCATCAATGGCACCTATGATGTTGGGGATATGTCCCATGGCATAGAAGTCATCTTTCACTGTAGGCAAGTCCTCCACCTTAGGGAAAACGATATAGCTTTGCATGTGTTTCAGCAGGGCAGACAACACTCTGGACAACACGTTGGAAAACATAGGCTGGGACATCCCTGATGCCATGGCCACAGTTGTTTGAAAAGACCCACTTGTAAGGAAAAGGAGCACTGATAGCACCTGCACTTGAGGGGGGATTCCTGTGGGATGGTGGATTGCTGACATCAGGTCTGGCTCCAACTGGGTACACAGTTCCTGGATTATGGCACGGTCAAGCCTGTATGTGATGATCACATGTCGCTCCTCCATTGTCGACAGGTCCACCAACGGTCGGTGCACCGGAGGATGCCGCCATCTCCTCACATGTCCCAGCGGACGGTGCCTATGAAGGACAACAGCGACCACAGAGTCAAACAACTCAGAGGTATGTACCCACAGTCTACACAGAACACCATTCATACACAAAATGTGGCCTGTATGTGTGTTGTGAGACAAGGCCTAGGTATGTGTGACGCAGTAGGTAATTAGGCCATGTGGGCCTCTGAAATGGCAGCTGCCTGACCTCTAAACTGGGACAATGGGATGTGAGGTAACTGTGCCACCCCTCCTCTGTAGAGTGCCAACTACAGCTATTCATGTACAGGTCAGCGCCCACCAGAAGAAGGATATTTGGCGTGCCATCGCCAAGGACGTCCGGACCCTGGGGGTCCACCACAGACGGAGCACCCACTGCCGGAAAAGTTGGGAGGACATTCGCCGCTGGAGCAAGAAGACGGCGTAGGCTCAGCTGGGGATGGCCTCCCAACGTGGGAGGAGTGCCCGTCGAACCATGACCCCCCTGATGTTCCGGATCCTGTCGGTGGCCTACCCGCAGTTGGATGGCCGCTTGAGGGCATCACAGCAGACACAAGGGGGTGAGTACACTATCATTCAGTGGACTTTGCGCGCAGTGAAGATGTCTGGGTGGAAGATGCACTCAACCTGTCTTTCTTCTGTCGCCCCCCCCTTTTTGTGGTCTCCCTGTTCTTGTGTGCATTAGCATCATCAGGCAGAGGTACAGTGGCACCGGAGCACGAGGGAGCTGCATCCCACATGGGCATGGAGGCCCACACTACGGACTCAGAATACACCAGTGGGACGGAGGGCAAGGGGAGCACCACGGCGGTCACAGGATCTGCAACCAGCGACACAGACTCATCCTCCGATGGGAGCTCCCTTGTGGTGGCGGCAACATCTGTGCCCCCCACTTCTACAGGTACAGCCGCCACCCCCCCTACCAGCACCGCCCTCCCCGCAGCCCCTCAGCCTTTGCTCCGTGCCTTCGTCCCAGGCACCTCAGCCCCTGCCCCTGTCACCCCTGCTGCCCTCAGTGAGGAGTCCATTGACCTCCTCAGGTTCCTCACTGTTGGGCAGTCTACCATTTTGAGTGCCATCCAGGGTGTAGAAAGGGAGTTGCAACACACAAAAGCATTCCTGGAGGGCATTCATTCTGGTCAGGCTGCCCTTCATCGAACCATTCAGACTCTGGCCTCAGCACTGATGGCAGCCATTGTCCCTCTGTCTAGCCTCCCCCCTCCAACTTCCTCCACCCAGACCCAATCCCCTGTACCTCTGCCTATCCCAAGCACACCATCAGACCAGCCTGCACACACCTCACCACACAAGGGAAGGTCAGGCAAACATAAGCACCACACATCCCACAGGCACTCATGCAAGCATCACACACATACAGACACACAAACATCCACTGCCGCCACTGTGTCCCCCTCCTCCTCGTCTCCCTCCTCCCTCCCAGTCTCGTCTACACTCACACCTGCATGCACTACCACTACAGCCACGACGTCCCGCACCAGCACACCCACCACCACTCCCCTCTCACGTGCACTCACCACCCCACTACCATTTACACGTCCCCTGTGTCCTCTCCCAGTGTGTCTGTGACACCCCCTCCGAAGATACACAAACGCAGGCACACACCCACCCAACAGCCATCCACCTCACGACAGCCTCCAGCCCATGCACCTGCACCCAAATCCACAAAAGTTACACCTCCTACAACCACCACCTCTTCCTTCACTCCCAAACCCCCTCCAGCTACCCGTCCCAGTGTCTCCCAAAAACTTTTCCTGTCCACCCTAAACCTATTCCCCCCCCCACCCGTCCAACTCATAGGTCCCGTACTAGCACCTCAGGCAAAAAATCTCCGGGACCAGTGGTGCCTGTTGTTACAGGTATGTGGAGTGCACCGGCCACCAGGGCAGCCAGTGTGGCACGGAGCCACAGCACAGCCAGTCCCCCCCCTGTGAAGCACCAGAAGTTGGACAGTGCCCGGCGGGAGAGGGGGAAGACTTCATCCAGCCAAGCTGCTCACAAGGGTCCCGGGGGGAGTGTGGACTCAGCTGTGACTCCTCCCAAGGTGGGGAAGGGGAAGAAGAAATCTCCAAAGTCTGGGAGGAGCAGCACGGCGGAGAAGACCGCCATCATCCCCGCTGCCCAGGAGGCCACCGCCAGCCCCATCGTCACTGCCCAGGAGGCCACCGCCAGAGTCACTGCCCAGGAGGCCACCGCCAGCCCCTTTGTCACTGCCCAGGAGGCCACTGCCAGAGTCACTGCCCAGGAGGCCACCGCCAGCCCCATCGTCACTGCCCAGGAGGCCACCGCCAGCCCCATCGTCACTGCCCAGGAGGCCACCGCCAGAGTCACTGCCCAGGAGGCCACCGCCAGCCCCATCGTCACTGCCCAGGAGGCCACTGTCAGAGTCACTGCCCAGGAGGCCACCGCCAGCCCCATCGTCACAGCCCAGCTGGCCAGGAGGGCCCTGCAAGCCACAGCCCAGCTGACCCATGAAGGACCGCCAGCCACAACCCAGCTGGGCAATGAAGGACTGCCTTGGCAAGGACCGCTGAACAGGTCAGACAGTGGCAACTCAAGCACCGCTGAACAGGCCAAGGACCGCTGAACAGGGCAAAGACCGCCATGGCAAGGACCGCTGAACAGGGCAAAGATCGCCATGGAAAGCACCGCTGAACAGGTCAGACACTGGCAACTCAAGCACCGCTGAACAGGCCAAGGACCGCTGAACAGGGCAAAGACCGCCATGGCAAGGAACCCTGGACAGGGCAAAGACCGCCATGGAAAGCACCGCTGAACAGGTCAGACACTGGCAACTCAAGCACCGCTGAACAGGCCAAGGACCGCTGAACAGGGCAAAGACCACCATGGAAAGCACCGCTAGCCCATTTGCGGCAGGGGCAGTGACGCAAATGGGACCGTCACGGGGTGAGTGCTGCACTCTGGGCACCAGTCCCTCTCCAGAACCAGTGGAGACCTGCATCCACTCTGTCTGTCCTGCACAGGATGAAGCACTCTGGGCACCAGTCCCCCTCCAGAACCAGTGGAAACCTGCATCCACTCCCTCTGTCCTGCACAGGATGAAGCACTCTGGGCACCAGTCCCCCTCCAGAACCAGTGGAGACCTGCATCCACTCCCTCTGTCCTGCACAGGATGAAGCACTCTGTGCACCAGTCCTCCTCCAGAACCAGTGGAGACCTGCATCCACTCCCTCTGTCCTGCACAGGATGAAGCACTCTGGGCACCAGTCCCCCTCCAGAACCAGTGGAGACCTGCATCCACTCCCTCTGTCCTGCACAGGATGAAGCACTCTGGGCACCAGTCCCCCTCCAGAACCAGTGGAGACCTGCATCCACTCCGTCTGTCCTGCACAGGATGAAGCACTCTGGGCACCAGTCCCCCTCCAGAACCAGTGGAAAAATGCATCCACTTGTGAGGCTGTGGCTTTGCACTCCCCAGGATGGTACAGTGGGCAATCCACCCACTGTAGAGACTTGAGAGACTGTGGCTTTGCACTCCCCAGAATGGTACAGTGGGCAAACCACCCACTGTAGAGACTTGAGAGACTGTGGCTTTGCACTCCCCAGGATGGTACAGTGGGCAACCCACCCACTGTAGAGAATTGTGAGACTGTGGCTTTGCACTCCCCAGGATGGAACAGTGGGCAAACCACCCACTGTAGAGACTTGAGAGACTGTGGCATTGCACTCCTCAGGATGGTACAGTGGGCAAACCACCCACTGTAGAGACTTGTGAGACTGTGGCTTTGCACTCCCCAGGATGGTAAAGTGGGCAACCCACCCACTGTAAAGACTTGTGAGACTGTGGCCTTGCAATCCCCAGGATGGTACTGTGGGCAACCCACCCACTGTAGAGACTTGTGAGACTGTGGCTTTGCACTCCCCAGGATGGAACAGTGGGCAACCCACCCACTGTATAGACTTGAGAGACTGTGGCTTTGCACTCCCCAGGATGGTACAGTGGGCAAACCACCCACTGTAGAGACTTGAGAGACTGTGGCTTTGCACTCCCCAGGACACATCAATGGGCATGGAGCCCCCTCGTGGATCTGGCGTGGTGCACTCATCCGGCTGAGGTGCCCCCCCTTCCATTCCCCCTGAGGTGCCTGTTGTATTTCTATCTGATGCCCCTGCAGTGTTCTCTCCGTCATGTTCGGGTATCTTGTGTGGGCCTCGCCCATGCATTTTGGGCCCAGTGGTCCTCGGACTATGAATGGTACAAAACCTGCACTACTAATCGTGGTGTATATTTTTTTATTGTGTATATATATATATGTATATATTTGCTTACTGTATTTTGATATATTACAAGGGTTCCACTCATTTCCTTTTGTCTTTGCATTCTTCCGGTGGGGTTGGGGGGTGTTACTGTAATGTATAGATAAGCATTGGTGTGTGTGTTGTAGTGGGTGAGGGTCGGGTGGGGGTTGGGGTGTTGAGTGTGTGTGTCCCTGTGTTTTTGCCTCCCCCTCCCCTATGTCGTAGGTGCAGTACTCACCGTTGTCTTCGCCGCCGGCGTTGATGCTCCTCGTAGAAGAGCAGGAAGACTAGTGCTGGGAGAATATGAAGTTCCGGCTCCATGGTGCCCTCCTTCCTCGTGGAGTGTGTAGAGGTGAGCCTTTTTCCCTTCGAAATTCCTGTTTCCGCCGTGTTTTTATCCGCGGTGAATCCGCCCCGGAAAAGGTGGCGGATTGGTAGGTTGTGATACTGTGGGCGGTACATTGTCCTCCGCCTGTCTGCTGGCGGTGACCGCTGCGCTGTTTGTTTGTACCGCCGTGGCTGTCGGAGTGTTAAAGTAGCTGTCTTTGTTGGCGGTTTACGCCACGGTCATAATTGCAAACTTTTTACCGCCGGCCTGTTGGTGGTCTTACCGTCGCTTTAACACCATCTGGCAGGGTTGTAATGACCACCTAAGTCAACTATACCTGCACAATTGTGATGGAGTCATCTGTAACACTCAGGGAAGGCGCATGCAATGGGACATATATCACTTTGAACTGGCCCCTCAAATAGCATGTGCACAGGAAATGGCCCTACATGGGTCTCAGGGACAAGCTACACTAAACCCAAATTTCATGCATATCTGCACAATGGGGAAGGGCAAGCAAACAAAGCACATGCAACCCCCCCCTGCATGGGACATACCTTTTCTGGGACTAGCTGCAAGGGACACACACCTAATTGGACACATGCACAGTCTAATGCAAACATAACTAGCACAACGTAACAAACTCCATGTCTGCACAAACTCAAGATGACTCACATCACATGAATACATTAGCCGTATCAGGGGGACAAGTCTAACACCATAACAGCCCACATTAAACAACACAAAAAATATACTTACCATACCAAACAGTACACAATGTCATGACTCCACCATTGCATTTATGCACACATACCTATACTCACAGCATCTACCCTTCTCTTGGGGGACACCGCCATTGCCCACTAAGGGCCAGATGTAGGTAGCCTTTTGCGCCTCGCAAACGGCTAAAAATGCCATTTGCGAGGCGCAAAAGGCCTCACGCGATGCAGAAACACATTTTGCGAGTCGGAACCGACTTGTAAAATGTGTTTCCGACTCGCAAATAGGAAGGGGTGTTCCCTTCCTATTTGCGATTTGCACCGTGATGTAGAGTTGATTTGTGACCGTGAAAGAGGTCGCAAATCAACTCGCAGTTACCATCCACTTGAAGTGGATGGTAACTCATTTGCAAACGGGAAGGGGTCCCCATGGGACTCCTTCCCCTTTGTGAATGCTCACAAAATTATTTTTTCAGAGCAGGCAGTGGTCCTATGGACCACTGCCTACTCTGAAAATAAACGAAACAAAAAGATTTTGGTATTTTTTCTATTTGCAGCTCGTTTTCCTTTAAGGAAAACGGGCTGCAAAGAGAAAAAAAAAAAAGTGCTTTATTTGAAAGCAGTCACGGACATGGTGGTCTGCTGTATCCAGCAGGCCACCATCCCCGTGAGTGCCTAGACTCGCTATGGGGTCGCAAACTGCGACCCACCTCATAAATATTTATGAGGTGGGTCTTTGCGACCCCATAGCGAGTCGCAGAAGGTGTCTGAGACACCTTTCTGCATCGCGAATTACGAGTTGCAATTTGCGAGTCGCTATGACTCGCAAATTGCAAGTCGCAATTTGTGACTTACCTACATCTGGCCCTAAGTCACATACTGCAAACAACAGCACATGGAGTAGCAAGCAGGCTGAAACACACACAAGTGGAGGCACACAACCAAAGTTACTCGGGAACAACATAACGCTAGAAAAGGTATTGCAGGACAAATGTGGACCCCAAACAAAAAAACTCTTTGGGTTTATTCCAAGACAAAGAGGAAAATCTCTAAGGCCATTGGCCAGTCCACAGTACTGTGCCAAAGTTAAACCTGGCATTCTTGGTGTGGTCTCCCTTGTGTTTTTGGCCTCTGCTTCCTATGTTTTGACTGTGTGCAGGACTTTGTTTTTGCTGGTTTTGGTACTTTGGGCACTTTGCCACAGCCTGCCAGTGCTAAAGTGCAAGTGCGCTCTAGGTAAATTGTATGTGTAATTGGCTTTTCCATAGTTGGCATATTTGATGTATTAGTAAGTGCCTAGTAAAGTGCACTAGAGGTGCCCAGGGCCTGTAAATGCTACTAGTGGGCCTGTAGCACTGACTGCGCCACCCACTTGAGTAGCCCTGTACACATGGCTCAGACCTGTCACAGCAGTATCTGTGTGTGCAGTTTTAACCTTCCAATTTAACCTGAAAAATATACCCACTTGCCAGGCCCAAACCTTCCCTTTTGATACATGTAGGACACTCCGAAGGTAAGTCCTACATAGCCCCGTAGGCTGGGTTCAGTGTATGTTAAAGCCAGGACAGGGGTTGTGTGTTTTACATGTCCTAACAGAGAAATACTGCCAAATTCATTTTTCACTGCTGCAAGGGATGTCTCTCTCACAGGTTAACTTGAGGGCTGCCATTAAATAACTTTTAAGTGTTTTTTGACTTTGGGAGCAGATGGAGATGCGGAGTTTGGTGTCTCTCAACTCACAATTTAAAAAAACAACCGTTGGTAAAGTTCGTTTTTAGATTGTCAGTTTGAAAATGCCACTTGTAGAAAGTGGGCATTTTCTTGCTCAAACCATTCTATGACTCTTCCTGCTTGTGAATTCCCTGTCTGGGTCATACTGACAGTTAGGCTGTTTGTGAGTCTCCACTAAACATAGACACAAAGGGAGCTGGGGTGTAGTCTGTGTATCCTGATGGGCCATCTGTGCTGAAAGGGAGGGGAGGAGTGGCCACTTACACATGAAAGGGCTGTGCCTACCCTCACACAATGCAGTCTTCAACCACCTGGTGTGTGTCTGGGTCATGGCCTGCCAAGGCAGGATTTCACACACAAGAGAGACTTTCCATTGAAGTAAGCCTACTTCAAAGGACAAAATGGGTATCAGAAGGGCACCCAAAACCACAGACTTTAGATTACTTCTGGAAACCAAGAGGAACCTCTGCCTGGAGAAGAGCTGAAGAGCTAAGGAAGAAGAGCTGCCCTGCCTGTGACTGTGCTTTGTGGAGTTATCCTGCAGTTGCTGCTTCTGCCTGTGCAAGAGGACAAAGACTGGACTTTGCGTGCCTTCCTGCTTGTGAAGAACTCTCCAAGGGCTTGAAACTGAACTTGCCTCCTGTTGTTAAAGTCTCAGGGCCACCAAAGTCTTCCTCTGCCAGCACCTGGACTCTCTGCTGAGACTCCTACCCTGCGTTGTCTAATCCAGTCCCTGGGCGCTTGAAAGGAAAAGCTGATGAAAAAACAAGAAAAACCAAGTGCACTGTCTTCGGAGGACGCCCGGAGTGACGCCACTGCCAGATCCCACAATGCATCCTGCAACTGAAGCTGTGGTCCTCACTGGAGTGTGACAACCATACAGGCCTGTTGCCGCTGCAGCCTTGCTAAAGTGCACGACTCTGTGGGTCCTGAAGTGCCATATCACTTACGTCTGTAAGACCCAACTCAACTGGAAGTGCAGGGATCCGACGCTGCCTCACCACAGCAGCTCTGAGGCAAGGACCCAAGACCTTACACCAATGCCACTGCTGCTTTGCTCTGCGGCCCCGTGAACTGATGCCGTAGCAGCTTGTTTCCTTATTTTCACAAGGTACTGTACCTGGGGGTCTGTGCGACGCTGAAATTGGCACTATTGGCATCAAATTGTTGGCAACGACTCCATCACGATGCCGTAATATCACCAAATCAAAGCATTTGTGTTTCTAAGCACTATATTGAAGTTTAATATTTAAATATGCATAACTTTGCTTGTGTTTGTTGGATTTTTGTCCTTTTGGTCTTGTTTTACTCAGATAGCTACTGACAATTATGGTGAGTCCTTTTGTGTTGTTTTCCCTGTTTTACTGTGTGTAATTGTACAAATACTTTACACATTGTCTCTGAGATAAGCCTGACTGCTTGTGCCAAGCTACCAAGGGGGTGAGCAGGGGTTATCCTGGGTATGTATCTCCCTTACCCTAACTAGAGTGAGGGCCCTGCTTGGACAGAGTACAAACTGTACAGAGTCATATTTGTAACAGCCAACACATGAGTTGACTCCTTTTACTGCCAGGGAACCTCCACACAAAGGGGCATTAAGGTGGCAAGCAGCCACCTCAGGGATGTTCTTGGGGTGGGGGAATTGGATTTGACAGTGGGGAGGTTTGGGATTCTGCTTGGGAAGGTGGTCTTCTTGGGAGGAGTAGGCTTCTCCTTGGGGGTGGAGAGGTATGGCTACTTGCATGGGGATGGGGAGGCGTTGGAAGAGGAAGGAACGGCCTGGGATCTATGTGGGGTCCTTCTGGGTCTGGAATAGGGGAAACAGGGCAAAGGTTAAGGTTACTTTGAAAAACAGTCACCAGAAAGGGGTCGGGATTTGGAGATTCAAGGAGTGGTTGTTGGCTGTGTTGGTGTGGATGTCATTGGTGTATGCTTCTGTGAGATATGCTTGTGTGTGGTGGGTGTCTGTGGGTGGGTGAGTGTGGGTGTTTGTGTGTCTTGGGGGAGGGTAGGAGGAGGTGTTGGGATATGTGGGAGTGGTGGAGGTACGTGTGTCTGTTGGGGTGGTGTCTATGGGTGTGGTGCTTTTGGTGGATGTCTGCTGGTCTGCTGGGGTGTGGTGGTGGGTTTAATAAGTGTAGTGGGTGTGTCAGTGACTGCTGGTGTTGTGCCTGTGGGTAAGCTTGATATTGTGTTTGTGATGCCGGGGGTGGTGGGAGTGTTCATGAAAGTAGTGAATATTGTTATTTCTGTAGGTGGCTTTTGTTTGTGTGTGTGCTGGTGTGTTTTGTGGTGCTTGTGTTTGTTTGAGCGACTCATGGGTGTTGAGGGGGATGTCTGCGGATCTGTCTGTGTGCCTTGGGTAGATAAGGAGAGGGGGGACTTGGATTGGGAAAAGAGAATTGGAAGGGAGCATGAGAAGATCTCTGTAGGCCAGCCACTGCAACATGAATACCTTCCAGGAATGCATTGGTTTGTTGGAGCTGTGTAGACAATCCCTGGATGGCATTCACAATGGCTGACTGACCCACAGAGATCACCCTCAGGAGACCAATAGCCTCCTCACTGAGGGCAGCAGGAGTAACAGGGTCTGGGGCGAAGGTGCATGCAGTAAAGGAGACACCCAACCTCTTAGGTGAGTGGGGACAGTCAACTTGTTGGGGAGCAAAAAGGAGGGGGTAAGAGAACAGGGGTTGGTGGACAAGGCTGGTGATGGGGGGGTGCCCTGATGTGTCCACCACCACTAGGGAGTGGCCACTGGAGGAAGAATTGGATAATGAAATTGATGTTCCAATCACCCCATCACACTCCCCCTGCCCTCCGGGCCACTGTTTCTGGGTCCCTCTGTATCAGTTGTGTCTTGACCAAAGGTCCCATGACCAGATGCTTTCCTGCTTGGCTTGCCCCCGTCTCTACCGCTTGCCGGTACTGATGCTGCAAAGACAAAGAGGAATAAGGTAAACAAATGTTCATGATTACTTTTGAACTACAACTCTGATTGCCATCAATGCCATTATGTCAAGTAGGCCCAGTAACAAACTCCACCTAAGTGGCCAATACATGTGCCATAGCATATGCATGCATGCCATCTGGATTTTCAAAAGCTGCCCAGTGGAAACTCTGGACCCCAGACAACTACAATTGCATGCCTGAAGGAGTGCAACAACAATAACCACAATAACCATCCAACAACTACAAGACCTCTTCACCCTCAAAGCTGTGCCCCATTCAGGAGACTTCAGTTATCTATTGCCAAACAATAGTATCCCAATGTAAAGTATATTTCCACATATTCCACACAAGGTCATGCACACATCTAGTTGGCACATACAGAGTGAACCAACAATGAGAAATCATGCCCTGAAATCCTGCTATGTTGTTTAAACAAGTACAACATCCCCGAGTAGGTGACATGGAAGTGCCCATGTCACACTGGAGACATGTCAACAATGTACACTTCACCAAGTGACATCTGTCCCAATAGAGTCAAGTAAGTAGTATTAATGTTACTCAGATAGGCCTCGCATGTGGCACTGAAAGGAACCCTGTTGACGTCATGTACAATATGTGAGGGAGAGATGTCCCCAGCATACACAAAACATCGATCCTGTAGGCAATGCGTCAAATGTTCTGTCAAACAGCACGTACTGTCTTGATTCTTCACTCGGGAAGTTGGGCTGCGTCTTTCCGGTGTATCTGTGCATTGATCCGGTAGGCTGTGTATAAAATTTTCGGCCACAAGGCAGGCGCTGCGTCAAATCTTTACTCGGAAAGTCGGGCTGCTTCGTTCCAGTTCAGCTGTGCAGTGATTTTCTCGTTGCAAGGCAGGCTGTGCATCATTTCTGGCAGACTGTGCGTCAATTTTTGACGCACAAGGAGTTTCCTCATGAGATGAAGTCTTTTTGGCCCTGAGACTTCAGGAACGATGTGTCCTTTTTGGAGACTCGTGTGTTAGCCCAGTGGTCCGCCTCCTCTGGAAGCATCCTGGTATCAGTCAGCTTACTCTCAATGTGTTGGCACATCTCTATTAAGCAAATACTGAGCATATGCTCTCTCAGGATCAAATCATATAACCCCTTATAATCAACTACTTTACTGCCCCACACCCATCAATTCAGTGCCTTGCTAGAAATATCAAAAAAAGTCTACCCAAGTTTGTGTGGATAGTTTGGTACTGTCCCTGAATTTCAGGAGATACTTTTTAGGGGTCAGTCCTAACTTGGCAAGTATAATGGCTTTCATGAGCGGGTATGTGTTCTGGTCCTTCTTTTCTCAAGTGAGAAGTGTGTCTGTCACAATTTTTTGTACATGTTTCCACAACCCCGCCACCCATTGCTCTTTAGGAACCCCATAAGCCCTTAGTGCAACTTCATAGGCATTCAAACATCTGTCAATTTCATCTCCCAGCACATAACTTGGCACCACATCTCTGGGTAAACAAACCCCTTTGTCTCCAGCAGGTCCTGTATGTATTCTGCCACCATCACTGTTACACTCAGACTGCCTAGACTTAAGGTCCAGCTCTTTGAGACTCAGTTCTTGGGCCAGAAGAAGTTTATTTTCAGCCAAGACCCTCTCAGCCTCTCTTTCTTCTCTCTTCTCCTCTGCTTCTCTCTGAGCCTGTTTGGCTGCTCTCCCAACCTCTCTTTCTGCTTTCCTCTCCTCTGCCTCCATTTTTAGTCTGGCCAATTGCAATTGAAACTCTCTCTCCTCCCTCCTTTCCTCTGCAGTCAGGCTGTGACTTGAGTGACTGGTTTAGCAGGGGGCACAAATCCAGGGGTGTTACCCCCCACTGCCATTGGCAAATCCTCTGGTGAGCCATCCTCTGACCCCTCCATCTCAAAATTCTCTTGTGAACGGAATTGTGCCCAGGCCCTCAGTGCCTGTGGTACTAATCCTTCCTGGAGGCAATTCGGCTATGTACTCCCATTCCCCTGCATAACCCTTTCAGATGGCTGACAGTGTATGTTTCCAGCTATGCTAGGTCAAACTCTCCAGCTCCTCCTTGAGACCCTAGCCAGAGACATGTTATTTAGGATTAGATTAAAATGGAAAGAGAAAAAGTAAAATTGACCTTTAACTGTGGATAGGTAGATTACATGTAGCTATTGTATGTCACTGCACAAACACAAGTCCTATCCTCACCACTGATCACCAGTGTTAGAAAGGGGTCTCTATCCTCTTTCCTGTGCTCACCATCTTGTAGCTTGGCACTGAACAGTCAGGCTTAACTTAGAAGGCAATGTGTAAGGTATTTGCAATAAATCATACAGTAACAGTGAAAACACCACAAAAATACACCACACAGGTTTAGAACAATATAAGATATTTATCTGGTTAAATTAAGGTACAAAATGATAAAGATTCAATAAGCACAAGTTGAGATATCACTTTTGCAAGTTTAAAAAGAGTCTTTAATCTTAGAAATTAAAAGTTGTTTCTTGTTTGCGTGAAAAATAACATGCAGAGGACCGCAGAGAAGGAGATGTGTGGAAAAATAGGGTGTGCGTCAGAATCTATGGCACCGCACAGACAATGCGTCATTTCTTTCCATGCTGCAAGGGGCTTTGCGTTGATTTACAGCATGCAGTCTTAGTTCCTCACTGTGATGCGGAGATCTTTTTGACACCCATGGATGATGCAGGGAAAATACTGGGCATGCGGGAAGAAGTCACAGGCGTTGTGTTGATCCGGTAGGTGATGTGTCTAATTTTCTGTCACACGGCAGGCGCTCCGTGATTCTTCACTTAGAAAGTTGGGCTGCGTCGTTCCAGTTCAGCTTTGCGGTGATTTTCTTGTCACAAGGCTGTGCGTCGTATTCGGCCGGCTGTGCATCAATTTTCGATGCACAAGGAGTTTCCTCAAATGATGAAGTCTTTTTGTCCTGAGACTTCAGAAAACAGGAAGCAAGACCTTGAAGAGCACTTCTCAGCACAGTCAGAAGGCAGCAAAATAGTAGGGCAACAGCAGGGCAGCAGTTCTTCTCAACAAAGCAGTTCAGGTGAGTCATTTGGGCAACCAGACAGTTTCTCTTGACAGGTTGCATGTTGCAGGTTCAGGTCCAGAAGTGTCTGAGTTGGTGGGGTAGGAGACCCAGTTTATAAACCTAAAATGCCTTTGAAGTGGGGGAGACTTAAAAGGGTGGTTTTGAAGTGCACAATGTCCCCTTTCAGTACAGGACTGTCTGCCAGGGTCCAAATAGGGGGTTTGGCAGTCCATTGTGTGAGGGCAGGCAACTAGCCTTTGAAATGTAAGTGTCAGGCAATCCACCCTTCCAGCCCAGGAAGACTCATTCAGCATGCAGATGAGTGCAGGTGTGAGTGAGTATCCTGTGTTTGTGGTTGTCTGGGTAAAATGCACATGGGAGCTGTCAAACAGCCCAGCCCAGACGTGGATTGGAGACAGGCTGTAAGGCACAGATGGATTTTTTAAATGCAGAGAAATGTTCACTTTCTAAAAGTTGCATTTCTAAAATAGTGATATAAAATCCAACCTCACCAATAAGCAGGATTCTGTATTACCATTCAGAATAGTTAAATGGTTAAATATGACCTGCATACCCCTTTCTGATCAAAATCTACCACTCATATGAGGATAGCCCTAATGCTATCCCATGAAAGGAGCAGGCCTCACAGCAGTGGACCAACAGTTTAGGTGATTCCACTATCAGGACATATAAACTGCACATGTACATGTCCTGCGTTTTAACTATATAATACCCTGCCCTATGGGTTACCTAGGGCCTACCTTAGGGGTGACTTGCATGTAGAAAAAGGGGAGTTTAGGGCTTGCCAAGTTGAAGTGTCAGTGAAACTGCACACACAGGCCTTGCAATGGCATCCTTAAGGGGCTACAATCAGTGCTGCAGGCCCACTAGTAGCATTCAATTTACAGGCATGGGCACATGTATTGCAATTTACTAGTGACTTACAAGTAAATTAAATATGCCATTTGGGTATGAGACAATGTTACCATGTTTTTAGGGCAAAGAGCACGTGCACTTTAGCACTGGTTAGCAGTGGTAAAGTGTCCAGAGTTCTAAAGCCAGCAAAAATGAGGTCAGAAAAAGAAGAGGAGGAAGGCAAAAAGTGTGGGGGTGACCCCGCAGAGAGGACATTTGGAACAATACACATATACCCAGACAAATGGTACAGGACAGTGATCCATCACCTACTTAACATATGGGAGTAGTGATCTTTTGGATTGAAATTACACCCCCAGCAACAACAAACAGTACATAAATGATCACTGTCTGAAGCCATTTGTGGTTTGAGGTTTCCCCCTACTTTTGTCCTAGGTCCCAGGTCTGAAAGGCAAGGTACGTCAGTTTGATACCTTTCAATACAATCTCTCATCTACTGTGTGACACATGGCTCATCTCTAATTGTCAGGGGGAGCAGTCAGAACCTCACTCAATCAACTGGCAATGGGACAGGCAGAGGTTTGCTGTGCACTCACCACCGTGTAGCTGCTGTGCTGCCCTCAAATAGCCATCAAGCTTCGGATAGGCCACTGCCAGAATGTGGGCCATTAGGGGTGTCATTGTCCTACAAGCACCCCTCCCACAGGGGGAGCACAGCCCCAGCTGGGCTTCCGTGATCTTCCAGCATCTCAGGTCCTCACACCTCTTGTGACAGTGGACGTTTACCGCCCGTGGCACCCCAGGGTCCGCACCTTCTTGGTGATGGCTCTCCATGTCCCTATCTTCTGATGGGCTTTGACCTGAATGAATGCAAAAGACAAATCTCATCCAAAATGACTGAGTCACTTACATGTCAGTACACCAAGCTAAGAGCATCATGTTTTGTCCATACAGCCCAGGTGTGTGCATACTGGCCCTTGAGGAAAGGGACATTACTACAAACACTTCTCAATCTGCAGACAAACCCACAACCCTGCTCAGGCCCTGCACTGACTAGGTAGTTTAACTGACATCTTGTAGGATATGCTCTAGCAGCCTGGCTCAGATCTGAGAAACTATGAGACACATCACACCTCTGTGGCTTCTGAAGAGTAGAATCATTAGACATGAATGCATCGAAAGACTCATAGTTTGTGAGAATGATTCTCTGCATACAGTCCCTCAGGCTACTGCCAGATTACAAACTCAAATAGTACACATGGGATACAATGAAGAGACTGGCATGGTGGGTAGAGAAAGAGTCTAGCTTGTCCATGTGTGGACATGCGTAAATGCAAATGCAGACCCGTGCCACTTCAAGGGGTGGTGTTCTGTGTGACTTATAATTAACACATCACACACTTTTGGACATATGTGTCCATATTGCATAGATTGTGTTCAAAAGAACATAGGCAATCATTGTCCAATTTCTTCAATGTGACTAAACTACTGAGTCACATATCATGGGTTCCCAGGAAACAACATACTGTTTGCACTTTGGAAATTTCAGTAATGCAGTGAGCCTGCACATGACATATGTGACCTGTATGAAGGTGACAACAGGGATGTGGGACGGTCAGGGGTCTGCAACACACATAGACAATGATGCCAATTGCAAATCAGTCAGAGATCAGCAACACTCCTTTAAAATCATTTACAATCTTATCAAAGGTAAAAGACTCAATAAGCTGCATATTAGCACAGAGCCTAGATTTGGCCACCTGACAGGATCTGCTGGGATAAAGAGAGTGGGCACTGTGCCACAGTTGTATTGCAAAAGTGACTCAACACCAGCCTAGATTTGAATCCATACTATGAGATACATGTCACAGGCCCTGGTCTCTGCAGGCTGATCAGACAAAACTTACATGACACTCCATTCCCATCACTTCCATGCATGCCAGTACATCTTGTATTCAACCGCAATTTGGCATGTAGTGTTAGCGGCAACCTTAAAGGCAGTGAGAGTGATGACATGCCTTCCAAACAACAGTCTAGCAATTGCAGATGGGTGAAGAATTCTCTGTGGCAACATAAATATAGCTCACTTTACACACAACTGGCACACAGAACATGCATACACGGCCCCTGCTGTCATACACATGCATGCTGCCACACATTGACAATATTCATGAGGTAAGAGATGTCTGTGGATGGCTGTAATGTCACCTCAACTAGTTATGTGCATTAAACAGAAGGTGCATCAGGAAAAACTCAATACACACTCACCACAGTGTAATAGAACTCAACATATGCCACTGAACACAAATACACACACATTGACTCTCCCATTGAAGCCACAAGGACTGCACCTACAAGGCCTTGAGTTTACATTCTGGCACACATGGGCACAATCTAGGCTGTGAGGAGGGAATATATGGTTAAGTACAGAGAATACTGTGCACATGAGACACTTGTCTTCTCCTCTGGTGCACCATAGAGCTGTCCATACAGAGGTAGGAACTCACACAGCTTTTCCAACACCTCTGGTGAGAAGACAGGGGCATTATCACCTGCTGGACATGCCATGATTGCTCCAAGAGGAGGTACATAGCATATCATGTAGTGGAGATCTTGCTGGCAGCAGTGTTAGGAGTCAAGTGAGAGATTTGGCAGAACATGGTGGTCACGTCCGCTACATACAAGGTCTTCACCACCGGGGGACACAGCCTACAACCGCCACTGGCAACAACGTTAGCCAATGCCTGTATCCACCACGGTTGGACCCGGCAACGACTTCTGATGGCGGTCGCAGGCGGTTCCTAATTTCCAGTGGAATAGGTCAGGCATGTCCATCACATTGGCTTACAACATTTCAAAATGTGAACCAGAAGCAGGCAGGCAAGGATTTTCTGTTAGGTGAGTTTATTGGCATAGGTGCAGGAAATAATAAAGAGATACAACACAAAAGGAAAGTAAAGGGATCAGTCATGGTGAATGTAATCATTTTAGTAGATGCCACAACATTTGAAGTCCAACGTCCAGTGTCCTACTACCTTAGAAAATAGAAGGTGGTTGAAGAACAGTCAACAAAGTGAATATGTGGCACACAAAAGGATTCCTTCAGGAAGAGGTCACTTGCTGGCAGTGGTTGGTGTCATGCCATACAATGCTCCTGGATTCTTGGCTGGATGTCCCTGGTTCTGGGGAGGGGGGCTTCTGAGGTGGGTCTTTTCCCTGACAGGGCCTCTCTTTCAGTGGCTGCCACAGATGTTGAAGGGACTGGTGTTGCTTGGCCAGAGGAAGGGGTGTGGTGTTTCTCATGGTCCCTGATCAGGATAATCCTTATCTCCCTGAACACTCCTGATAGGAAGGTCAGGATTGTGTTGGTGGCCTCCCACTTTTCCAGTGACTCATGATGAAAGACCCTCTGCAGCTGCTTCATTTCCCTGAGTTCGGTAAGTACCTGGCCCATCACGCCTTGGGGTTCTCCCAAGACTTGATTGATTGTGTCCTGGCCAGGACCATCCCCAGTGTCCTCATGCCACTGACCCATAACATCCCTCTCATGTACCCTACCCCCACATGCCTGTGCCCTTGCCACAGAATGCCCCCTACCACTGGTTCCAGGACCATCATTGTCCGAGGTGTGTTGCTGTGACTCAGGATCCTGAACTGGGAGGCACAAGATGGTTGAGGAATGAATGGCTGCCTGTGATGTTGATGCAACCGGCCTGGGAGGATTTGATGTGGTCACGGTGAAGCTCACTGGTGTTGTCTGTCCAGGTTGCCCTAATGGGCCAGAACTGTCCTCAATATCCAGACATCCAGGAGTGTTGTCATCTCTGAGGGCTTCATCCATGGGGGTAGTTGCAGTCTCTTTAATGGGTTTGGTGTTCCCAGTGGCAGCTCGAACAGTTGATGTGAGAGATACAATGTTACTGGTTGTATTGTAACATCTACCTCCAATACTTTGCAGTGACATTTAGCAAAGGCAGTGTACACAATGGATTTGCAGGTTTTCCTTATGTGACAGGTACACATGCTATCAATTGAATTGACCTGACATTTGTGAAGCAGACCAATTCCAATTCAGTCAAACAACTGCAGAATTTAGGAGTTCATTAGCACTTGGGAGAATGAGCATTGACTTACATCTTGCCACCAGTGCAGGCAAAATGGTGGCTGGGCAGGATGTGGCTTTGATCATTTTAAGGCCTACTTGAATGTTATGCACGCAGGCCAGAACTTTGTTGAACATGTGGTTGGAGTCATTACATGGTCAGTGCAATGTGAATGTGTCTGTTGCCAATACCATTCAGCTGATGCACTTGAGGCCTTGGGCTTTTTTTGTTGCAAACAGGTTGAGCTGTCCTTCATGTCCACAATATTTTCGTCTTAAATTAGCTGCTGAAGATGACAGACAGAAGCATCATGGCATATGGACACTGACCTGGTAATTGGAGTTACAGGGACTGGACCTCCTGGGATTTACACCCATGTTACTCCAATGTACTACACACAGTACACAGAAATTATCCTCACAGGTGAGTACATTTCCATTGTGAGTTAACAAATGCGTGTATTTGGACAGATGCACACTGGGCTTATGTTTGGAATTGAAGGGACAGAGCCTTCTGGCCTTAGCAGTCATGTCACTCCCTGTACTTCATGCACCTGCACTTGTTGTATGTCATCCCCCCATGTGAGTACACTTTATGTGTGAATTCCCAAAGAAGGGTATTTTGGCAAGTGTACACTCGACTGGTGATTGGAGTGACAGTATGCAAGCCTCCTGTGAGTTGATCTATGTAACTCCCTGTATTATACACACTATATTGGTGGTTTTCTCCCAGGTGAGTGCGCTTCAATGATGACTTGGTACACTGGGGTATTTCGAGGGGAGAACACTGTTTTGGAGTATGGAGTTGTGGGAACAATGCCTGCTGTGAGTTTCAGTCCTGTCACTCCCAATACTCCTGAATACTTGACAGATACCAACTTCCCCAGTGAGTACACTTCATATGAGATTTAAAATACTGTGGTCTTCAGTGAAGAGGAAACTGATCGGGTGTTTGGAGTGACAGTACTAGTGCCCCATGGACTTAGCAGTCCTGTCAGTGCCTGTACTACACACACTATACAAATGTCATCCTTCTAGGTGAGTACACTTCAATGATGATTTGGTACTCAGGGGTATTTTGAGGGGAGGACACTGTTTCGGTGTTTAGAGTTGGAGGAACAGTGCCTGCTGTGAGTTGCAGTCCTGTCACTCTCACTGCTCCCCAATTCCTGTCAGATGCCAACTCCCTGAATGAGTTCACATCATATGTGATTTAATATACTGTGGTCTTCAGAGAGCAGGACACTGTTCTGGTGGTTGGAGTGACAGTAGCAGTGCCTCTTGGCCTTATCAGTCCTGTCAGTGCCTATACTACACACGCCACAAATGTAATCCTTCCAGGTGAGTACACTTCAATGGGGAGATCAGGGACAAGGGTCATTTGAGCAGAGAGCACTGTGGTGGCTGAGTGGAGTAACAGTACCAGTGCCCCCTGGCCTCAGCAATCCTGTCAGTCGCTGCACTGAACACACAATATACAAATGTCATTCTCTCATGTGGGTACACTTCCATGGGGAGTTGACAAACAATGTAATTTTGAGAAGGTTGCACTGTTCTGGTTTTTGGAATTTAGAGCAGTGCCAGCTGGAAATTGTAGTGCTCTAAATCCCTGTACTACACACAATATACACAGATGTTGTTTCCCCAGGTGAGTCTACTTCACACGTGAGATGCCAGACAGGGGTCTATGGACAGGTGGACACTGGGCTGGTGAGTTGGGTGACAGTGAAGGTGGCAAAAGGTGAGCAGTGAGCATGCATGCCAATGCATATTTGTGACATATTTGTGTGTTGTGACTTACCAGACTCCACCCCCCAGGTATTCCTATAAGCCCTCAGGATGCAGGATGGCCAAGACCTTCTCCTCCCAGGACATGGTGGAGATGTAAAGGATTGTGATGTGTGAAGGTGGGTGTTTTATTGTGTGCTTTGCAATCATCAGGATTGGCAATGTGTGTCAGCTGTGTTGTTTTCAAATCCATCCAATGATGAGTTGTGGTTACTGTGGTGACTGTGAACTGTGACCGTGAACTGCCGTGGCTGGCCGCCACTGCAACTTTGAGCTTGTAATACAGTTTCTGGTTGGTTGAGAGGATGTCGGTGCTGGAGGTCTATTTCCCGCCCTCTATGGTCCTGGCAATCTGGCTTTTTTGGCTGCCGGTCCTGCCTATTTAATCTCAAAATACCACAGTTTGTAAGACCACCAATATCACAGTCTTTTGGTGTCTGCCACTATGGCGGCCTGGTGTTCGGCATGCCAAACTCGTAATGAGGTCCTAAATCATGGAAGAGAAACTTCAGGTGTGCTTAGTCTTCTCAATAAGGTTGCTCCAATTTGGATCGTCAAATAGAGTAGGGAGAATATTTCACAACACTTCACTTTCCCAATTCAAGAAAGCATGTTCAGCTATCTATAATGCTCACATGTTGGAGCATTTATCAAAAACTACATTATGCCCATATTAGTCCTACCACAGATTGTAGGACAAACCACTATGCTTGGTGGTATTTCAGAACCCCTGCTGGAACGACGTACCCATTGTAAGCAAATCCTTGGTCTAACATAAGAATGAACCTCAAACTATAAGTTACTGATCGTGTGCATTGCACGGATTGTGTTAAAAAGGAAGTGTTCTTGACCTCATCTTGGTTGATTTGTACCTGGGAAAAAATTATTTTGAATTGAGAAAAGAGTAGCTCTTCCCTACAATGTCCCCTGAGAATAGTTTCAAAACAATCCAGCTCTTTAATAAGCTGATGGCACATTCCTTTTTGATAAACGTCCAGTGGAACTCTAAAGTATCTTGAAATAATTTGGTCAATGTAGCAATAGGGTATTAAAGTTAAACACTGCTAAAATGAAAGTAGTGAATAGTTACCAGGGAATGTTTATTTACCATAAATTAAAATTGTCTTTGCTGGTTGCTTTATGCTTTCCATGAACATCTATGAAAGCATAATCTTATTTTAAAGTGTTTTTGTCTATAATGAATCCCTCACATAAAGACATCTTACAGATGACCTACAACAGTACTCTGTGGCCTAGGGCTACTTGTGTTCCCTTATTCAGGGGGCTTTGTATGACAGCTAGGGATTGGCTGTTCTCATGAGGTGTGACTAGAAACCGGTGTATGAAGTCAGTTTTGCCTCCGTCAGAAAAATATACAAAAGGGTAAGTACAGTTCCAAACTATGGGGAACATCTTAGGACAAGGTTGACAGTCTAGAAAATATAATAGTATGAAGCCAATTTAGTAAAACATTACAGGATGCGCTAATCAAAGACCAATAGTTGATGCTGGAGTGGCACTTCTTATGGTTTAATAAAGATGAAGACTGATTGCTTAAATTGATTCATACCAACTGTCAAAAATGAGCGTACTAATGGTGGGAGGGTTAACCTATTCAATAAACCCATTTTGTGTATGTCAAAAACAGTCCTTAGAGAATTGTTCCTTAGCCGCTGATAGCCATGACACAATCTGTAGGTAATCCTGATGTTAACCTCAAGCAGCACCAACAATATTAAATTAATGAACATATCAAAATATAATTCTCAAACATATTTAGAAAATTCAGAAATCTGAAAGCAAAAAAACACCAAGATCATTGAAACAGCTCAAAGGAAAGTGAACATATGAATTTTTACATTTGATGCTTAAAAGCACATAGAAAAAGAAAACACCACTCAAAAGATACTGTATCCATTTCACAGTCACCTGTGTGTGATTTTAAGTGAAATTTGAGCGAGGAAGTCAGATACGTTAGGTAGGTCATCTCTGACAAAGGTGTCATGTTCTGATTTAGTCTTTTATGAAAGTCAATTTCTTCTAGTGGTGGGAGTTTCAAAGTCGTGGCTTGTATAGGTCCCTCAAATTTGGATAGTTCACCATGGATGTCCTATGGAAGCCATTGACTTTGGTGCCAAAGCTCAGGGTGGAACAAACCTAAACTTCATAACTGGTGAGATCATTTCATGGGTCAGATTTGGACCCTTTGCCCATGTCTTAAGTTTAACCCTCACACTTAGGGTCTGATTTAAGAAACGTGGCGCTGCATCCAGTGCAGCACCACTTTTCTTGTGCCCCTTAGTGCCTCCCTAACACCACCATGTGTGCGCCATATCTAAGATACGGCGCACTATAGTGGTAGTTATGGGAACTAGTGTCAACATTTATGATGGTAGTTCAAAAATGTTGACTCTAGTCCTGCAAAGCCCATTGAGGCCATTTGAAAATAATGGTGTGCCATTTTAGATTTCTTTGCACCATTTTTTCGGCCCCCCCTAACGGGGGAATGCTCACTTTGCATACATTATGCCTAGTGTAGACATAATTTAGCGCAAAGGGTTACAAAGTGGCACAATGCATGCATTGCACCACTTTGTAAATTTGGCACTGCGATTTTGGCCTCATTGAACCACATTAGCGTAAAAAATGAAGCTAATGTAGCAACTTTAGCTTTGTTCTCCACTTTGAATGCCGCCTCCCTTGCACACCTTGCTGCCTAGCTAAAGTCCTCCACAGGTCAAAAGAATAACTAAGACCCTCATTATGACAATAGTGGTAAAAAACGCCTACAGCCGCCGCAACGGCCTTCAAAAAACCGTCACCACGGCTATCAACCGTCTGCCATATTATGACTACAGACGGATTTCCGCCACAAGATTGGCGGAAATCTGGCTGTGGCCATGCCAGCGGATGGCGGTAAGGGGGCGCTGCTGCCACCAGCAGTGTCAGGCAAGGATACCGGCACCAGCCGTATTATGACCCATAATACGGCCTAGTGGTGTTCTGCTGGCGGGAGCTGCTGGAGGTAGCAGCACCCCATCCTGTTTCCTGCAGGAGGACCCCCTGGATCCAGGTAAGTCGGGTCCCTGACAGGGGAGTGGGGTGGTGGGTGTTGTGTTTATGTGTGGGGGTGTTTGAATGTTTGTGTGTGCGTGGATGTGGGTTTGTGTTGCATGTTGAATGCGTGAGTGCATGTATGGAGGTGTGTGTGTGTGTATGTTTTTATTAGGTAAATGTGTGTCTGCGTGTATGTTTGAAAGTGTGTGTGGATGTGTGCGTGAATGGATGTATGCATGCGTGGAAGCATGTGGGAATGGGTGTGTGTATGCGTGTGTGTGTGAAGGGGCGTGAATGTAGGGGGGTTGGGAGTGGGCTTTGGAGAGGTAGGGGAGGGTGAGGGTTAACTGGAGGGGGGGGACCCCTATCAGTGACAGGGAAGGAATACCGCCATGGTTTTTGTGGCATTACAAACACCACGTAAACCATGGCGGTAGACGGGGTCATAATTCCACAGGCGGAACAATGACGGCTGCCGGGCTGGAGATGGATTTCTCCAGCCCGGCAGCTGTCACCGCCGTGGCGGTCGAGTGGTCAACCCATCAATGTCATAATATGGTGGTAAGTACCACCAGCCTGTTGGCAGTACTTACCATCATATTAACGCCGACCGCCGGGGTCTCCGATTTTTCAAGGTTCTGGGAAAGTTCCCCCTCGTCAGTCCTGCAGCCCCCTCCATTTCAGAGAGAACTTCTGATCCCCAATCCTTACTCCAGCCAGGTCTCCTGCTGGGTCTGTCCTCACTGGTCGGCTTGGGATCATGAGTAATGCTTTTTGTATCTCTGAAGCAGGTAAAAGAATGCCAGCCACTTGACCCTTAAAGAAAAGTTTCAGTCCTTTGGTGTGAGCAGATGTTATTCCATGAGTCCTGGTGTGAGTCCTCTTCTTCCAACAGGAGCCAGGAGTCAGGGATTTAATTCAGTGAGGCTTTCTTCTGCAGGTGGTATCTTCACAGGTCCACAAAAATTCAAAAAAGGTGATGTTGGAGGTGCGAGTTTTACTATGCACATTAGCCAGTGATACAAGAAATCCACCAACTTCTAACTATTTTCTTGCAATTACTCCTCCTCTTTTTGAAGCCCTTCTTATTTGCAATAATTTAAAATTACGTGGGAGCCCCTGTTTCAAAATGGTGAAATTAAGTTGCCATTAGGCAGGCCTGTCTTCACTCCCAAGCCCCTTCCTTTTTTAGGTGAGCTATACTCCTACCTGGTGCATAACTGTTTTTCTCAACTTCTGTGATGAGAAAATTACTTTTTGAGAGGATCCTGGAAATGACTAAGAGAAGCCCTTAGCATCTCTGAGTCAAAGGAGTTCATTCTAACCTGACATTTGTTCTGCTATTTTTTCTGCCCCTTCCTAGATAGCCAATCCTGTTTAATTTGTCAGCAATTAACATTCATTGACATTTTCTGGTCTCAGAGGCAGCTCATGGTTATCCTGTTATCGTAGCCAAGGTCATTAACATTCCTGGCCAAGGATTTGTATTCCAGCTCAAGAGGTCTCCTGAGTGGCAGAAATTATTTTAGCCAGAATTAACTCAGGCAGCCCAAAGTACATTTATAATTAAGTTACTTTTTTATGTAATATATCACCTGCAGGCCCCACATGTGGAAGGACTAAACTATTTTTGTATATTAGCACTCTTCCCTGGTGCTAAAATTATCCAAGTGAGGGTGACTTACGAATATATAATAATAGGCTTTTCCTACACACCAAAAGTATGTTTTCCTGCTACTTGTCACTACAGTGCAGACAGATCACATCAGGGCTCTTGGCAGACATATGTTGTCGTCATGTGTGTGGGTCCTGTAAACACACACTGCAGCCACACAAATGACATTTAACCTTCCCCAACCATAGTAGACCAAAAGTGTACATTCACAATTTTCAGGTATTCACAAATGTTAGAGGACGGTTCTGACCATCAGGTCTGCCCTGATTTTTCGATTTTTGACCACCTGGTTTTTGACTGTTTACTGTGAGGAAGCCTCCTATGAGGTGACTCCCGCACAATAAACACATGGTAAAATGGACTGCACGTGTTTACCGCTGGTGTCGCTGTGCTAAGGAAAGGCTGCTGTGGCGCAGCAAGAGCAGGAGGCCCCGGGCAGGTTACATGTGATCATGTGTGCGCATGGATGTGCACCCATGTGAGGGCTGTGGGAGGAGGATTCCTAGTGTGCGCAGCCCAAGAACTGCGCTTAGGTAGTCCTGGTGCAGGAGGAACTATGCAGAGTGGGTGGTGACTTGGAGTAGGTCTCATGAGAGGGGTGTATACATGTGAGGGGGAGTCAGTGTGCTTACTGTCTTTTCACTGTAGGGACACCCAGTTCAATGCCAATGTCAGGGTGCTTGAGATATTTGCATCGGGGGGATACTCCCTTAAATGTCAATGGGAAAGGAGGGCCTAGGGTGCAACTCCAGTTCTCTGGGGTCCACCGAGACCAGAGTCACACCAAAGTACCCTGTAACCTGTAAAATAAGAATGATGCAGTAGGTTACAAGATCATAGTTGTACAATTTATGGGTCATCCAGGGATGTCATCTTTCTCTGCCTCAGCTCAGGATTAGGGCCAATTACTGCTCTGTCCAGATGCTGGAGCAGGGCCTAGCATCAATCAGCCAGCTGTCATTCCGTGCCAGGAGCAGGCTGGAGAAGCCCTGCGAGGAATGTCAGGAAGGAGGGGCTGAGACTTTCAGAGCACATGTGGCAACTAACTCCTGGAGGATGCCATCTTGAGCTATCCCAGAAGACTGTGCAAGAAGGTGGGGACGGGGGCAAGGAAGTGATGTGGCACATCTGGATAGGCCAGAGGTGCAGACCTGCTGGACACTTCTGCCCCCACTTAAAAGGTCCTGCACAGGGGAGAGCTCTCTCTCTTGGCTGTGCTTCACTGCTGGACACTGGGACTGCAGACGGACGTCATGGACAACTGGAAGGAAGAACCTCCTGACTGCCCTTGGGGCAGGGACTCTGCCTCTGAAGGATTCCAGGCCCTCGAGGCGACTGCCAGGGCCAGGCAAGCTGGCCCTCTTACCCCCCCAGAGGACTAGTTGGGGGAAGGACTGGGCTAGCGCAAGGAGGGCGCGCTGCCCAGAAGGAAAAGAGGGAACCCAGAGGAAAGTTTAGCGCAGGAGTCAGTGGGACTGGCTCCCTGATGATCTGGGACCCTTCCAGGCCAGGAGGCCTAAGGAGAGTGCTCCTGGTGGCAAGGGCCTGTCACCAGGAGCGGAACGACACAAGAATGATGAAAATCGGCCCTTGGGGGCCCGAGATATCACAGGACAAAGGATGGCGACCTTTGGGAAAGCAGCTACGAGCTGCTTGAGACTGTGCCCCCAGGGTGGGCCAGGGGGTTGCCCAGGAGGAAGAGGAGAAAAGGGGAATGTCGTTGCACTCCCCCTCTCTGAAGAGGAAGGGGCCCCGGACCCCATCTCGGGGCCCCGTGAAGCCTGGTTCATTTTTGGTGTTTTCAAATGGGGGGGGGGCGCTGTCGCCCCCCCCCCCCCGGGCCGCTGTGGAAAGGGGACCCCGGACCCCAACCCGGGGCCCCCGGCAGCGAGGACAAGCCGGGGAGTGCCGTCGCGCTCCCCGTGAAGGAAGGAGGAATGGGGGAGGGCGCCGGCGCGCACCCCCCAGCAGAAGGAAAGTCGGGGAGCGCCGTCGCGCCCCCGTGAAGATGGCCAAATGGGGCCCCCGTGAAAAGGCAGGAGTGGGGGTGCACCGTTGCGCACCCCCAGCCGAAGCGGAAGTCGGGGGCGCCATCACGCTCCCCGTGAAAGTGGCAGAGGGGCCCCGGACCCCATCCCAGGGCCCCGAGCAGAAGAGGGCCTGGGGGAGCGCCGTTGTGCTCCCCACTGAAGAGAAGAGGGGTCCCGGACCCCATCACGGGGCCCCGAGAAGAGGACGACACCGGGGAGCACCGTTGCGCTCCCCGTTGCCAGGAAGAGGGGCCCCGGACCCCATCCCGGGGCCCCGAAGATGCCAGGAGGAAGGGGGAGTGCCGCTGCACTCCCCCCACGTGGCCCATCCGGCCGCAAGCATCCCTGTGTCTGCCTTCAATGCAGCTGGCCGGCTCCTGCGGCAGCACCCGGAGGTGCTGGCCGTGCGGGGAGCCGGCGGGGGCGGCCAGGGGTGGGCTCCCTGGGCCGCCCTCCCACGAGGGATCCTTGTGGTGGTGCGGAGGTATCCGGGTGGGACCGGCACCCCCAAAGGAAGAAAGGCAGGAGAAAAAGGCACAGCTGCTCTCCCCAGCGCAGCAGGAGAGCCGCTCATCAGGTATGCAGCCACCCCAGCATGCTTTGCGGGGTAGGGGGCTGCTTATTGAGCCCCCAAAACACCTGTGGTGGTACCAGGGAGATGGGGCCACCACCAACGGAGTACTAGGAGACAGGGGGAGCTGCAGGAGCAGCGCAGCCTCCTCCCAACATCTGTTGGTGTCCCCACCCTAGGCAGGGTGGGACACATGAGAGACAACCCCTCAAGGGTTGGATGGATATTTGAAGCACAAGCTTGAGTGAACTTGTGTTCCTGTTTGTGTAAGGGTGCCTACCATAGGTGTAGGTTGGTATGGCCCCATGTATTCTACTTTTAATCCAAAAGTAATCTTAAAGTAATCCTGATGGTTATAATGCTAGAATTTGGTCTCTTATGTTCCCTGATTATGCTAATTTGAATAATGATACTGACAGCTACATCTTGGCAAGATGAAAGTATTTAATCACAAATGTAGGTATCATCATTGCACTGTACTGTTGAATTCTGTAAAAATGTTCAAATGTCGCAAGGGGGGCACTGGGATTGTTTTGCCATGTGGATTGTTGGATTATAGTTCTCCCTTGAGGAGACCTGAGAGATTACATAATGTTTGCTCAGAGTGATTCTATCACTTTGTATATATTTGTAGATTGTTGCATAGTATTGAGAAGTGTGTGTGAATAATAAATGTATTTTTACTTTATCAAAAGAAAAAGCACAGACTGGACATTCATTTATTGAGAGTCATGCTTGTGTGCTTGTGAATGGGGATTACTAGCCCACACCACCTCCCTTGAGTAAGCCTTGGACTGCTCTGCAACGCTACCCTATGAGAGTCAAGTGCTACAATGGGGTGTTTGGTTCACAGTGGCGGTCGTGTGCGGACTCGTTACTTGTGCAGGCCACACAAATAATGACCCACCTTCCAACAACAAAGGTAAGTTATGAATAGTATCATTACATCTTCACTTGGGGTGGATCATCAGAACTTGAGGTGGATCATCCTCACTCAGGGTGGATCATTGACCATGGGCTGGAATCAGTATAATTACATGCACCTGCACATTATCAATCCCACTGGCAATCCAGCTCCAAAACTAGATACAAGCAGCACACAAGCAAGGGTCTGGTTTCTCCACAACCACACTGTGCCTTCATGCTCTGAAAATAATGATGCCCACTAGGAGAAAAATAAACTATACAGAGGAGGAGAGCACCATGATACTGAAATTTATTGTGAGGCGCTATAAGAAACTGCATGGTCTCCCACCCTACAGCAGCAGTTCATCACAGAAGGCAGCCTTTTGGCAGTGGCCACCACAATGGGGAAGGACATACAAACTGTGAATTACATCAAGAAGAAGTGGCAGGATGAGAAGAGTTGGTGAAGGAGCTCTCCCAGGTGTACAAACTGGAGTCCACCTCTGACTCACACCACTTGAAAGGGATGTGCTCTCCTCCATGGATCCCTATCTGCTCCATGGGCTGCCTGTAAGTGATGACCTCAAAGTGGTGCCGGGGAATATGTGATGATACTAACAATGACACTGTTAGACATGGGGTCTCTGGTTGACAGTCAGTTTGCACTCTCTCTAAGCAGGGACCGTCACTCTAGTCAGGGTAATTAGATACACACCTAGGATAACCCCTGCTTACCCCCCCTGGTAGCTTGGTACAAGCAGTCAGGCCTATCTCAAAGTGTTCGTACCAGCACACACATGAACATGGGGAAAACACCACAAAATGATTCCACACATGCCCATTTAGACAAATAGCCAATATTTATCTAAATCAAACAAGAAAAAAAATGAAAAAAATTCAACATACAAAGCAAAGATATGAATTTTTAAAGTATAAAGAGGTTTAATCCATAGGAATCAATAGATGTGTTATTTTAGCACAAAGTACCTGGTGTGCGTCAAAAATAAAGCTGCAAGGGCTGCAAGGGTGACAGTGCATCAGGAAAGCAAGCAATGCATCAATTCCTTACTCACAAGTAAGGCCGTGCGTCAATTCTTTATTCACAAGGGAGGCCGTGAATCAATTCCAGGTGCGTAGCCTCGGCTCTGTATGGTGATGTTTGAAGATTTGATTCCCAGGGATGATGAATCCATGCTGAATCAGCGATTCGTCGATTTTACTGGTGATGCATCAATTTTTCACCCATAGTGCAGACGCTGCATTGATTTTTCTGTTGCATGGCTCTGGTGTGTGGATTTTCTCCTTGAATTCGCCAGCTTCTCCTTTGCAGGGCCCATGGGCTGGACATGGCACCACTTGGCAGGGTAGGGGTCTCAGCAAAAGATCCCAGGTGCTGGCAGATTAAGTATTTGATGCCCCAGTGACTCAGGTCAAGCCTTTGGAGAAGCTTTCCAAGCAGGATACACAGCAAAGTGCAGTCTTTGCACACACAGCAATTGGGCAGTACTCCTCCTTCAGCTCTTCTGCTCTTCTCCTTGACAGAGGTTCCTCTTGATCCAGAAGTATTCTAAAAATCTGGGGTTTTGGTTCCACTACTTATACTCAATTCTGCCTTTTAATTAGACAAACTTCAAAGGAAGTCTCAGTTGTTCACAAGATCCTCTCTTGCCCAGGCCTGGCCTCAGACAGACACCAGGGAGTTAGAGACTGCATTGTGTGATGACATGTGTAAGTGTCAGCTCCTCCCTCCCCATTCTAACACAGGAGACTCACCAGAATATGCAGGGAACTCCTCAGCTCCCTTTGTGTCAGTGTCTAGAGGTAATTCACAAACAGCCCAACTGTCAGTCTGACCCAGACGTGGGTTCCACAGGCAGGCAGAGGCACAGAATGGTTAAGCAAGAAAATGCCCATTTTCTAAAAGTGGCATTTTCAAACAGACAATCTAAAAACTAATTCTACCAAAAGAAGCATTTTTAAATTGTGAGTTCAGAGACCCCAAACTCCATATCTCTATGTGCTGTCAATGGGAAATTGCACGTAAAAATATTTTTAAAGGCAGTCCCCATGTTAACCTGTGGGAGAGATTGGCCTTGCAATAGTGAAAAACAAATTTGGCGGTATTTCACTATCAGGACATGTAAAACACACCAGTACATATCCTACCTTTTAAATACACTGCACCCTGCCCATGGGGCTACCTAGCGCCTACCTTAGGGGTGACATACATGAAGTAATATGGAAGGTTGGGCCTGGCAAGTGGGTACACTTGTCAGGTCAAATTGGCACTGCAAAATTGCACACACAGACACTGCAGTGGCAGGTCTGAAGCATGTTTACAGGGCTACTCATGTGGCTGGCACAATCAGTGCTGCAGGCCCACTAGTAGCATTTGATTTAGGTGCCCTGGGCACATCTAGTGCACTTTACTAGGGACTTACTAATAAATCAAGTATCAAAACCCAGCAAAAACAGAGTCCAGAACACAGTCAAAAACACAGGAAGCAGCAACAAAAAGACAGGGGAAACCACACTAAGGATGCCAGGTCTAATAGGCACCAAATGAGTAATGCTTGTGATACCAAAACATTTGACCATCAATGTTGTCCCGAGTAAGTGCAATCTGCAGGGTGACAGACCCTCGTGTATCTCAGCTATTACATTCCACTACAAGTACCAGAATCCTTTGTGATGGCAATTGCAAATTACAAGCCCTCAATCCCAAACATTGGCCTATCACTGTTGCCTCTTCCACTTAGCATTGGTACATGGCAATATATCATGTCCCTCATTCATTTACCACTGCTGTTGGCATGTAGATGCAAATGTGTAGTTATGTGACAGGTTGCACATAATCAAAATATCTTGGTTGTGTCTGATGAGCTTTCCCTTTTGTTGCCACATAAACCAGAGAACAGTCACACACTGGAGCACAGGTCTCTGCCCCATCAGGGATGCAACATCATGGAGCACAAAGACCGATACTATCAGCACCAACTGGTATGCAAATGTGGCCAGGGGAGCGCATTATCATTTTTATGAGTTAACTCATAGATATATCACATGGAATTCATAAACTGTGCCAAACACGGCAAATGAAGTAGATAATGTTGTGTATCACGTGTCAACTAGTATTTAACTGACATGCACATATCATTGTAGGCCCTGTGACGTTGTCCATAAAGACCCAGCCTGCAGTGACCCCTACAACATGTATGGGTGTGACATCTGGTCAGGCAGCACACATTGGGGGGATGTCTGACACTGGTAAGGATACATAAAAATGACTTTGCTAAATGCTTATGCTCCTAAACTGTGGTGTAAATGTCAGCAGTATGTGGTGTGTGTCTATTGTCAAAGTTACCCATCCCCATATGCTCATATATGGCTCATAACAGTCTACCACATCCTGACATGTTGGCAAATGATAGGTCAACCAAACATATAAGTGTACAGTCCCCACCTAAGTGTTCATATTGACCGTCATGTAGTTGGATTTTGTGTAGGTCAGTACAGGAAGTCTATATGTTACAAGTCAATATGCCTCACCTCCGGAGGTGTAAGGTGTTTGTGCCTGCCCAGGTGTACTTGGTCCTATCACTCTGGGAAAGTATCACAAGTGTCCCCAATGATCATGGAATTTCACTCAGGTGCAGTGTCAGCTACTCCCTACCCACTCTAACCCAGGAGACTCATCAGGATATGCAGGCCACACCCCAGCTCCCTTTGTGTCACTGTCTAGAGGGAATTCACAACAGCCTAACTGTCGTTCTGACTCAGACATAGAATACACAAGCAGGCATAAGCACAGAATGGTTAAGCAAGAAAATTCCCACTTTCTAAAAGTGGCATTTTCAAACTGACAATCTAAAAACCAACTTTACCAAAATATGTATTTTTAAGTAGTGAGTTCAGAGACCCCAAACTCTATATCTTTATCTTCACATAAAATATACTAAGCACTTAACTGCTGGGCCTGCTAAGCCCTTTTTCTGCTACATAGTATATTTCACACTTAGGCCACCATAATTTTTTGTCTAGATAAGCTGTCCACACCAGATTTGTGTCCTTTTTTCCAACATCCTTGGTATTCTAGTGCCATCCGGAGTTTGTGGGTTCCCCTGGAGGAGACTGAGCAATATACAGCTAAAATTCGTTTTTTGGAGGAAAAATGGGAAAAAGTGCTGCAGAAGAAATCATCTGTTTTTTTTCCCCTTCAAATGGGATCTACAAAGGGTTTGTGGTGATAAAATCACCATCTACCCATCTTCCAGGAACAGACGGACTTGAATCAGAAAACCACATTTTTCAAAACAGTTTTAGCATTTTACTGGGACAAACCTAATTTTTACTATTTTTTGTGCTTTCAGCCTTCTTCCATTAGTGACAGAAATGGGTGTGAAACCGATGGTGGATCCTGGAAACATGTCTGAAAAGGAGACAAAAGTCTGAATTCAGCAAGGGGTCATTTGTGTAGAGCCTTCAATATTTTCAGTTGAAATAAAAAAATATTGACATTAAGTTGAATAAAAACAACTCTTTCTGACTATGTTTTCTTCCATAACTTTTTCCAGCTATGATATATTTTTTAAAGCAATATATCGTTATGATTGCTGGATCCTTCTGGCTGCAGGAATATATAGGTCTCATAGATTCATCAAGAACCCAAGCTACTCAGAGCCGATAAATGAGATGCACCTTGCAATGGGTTTTCCTTGTGTACCGGGTATACAGAAATTAATTTGGTAAAATATAGATATAAAGGAAACCTCGTATTTCCAAAATGGGCACAAGATAAGGAGTTTAGAAACAGTGGTTATTTTCACATCTCTGTATTCGGGGGTCCCCATACTAGCATGTGAATTGCAGGGCATTTCTCAAAATGACTTTTTTCTAACACACTGCCTTACATTTGGAAGGCAAAAATATGGAGATAGACAATTGGCAATAACACTTGTTCTTTTATTCTGTATTCCCCCAAGTCTCTTGATACAAATGGTACCTTACTTGTGTGGGTAGGAAAAGTGCCTGCGACAGGAAACACCCAAAAACGCACCATGGACACAACACACTTTTTCATTGAAAAATGATGTGCTTTTCGCAAAGCGCCCAGCTGTGGAATTTGGGCTTGAGCTCAGCCAGCACCTAGGGAAACCTACCTAAACCTGTACATTTATGGAAAGTTGACACCTAGTGGAATCCAGGATGGGATGACTTCTGGGGCTCTCACTGGGTTCTGTCATCCAGAATCCTTTGCAAACCTCAAAATCGGACCTAAAAAACATATTTTCCTCATATTTCGGTGGTGCAAAGTTCTGGAATCTAAGGGGAGTCACAAACGTCCTTCTATCCAGCACTCTCCCAAGTCTCCTGATACAAATGACTCCTTACTTGTGTGGGTAGGCCTAGTGCCTGCTATAGGAAATGCCCTAAAACACAACATGGACACATCACATGTTTCTAATAAGAATGGACACATTTTTTGCAAAGTGCCTAGCTGTGGATTTTGGCCTCTAGCTCAGCCGGCACCTGGGGAAACCTACCAAAACTATACATTTATGGAAAGTAGACACCTAGGGGAATCCAAAATGGGGAATCTTGTGGGACTTGTGTTACCCAGAATCCATTGCAAACCTCAAAATTTGGCTAAAAAAACACTTTTGCTGCACATTTCGGCAATGGAAAGTTCTGGAATCTGCGGGGAGCCACAAACTTCCTTCCACCCAGCAATCCCCCAAGTCTCCTGATAAAAATGGTACCTCACTTGTGTGGGTAGGCCTAGTGCCCATGACAGGAATGGATCACACAACAGTCAATGTTAGTCCTTACATGAGAGAAACTGTTGAACTTGGGGTGATTCATTCCTGACGCAGGAACCAGGTACAGGCACTCAAGTGTGATAGCGTTTTTATCAGGACAGGTGGGGAAACACTGGGTGGTAGGAATTTTGTGGATACCTGCAAATTCCTGTAGTTTGTGTGACAGAAATGCAAGAAAAAATAGAGTTTTTATTCAACATTTCACATTTGCAGGGTATTCTGGGCAAGAAAACTTTGGGGAATCCACACAAGCTACATCTCTGTGGACTCCACTGGGTGACTAGTTTCAAGAAATGTCTGGGTTTGGTAGGTTTCCCTATATGGACGCCGAGCCCAGGACCAAAAACGCAGGTGCCTGCCTTACAAAACCAAGTTGTTTTGTGATAGATCATTTTGATGTTTCCACTGAATGATTTGGGCTGTGGAATTTGAGACTGAACTTAAGTGGGGAGCTGCCAAGAGAGCACTCTCTCTGTGCTTGCCGCTGCATGCACATGCTCTCTGGGTTGAGCTAACCCACTAGTGTCCCGCTGCACAGACTGTGCTTGCGAAGGGACAGCACGACTGTCCTCATCACTTCCCTCAGAATCACTGGGAGTGGAGATGTTGGATGGGACTCATCCGACTGAAAAATCACTCTCAGAGTCTGCTCCATTGTCCTATCCCTCAGAAGCTGTCTCAGTATCTGTTGTTTCAGCCTCTGGTCCTACGTCGGAGCTGTCCTCCATAACCCGAGTTAGGGGTTGAGCAGCGGTCACCATCTCTGCTACTGGCTAAACTGACCCTCTAAAACACTAGCCTATGTAGACAGTCACAAAATTGCTGTTGGGTGTGTGATGCATGCAACAATAAAGGTCAGTCACCTTACCTTGGCTTTTTCCCTTAATCAGCAAATTGTCTCAAGACAATCAAAAAACAAAAAATACACACTATTACTTCACCTTGTCACATACCTATTGTCACAGTTTTTTGCACTTGTGGCGCCCAGTCTGCTATCATTATTGGTGCTCCCACTCTCTTGACCTCCTCCTCAGATTCCCTCACTACCACCCAGAGATCACTTTTATATGTGGGTGTGGTTTCCCACATTGCAGCCCCCAGGGAAACCACATGTGCATTGACAAAAGTGATCTCCATATATATATATATATATTTATACATATATATATATATATATATATATATATATATATATATATATATATATATATATTGGCTGTATGTTTTCCCTGGGGGGCGATCGTGCCCCCACCTGGGGTCAGCCCTGCTCACAGGCGACCCCCTGTCAGTTTCATTTTTCATTTTTTTAAACTTTTTGTTTATTTTCAACCCCTAGGGGTGCACGATTGCTCCCCTCCAGGGGTAAACTAACATTTGTTTTTCAAACAATATGCCCTGAGGGGGGGCCCATTTGCAGAGGGGGCAGACCCCTCCTAAGTATAATCCCTGGTGTCTAGTGGGGTCTCCTCACCATGGATCGCAGCATGGCTGCATTCCACAGCCAGGAAACCATTTCAGGAAGGCCTTGTTTGAAAGAGGAGAATATTCCCTTTCGAACAAGGCCATCCTAAAGGCTGGGGAGGCCTTTCGAGCCTGTTTTCCCCACCAGAGCAGAAAGTGCCTTACCTGCTGCTTCCTGCTCAGGTGGGAAAAGAGATTTTGATGCGACCTCTGACCTGTTTTAGGTCTAGAGCTCGCCCCCCACGTCCGCAGCACCAACCTGCTGTCTCCTGCCTCTGACCCCCGCCCACGCTGCTGCTAGCGTGTTCGAAGCCCTCCTCCACCCGCAGGCATCCTCCTGCGCCTCATCCCTGGTGTCTAGTGGGCTCTAGTAAGCTTCACTTGACCCGTGTGCCGCTTTCCGCCGTCCTGTAAGTGTTCTTCTAATTTTTCAGCGCCTTGCCTCCTTGCGCTTCTGCCCCGTCATGCCCCTTCTGTTTGTGCCACTTTTCGCCGTCCTGTAAGTGCGTTTTTACTGTTTTCAAGCGCCTCGCCTCCTGCACATCTGCCCCCGTTGTGCCCCTCTGATTGCTGTTTCCCCGATTGTATACTGTGCCATTAGTGTATTTCTGTGACTGTTTCCAAATTGTGACTGTTTTTAAAATTGTGCCCGACTTTTTTGTGCCTTGTTTTTCGTGTTTTCGCGCCTTGTGCGCTCCCCCTTGCTCTCCGCTCCCTGCCGCTGCCTCCCTGCGGCCCGCCCCCCTCGCGCCCCCATTCGCCCCTCCCTCCCGCCTCCCAGCTGCTCCTCCCTCCCCCCTCCCTTCTTAATGGCTGGCGCTGCGTGTCGCGAGTGAGCGACCTCTGACCTGTTTTAGGTCTAGAGCTCGCCCCCCACGTCCGCAGCACCAACCTGCTGTCTCCTGCCTCTGACCCCCGCCCACGCTGCTGCTAGCGTGTTCGAGGCCCTCCTCCACCCGCAGGCATCCTCCTGCGCCTCATCCCTGGTGTCTAGTGGGCTCTAGTAAGCTTCACTTGAACCGTGTGCCGCTTTCCGCCGTCCTGTAAGTGTTTTTCTCATTTTTCAGCGCCTTGCCTCCTTGCGCTTCTGCCCCCGTCGTGCCCCTTCTGTTTGTGCCACTTTTCGCCGTCCTGTAAGTGCGTTTTTACTGTTTTCAAGCGCCTCGCCTCCTGCGCATCTGCCCCCGTTGTGCCCCTCTGATTGCTGTTTCCCCGATTGTATACTGTGCCATTAGTGTATTTCTGTGACTGTTTTCAAATTGTGACTGTTTTTAAAATTGTGCCCGACTTTTTTGTGCCTTGTTTTTCGTGTTTTCGCCCCTTGTGCGCTCCCCCTTGCTCTCCGCTCCCTGCCGCTGCCTCCCTGCGGCCCGCCCCCCTCACGCCCCCATTCGCCGCTCCCTCCCCCCTCCCATCTGCTCCTCCCTCCCCCCTCCCTTCTTAATGGCTGGCGCTGCGCGTCCGCGCCGCTGGCGCGCCAGAGGCAAGCCCGTCTGCGCCCGTCCGCGCCTGGACCGCGCCCAGTGCCACCAGCCCTGGTCCTCACACCCCCCGCACCTCCTGCTTCCGATACTCGGCCCGTGAACTCCTCGCCCTCAACCCTGGCCCCTCCACAGAGTGCTTCCTGGCCACCCCGAAGCACACCAAAGGAGCTTTTTCCTGCCGCACCTGCAACTTCTCCTGCAACAGAACAACGAAGCCAGCAACAACCAACACAAACCACCTGCACTGCATCCTCCTCAACACACGCTCCGCACGAAAACACGCCATCGAGCTCTGGGACTTGCTCGACACCACCGCCCCAGACGTGGCCTTCCTGACCGAAACCTGGTGGAACGACTCTTCGGCCCCTGATATCGCCATCGCCATACCTGACGGATACAAGATCACCAGAAGAGATCGCACCAACGGAATCGGCGGAGGGATAGCCATCGCCCACAAATCTACCCTCAAGATCCACACGGACGACACCCTCAAGACGGCCGAACACCTCCACTTCCAGATTCACACGGACCCCAACACTACCCTCAGAGGAACCCTCATATACCGCCCTCCAGGACCAAGAGCCCACTTCAGCGACACCGTCTTCGACCTCGCAAGCACCCACGCCCTCGCCTCTCCAGACTGCATCCTCCTGGGAGATCTAAACTTCCACCTGGAAAACAACAACGACGCCAACACCGCATCACTGACCACCAACCTCCTCAACCTCGGACTCCGTCAACTGGTCAACACTCCCACCCACATCGCCGGACACACGCTTGACCCACTCTTCACCTCAAGCAACCACATCTCTTTCAGCCACACCTCCGAACTCCACTGGACCGACCATCACTGCGTCCACTTCACCTTCAAGAAAAACACCGAACATCACCGCATCCCTCTACCGCCTCACCGCCGCTGGGGAAAAGTCACCGAAGACCAACTAACCAGCACACTCGCCAAATACCCACCACCCGAACCCACCGACCCGAGCACCGCCGCCATCAACCTCCATCAATGGATCCTCAACTACGCCAACACCTTAGCCCCACTCAAGAAACCCACCGCCAACCAAGAAAAGAAAAAAACAGCCTGGTTCACAGACGAACTGACCACCTCCAAATGCACCTGCCAGAAACTCAAGAAGAAATGGATCCTCGAGCGCACACCCGACAACCTTGTTACCCTCAAGGACGCCAACCGTGAACACCACCAACGGATCCGACTGGCCAAGCGCGCTCACTTCACAGAACGCCTCAACAACAACGCCCACGACTGCAAAGAACTCTTCTGCATCGTGAAGGAACTCTCCAACCCTAACGCCAACGTCAACGACGTCCCTCCCTCCCAGAAACTCTGCGACGATCTCTCCACCTTCTTCCACCAGAAAATCGCAGCCATCCACGACAGCTTCAACACCGCACCTCCGCCAGACCCCACCCCCGACGACTCCTCCCACGCCTGCCGCCTCACCACCTGGACCCAAGTAGACGACGCCGAAACCCTAACAACCATGAATTCCATCCACTCAGGCTCTCCCACGGACCCGTGCCCACATCACGTATTCAACAAAGCCGACGCCACCATCGCCCCCAAACTCCGCAAGATCATCAACCTCTCCTTCAACACCGCCACCTTCCCGGACAACTGGAAGCACGCAGAAATCCAACCCCTCCTCAAGAAACCCAAGGCTGACCCCAACGATCTCAAAAACTTCCGACCGATCTCTCTCCTCCCTTTTCCAGCGAAAGTCATCGAGAAGATCGTCAACGCACAACTCGCCCACTTCTTAGAAGACAACTCCATCCTAGACCCCTCACAATCTGGATTCAGACGAAACCACAGCACTGAGACCGCACTCCTCACCGCCACAGATGACATCAGACAACAAATGGACAACGGCGAAACCTCAGCCCTCATCCTCCTTGACCTATCAGCCGCTTTCGACACAGTCTGCCACCGCACCCTGCTAACCCGTCTCCACGAAGCCGGCATCCAAGACAAAGCCCTTAACTGTATCTCATCCTTCCTCTCCGACAGAACCCAGAGAGTCCGAGTCTCACCCTTCCGCTCCAAAGCCACCAACCTCATCTGCGGCGTCCCCCAAGGCTCCTCTCTTAGCCCAACGTTGTTCAACATCTACATGATCCCCCTCGCACAACTGGCCCGTCAACAAAACCTTAGCATCATCTCCTACGCCGACGACACCCAGCTCGTCCTCTCCCTGACCAAAGATCCGCTCACCGCCAAAACCAACCTCCATGAGGGACTAAAATCCATCGCCGAGTGGATGAGCAACAGCCGCTTGAAGCTCAACTCCGACAAGACGGAAGTCCTCATCCTCGGACGCACCCCCTCGGCCTGGAACGACTCCTGGTGGCCCACCGCCCTCGGACCCCCACCCACCACAGCCAGCCACGCACGAAACCTCGGCTTCGTCCTCGACTCTGCTCTCACCATGTCCAAACAGATCAACGCCGTCTCCTCTTCTTGTTTCAACACCCTCTGCATGCTCCGCAGGATCTTCAAGTGGATTCCAACAGGAACCAAGAAGACGGTGACTCAAGCCCTCGTCAGTAGCAGACTTGACTACGGCAACACACTCTACACAGGCATCCCAACGAAAGACATCAAACGACTCCAATGCATCTAGAACGCATCCGCCCGCCTGATCCTCGACATACTCCGCCGATGTCACATCTCCCCCCACCTGAAGGACCTCCACTGGCTCCCTGTGGAAAAAAGGATCACCTTCAAACTCCTCACCCACGCACACAAGGCACTACACAACACCGGACCCACCTACCGGAACACCAGACTCAACTTCTACGTCCCCACACGTCAACTCCGCTCTGCCAACCTCGCCCTCGCCATCGTCCCCCGAATCCAGCGCAAGACCTCTGGCGGCAGATCCTTCTCCTTCCTCGCCGCCAAGACCTGGAACTCTCTCCCCACCTCACTACGCCAGACCCAGGACCTCCTCAGCTTCAGGAGACTCCTCAAGACATGCCTCTTCGAACGCTAGCAGCACCCCCCCCCCCCTCCCCAGCGCCTCTAAACCCTGTCGGGTACATAGCGCGCTTTATAAATTCACTGATTGATTGATTGATTGATGTCAGCATGCATTGCAGCACCCTAATGTCACAGAGGGGCAGGTGGGGAGACGCTGTGCAGGGTTTACCACTCCCTGACCAGGCTGACCAGGCAGACCACCACACTGTACAGGGAACACCAACCCCTGTCCAAGAAGACTCCTGCACTGTATAGGGTTCACCACCCCCTGTCCAGGCAGAACCCCACACTGTACAGGAAACACCACGCCCCTGTCCAGACAAATCCCCCACACTGTTCAGGGATCACCACCCCCAGTAAAGGCAGAACACCCTGTACAGGAACCACACCCACCTGCAACTAAGAACCCCAGGAAACACGCCACACTGCAAAGATCTTAACCACCAAAGCTGAGAAGACACAAGATACCCCATGAGCACTTTAACATATGTTTGCAAAGCACTCCGTAAATATAAGACATATTCCACTTTAAAATTGAGTTGAGCATTAGTTGCGGATGGTCAAATGCTTAATGTAGCTGTAGGCGAGATATGTGTCAAAAACATGGGTAAGACATCACTAGAACCATCAGTGTACAGTTGTGTCATGTGGAAGCCACAGCTAACCAACTCCAGACGTATACTTTCATACTTTGGTTTCAGCACATACTATGAGCTACATAACACAGTTTTCTGTTTTCATTTATGTTTATATAAATATGATAGAAACTTGAACAAAAAATGCCCATTGGGTAAAGAGAAATAAAATAAAATAATGCTCTTCACGGAGAATGGAGGGGGTTGGACAAAGTAAAAAAAAATCATGTTAGGGACTGTCAGGGAAATCAGTCTATGAACAGGGGCAAAAACAAATGTCCATTCGAATCGTAGTGTCCAGTCAACTGTCATCCTGGTCATCCTCCTTCTGCACGACAATCAGATCCTCTGCAGTGGTGGCTGCTTCCTGGCTGGCCGGTGGATGACCTGACACTCCACGGGACTGGGACACACTGAGTGGGAGGAGGCACAGGGAGAGACATGGAGGGTGGTATGGGAGGGATGCCGAGACAGGGCTGCAATCATGGCTTTACCCAAGGAAGTGAGGGTGGAATTGATAGCATCCAAGGAACCGGTCATCTCCTCCCAGGATTTACGCTGTTCTTCAACTGCTGTAGGAGGTGAGAGAAGCTACCCTGCTCCCTCTTAGATGCCACCATCCCTTCCTGGGGTACAGGCACAGGGGTCACAACACTGGGAGGGGTTTGGGTGGAACATGAGGGATTTGGGGTGTTGGGGACATGGAGGCTCCTCAGGGGACTGAGGCAGGTACTTGGAGGGGGACTGATGGCAGAGGTGGAAGCTTTGTGCCATGATGCACAAGAGGCTCCATGTGGTAGAGAGGGGTCAGAGGGAGGCCCAGATGTAGATGATTCCCGCTTTGGGGACACCCCCAGCAGGTCAAGTTCATCATTGTCTTGGGGAAAGGCCAAACCCCAGCCAGAGGTGTCCAGTTTAAGGTCCCCCTACCGTTTCCACAGCCTCCACCCGGCCATTGTCTGCTGTTGTGTCCATCCGGGTGGGCACCCCTCCCCTGCCTGTAGATGGTCCTTGTCGCTAATCCTCTTCTTCTTCCATGGATGAAAGAGGCAATGTCTGCCAACATCTCCAAGATGCTCTTCTTGGTCCTCTCACTGGTATTCCTGCCTAGCCAGGCCCCTGTAATATAAAGGAGAACATTCTGTAGTTGTTGTCCAGTTCAAGCAAGGTACGTGAGTACAAGAAGGAAGTACTGACTGTCTTCTCCTTTGATCTCAATAGCCAATTCCAGGTGACGTAGATCCCAAATGTATTTGTGCTATCACTCTGATTTCCAGACATAACTCACACATTGACATTTGTCACAATTTTGAGAAGTATACCCTTCTGTAGTGACAAAGCCTAACCTTAAGCAATATTGTAATAGCTAGGCCAAATTCACAAAGGCCATAAAAGCTGTATGTGTGAAAGATTGGACAAAAGTCCAAGTTTACCTAAGAAAACTTACCAATGATTTCCTGTCCTTACTACCCAGTTATCTTCCCAGGTCAATCTACAAGTAGCACAGTGGGACCACAGCACACAGAGGTACAATACATTCAAGTAACATGGATTAGTATCCCTGGTAAGTTGCTGAAGTTGAAGAAAGAATGCGTAGATATCCCAAGTTCATTGAAGGAAGTTTCTTTAATTGAAGGCACAGTTTGCCTTATACAGACAAAGCGTTCATCAAACACAGCCAACACGTGTTTCGTCACACAGGTGACTTCCTCAAGGCTGCAAAACAGTAATATAAACATACTTGTGTGTAATTATACCCATAACTAAGTAACACAATTTTAACAAAGAAAAAAGGATATAAGTTAACAAATGTAGCCAGAGATGTACGGCCCAAGTGAACAGAAAAGAGAGAAGGTAGACATGGCACAACAAAGTCCAGAGACAATGCTGGTTGTATTTAGTTAGAGGGACACCCTGAGTGCAAAACCCTAAAGTCAGATAAAGAGCGGCCAAAGTCCAAGGAAGGGCAAAAGGGTAATGTGCTCCAGATTGGTAATATGAACCCAAAATAGCAAATAGTGTTAACATGCCAAGTACACAGTGATCAAAAAACCTGTGTCTGTGGTAAAGCGTGCTCGAGAAGAATTTAAACTGGTGATACAGAAAATGTTAGACTAGTAACTGTACCTAGACTATCCGGCCTGGTAGGTAGTATTGAAGTGCCTCCAAAAAGAGTATTGGGTTCAAATCTGTAACATAAAATGGGAGTCGCTAACAGTGTGAGGCCACCGCAATGCCCAGCTACCGATGAAAGTTAGAAAAAGTGCTAAACTAAGCACCAGAATACCTGGATATAAATTGGAAATGGTAGCATCTCTCGAACATGGGGTACATAAAATTCTAGTAGTAACTGAAAAAGCCGTATTGGGCCCTGTTAAGTCCAAATACACACGTCCTGCGCAAAGGTGAGAGAGGAAAGAAAGGAAAAGTTAACCAGCGCTGAGCGAACAGAAACCGATGGTATTTTAACGATGGTAGCAAAATTTTCAAAAAATCCGGGCTAATCCGGAGAGCACCATTCATGGCACTTAGTAATGATAGCACAAAGTCAGGCCAGTGGTAAGCACGGAACCACTATTAAATGGTGTAACATTAGACCAAATAAAATAAAAAGAGACCCCCTGGTCTTATAATGTGAACCCTAGTAGCGAACATGCTACTGTTAATTTGGAATACAGCCTGAACTAGAGTGGATAAAGTCGCCCTTGAAATGCGGCCATGATTTAAACAGTGCAGAAAAATAAATAAAAAATATATAAAAGCTCGGTCAAGAACGTTCGCTGATGCCGATAATGCGGGCGATAGCCAGTGCATAAAAGTAATGAGAACTTGGTAATAGATGACCGGTGGGTATAGAAGTAAATGCCGATATTGCGGGGAATAAGTAACTTATATAAGAAAACACAAAGAAACAGAGAGGCTTACCCCGTCCAGATGCGGAGCCGAAAAGTCATCCGGTAGCCCACGAAGATAAAAGTGATTATCTATGTGAACAACACGTAGTATAAGAACCCCTCGGTAATGACAAAAACTGAAAGCAGACTAAACGCTAGTGGTAAAACCTCCGATCCTGTGATGTAAGGCCGCAAATGGCGGTCCTATTGGAATAGTAAAAGAGGTTGAAGGAACACAAGTGAAGGGGGAGATAAGAGAATACAATCTCCACAATGAGATATCCAAGTGCAGGGGGCCATCATGGCACAGGCTCAGATCTTTGTTTTGGAATTTCATCCACCATAAATAGTGACTAACACTCCAAATTTCCTTCAATATATGAAGGGGCTGACATCCATTTCATGTTCGGATTCAGGTTCAGCCTCACCTCCATGCGGGATCCACTGCCATCCTGCTGCTCTGTTGAACTAACCTCAGACACCGTTGTTGAAGGATCTGTGAACGAGGCATTCACAAGGTCAATCATGCTGATATGGACATACTCACTGACAGGGTGTTTTCTAGGTAGTCCCAGTATTATGTGGACCCAGGAAAACCGATGCATGCTGCTGTCAACACTGATGACTGAGGCATGATTGTAAATGGGACACACTTTCTCTGTCTGCACCAAAACAGAGCTAAAAAAAGGTGCAGTGTGAGAAAGTGAACCCTATAACAATAATTGCAGTACACCCAGGGCAACCACACACTCACACTGCCCTGGGTACAGCCAGTCATGTTGCCAAATGAGCTGTCACACAGCAGCCACTCCATGTAGCAATGTGCAGATGTTAACCTGCATGCACAGTGGACGGGGGATTGGAGATGTCCTTGCAGGCAGGTGAAGTGGGTGACTAGACCCACCTGCAAAGGTAAGTGTGTAGGGTCTGTAGGACCACCGTTCTCCCTACAGGGGACTTCCATTAGGGTATGCACTGCAGATGTGCCTTGGGGGTGCACGTTCACAATGCATACCTGGGGCACTTTTTAGGAGACAGCCAATGGAGTTTATCCACTGCATGCTTGTGTGTCTTTTTACCTGCAATAGTACAATATGTACCTTTTGGAGCAGGGTATGTGTTAGACTAACATTACCTGCACAGACAGTGGCAACCACTCCATGTCATATGTCTTGCAAGTTGCCTGTTAGTTTGACAGGAGACAGTGACATGTCAACATTGGGAAACATGAGACCTGTGTGATGCACTCTCCTTTACACACAAAACAAAATGGCTACACATTTAGAACATGACCAGTGAGTGTTAATCCGATTCATGAGGAAGACTGGGTGTGATCATGGAGCCCTGCAAAAATTACCTGGTCCACTTATGATGTGCTGACCTGGGCTAGATGATGTATTCAGGGTCTATGGAGAAACTGGGACAAAATGCCCAATCTCCACTATAAATCACCACAGGCCTGGAGTGGTACATCTTATGTGCAGCTGTCAAACATGTCAGCTATGAGAATAGACTATCCATATCACTGGTCCATTTATTCCATGTTGTACCTATGTCACAGATATGGTCATGCCACCATGTGATTTGCCACACACACACATATAAGGGGCCTGGATCGCAAGGGCCCTCTGCGCTCTGATGTGGCACCTTCACCCCAACAGGCGAGGCCCTTTTTGAAGCAGACCAGTTTTGTGACATTGTCCAAGGAGAACTAACACATGCAGTCATTTGATCCCCAGAGTCAATAAAGTCCTAAGAGACATGTTCCACGTTGATCCCTGACATGTGCACATGAAGTAATGCATGGCCAATCTTTTGACTCTTGGCAATGGCTGTTGTATACAGACATCATGTATAGCTTACAAAGTAGTCTCAGGATAGCATATGTGGACATTGTGTTAATAGTCCACCAATCATCACTGACACCAGACTGCAAACCACATGAAGGTCATGACACCACATGTTGTTTAAGTGAAAAAAGTGCCAACCAGCTGGTCACGCAAATGCATACCCTGTCCTCTGTTTTGTACAATGGCCTGGTTACCTGGATTCCAACCTAGCTGAGAGTTCAGAGGTATGTGTAAGCCATGATTTAATGCTATGTTCTGCAAAACACAGCAGGCTACTATGATCTTGCACACAACACTGAGGTGAGTACAGCAGCACCCCCTGCACAGTTGAGACATCTGAATCCTGACTTCAGGAGTCCAGAACTGTGCTCAGTGATGGCTTGTGTACATCTGTGTGCCCTATTGTACCTTTGCTGAGGTACAGTGGCTGCACGTCTGTATGGTGAGAGGAGATGAGGGCAGACTGCATTTGCAGCATCACCAGAGGAAGGAAATAGAGTGATATTTGTAACTGTCCCTCGTGTATCTGTACAGTGCATGCTGTATGAAATGATTGGGGGGATGAATGTGGCATGAGGATTAGTGTTGTCTAATGGTTGTGCACATGTATAAACACAATTATATATGTCATACTTGTGTGGTGCTTGGTACTTACCCAGTAGCCATATGTTGCCAAATTCTCCTGCTGCCACCCGCAGGGCAAGAGGTGACGTGTGGAATACATAACTGTCATGTATACTGCCTGGGAACAATGAAGCTACCACTGGCATCACAGACACCCTACATGTTGATGGAGTGCCAGTTGTGTCTGTGTGCATTGTGGTGAGGTAGCAGTAGAGCCACATGAGTGCAATCAATTGCACCCAGCACAGGTGTGCAGCGGGAAATGAGGTAGAAATCCCTAGCTACCCTATACTTGCTGGCCAGTGTATGGGTAATCTGTGTGTGGTAATGGACTCTCCTATTGATAGAGCTCAGTACCTGATGCAGGCATTGGGACTGGCTTGCCTGAGAGATGCTATCAAGGTCACCAGAGACCCTCTGGAATGATCCAGTAGCAAAGAAATGGAGAACTGCTAGGATCTTGGGATAGGCTAGGGTAGTGTGGGAGTGGCAGATCACAGAGCCAGGATCCTGTTCCCACTCATAAACCATTTCCAAGATGAAAATCGGGGGAAACGGTATCTGGCCATGACATCTTGGCTGGACATCTCAACGAGGTTTATCCTTTGTCTGAAGATCCTCTCTACTCTCCTCCTCCTCACCCTCCTCCTCCTCAAATCATCTTGTTGAATAGCAAAGTGCAAACAAACAAAAACATTCAGTGACATGTTGAAATGACTGAAAGAGTTTCGTTTATACAGCTTTGCTTTTATCTGTGCAGCAATGCTGGGATTGGGTGTGTGCTGGGGAGTTTCAGCTGGGTGGGGGGATGGTAGGCCCTTACACAGGTGTGTCAGTATGCATTTTTTGCCTCATCCCGTCCTATTGTGGATGATCTGGCCCAGGTGTAAATGGACCAGCCTGAGTGCAGATGATCCACCCCAAGTGCAGATGATTCACCCTGAGTGCAGAAGTAAAGATACTGCTCATAGCTTACCTTTGTGAATACCTGAAAATCGTAAACGTACACTTTGGGTCTAAACATAGACCCAAATTGTAAGAATTACTTTGTGAATCGGTCCCATTAAGTAGGCCAGCAGATTATTACAATATACACAACAAGTTTTAGAGGGGAACCACAGCCACTTTACTAGTTTATAGCCACAATAACAATTTAAGAATCCTAAAGACAGCACCAATATGGAACAGAAAAAAGACAAAAAGCAGGGGTGACCAGGACCAAGGAGAAACAGTGGATTTGCTATATCTACCATATGTAGTTTTTTTCAATGAGAAGATGAAGGGTGCCACCCTCATATGCCTTTACCTTTACTGTTGTTCCAGACTATTGTGCAATGCCCTCACATACTTCAGGGGAGTAAATGAGCATTGGAGGAGAAATTAGATTGTGTGGTGGGGTATTTACCTACCCAAATGCTAAAAGGATAGAGAAAAATGTTCTTTGTAGGGTAAGTGAAGACTTGGTCATGAAGTGGAATTAGCAGTAGTGAGTATTTGAATGACTGCAGGGAACCAAAGATTGTCTTGAGGGCACACCAACATTGCTGCCAATGTCCCAGTTTCAAAATATCAACACTCTCTAAACTTATTTCTACCTTACAACTCTTTCTATTACCAAAGGGCACCACCTATCTTTTTACCTTACTTGTTCTTCCCTTCTTCTTCCTTTCTGTCTCTTTCTCTGAGTCAAAGGCTGATTATGAAAATAAAGTTGTAGTCCGAAGAAAAATGAGTTTCAGCGCCCACCATCCTTCTGGCACAAGCACAGATTAAGCACAATTTTGGTGGGCATACCATGATCAGCAGTCAAACTGGTGTGGATGAATACCTGGGTGCGAGATGCTAAAGAGAGTGTGTGCGAGGATTATTAAGAAAACTATTTAATCATTTGTGTGGATGAATGAATGTGAAGATGAATTTGTCAATGAAGGGGTGAGTTAATGCTTGATTAGGGAAGTGGGACATTGAGGACCTAAAGGAAGGAAATGCACACTGTCCATCTATGATTGAGATCCTACATGATGTCACTTGTGATGTCCTTTGAATGGTCTCTTGTGATGTCATTGTCATATTAACTCTCATGCTATGTATGTGGTTATCTATATTGCACAAGAAAAGGACTATGCCAGCGAACATGGCCTGAAATGCGTGGTTTTTTAGGCGTCTCCTCTTTTTTTCTATCTATCCAACATATTACCTATGTTTATTTGCTACAGTCGAGAGACTGATAACAGAGAGGGCTGGAGAGTCGGAGACATGGAGAGACTACCAATACCTTATTACTGTTAGTGTTCAGCTTAATTATAAAACACAGAAAATACAATGAAATGAAATGCATTCCTCTAATTCTTGCTTGTAGCCTCAGTAACTCGCAGTCCAGCATGTGTCACATTGTATGTGTTCGTGTATTTTGCCTTAGTAATTATATTAATTGGTTGACACAATGCCACTTAAGATTCGTTCTTCCTAAAGAATATCGGGATCCCAATGTTACCCATTCGAGCATGATGAAGACAGATCAATCTAGTAAACAATTAGGTAATTGATTCTGAATTCTCGACATCCAATCACCGTTGTTGGTAAATGACTCAAAAGACAAATTATCAGGTCCTGGAGTCATTTTTTTACTATTTTTTTGTTGTTGAAATAATTGCTTAAGTTGTGCCTCATTAATTTCATATCAGTTGTAATTATAACTATGAGAAACATCTAGAAAGGTAATTAGTAGTGCCGTAACATCTGGATCACAGGCGTGATCTTGATAGAATTGGTCAGCAATGTTTTTTCATGTCCCTAATTGAACACATTCTTCTATTTCGAGCCATACGTTTGTTGTACTAGCCTTTGGCAAGCAAGCAGGGCTTAAAAACACGTCTTGTCACCTAAATTGAGAAAATGAATACATTATATGCTTCACTCAAACTTTCATTATAGCAGGAGTTTGATAGCGAGAGTATTAGTTTCTCTAAAAAAGAAACCTGTGTGTTTACCACATTCTAAAAGTCGAGGTAAATGCATGGTGTAGTTTTGCAGTAAAAAAATCTCAGTAGCGGTTCATCGGCCGAAGTGCTGTCCCACAAACAGCACCCTTAACGATACTGCTTTTGCAGAACTATGTTCATTTATTAATCTAATTAGAAGTTTTTTTAAACATGAAATGCCTCACCTTGGTTACCTCAGAGCAGTCAAAGTGAAAGAAAACAGAGAGCTTAGTGATGGGAAGGGTTGGTTACAGTTCAGTTGGTTAGGGTGGGTGTTGGTTAGGGTGGGACTCATTTCTGATTGTCTTCATTTGTGACTCCTTCCTGTACTGAGTTGAGTTAAAAGCAAATCCAAAATCAGTTTTCAGAAGTTTCTTGAGCCTCTTTTGATTGGGTTCAGAACTGATCACACATTCCAAAGTCTGGATCCTTTAACAACTAGGGTTCTTCCTTCCTGTGTCATTTTCTTGAAAGATCTGTGGTTGCTCATACAGGATGAGTTTGACAAGAAATGTGGTCTTGAAAGACCTGTGGTTGCTCAGCTGCGAAAATTCGAAAAAATGTGTGGCTGGGGAATAGTCAGGTGACATTTGTTGCAGATATTCTAGGTCTCTTCCCAAGCAATGCTTAATTAAGAAAGCCCTGATATTATTGGGCATGGGTAGGGTTCAGCATCAGACAAGGAGGCTAGGTTCATTGTTAGTGACTAAAGAGGTAATATTGAAACCGATGCTTCTTCAATCCCTTTTCCAAACAGCAGGTAGGATATAACAATGCTGATCTAGGTGGATGTTGTCCTAGGTTTTCTTTCTCGGCATGTACAAAACAAGAGATTTGCTTTCCTGTTTCTTCATTTCTTTCACTTCTTGATGTTGTAACTGCTTATGATGCGTCGACCCCTGAGGAGGAGGGCATCTTGATCAAGTAGGCTGAGGTGCTGATTTTGATAGCTAGTATTATCTCTTTTAATTCATGCAGCAGGTCCTGTTATAAAGCAATGCAAAGCTTACAGTACAGTTTTGTACAATGTTAAAGCAGAAGGAGACATTCTGATAGGATCAAAGAAAGTTTTGAGAGAAAATTATGAGACCCTTCCAACAGCCTATCTTTCATGCTAAAAAGATCCTACCACATGTAGTTTCTTAAAGATTATTATGACAAATTCCGCCCAAAAAAGTGATCAAATTCTTCATTGTTTCAGGTCAAATATGATAGGCTTGGTAAGAGTAAAACAACAACAAAACGACACCATATCTACACAGCAACACCTAATCTAGAATTTGCATATTCAATTCATGGCATATCGCCCAAGAAAGGGACTCATTTCCAATAGACGAGAAACATTTGAAAACTAATTCAAACGATTGGTAATCAAACACATTGACAATTTTGTGTTTCTGTGATAAGCCCAACCATTTTATTACAGATCATTGAAAATTTTATACTTTCCATTTCATTTATTTCATTTATTTTCTGTAGGTATCTATTCTAGGAAAGCCTTTAATCTTTGGATCAGGTGTTGCCCATCATACTGAATCATTTCAGGTCATTTTGTGGAACTGTTCTATAAGTAATATTAAATCCTAGAATGAGCAAAGGCCAGGCCTAGTAAGTGTCTAAAGTTATTTATAATCCCACCCAGACATGAGGATGGTCCCCAGTTCCAATTCAACCAAATTATGGCAATGGCTAGGCTGATTCTCCTTCACAATCGGGTGATGTGTATTTTCGGGAATAAAAACACAACGATATTTTGTCATATAATCTACTGAACAAATACCTTCTGGTACAATATCATCCAATTCGGTATTTTCATGTGTTTGACACTAGCGTGGGTGAGACTAAAATCAAAAGAAAAGCACGAGGGTAAAGACAAAAATATCAACAGATGAAAGGTACGCAGAGAAATACAATGGACTATGGGGAGTGATGCGTATCACGCATATCAATCAGAAAAAAAAAATGAATTTAGTTTCCTTTAACCCAGGCATTGCAAAGATATAATTGAAGATTCCAGTTTCGGCAAAAGATCTTGCTTTCATTTAACATTAAGGCTCTCTTTTTTTTTTTTCAAAAACTCACAGCTTCAGAGCGGTGGTGTCAGATGTTGTGAAATATAAGGAAGACAGATTTAAATGGATAAGGCATTTCTATTAAAAGAAAATAAAGCAAAAATGCATTGAAGAAAAATGTGTTTCCATGATTATAAATGCAACTATTTTCATTTAATCAGCTCAGAAACCGTCCACTGTTCATGCAGAGAAAGGGAATGATGAAAGTGTTCATCAAAAAGCTGCCCAATTAGAGCGTAATCTTCTTGCACGTTCTAATCAAGAACAAATGTGAATATTTTTGATAACACGCACATTCACTGATGGCTCGTTGATGGAATAGTTTTGGAAATCAATTTCCTGTTTGCTTTTCATGTGATTACAGGCAGCAGATTATAAATGATGGAAGAGTAAACAATTGGAAGGATTACAGCAATCAACAGTTGTGAATATGTGCTGAGGCGAACCTGTTGCAGTGCTGGTTTCCTCTCCAGAATAGTGGCTGAAATTGCTGAAATTCATGTCAACATGTCGTTTATCGGCAAAATACGTGTATTCGTATGTCTGCTAGGCATAGTTTTAACTAGTAATAGGAATTTATAGGGATAATAATAGAGTGTATTATTAAAAAGAAACAGTAAAATAGTTTAATGTAAAATATATGTATAAAATACATTAAAATATTCAATATTACCTCATAAGTAATACAACAAAATGTTTGCGCATGGTAATGCTTCAAAATAAATGTTTATTATAAACTTTTAATTTTGAAGAAATTAAAATAAAATTAGCATTTTTATATCTGTATTATTATTTGTTAATATTAGTGTTTTTTTTTTTTAATTGGTGTGTAATTAATTTAATTAATTTCAAATTGTTTTAGGTTTATTAATGTATTTTTCTTTAAAAAAGTAAGCTAACTATTAACGTTTAAAACAATGCAATATGTCACTATTAATTTCCTATTGTTTTTATATATATTTATATTTATCCTTAACATTATACACAAAAGAACAACACCAGCACTCCAGGAAGGAGGTATCCTTTATTACAATGACCCATGATGCATTTTACCGAACAAAATTTCACAGAAGGTACTGCCATTCTTAGGGGCATATTAAAAAGAAAATGGCACATTGGTCCCAATAAGCCACTTTATTTACGAGCCTCTACCACCACTTAATGACACTATGGTTGCGTCATTATTAAATACGGTGCAGCATGGCGGTTGTTCGCACAGTAGCATAAAAAGTCTTGACGCTATTGTGGCGCTTTGCCACACTAGTGAGAGAGCGTAGTTTATATAACCTATATTAGAATGAAAATCTATATATTAATGTGTGATGATACTGTGTAGAAAACTATAATAATAGCGATTTTGCTTAAACGTGTACTAGAATTGTGACCACGATGAGTGGCCACCAACGTAGACGCAACTAATAATGAGGAATAAAATGTTTATGTTATGTTCAATTAAGCTTATATTAACGTTCGTATTGTTAAAACTGTATTGAAATTCTTCATAGGCCTTAAGTTAGCGTGAGCTGCAGTTTAGCTGCTCGGCTCTCATATTAAATGCATTTTCCTGTTTTTCAGTGTGCTGACTCACAAGGGGCCATGACCCTGTAAATGTTCTTTTCTTCAAACTTGGAAGAGGAATGTATCCACATTAAATCCTTTCCCAGGCACATCTTTGGTGCCCTGAAATTAATGTTATAACATATTGAAACAAGTGTAGATTAATGTTATGTACAAGGTCACTTAGATCGGTGAACAGTGAAACTGCTGACCCAAAGGACGTGCCAAGAGATGCCAAAACATGAAGTAACGCCGGATGTGCCACCTCTGAAGACGTCAATTATGAAGACCAATCAACGATCAGTAAAATAATGTGGGGTAACAATTGGGATTACCGAATGTATTCTTTGATAGGTTAAAGATAGTGGGGTATAGTAAATGTCCAATAGAATTTTGGGGGAATGTACTATGAAAAAGGGATAAAAACCCATGTCACAGAAAGGTCGGGACCATTAGGTAGGGAATGCTATCGATTTTATCCAGAAACTCTGTCACTCTGTTTGGTGACTTGAGACTTTATTAAACCATCCTTGCCCTTAGACTGCCCATTTAAACTTTTCCTCCTTACGAGGGAAGTGCCCTTTTGCCTTTTAGTTAAGTCCTGACTGATGGTGTTTGACTGATGTCCTGAAGACGAAGACTGAACCTGTGCGCTGACCTAATCTTTGGAGGGTAATTATGACAATGCAATTGAAATTTGTCTGTTTGCTTTCCTTTCTAGGTACCAACTGCTTGTTTTGACAGAGACCTTAGCTAGATGTTTTCCAAATTGGTGTTGTTGGAAAATGGGTTATTGGTAGGGCAGGTAGGTACCTACACCTAGCAACAAGCCACTAACCTCCACATAGGTACAGTTAGGTCTCAGTAAATTAATCCCAGCTCAACCCTTGGTAGCTTGGCAACGAGCGTCAAGGCTTAACTTAGGAGACAAAGTGTAAAGCATTCAAATATCACAAAACAGTAATTAAATAAAACACAGGAAACAGTTTAAAAATCCAAAACCAATTTATAAAAATAGTTTATATTTTTATCTTTAAAATGACACAAAAACGATTAAAATCGGTTCAGGGGAACCGGAGATATGAATTTTTAAAGAATTATTACTTTTCTAGCGCTTAGAAACAAAAAGCGCCAATCGGGTCATCTGGTTGCACCTCGACCGGGGCAAAGTCAAACTTTCAGGCCGACCGCGATGGAGCCCTGCTCGGCTACAGGTCGCGGGAGGCCTCGGTTAAAAAGTTACCTTCTGACTTAGTCTTTATTTTGAAGTTTTTCTTCACCGGGACGAACCTGCCAGTTGAATCCGACCTCCTGGAACCCTTGTCCGGATACGCGATGTGGGTTTCCTCGGTGGCGACTTTTACCTTCGGACTTAGTCGTTTTTTCGAGATGAAAATCCTTCGACCGGGGTAAACCTGGATCTTGATCCGACGTCCATGGAGCCCTTCTCGGATACGATGGCTGGGAGGTCCCGGTCAACTTTTTACGTTCGGACTTAGTCTCTTTTTTGGATGTTTTTCTTTACCGGGACGAACCACGAAGTCAGGCCGGGTCGCGGTTGAGGCAAGCCGGCTAGAATTTCCGCGGCGGGTCGGTCCCTCTCTGGAGCTTTTTTCCAAAAATTCTCAAATCTTTTCCAAACTTCTGGGGCTTCACCCAGATGTTCTTTTAAGGTTCTTTTGGGGTCCACAGCTCACCCCAAGGGTCCAGAAGTTCTGTGATGGTCCTTGGGGGGTGCGGACTTCAACTCCCAGAATGCACCTGCCGCAAACTCCTTTTTGGCCACTGGACAGTGGTCAGCTGGTCGCTTTCTTCAGGAGTTGGTGCAGGGGACTCTGGTTAGCAATTGTTCACCTGTAGCAAACAGGGAGTCCCTCCTTGAACCAGTTGAAGCCAGGCAAAGTCCTTCTTGTGGTGAAGCCCAAGTGTGCAGCTGGTGCAGTCCTTCTGAGTGCAGGGTCCAGGTGCAGGCCAGGGGTCCAGCAGGGCAGTCCTTCTTCTTCTTTAGTTCCTTTCTTGTTGAATTCTGGAGGGGATCTGAGGTGTGGGGGCAGGTCTGCCAGTTTTATCCTTGCTCATGGGTGAAAAGCAGGGGGGCCCTGGTTCTCCAATCAGGGACAGGGTCGTCCCCCTGTGATGACCACTTCCTGGGAAGTGTGGCAAAAATCCATCCCAAAAGGCAACAGTCTCTAAAAATCCAACATGGCTGAATCTGATTTTTGGAGGTTACATCTGGCTGAGCCCACCCACTGGTGTGGCTAAAAATCATAAACACACCCCTCTCCTGCCCTCTCCTAATCTAATCAAGGGGGCACCTAGCTGTCTGGGGTTGCAGGATGTGGGGGTGTTGCTGGGTGCTCCAGATGTCCTTCTCTGCCTTTGAAGACCAGTTTGGCAGCCCTCCCCCTTCCTGCCTCACCATCTGCTTGAGGGGAGATTCTCTCCCCCAAGCACATTCCTTTGTGTGAAGTCAGGCCACTTCACACCTCATCAAGGCAGCCTGGCAGAAGCTGCTGCAGGCTGGCCAATCAGAGTACAGCAGCAAAAACAATGCAGACCTGAAATTGGCAACTTTTTAGGTAAAGTCTAAACTTTTTACCTGGACAAGTTATATTAAATCCCACAACTGGAAGGTGTGGGATTTATTACAACAATCAATTTGATACCAAATTCTTGGTATGTAACATTTAAGGAGACTTTAAAATTTAAAATAAAGTCTGCCCATTCTAGCCTATGAAGGCCATTTACTTCAATGAGGGAAAAACGAATTTGGCTGTTTTTACCTCACCAGGGCTTATAAATCTGTTTTTATAAAGTCCCTGCTTATAGTTACATGGCACCCAGCCCTAGGGGCACATAGGGCACACCTTAGGGGTGACTTATATGTAAAAATAAGGTAGTTTAAGACTTTGGAAGTACCTTTAATTCCAAAGTCGAATTTGCATATAACTTTAATTTAAAAGCAGCCAGCAAGGCAGGCTTGCTTTTAAAATGACACTGGGCACCTCAGCAATGCACCTAGGTGTGCACCACCTATGCTGTGGTCCCTAAACCTACATGCCCTACCATATACTAGGGACTTATAGGTAGGTTAACTTAGCCACTTATAATTAGCCTAATTTGCATATCCATTTTACACAGAGCACAGGCCCTGGGACTGGTTAGCAGTACCCAGGGCACCTTTAAAGTCAGGAAAACACCAGCAAAAAGTGGAAAATGGGGGCAAAAAGTTATGGGGCCTCTGCAATCAGCCCTGTTTTCTCACACAACCCCCCCCCCCCAGCCCACACGCCCAGGAGACTCAGCCCAACCCTGGGAGAGTCTTCCTGGCTTGTTAGGCGAGGAAGACAGTGAAGAAAACTGGCTGTCCCTTTGCAGGGCCTACTCTGCCTTATATCCTCCTGTCAGGGTCACTCCCTATGGGTAGTGAAGCCATCCCAACAGTAAAAGGACCCAACACAAACTGAAACTTTCCTCTAGGGGGGTCTTCCTCCTTTCTCTCTGCCAACTTGGGTAGTGAGGTGCCCACCTCCCCTACTCCAAACTTTGCTAGGGCAACACCTAGCTTACCCAAAGAGGTCACCCAACACTTGAGCAACCCCACCATGACCAATAGGGTCAGGGGGCCTACTTTGCTATTGGCCCTGGGGTCTGCCTCCCAGGCCAAGTACAGTGCTGCCAGGAAGGCTAGCACCCAGCAGAGGCTACTGACAGCTGTCAGTACCCAGAACCACACCCTAAGCTCTCCACTGACAGGTGGCTGAGCTGCTTTAGGGGCATCTTTGGGGTCCTGGCACCCCTCTTGCTGTCTAGAGTGGGGGGCTACCACCTCCTGTGGCAGACACCCTCCTTCCACTCTCCCTTCTGTCAGTGCAGGGGCAACATCTTGCATCTGGGCAGCTGCCTGACTACTCAGGACTTCCTTGGGGTCAGGTGAGGCCTCACCAGTGCCAACTCTGGGCTCCCCCCCTACTGGGGCAGAAGGCCCTTGGCTCCCTGGAACTCTCTTTAAGAGTGGCCTACCCTTCCTTTTCTTCTTTCCTTTTCTTGGGGACCCCTGTCTCCTAACTGTAGGGACTGACTCCCCAGGACTTTGGGTTGGGGGGGCGCCCTGGGCGACCACCCCATCTGTGACCAGACTCACCTCTGGGAGGTCATTGCCCAGGATACAATCTAGGGGAAGGTCAGCACTGAGTACCACCCTAATCCAGTCAAGGATACCCTCCCTCTCTAGGGGCACTATGGCTACAGGTTTGGAGGTGACCTCCCCTGTGGCTATCCTGACTTTCTTTGTCTTTCCTGGGACATACATGTCTGGGGTCACTAACCGGTCACTCACTATAGTGTGACTGGCACAGGTGTCTCTCAGGCCAGTGGTAGGGATCCCATTCACTTGAATGTGGTGGAAGTGCCTACTCCCACCCTCAGGGATCACCAGCTTACCATCTGGTCCTGTCTCCCAGCACAATGCTAGGAGGACTTCATCATCTGAGGAATCCTCCTCTATGGCTACACTGGACAGCCCAGTGCTAACCACCTTCTTTGGACAGGCTGCATCTCCTCTGAAGTGACCTGTCTGCTGACAGTCAAAGCAAGCCCTACTGTCCAAGAGCTTTTTTAACCCTGGGTCTCCCTGTCTCTGCTTGTCAGAGTGGGAGTGGGATTTACTCTCCTCCTTCTTAGGGTTCTGGGGTACAGAGGGAGTCTCTGTGGTGGGCTTACCACCTCCCTCCTTAGGTTTTTGGGGACCTGTCCCCCCCTTCTTGGAGTCTCCCCCCTGGGACTTGACAACCACCCTGGTTCTCAACCACTCATCAGCTGCCTCCCGTAGCTCTCTAGGGTTGGTCTGCTTAGAGTCCACTAGATGCTGGCGTAACCTTTCTTGGATACAATTGGTCAAGATGTGCTCTCTCATGATCAGATTGTATAACCCCTCATAAGTATCTACTTTGTTACCAATAATCCAGCCCTCTAGTGCCTTTAGTGAAATGTCCACAAAGTCAACCCAAGACTGGGTACTGACCTTCTGGGTGTCCCTGAACTTCATTCTATATTGCTCTGGGGTCAGACCAAACTTCTTGGCTAAGCACCTCTTCATACTAGGGTATGAATCTGCCTCCTCCCCCCTTAAGGTCAGAAGCCTATCCCTCCCTGAGTTGGGGACCAACTCCCACAAAAGGGAACCCCAGTATTGAGGCCTAACCCTTCTCATTTGGAGTGCCCTCTCAAAGGCCCCCAGCCACTTATCTATGTCATCCCCCTTTACATAAGCAGGAACTACCCCCTTGGGTAATCTGGGGCAAACTCCCCCACCCATGGACACCTCAGCTTCTTTATCGCTGCTTCCATCTCTTTTCTCTTTGTATGCCCACTTTTTCTTTTCTAGGGCCAGCTTCTCTGCTTCCAAAGCTATGTATGCTAGCTGGGCCTCCAGCTCTCTTTCTCTGATGGATGGGTTCTCTCCTCCTGAAGGGACCCCCTTCCCACCACTAGCTTTGGATCTGCCCCTAGTGACTGTATTTACTGAGGACCGTTCTTCCTCATCCTCACTTAGGCTCAGATGCCTTCCCTCCCCTGAGTGGTTAGAGCTAGCATCTTCCCCTTTTTCTCCCTCCTCTGGAGCTTCTTCTGACTCTACCTCTTGGGCCTCAGCCCATGCTGTCAGGGATGTGATCAGGATTTGCTTCCTGAGATCAGTGGTTGCAGGCAACCCTCTTTCAATACACAACCCCCTAAACTGGACTACTGTCAGTGTGGGTAGGCTAGCCAGATCAAGCTCCATGGTTCCCTAGTTTTGTGTCAACAAAAACTTTTTGCAAAAATTGGAAACAAGAATTTAGAAAAATTACAAAAATTCAATAATTGAAATTAATCCAAATTAAAAATTAAAAACAATTTTTGCACTAGGTCAATTTAAAGGATTTTTAATTTGTTTTACCTAAAACTGTAACGTGATATTGAACACAAGTACAGAATCCCGTCGCTGCTTTCAATTATGTTGGAAAATGGGTTATTGGTAGGGCAGGTAGGTACCTACACCTAGCAACAAGCCACTAACCTCCACATAGGTACAGTTAGGTCTCAGTAAATTAATCCCAGCTCAACCCTTGGTAGCTTGGCAACGAGCGTCAAGGCTTAACTTAGGAGACAAAGTGTAAAGCATTAAAATATCACAAAACAGTAATTAAATAAAACACAGGAAACAGTTTATAAATCCAAAACCAATTTGTAAAAATAGTTTATATTTTTATCTTTAAAATGACACAAAAACGATTAAAATCGGTTCAGGGGAACCGGAGATATGAATTTTTAAAGAATTATTACTTTTCTAGCGCTTAGAAACAAAAAGCGCCAATCGGGTCATCTGGTTGCACCTCGACCGGGGCAAAGTCAAACTTTCAGGCCGACCGTGATGGAGCCCTGCTCGGCTACAGGTCGCGGGAGGCCTCGGTTAAAAAGTTACCTTCTGACTTAGTCTTTATTTTGAAGTTTTTCTTCACCGGGACGAACCTGCCAGTTGAATCCGACCTTCTGGAGCCCTTGTCCGGATACGCGATGTGGGTTTCCTCGGTGGCGACTTTTACCTTCGGACTTAGTCGTTTTTTCGAGATGAAAATCCTTCGACCGGGGTAAACCTGGATCTTGATCCGACGTCCATGGAGCCCTTCTCGGATACGATGGCTGGGAGGTCCCGGTCAACTTTTTACGTTCGGACTTAGTCTCTTTTTTGGATGTTTTTCTTTACCGGGACGAACCACGAAGTCAGGCCGGGTCGCGGTTGAGGCAAGCCGGCTAGAATTTCCGCGGCGGGTCGGTCCCTCTCTGGAGCTTTTTTCCAAAAATTCTCAAATCTTTTCCAAACTTCTGGGGCTTCACCCAGATGTTCTTTTAAGGTTCTTTTGGGGTCCACAGCTCACCCCAAGGGTCCAGAAGTTCTGTGATGGTCCTTGGGGGGTGCGGACTTCAACTCCCAGAATGCACCTGCCGCAAACTCCTTTTTGGCCACTGGACAGTGGTCAGCTGGTCGCTTTCTTCAGGAGTTGGTGCAGGGGACTCTGGTTAGCAATTTTTCACCTGTAGCAAACAGGGAGTCCCTCCTTGAACCAGTTGAAGCCAGGCAAAGTCCTTCTTGTGGTGAAGCCCAAGTGTGCAGCTGGTGCAGTCCTTCTGAGTGCAGGGTCCAGGTGCAGGCCAGGGGTCCAGCAGGGCAGTCCTTCTTCTTCTTTAGTTCCTTTCTTGTTGAATTCTGGAGGGGATCTGAGGTGTGGGTGCAGGTCTGCCAGTTTTATCCTTGCTCCTGGGTGAAAAGCAGGGGGGCCCTGGTTCTCCAATCAGGGACAGGGTCGTCCCCCTGTGATGACCACTTCCTGGGAAGTGTGGCAAAAATCCATCCCAAAAGGCAACAGTCTCTAAAAATCCAACATGGCTGAATCTGATTTTTGGAGGTTACATCTGGCTGAGCCCACCCACTGGTGTGGCTAAAAATCATAAACACACCCCTCTCCTGCCCTCTCCTAATCTAATCAAGGGGGCACCTAGCTGTCTGGGGTTGCAGGATGTGGGGGTGTTGCTGGGTGCTCCAGATGTCCTTCTCTGCCTTTGAAGACCAGTTTGGCAGCCCTCCCCCTTCCTGCCTCACCATCTGCTGAGGGGAGATTCTCTCCCCCAAGCACATTCCTTTGTGTGAAGCCTGGCCACTTCACACCTCATCAAGGCAGCCTGGCAGAAGCTGCTGCAGGCTGGCCAATCAGAGTACAGCAGCAAAAACAATGCAGAGCTGAAATTGGCAACTTTTTAGGTAAAGTCTAAACTTTTTACCTGGACAAGTTATATTAAATCCCACAACTGGAAGTTGTGGGATTTATTACAACAATCAATTTGATACCAAATTCTTGGTATGTAACATTTAAGGAGACTTTAAAATTTAAAATAAAGTCTGCCCATTCTAGCCTATGAAGGCCATTTACTTCAATGAGGGAAAAACGAATTTGGCTGTTTTTACCTCACCAGGGCTTATAAATCTATTTTTATAAAGTCCCTGCTTATAGTTACATGGCACCCAGCCCTAGGGGCACATAGGGCACACCTTAGGGGTGACTTATATGTAAAAATAAGGTAGTTTAAGACTTTGGAAGTACCTTTAATTCCAAAGTCGAATTTGCATATAACTTTAATTTAAAAGCAGCCAGCAAGGCAGGCTTGCTTTTAAAATGACACTGGGCACCTCAGCAATGCACCTAGGTGTGCACCACCTATGCTGTGGTCCCTAAACCTACATGCCCTACCATATACTAGGGACTTATAGGTAGGTTAACTTAGCCACTTATAATTAGCCTAATTTGCATATCCATTTTACACAGAGCACAGGCCCTGGGACTGGTTAGCAGTACCCAGGGCACCTTTAAAGTCAGGAAAACACCAGCAAAAAGTGGAAAATGGGGGCAAAAAGTTATGGGGCCTCTGCAATCAGCCCTGTTTTCTCACAGGTGTTCTAAATTGTTTTGCATGAAGCCCAACATGCGAATGCTAATCAGTGGTTAGGACAGGTGTTCACTAAATTGACTCAAATAGACAAACGACTGAGACTATGCTTTGTTGAACTGACGCGATATCAATACTCTGCTATACTTCGATCTATGTTTACGCCGTGCTATGTTCTAATGTTTGTGATTCTTGCCTTAATGAAATCTTATCAAAGTTGCCACATTGTGACTATGCTGCTGTGAATTTTGGTTTTGAGATTAACACACTTAATTTTAGATTGTAATTAATAGGGAATAAAATTCATAAAAATTCTACTAAACCGGTGTGGTTATTCATGACTGAAGGGTCATGGTAGTGTCCTGAATTGATTAATGACATTGACTAAGGTGAAATGTATTGTTGTGATAAATATTGAGGACATTATTGATGTATTGATTGACATATTGATTAGTTATCTCGTCCTACGGTGTCTCTCAACTGGGTCAAAAGATTCATTTGCCTAAAACGAGTCCTAATGTGTAATAAATTAACATAAAGGGACGCGTTAACACTAGCATAAAAAAAAGCACAGGGAGGCCCATTGATTTCAACTGGTGCATCATTTTAATACCTGCTCTGAGCAAAAATGACGGAAAAAATTTCACTGCACCATTTTTTAGGGCCTTCTAATGGGGGAACGACTCACTTTCATACATTGTGCCTGGCGCAGGCGAGATGTGGCACAAGGGGTTACAAAGTGGCACACTGCTTGCATTGCACCACTTTGTAAATATGGCGCAGGGAAAAGGCCACCTTAACGCCCCCTTAGCATAAAAAAAAATGACCTTGAGGCAGTACAAGGGGCTTGTAAATATGCCCCTTAGTTTGTGGAAATTGTTATGAGTATTGGATCGGTTCTGCATCTGTTGCCCATCAGCAATTGCAATGTGAGGTGCAAGTGGCCATAAATACTTACATACATGCATTTATAAATATACAAATACAAGATATCTATCTATCTATCTATCTATCTATCTATCTATCTATCTATCTATCTATCTATCTATCTATCTATCTATCTATCTATCCATCTATTAAACAGTGGTAGTTGTCACTGTGTAGTTATATATTTGACCAGGTTTCCGTAGGAAATCAACTTTTTGTTTGCTTACAACTTTTAGTGCTGTTTGATGAATCTTCACAAATCTCTCCCAAAAAAAGGTTCAGCCATTCCAGCTCTATCCTGAAATGTCTCAGGCTGATCCATCAAGTAGGGGCTGAGAAAAACAGGGTGGTCCCCAAAACACGTTTTCCCCATGCCATTTCTCAAGACAACTTCATACACAGCTACAATGGAAAAGTTGAATGAAAGTACATCAAATTTGTCAGAAAGCTAGATCTTTAGATATTCCCAAGGAAATCTTTCCTATTATGATTTAGTGTATGTCCACTGAATACATTTTGAGAATGTGCCCCCCTACCGACACCATTGTAGCGCGGTATTTACAATACAGCACACCAACGTGCTCGTTAGCACAGCTGTGTCAGAATTTCTGATGCAGTTGTGGCGATTTTCTGGACTAGCGTAAAAAATGTTGATGCTAGTCCAACAAAGCTTGGAGAGACCCAATGAAAACAGCTTAGCATCACTTTAAGGCCTGCCTTGAGCAGGCATTAAAAAATGATGCTAGAATGATGCAGTGAAATCTTGTAGATTTCACTGTGTCATTCCTGTGGGCCCCCTAGCGGGGAAACACCTCCCTTGCACACATTATACCTGGTGCAGGTGTAATGAGGTGCAAGGGTTTACAAACTGGCGCAATGGTACCATCAAAATGTGTAAATATCTAGAGACAGAGGAGTACCATGAGACTGGCAGTTCAAATCTTATTGACTGCCTCACTTAAGTAAACATATTTGGCAGACATTTTAGTACTCAGGGACTCAGGCCCCATATCCTGCAAAAAAATAATAATAATAATAATAATTTAGAGGTTCAGGCTAGGGATACTCTGACCCCCTAAGCCTTGGGGAGGACCCAGAAGAAACCCTCCATGGGGACAAAATCGTTTTTTTTACTGGCCATACAATCAAAGATTGAAAAAAAAAAATCAGGGCGGGTCACCCCTTTTCAAATTAAATTTTACGGGGGTGGGCCAAGGCCTAGGGTTCAGCGCATCAATGTAATTAAAGGTAGGGGCATAGACCAGCTCTCCAGGAGCCTTGTATTGGCCCCATCCCTCGGTGCCCTATGGTAGGTACTGAAACAGGAACTCAATCACCCAGGAAACTCTGTTGTTCTTTGCTAAAGAAAGCACAGGCAGGGATCCCAAGGCTAAGGTCCTGCCTGCTATCTCCCAGATGGATAACATAAGTTTAACAAGAATAGGTGCTAGCTGGGGAGCTGGCAGGTCATGGGCCTCTCTCCAAAGCCACAAATGGCTCTGACGGTTGTGGGTTGTAAAATCACATATTACATTAGTCACATCATAGTCTATGACATCACTGACAACATCACTGATGACATCCTAAATAACATTTTTGATAACACATTAAGCATGCAAGTTATAGTTACTTCAGTTAAATATAACTGGTGAATTCTTTTCAGTTTTTATCCAACTATAACATCACTTAAACCTTTTCCTATTGAAAATACACACAGACACACACATTCACACACATACACACTAAAAAACAAAAGTTTGAGGAACTGTTGGAAATGGGGTTTCTGGCTGGCTAGGGTATGCATCTAAGCCAGGCAGAACCCACCCACTATAGTCAGGGCAAGGGAGTTACATGCCCAAGATAACCCCTGCTCACCCTCTTGGTAGCTCGGCAAGAGCTTATCCCAGAGGCAATGTGTAAAGCGTTTGCACAACACACACAACACACGTGATGCACTATCCCCACCACAAAGGAAACAACACCATATATCTCAGCCCCTGGGGGACACGGCAAGGTGGAGCACAGAGCGGCAGGGCTCAGCAGCAGGCCAGCACAAGGTGGATGCACCTTATATAACAATAATCCGTATTGTACACAACATCATTAGACCAAACACAACATGTCAGTAATACCTTGCCACCCAAGCAGTTGTTAGAATGTTACACAATACTGTTACTCTGCAGAAACAGCTCGGGAATTCTAAAAATGTGGCGGCAATCCTTTACGGCAACACGCTTTCTAGGCGCCCGTGGAAAAAACAGAAGCGCTTTCCAGGTGCTTCAACAGCTTAAGATGAAGAGCATAGCTCATGCACTCTGGCCATGGGCAGAAGGCGCTCTCCAGGTGCTACAGGGTAAGGATCCAAAGCACTCCCCAGGCACTGTATGCAGTCAAAAGTGAGCACTCCTCCTGTGCTGCAGCCGGTGATATCAGGGACCACATCACCCAGCCCCTGGGGGACACGGCAAGGTGGAGCACAGAGCGGCAAGGCCCAGCAGCAGGCCAGCACAAGGTGGATGCAGGCAGTTGGCAGGTCCTTCCAGGTGACCAGCAGGTCACAGTTCAGCACAGCAGTCCAAGGCGGTTCCTGGTGAGTCGCTTCAGCAGCATTCCGTGTCCAGTTACAAGTAAGTTCAAGTTCAGAGTGTTTCCAAATTGTGAGGAAAAACCCCTGTACTTATACTAATTTTTGCAGTGTGGTAACAAAGAAGGGGAGAGGAGGTTACAACCAGTTACATCTGTTTCTGGGAGTGTCCCCTCTCTGCTCCAGCACAGGCTCCAAACATCAGCTGGGGGTAAACAACCCTTTTGTGTGAGGCCAGGGCACAGCCTTTACAGATGCATGTGTGTCCGCCTCCCCTTCTCTCAGCCCAGAAAGACCATTTAAAATGCAGATGCACCTCTGTGACTCCTCCACCCCCCCTGTGTACAGGCTGTCTGAAAAGTATGCACAAAGCCCAACTGTCACTCTGCCCAAACATGGATTGGAGTCAAGCTGCAAAACACCAGAGTCATAAGCACAGAGAAATGTTAATTTTCTAGAAGTGGCATTTCTGTAATAGTAATACACAATCCACTGACACCAGTAAGCAGCATTTCTCATCACCATTACAACCATACCAAACATACCTACGCTACCCCTCATAAATGAGACAATACCCCCTAGACATAAGGCAGGGCATTTCCAATGCAATCCTATGAGAGGGCAGCACTCACAGCAGTGAGAAACAAAATAGGCTGTTTGTCACTACCAGGACAGTCCAAGCTTCTAAACACATGTCCTGTCTTCTACATACGTAGAACCCTGTCCATAGGCCTAGCTAGGGCCTACCTTAGAGGTGACTTACATGTAGTAAAAGGGGAGTTCTGGGCGTGGCAAGTAAATTTAGATGCAAGGTCCCTGTGGCAGCAAACTGCGCATGCAGGCCCTGTGCTAGCAGGCCTGAGACAGGTTGAGCAGCTACTTCTGTGGGTGGTGCAAGCAACGCTGCAGACCCACTAGTAGTATTTAATTTATGGGCCCTGGCCAAATATGGCAATTAGGTATAATCCAATCATACCAACTTTAGTAAGGAGAGCACCTGCTGGTTAGCACTGATCAGCAGTGATAAAGTGCTCAGAGTCCTAGAGCCAACAGCCAGAGGTCAGAAAAAAATATGAGGAAGGAGGCAAAAAGTCAGAGGATAAACCCGCCAAAATGGCCAGGTCCTACAGTAACAATATAGTTAACTGATGGAATAAGATGAACACTAACTTTTAAAAACACAAATTCCACTAAAATGCATCAGTTATCATTCATTTTATAACTATAACTTGCACTCCTCTCAGGAATCCCTTACAACCTCACCTATTACCTCACTTATGAAGCATTAAAAGACAACATTGATAACACCACTGATAACATCTCAAGTTATCTATATCACTTTTATTCTTATTAATCAATAATGCTCTTAATCATTTTAAAATCAAAATAAGGTAGTAGCAAACGCAGATAGCCATATGCAGCATCAGAATACTGTGTGAATAGAATAGAAATAGCAAAGTGCTGAGTAAACATTTAGGCCCTCATTACGACTTCGGCGGTCTTTCAAAAAGACCACCGAAGCTGCGGGCGCCACTATACTGCCAGTGCTAAAACAGCGTTTCCATCCGCTGGCCCAGAGGAAAAGTCACATCAACATTGCAGCCGGCTCATGATAGAGCCGGCGGCAATGTTGATGTGCAGCAGGTGCACCAGCATCAGTCGCGCATTTCACTGCTCGAAATTCAGGCAGTGAAATGCGCAATGGGGCTGTGCCTGGGGGCCCCTGCACTGCCCATGCCAAGTGCCTGGGCAGTGCAGGGGCCCCCAGGGGCACCCCAAGTCCCACTTACTGCCAGCCTTTCCATGGCGGTGTTTACCACCATGGACAGGCCGGCGGTTGGGGATTATGACCACCTGGCCGAAGCCTGGTGGTCAAGTGGAGGGGTCGGCGGTAAGGCTGTGGCTAATGCACCATGGGCATAATACACTGGTGGAACACCGCCACCCTGTTGGCAGTTTTACCGCCAGTGTACCACCGGCCGCCAGGGTCATAATGATGCCCTTAATGTTTATGCTAGTATTTTTTTGTATTTTCTAATATCAGTTGTATATAGTTGTATGATATAACTGTGTGATTTTTATGAACTGTAGACAAATTTTGTTCTTAATAGAATGTTTCTTAATAATCTAGTGACATAGGTCTGGGAGCCATTTCTTTTAAGATATGCTACAATGTGAATTGTTAATTTTATATCCGTTTCTGACTTGCCTGGGAAAGTGGATTTCAGTAATGATGACTCTATTTTCCAGTAGTACTAGAGCATTTAATAAAATATGTTTATTTTTCCAATTTATATCCCATAAAACTAACAGAAATAGTCATTTCTCCTTTATCAAAATGGCAATCTGATTTCACCTAGATTTATAATATCCTAACATTGAATATTGTATCCAGTGAGGACATTCATGTTATAAAAGGAACATAAAAAATAATAAAAGATATGAATTGCGTATAAACTTAGGACTACTCACAAACAGGCTGGAGAGACAGCCATGCATCTGAATATCCAACTTGTTGCCTGCACACATGATTATGTTAGTTGTTTTACTTGTTATGCAAAATGTACAGGTATACAGTATAACATTTCATACCACACATTTACTTTAGGTCTAGGGCTGAGAATAATAAATTAAGTAGTACATAGAGAATATCATCACATTCTGGTGTAGGTATGTTTTTAATTTCAGTTACATGTATATATGGATGGTATTCCCTATTCCAAATGAAGTTGGTTTTTGTTTCAGTTCAGAATGGAGAGAAACAGTATTGTTGCTGCATAACAAAGAAATATTACTTGTTAGATTTATATAGTGCATGCATACTGAATGATACAGATACACTTTACATAGTAAACAAACAGAGAAAATTGTCATGCAATAAACTTGATGTAAGTGGAGTAGATAAGGGAGACAATGGATGGAAGGTGGACTGAAGCGAGTGGGAGGTGTAGCTCTGGGTGGTATTGAGAGCTCGTTCTAGAGGAAAAACTCCAACCAGACTGCAAATCAAAACTGCCTTCTGGTCTTCATTAGCAATATATATATGATCATGATGTCTTTCGCAGAGCTTTCCAGGGGTGTAGCTCCGGGGGACGTGGGGTGTTTGGGATTTTACACCCCTACAAAATTTATTCTGGTCTAAACGGTGTGGTACAAGTGCTTTCAGCTGGATAATGTAAAGTGGCTTTCAGATTACATCTTTGATTTTTACATGCCCTCACTGTCAAAAATACACACCCTCTGACTCCTCTATGTTTTGAAGGCCTTAACCCCTTTGCTGCAAGGCCTTTTCCCCTCCTGTGCTGAGCCTTTTTTTTGGCTATTTGGGGGCAGTTTGCATTTAGGCCCTCATAACTTTTTGTCCACATAAGCTGTCCACTCCAAATTTGCGTCCTTTTTTTCCAACATCCTAGGGACTAAGGAATTAGCCAAAATACAGCGAAAAATGTATTAAAAAAAAAAAGAAGAAAAAAGGGCTGCAGAAGAAGGCTTGTGTTTTTTTCCGTGAAAATTGCATCAACAAAGGGTTTGCGGTGCTAAGATCACCATCTCCCCAGCTTTCAGGAACAGGCAGACTTGAATCAGAAAAGCACATTTTTCAACACAAATTTGGCATTTTACTGGAACATACCCCATTTTCACTATTTTTTTTTTGCTTTCAGCCTCCTTCCAGTTAGTGACAGAAATTGGCGTGAAACCAATGCTGGATCCCAGAAAGTTAAACATTTCTGAAAACTAGACAGAATTCTGAATTCAGCAAGGGGTAAGTTGTGCAGATCCTACAAGTGCTGAAATAAAGAAATATTGAAATTGAGGTGCATATTTTACTCTGTAACTTTTTCCTGCAATGTCATATTTTCAAAAGCAATATACCATTAGGTCTGCTGGACTCTTCTGGTTGTGGGGATATATAGGGTTTGTAGGTTCATCAAGAACCCTAGGTACCCAGAGCCAATAATGGAGATGCACCTTGCAATGCTGGGCATACAGCATTTAATTTGGTGAAATCTAAAAAGTGAGAAATAGGTATCAAGAAAACCTTTGTACTTCCAAAATGGGCACAATATACGGTGTTGAGAAGCAGTGGTTTTTTTAACATCTCTGAATTCCGGGGTGCCCATACTAGCATGTGAATTACATGGCATTTCTCAAATAGAAGTCTTTTTTACACACTGTCTTACATTTGGAAGGAGAAAATGTAGAGACAGACAAGGGGCAATAACACTTGTTTTGCTATTCTGTGTTCCCCTAAGCCTCCCGATAAAATGGTACCTCACTTGCGTGGGTAGGCCTAACGCTCGCGACAGGAAACACAGCATGGACACATCACATTTTTACATTGAAATCTGACATGTTTTTAGCAAAGTGCGTACTGTGGATTTTGGCCTCTAGCTCAGCCGGCACCTAGGGAAATTTAGCAAACCTTTGCTTTTTTTAAAACTAGACACCTAGGGGAATCCAAGACGGGGTGACTTGTGGGGCTCTGACCAGGTTCTGCTACCCAAAATCCTTTGCAAACCTCAAAATTTGGCCAAAAAACACTTCTCCTCTTATTTCAGTGACAGAATGTTCGGGAATCTGAGAGGAGCCACAAATTTCCTTCCACCCAGCATTCCCCCAAGTCTTCCGATAAAAATGGCACCTCACTTGTGTGGGTAGGTCTAGTGTCCGCAACAGGAAATGTCCCAAAACACAACAAGGACACATCACATTTTCCCAAAGAAAACAGCTGTTTTTTGCAAAGTGCCTAGCTGTGGATTTTGGCCTCTAGCTCAGCCGGCAACTAAGGAAACCTAACAAACCTTGGCATTTTCTGAAACTAGACACCTGGGGGAATCCAAGATGGGGTGACTTGTGGGGCTCTGACCAGGTTCTGTACCCAGATTCCTTTACAAACGTCAACATTTGGCCAAAAAACACTTTTTCCTCTCATTTCAGTGACAGAAAGTTCTGGAATCTGAGAGGAGCGACAAATTTCCTTCCACGCAGCATTCCCCCAAGTCTTGCGATACAAATGGTACCTCACTTGTGTTGGTAGGCCTACTGCCCGGAAAAGGAAATGTCCCAAAACACTATCTGGACACATCAAAATTATCAAATACAAAACTACCTGTTTTTGTGGGGGCACCTGCATTTTTGTTCCTGGGCTCAGCAGCCATCTAGGGAAACCTACCATACCCAGACATTTCTGAAAACGAGACACCCGAGGGAGTCCAGGGAGATGTGACTTTCGTGGATTCCCCCAATGTTTTCTTACCCAGAATCCTCAGCAAACCTCAAATTTAACTAAAACAATCACATTTTTCTGACATTTCTATGTGGTATCGCCGCACCAGGACAAATTTCATACCACCCAACGTTCCCCTCAGTCTCCCGGTAAAAATGATACCTCACTTGTGTAGGTGGGCCAAGTGCTTGTGTCAGGGAAGAGCCAAAAACATGTCGAAATTGAGGGGGAACCAAAGCGGGTCCAAAAGGGCAGTTTAAAAAAAAACATTTTTAGGCTGACAAGTGCAGCTGAATTTTTATTGGTATAGATGAGACAATGCTGCGTGGTAGGCATTTTGTGGATTCCTGCAGATTCCGGAAGATTCCATCACGAAAATATGGGGAAAATGTGTGATTTCCAGAAAAGTTGGAGGTTTGCAGGGCATTGTGGGTAAGAAAATGGTGCAGGTGCATGTGAAACACACCACCCTGGAATCACCCAGATGTTTAGTTTTAAGATGTGTCTAGGTCTTGTGGATTTTTCTACATGGCAGCGTCCCAAAGTCCATAAAGTGCAGCCCTCACCATTCCAAGTGGGACCACCCCACTATTTTATTTTAAATTCCCTTGCTTCTAGTAGACTTTCTGCCCCCCAGGGTGTGGATCTGGGGTAATTGACCCATCTGCCCATTGGTGGGCAGAACAACTTTGGCCCCATTTATTTGTGGTGTGGCTATGGCCATTCCTCCACTCTCTTAGTTTGGAAACAAAATCTTCCCAGGTCTCAGGTGGGCTTTCTGGGGGCAGATATGGCCAACAGTAATGTGCCCCAATGGGGGGCAACCCTTACCCATGGGGCTGCCCCCCTAAAGAAAACACACACATACACACAGACACCAATCCCTGGTGCCTAAGTGGTTCCTGCCCCCGGGGGCAGATAGGCCTAATAGAAATACGCCAATACGCCCCTAAGGGGAGCAGAAATGGGCTAAAATAAATTTACCACCCCAGGGGAGCGACCCTTGCCTAAGGGGTCGCTCCCCTTGTGTGAAATTCCCCGGTGCCTAGTGGTTTCTGTCCCCAAGGGGGGCAGAAATGGTCTAAATACAATTTGCCCCCCAGGGGAGTGACTCTTGCCTAAGGGGTCGCTCCCCACCTCTAAAAAAAAAAAAAAAAAAAACAATGATCCCTGGCACCTAGTGGTTTCTGCCCTCCCTGGGGGCAGAAATCGCCTAAAATAAATTACCCCCCCCCGGGAGTGACCTTTGCCTAAGGGGTCGCTCCCCACCTCTAAAAATAAATGTAAAAAATGTATCCCTGGCGCCTAGAGGTTTCTTCTCCCCTTGGGGGCAGATTGGCCTTATAAAAATAGGCCGATCTGTCCCAAAGGGGGCCAGAAATTGCCTAAATATAATTTGACCCCTAGGGGAGTGACCCTTGAATAAGGGGTCGCTCCCCACGTCTAAAAAAAAAAAAGAATAATAAAAGAGATCCCTGGCGCCTAGAGGTTTCTACCCCCCAGGGGCAGATCAGCCTAATAACAATAGGCCGATCAGCCCCCGGGGGGGCAGAAAAGACCATGAAAGAAATTGTCCCCCAGGGAGTGACCCTTGCCCAAGGGGTCGCTCCCCTTATGGCAATTTCTGTTGTTAAATAAATCGCTGGCATCTAGTGGGCATTTCAGAAGCTGGATCACTTCACGATCCAGCTTCTTAAATGCTCTGAGAGACTTCAAAGGGAAGGAAATTCCTTTCCTTCCCTTTGAAGCCTCTCAGGCCCCCATCACATGACCGGAAGAGATGGGGAGGTGGCGCGATGGGGAGGTGGCGATGCGAGCTGGTGTCATCAGACGTCACTGGAAGGTGGTCAGGGGGGTCGGGGTGGAAGGGCTGCCCCTTCCATCCCTGCCATAAGCCCATGGAGGGAGCGCTCCCTCCGAGCTCGTGTCCGAGGATGTAATTGTTACATCCTCGGCACAGGAGCACTGTGTCAGTGGACGTAATCATTACGTCCCCAGTACAGAAGGGGTTAAAAATGTCAATTAGTGTTGGAAATGGCTGTTTCTGTGGGGTTTCCCCTGACTTTTTGCTTTCTGACCTCCTGTTTTGACCCTGTGCTGAATTTCTGAGTGACGTCCTTACCCTGCCTAGAGTGAGGGGCCATACCTGGACAGGGTGCAAACCACTGTCAAATAGAGACACATCTCTAACAATAATTTGAAAAATATTGCAGATTAAGTACTCCAAACAATATGCATTCCTCTCTCTTTCCACTGCCCCTTAAGCACCCCTTAATTTCCTGCTTCTCATATAATGTGTTTGAGCAATATATCCTGCTATGATTGTGTAAAATCTCAAGCTCACCCCTCAAATCATACTGACCGAGCTACGCCACTAGAGCTATCATTCTATAGTTGTTCCCATACCTTTGAGAGCCTTCTACCTGCAAATATTCCATGCACAAATCTGTCTTTTTCATTTTGCATACAAATGTAACACAACATTCTGGTGTGATGGGATTAACTGATGAGCACTAGGCCAAAGTGATTTGGTTGTGCATATATTGTTATCACACTAGTGCCTGCCACTTTCTGTATAGTTTAGAAGATATGTTAAACTAACTTCACTAAAACAAACATGAATTCTTTCCCTGTTTGGCAGTTCATGACAATCATTTTAAAATAATCTTGTTTAAATGCAGAGTATCCAGCAAGGTTCCAACTCATAACAACACAATTACAGTAGAAAATGAGTTTTTGTATCAAAGGATCTCAAAATTCACTCCATTCATTGCCATGGAGCAGCGGAAATAATATTTCAAGAACGCTCTGTTGTCCGGTAATTGGTTCACGTTCTCCTACAAACATTGTTGATAACAGGCCTAATTTACTTTAAAAACTCCAGGGCTGATTTAAAAGGCCCTAGTGCCTCCTTGTGCCACATTAACATCATTGTTTTTTACGCTAATGTGGCCCAACGAGGTCAGAATTGTTGCACCAAATTTACAAAGTGGCACAATACATGCATTGTGCCTCTTTACAACTTTCTGTTCTGCATTATGCCTGCAACAGGCATAATGTATGCACAGTGAACATTCCCCTGCTAGAAGGGCCGAAAAAATGGCAAAAAAAAATCTTAAGGATTTCTTTGCATTATTTAATGCCAGCTCAGAGCAGGTGTTAAAACCAGGCATGCCATTGTTTTCAACACTGACATTGTACCTGCATTTCAATTTGCGACTCGCACCTACTCGCAAATTGCGAGTCGCAAAATTTTTGTTTCGTACATTTGGCGCTTTATTCCGACTAATATATTACTACCTTGAGAAATCGTTCTTGCTAAACAATTACATTATTATATATATGTGTGTATATACATATATATATATATTCATATATATATATTATATATGTGTGTGTGTATCTTAAAATATATATACACTGAAAAAAACAAAGGTTACAGGGACGTCATATTTCGGAAAGATAGAATTTAAACACCATAGAAATTCACTTATAAGACCCAAGGTTACAGGGACGTTATAGTTCAGCTCACATTTTAAATGTATAAAACCATAGAAATTCAGCTGTTATAGTTAGAGTTATCCCAATTAACTATAACTCGAGCATAAGGTACCTATAACTAGCGCCCCTGCCATGCACAGTTTATTTTATCAAAAAATTACTGCAAATATTACATTGATATTATCAGTGAAGTTATCAAAGATTTCATGAGTGCTGAGATATTCCTGGACAAACTGAAAAGAACATTGTTTTTGTCGAGTAAAAAGAATAAGATCACCTTTTAGAAACTAAAGCAGGTAATGACCACAGACTCACCTAGAATAGAATCCTTAATTTTAGTGTGCATGTCTGAGACCTTAACCACTAGACCAGAGGCGACTCATTACTATGCAGTGGCCAGACTAAGCTATGCCATTCAACCCACAGATTTTGAGGGGTAAACAACTTCAATGTTTCATCATTAGGAAACAACAGTAAAAACACTAGAAAAAAAACAGACACACTGCCAAGCCATACTAGGATTTGAATCTTCATCCTACTGAGTAGCAGCACAAGAACTTGACCATTAGGCCTAAAGTGACTGTGTTCCGCTCTGCCTCCAAACGTAACTATAACATTCACACCAAACAACTTGCTAGTCTGACTCTGTGAAGCCATTGTATGGAGAGACCATTGCAATACCAATTCCTCTGTCTCTTCCATCCCATTAGGAGATGGAGGAGGAGACAGAGAGAGAGAATGAACTAACGAACCGCGGGGAGCCTAAAGGCCCCAGTGGTCCTAGATGGCTCCCCTGCAGAGTGAGGATTGCTCCTATCTGCAAGTGAGAGCTGTTTTGACAGCTCTCACTTCAAAAATAAGCTGTCATAGCTAACACCAAGAGAGAGTAAACAACTAAGTCCCGGAGGTGGGTACCCCAGGACAAAGCAGGAGCCGGCCCTGGAGGGTGTATGTCCCCAGGGCCATCATTAGCTCCACAAGGGCGGCCGTGCGGCTCCCCTCCAAAATTAAGTAGCGCTGGGAAAGATGATCGTCCTTGGGGCCCAAGGGTGGCATGAAGCTCCTGCATAATGTGAAATTCAGCCCCGGTGAGGTGGTGGTCCCTCCAGCCTTCATAAGCCCTTGAAGGGGTTTGTGCTCCCCGTCTATTTTTTTACACGCTTGCATTGACCCCGGGACCCCACCCACTTAACGGCTATTGAAACAAGAAGCACGGGGGACTGGATATTTTTTATAAAAGCATTTTGGTGGATCCACCCACTGATTTTTCTGAAAATGTAAAACAAAATGCTCTTGTGTCCTGGGTGGATCCTAGGGGGACCCCAGGACCAAGGCTAAGGGTTCAGGGCAATCCTACTCTGCCCCTTCTCTTTTCTTTTTCATAATTTTTTTAGAATGCAGCCGTAACTGATCCCCAAAATGGCAGTCAACACTTCCTGGTTGAAATGTTGGCACCCAATCAGACATACAAATTTGGTTGTCTTTAACTATCTCAGAAACTACTGAATGGATTTACACTAAATAACAAAAGGGGTTCTTTTTGGACCTAAGAGGGGGTCCACTGGAACCCCAAGCCCCGGGCACCATCACCTTCCTGGGCCATAGAAATGTTTAAAGATTAAAAGCATGGAGGGGGATTGCAGCCCCCCTCCCGGGCCATTTATAGCCCTGGGGATCCCCACCCCCAGCACCAGCTCCTGCTACCTCCTTAGGTGCCTACCCTTGGCAGGTAGCTGTTTGCTCTTCCTTGGTCCGAGTTTCACAGCTCCTGCCAAGCAAAAGCAAACATAAGCCTGCATTTTTAGCTTTTAGCAAGCAAGAGTGTTATAACTGCTCCCACTTGCTGGGAGCAGAGTTTTAATGTTTTTCCCTTCCTCACGTCATATGGACAGGGAAAGAGATACAAAAATTGCCGCCGCAAGCTGGGAGCTGCATATTCAGCTGCTACCTCCATGCAGGAGGAATGCCAGCTTCCGCAGGAGGTGGGGAGCCGGATGGGAACACAGGGTCCTTGAGGCTCCCCAAGCGGTCCCCATCAAAGAATTCTAGGTACCCTGCCTCCTTCTGTTTACATTTCTAATTTTTTCGTAGGACTCGACTCAGTCCAAGTCCCAAAATGGCTGCCAACACTTTCTTCATGAAGTGTTGGCAGCAAATATGATCTCATTTTGAGAACAGTCAGATCCACTGACTCACCACCTCACAAGACATCTTCATTTATTTTTCCTTTAATAAGTCAAATCTACAGAACAGATTTGTACTAAATTATAAAAAGGGGTACTTCTTGAACAAGAACTAGCTTTCTCCTAAATGTAATTTAATTCTGTCCAGCGGTGTGGGCTCTAGTTGTGTTCAAAATCACTATGGTAGCCAGTAGGTAGTAATAGTTATGACTTGGTCCATAGAAAAAGTGTTTTTTGACTTCCCTATATCCTTGACATCATTTGACAAATGTGCAGAAATGTTTTTTCAAAAAGTGTCATGTTGGGTCTTGTGCATGGAATGTTTGGGATGATCTGTCAAGCGGGGGCCAAGAAAAATGAGAGGGTCTAAAAAAGCGTATTTCCCATGTTAACTCCCAAAAACTCTTTCAACACGCCAGCAGCCCAAACCGCTTGATGGAATTACACCATATTTGGCAAAAAGGTAGCTTTTGGTCCGCAGATTACCCATTTTTATTTGGTGTAAATCCACTCAGTGGTTTAGGAGAAATTACAGGAAATCCAAATTTGTATAGCTAGGTTCATGATCTGATTAGCTGCCAACACCTTCCCCAGGAAGTGCTGGCTGCCAGTTTGAGACTCAGCCAACTGGCAGTGGTTGGATTAACGTATAGTAAATAAAATTACTTTACGTGAAAAAAAACATAGAAATTCACTGAACAAACCCAAAGGTTACAGAGAAATTATAGTTAGGAAGTAGAATAAAAAAACATAGAAATTCACTTAAAATTCAACCAAAGGTTACGGGACATTATTGTTAGACTCAGGTTTTAAACGTATAAAACCATAAAAATTCAGCTGTTATAGTTAGAATTATCTCAACTAACTGTATATTGTGCACGCATTATAGTTACCTTAGGGCATGATTTGTAGTTACTTGAAAAAAACTGTAATTATAACAGCTGAATTTCTATTGTTTTGTATGTTTAAAATCTGAGCCTAATTATAACATCCCTGTAACCTTTTTTAACAGTTACATGATGGAAAATGGGCTATTGGTAAGGGCAGGTAAGTACCTACACTTAGCAGTAGGCCACTAACCTCCACTTAGGTCCAGTTAGCTCTTAGTAAATTAAACCCAGCTCAACCCTTGGTAGTTTGGCAACAAGCGACAAGGCTTAACTTAGGAGACAAAACGTAAAGCATTCAAATATCACAAAACAGTAATTAAATAAAACACAGGAAACAGTTTCAAAATCCAAAATCAATTTGTAAAAATAGGGAATATTTTTAGTTTTAAAATGACACCAAAAGGAATAAAATCAGATAAGGGGAACCGGAGATATGAATTTTTTAAAAAAATATTGCTTTCTAACACATAGAAACAAAAATCTTCAATGTGGTCATCTGGTCGCACCTCGACCGGGGCAAAGTCAAAGTTCAAGGCCTACTGCGATGGAGCCCGGCTTGGCTACAGCCCCAGGAGGCCTTGGTCAAAAGTTTACCTTAGGAATTAGTCGTTTTTCTGGAGATTTTCTTTAGCGGAACGAACCTGCCTTTCCAATCCGACCTCCTGGAACTCTTCTTCGGATACGCATTGCGGGAGCCCTCGGTGGAGATTTTTACCCTGGGACTTAGTTGTTTTTTTTAGATGAAAATCCTTCGACCGTGGCAAACCTGAATCTTGATCCAAAGTCCCTGAAGCCCTCTTCGAAAATGCTGGTTGGGAGGTCCCGGTCAACTTCCTACGTTCCGACATAGTCACTTTTTTGGAGATTTTCTTCACTGGGGCGAACCTGCAAGTCAGTCCGGGTCGTGGTTGAGGCACGCCGGCTAGAGTTGCTGTGGCGGGTCGGTCCCTCTATGGAGCTTTTTTCCAAAGGTTCTCCAAACTTCTCCAAACTTCTGCATCTTCTTCCAGATGTTCTTTTAAGGTTCTTTTGAGGTCCACAGTTCACCCCAAGGTTCCAGAAGCTCTGAGATGCGCCTTGGGGGTGCAGACTACAACTCCCAGAATGCACCTGGCGCAAACTCCTTTTTGGCCACTGGACAGTGGTCAACTGGTTGGTTTCTTTAGGAGTTGGTGCAGGGGACTTTGGTTAGCAAGTTTTCACCCGTAGCAAACAGGGAGTCCCTCCTTGAACCAGTTGAAGTCAGGCAAAGTCCTTCTTGTGGTGAAGGCCAAGTGTGCAGCTGGTGCAGTCCTCCAGAGTGCAGTGTCCAGGTGCAGGTCAGGGGTCCAGCAGAGCAGTCCTTCCTCTTCTGTAGTTCCTCCTAGTCGGGATCTGGTAGGGAACTGAGGTGTGGGTGCAGGTCTGCCAGTTTTATCCTTGCTCCTGGTCGAAAAACAGGGGGGTCCTGCTCCTTCAATCAGGGGCAGGGTCCTTCCCCCTGTGATGACCACTTCCTTGGAAGTGTGGCAAAAATCAATCTCAGGGAGCAACATTCCTCAAAAATCCATCATGGCTGAAAGTGATTTTTGGTGGTTACATCTGGCTAAGCCCACCCCCCGGTGTGGCTAAAAATCCTAAACACACCCCTCTCCCGCCTTCTCCTAATCTAATAAAGGGGGCACCTAATTGTCTGGTTTTGCAGGATGTGAGGGTGTTGCTGGGTTGCTCCAAATGTCCTTCTCTGCCTTTGAAGACCGGTTTGGCAGCCCTCCCCCCTTCCTCCTTCCCCATCTGCTGAGGGAAGATCTCCTCCCCCAGGCACATCTCTTTATGTTGAGCCAGGCCACTTCACAGCTCATCAAGGCAGCCTGGCCCGGCTGCCTGAGGCTCGCCAATCAGAGCAAGGCAGCAAAAACACTGCAGGGCTGAAGATGGCAAATTTTCAGGTAAAGTTTAAAACTCCTTACCTGAACAAGTTATATTAAATCCCACAACTGGAAGTTGTGGGATTTATTATAATAATTAATTTGATACCAAACTATCTGTTACTTAAGGGGACTTTTAAAATTAAAATAAAGTCTCCCCATTCTGGCCTATGGAGGCCATACACTGCAATGAGGGATAAACAAATTTAACTGTTTTACCTCACCAGGGTTTATAAAACTATTTTTATAGGGTTCCTGCTTATAGGTACATGGCACCCAGCCCTAGGGGCACATAGGGCACACCTTAGGGGTGACTTATATGTAAAAAGAAGGTAATTTAAGGCTTTGGAACTACTTTTAATTCCAAAGTCGAATTTTTACGTAACTTTAATTTAAAAGCAGCCAGCAAGGCAGACCTGCTTCCCATGCCACTGGATTCAAGCTAGCCTGGCTGATGAGGGGTGAAACCCCGAAACCGGTCCCAGGATGCTTGTTTCCAGTCCAGGGAAGACCTGGCCTAGCAGTTCGGGCTGGACTGTTCCCATGGGGAACAGGGTCAAGACTGATTTGCATATGGCTGGGTCCAAACTGGAATGGCATGGGCAGCAAAAAAACGATGGATTTAGGCCCAGATCACTGTACTGGGGGTGAATGTTTGACAATGTTCAGCATTCCGTCCATCACTTGTTGTTTTTGCTTTAAAATTACACTGGGCACCTCATCAGTGCACCTATGGGTGCACTACCTATGCAGGGATCCCTAAACCTACATGCCCTACCATATACTAGGGACTTATAGGTAGGTTGACTTAGCCAATTATAATTAGCCTAATTTGCATACTGATTTTACACAGAGCACAGGCCCTGAGCGTGGTCAGCAGTCATCAGGGCACCATCAGAGTCAGGAAAACACCAGTAAAAAGTGACAAATGGGGTCTAAAAGTTAGAGGGCCTCTGCAATCAGCCCTGTTTTTCTCACACAAGCCCCCCCCCAGCCCACATGCCCAAGAGACTCAGCCCAACCCTTGGAGAGTCTTCCTGGCTTGTTAGGCGAGGAAGACAGTGAAGAAAACTGGCTGTCCCTTTGCAGGGCCTACTCTGCCTTACATCCTGCTGTCATGGTCACTCCCTTTGGGTAGTGAACCCAGCAGAACAGTGAATGGGCCCATCTTCAACTGAAACTTCCCTCTAGAGGGGGTCTTCCTCCTCTCTCTCTGCCAACTTGGGTAGTGAGGTGCCCACCTCCCCTATCCCTAACTTTGCTAGGGCAACACCTAGCTTACCCAAAGAGGACACCCAACACTTGACCGACCCCACCACGACCAACAGGGTCAGGGGGCCTACTTTGCTTTTGGTCCTGGGGTTTGCCTCCCAGGCCAAGTGCAGTGCTGCCAGGAAGGCTAGCACCCAGCAAAGGCTACTGACAGCTGTCAGCACCCAGAACCACACCCTAAGATCTCAACTGACAGCTGGCTGAGCTGCTTTAGGGGCAACTGTGGGGTCCTGGCACCCCTCTTGCTGTCTAGAGTGGGGGGCTACCACCTCCTGTGGCAGAAACCCTCCTTCCACTCTCCCTTCTGTCAGTGCAGGGGCAACACCCTGCATCTGGACAGCTGCCTGACTATTCAGGACTTCCTTGAGGTCAGGTGAGGCCTCACTACTGCCAACTCTTGGCTCCCCCCCTACTGGGGCAGGAGGCCTTTGGCTCCCTGGAGCTCTCTTTAAGAGTGTCCTACCCTTCATTTTCTTCTTTCCTCTTCTTGGGGACCCCTGTCTCCTAACTGTAGGGACTGACTCCCCAGGACTTTTGTGTTGGGGGGCGTCCTGGGCAACCACCCCATCTGGGACCAGACTCACCTCTGGGAGGTCATTGCCCAGGATACAATCTAGGGGAGGTCAGCACTGACTACCATCCTAAACCAGCCACAGATACCCTCCCTGTCTAGGGGCACTATGACTACAGGTTTGGAGGTGACCTCCCCTGTGGCTATCCTGACTTTCCTGGTCTCTCCTGGGACGTACATGTCTGGGGTCACTAACCTGTCACTCACTATAGTGTGACTGGCACAGGTGTGAATGGGGTGAAAGTGGCTACTCCCACCCTCAGGGATCACCAGCTTATCATCTGGTCCTATCTCCCAGCCCAATTTTATGAGGACTTCATCATCTGAGGAGTCCTCCTCCATGGCTACACTGGACAGCCCAGTGCTAACCACCTTCTTTGGACAGGCTGCATCTCCTCTGAAGTGACCTGTCTGCTGACAGTCAAAGCAAGCCTTACTGTCCAAGAGTTGTTATAACCCTGGGTCTCCCTGTCTCTGCTTGTCAGAGTGGGAGTAGGATTGACTCTCCTCCTTCTTAAGGTACAGAGGGAGTCTCTGTGGTGGGCTTACCACCTCCCTCCTTAGATTTTTGGGGACCTGCCCCCCTCTCTTGGAGCCTCCCCCCGGGACTTGACAACCACCCTGTTTCTCATCCACTCATCAGCTGCCTCCCCCAGCTCTCTAGGGTTGGTCAGCTTAGAGCCCACTAGATGCTGGCGTAACCTTTCTTGGATACAATTGGTCAAGATGTGCTCTCTCATGATCATATTGTATAACCCCTCAGTATTTACTTTGTTATCAGGAATCCAGCCCTCGAGTGCCTTAAGTGAAGTGTCTACAAAGTCAACCCAAGGCTGGGTATGGGCCTTCTGGGTGTCCCTGAACTTCATCCTATACTGCTCTGGGATCAGACTAAGCTTTTTTGTTAAGCATCTCTTCAAACTGGGGTATGAATCTGCCTCCTCCCCCCTCAAGGTTAGGAGGCTATCCCTCCCAGAGTTGGGGTCCAACTCCCAAAGAAGTAAACCCCAGTAGTGAGGCTTAACTCTCCTCATCTGGAGGGCACTCTCAAAGGCCCCCAGCCACTTATCTATGTCATACCCCTCTACATAGGCAGGAACTACCCCCTTGGGTAATCTGGGCCAACCCCTCCCACCCATGGACACCTCAGCTTCTCTGTCGCTGCCACCATCTCTTTTCTATTCCCTTGCCCACTTTTTCTTTTCTAGGGCCAGCTTATCTGCCTCCAAAGCTATAAATGCTAGCTGGGCCTCCAGCTCTCTTTCCCTCAGGGACAGGTTCTCTCCTCCTGAAGAGTCCCTCTTCCCCCAACTAGCTTTGGGTATGGCCCTGGTAACTGTGTGCTGTGAGGACCTGTCTTCCTCCTCCTCACCTAGGGTCAGATGCCCTCCCTCTCCTGAGGTCATTGGTTGCAGGCAACCCCCTTGCAGTACACGTAGGCTAGCCAGATCAAGCTCCATGGTTCCCTAGTTTTGTGTCAACAAAAACGTTTTGCAAAAATTGGAAACAAGAATTTAGAAAAATCACAAAAATTGAAATTAATCCAAATTAAAAACAATTTTTGCACTAGGACAATTTAAAGGATTTTTAATTTGTTTTACTTAAAACTGTAATGTGATACTGAACACAAGTACAGGATCCCACCTCTGCGCACCAAAAATGTTGGAAAATGGGCTATTGGTAAGGGCAGGTAAGAACCTACACTTAGCAATAGGCCACTAACCTAAACATAGGTCCAGTTAGGTCGCAGTAAATTAAACCCAGCTTAACCCTTGGTTGCTTGGCAACGAGTGACAAGGCTTAACTTAGGAGACAAAGCGTCAAGCAATCAACTATCACAAAACAGTAATTAAATAAAACACAGGAAACAGTTCAAAAATCCCAAACCAGTTTATAAAAATAGGAAATATTTTTAGCTTTAAAATGACACCAAAACAAATACAATCAGATAAGGGGAATTGGAGATATGAATTGTTGAAAGAATTAGTGCTTTCTAGCGCATAGAAACAAAAAGCGCCAATCTGGTCATCTGATCGCACCTCGACCGGGGCAAAGTCAAAGTTTAAGGCCGACCGCGATGGAGCCTGGCTCGGCTACAGCCCGGGAGGCCTCAGTCAAAAGTTTACCTTAGGACTTAGTCGTTTTTCTGGAGATTTTCTTCAGCGGGACAAACCTGCCAGTCCAATCTGACCTCCTGGAACTCTTCCTCGGATACGCGTCGCGGGAGCCCTCAGTGGAGATTTTTACCTTCGGACTTAGTTGTTTTTTCGAGGTGAAAATCCTTCGACTGGTGCAAACCTGAATCTTGATCCGATGTCCAGTTTGGGTTTGTGTCTGAACATTTTTGAAGCAAGTAACTTAATTTCAAGCTAAAAAAAGATTGATCACTTAAATGAAACAAAACAGAGCTCTGTCTTTTAAAAAACTTAATGACAATAAGAACTAGTGTGGTTTATCATTTGGGTAGGAATCCAAGATACCGCTAAACAAACTTTAAGGAAAGACGTATTTCCTGTAACAGGCGCTTCCCTGAGAATTAGGAGAGTGGAAATAGCGCAAGTTCATCAGAACTATTATTGGCTGGAGATTATGCCAGAACACAAAAAATCCCTTTAGTCAAGCTGATTTTTTTTAAGTTTGGACAATGCTTCAGAGACTTTGAAAGGATTGTAAAAAGAGACTTGTTCAGCCTCATAGAAATGTATGCACAATGTGTCAACTGTTATTGACATTATGCAATGTACAATAGTTTATACAAGTTCAATGTTTTAATGAAGTAAGTCTTTTGCAGCCCAGAATCATAAAAAAACAAGAACCTAGTATTTACAGAAACCTGAAGTACTTACGCCCAACATGACACTCAGTCCAGAGTTCAGCAGTCCAATTGTGCAGTCCGCGAAGCAGAAGCTAGTATTTTCTCTTTTTCTTTTCCCAATACCCCCATCCCCTTGAAGACTTGGGAGAGGGCAATATACTCTTCATCACGGTCACATTGGTCCTCACCGGGATTGCGGAATTGTTGTCGCCTCATCACAGCACCTGGAATTCAAGTAAGTGGCTCACACAGAACACTTATATCACGCATGTTTACAACTAATTGAAATGCTTACTACCTTCAAAGAGCAGTTGAATTAGTGATGTGCTTCAAGGCACTACCATCAAAGAGGGTTGAATTAGTGATGTGCCTCAAGGCAGCACAAAGAAAGACTTGGTAAAAATGATGTTTCCATTACAAATATTAAAAATCTACTTCAAACTTCCACCACTAAATTGGAAGGAAGCTTTAGCAAAGTCAGTAAGCCTCATGTTTTAAAAACAACTCCTATTGATTGGCTTTGTTGTGTTTTTTTACAGATGTTGTTTCATAGCTGCAAAAAGAAAAAAAAAAGTACTTGCATGCCAGTGCTGAAATGTATTGTTAAAAAACTTATAGAAAAGCTTGATGATGGGTAAACCTGCATGTGCCATGACCCAAGTGCACATATGGGTCATGACACTATGGCTCAGAGTAGGATGACTTATAAACAAATATGTGTCTCTACAGAAATTTGCCCCTATGGTATGACATGTCTATCAGTTTGTTTTATTAATTTTTGTTTCCAAGATGGTAGATTACTATTTTAGAGCAGTAGATATAAAAGAATAATATGTGTGCAAAAACATAGTGAGTAACTAATGAAGCTGCACTCCAGGAAGGGTATGCTTCATTGACAGTATGTTTCCTGCCTGCCCTGCAACTAATAAAGTAGTTAAGAGCATATGCTTCCAGGGTGCTAAATTGAAAAGGTGCACCTTGTTTGATGTAGTAAAGGTACAGGAATAAACAAAATAAAGGAGAAGATGAGAAAGAAGAGATGTAGAAAATACATGAGAAAGATGTGCCGCGATCAGCAGTAAATGTTTAAAACATGCCTCAGGCCTACCACTGCAACCTGTGGTGAGGTTTAAACTGCCAATTCAACCTGTCCAAATAAAACGTTTGTGGGTTCTAAGCCTTTCTTTTCAATACATATAAGTCCCTAAGGTAGGCTGTAAAGGCTTATAGGGCAGGGCACATTGTATTAAAAAAGTAGGGCATGTGGGCTTAAGTTTTGCATATCCTGGTATTGAAAAACACCTAAAGTTCTTTTTCACTATTGAAAGTCCTGACTCTTCCGTAGGAGCATATCTGGTTACCTTATTTCACCTAATAAGTTATAACTTATGTTTGGGAGCAGATATTAAAATGATGCTTACAAGCAAATTAACTTTAATTTAAAACCCCATTTAATGGTTAAGTAACAATTCTGAAAATTCCACCTTTAGAAAGTTGCCATTTTCTTGTCCTAATCATTTGTGCCTGCAGCCTGTGTCCTGGGTCATGTGACTGTGAATAGCTTGTCAGTTGGTCTTTGCCTGCAGCCTGTGTCCTGGGTCATATGACTGTGAATAGGTTGTCAGTTGGCCTTTGTGTATTCCTTTTAGGCAGTGAGATAAAGGGGGACTAAATGTTGGCAGGATGGGCTATCCTGCCAGGGTGGTTGGGGTGATGCTGTTTCCTGCCACACTTTGCATTTCAAAGGGATGCCTCCAATATGCTCACAACGTAATTTGACACCAGCATATCGTCACCCTAGACCACGTGAGACCGGGCAGGGGAAGGAAGGAACCTTTTAGATCTAGATGTGAGGGTAGTTTAGGGAGTCCCCCCACTTCAAAGGCATTGTTTAGAAATATTGGACCCCTTGAACTACTCATCAGGTCATGTCTGGACCTGTGGAAGACTCAGAAAAAAAACTGCCCTGGTGTTGGAAGATCTGCCATCCTGCCCTGCTGCCTCAGGAAGGAAGACCTTGACCTGTTATTTGAACTTAGGACCACCAGAGTAACTCCAAGGGCCAGTTAGCTGACCTCCTGTTCTCTGTTTTAGGCTTACAACAAGCCACCATGCAGCTGCCCAGTTGACCTCCTGCAAATGGACTTTCCTGGACCTGCTTAAGCCCTGCTGGCCTCTGCTAGATTGAGTCCCTTAACTGCAAGGTTGTGTCCCCAGGTCCTGACCCTTGGCTGACATCAGAAAGCACTCCTCCAAAAGAAAAGGAGACGTCCTGAAGTTTTAGGCTCATTTTAACTGCAAACCAATCCTCTGCCATCAGCAATGACCAACATCTACGAAGCTCTGGTTAACCCAACCCTTTGCGCTAAAGCAACAGCCAGCGTCAACCAGGAACACTAGATCTGCACTTCGCACTATAGTCGCTATGTCCTGTGGTGACCACCAATGCAAAGCTTCAGTGACAACCATTCATTATGCAAGGCCTGCTCTTCGCTGTACAGAGATGACCATCCTTGACCCTCTTCCTGCTCCTCTCGGCCTCATTCACCGTGAACCAAAGTCTTTGTTCCAGACTTTAAGAAGGTAACTTTTTTCAGTACAACAAATACAGTCCCTGTATCCTGTCCATGCTCCATCATGGTCAGCCTGAACTTGTGACTGTTATCCGGTTTAGCTTGACCAGGTGACCGTGAGCGGCGCTTCATGTTTGATTGCACTATACCCACCTAAAGTAAAATACCATATCTCTGGTTTTACTGATTAATTATTTGTCATTGTAGTCTAGTTGTTTTATTAAAATATACCCTATTTTGTGGGAACGTATTTCTTTTACTTTCACTTTATCATTATTTGTGTGCTGCACAAATACCTCACACCTTGCTAAGTTAAACCTGACTGCTTTTGCACCAAGCTACCAGAAGGCTAATCACAGATTAAGTTAGTGTCTTTTGTGGTTCATCCTGGCAGAGAATGTGGTTGTTGTTTCCTACAGGTAAAATGTCATCTCTTCACCTCTGGAGGCAAAATACTGGCCATTGCTGTAAATGTCACACTTCTGCACATATTTTCTGACTTGGGGCTCCGAGGATTTCTACATTTGCCTCAAACTCGCTAATATAACAGTGGCCACAAAATTGACAGAAACTATTACACCCACTGTGGAAGCCCATCACATATTGAATTAGATAAGGAGTCCTTCAACGTTAATAAAGTATCTGTTACATATATCCATTAAGACATGGCAGACAAGTATTAAGAGACTGACCATTCCTCCTTTGTGAGCTTGTTATGTTCAACTCATCAACATGCCAATGAACAACTTTTCAATATCAGGAGAACTAACAAACTGTCATTTTTACATCAAATTCTACAAGGGTATGATTTATTTGAACCCTTATGAGTAGCCAAGGCAGCCATGGTAGTCTTAACTACTAATGTTCTCTCTCAGATACTTTACTTTGCATCAAGGGGGCGTTCAGTAGATGGTACATGGACATTCTCATGCAACCACCTATGGTTCTGCCTACTAAGAGTAGTGAAAATGTCATTACTTAAAACAAATACCACATTCGTGCAGTTGATTGCAAGAAGAAATGTTTTTTTCTCAAAATGTATCCTACTTTGCATGTGTACTGCAATGTTCAGCACACACCCAAAGTGGGAATGATTTTAAAGTTTGTCTAGCTACACTTCCAGTACAAAACCTAAGGTAAATATGATGCACACGGTTGCATTATGGTGCAAAGGTGTGTGTGGCAATAGTCTGATTGGGTACCAGCATTAGGAAGTGAACAGAACAGTGGTGCTGGTGTTCTCTTCTCTCCTTCTCACGCAATGCATTGTAACAATTTTGGCTGTTTTGCTGCACTGTGTGTATAAATATATCACTTTGTTCTTTGTCACCTCGTGTATACAGCAGAGTAGATCGAGGTCCTCTGTTTGCTCAAGGGCTGCTGAAAATGATCAAAGATGGTGTATTTATGACACAGCTTCTACTCAGAAGAACTTTGCCTGCACAGGTATTTAGGAGCCTGACCCTTATGCATTTAAGGAGAGGTTTGTAAAATTAGTTACACTTAAAAAAGAACTCCTGCACAACCAAATTATGATAGATTAATCCTATTTGTTGGCCCGCACACTTTGAATAGCTTTGTATGGTCTCATAGATAGTGAGTAAGACACAGCAGCGCATCTGAGCCAGGGAGGCGTTCTCTGGGCGTTGTGGTGGGTTTTCCCATGCAATACCACAGAAATAGGAAAACGCCTTTCTGGATTGAATTGTGCCCCTTCCTGCGCAAAAATAACCCTGCATGCAGCGCAGGAATCCTTGTACCGTGGTGTTGGTGCTAGGCAGCTAATTGTGAGCCAGTGCAGGTGGAAAGGACTGGAATGCACCGTATATCATTAATATGGTGCATTCCTGCCCTTTGATATTGTCGTAGGGCAACTCTGTAAGAAGACTTACAGTGTTGCCCTACTCCAGTTCCCCATAAATATTGGACATCATTTGTACAGCCCTTTGGCAAAGCATAGATTTCCTGTAGCTCCCAGGATACTGACCAATAGATGTGTCTGTTTATAGGCCTGAACAGTGGTAGAGCGGAACGTGGTAACAAATTTACCCACGTTTGGACGCTCTTTAGGCCGATGAATCTTTTGACTTAGTGGGAACTCTCTGTACTCTTAATCGATCAAACTCATCAAAATCAATAATCAATAACGAACATAAGCAACACCTTGAACAACATAACACTTTATAATTAATCCAGAATACATTTCGGCGAGCCCTGACCTCTCAGTCAGGAATAACCACACCAGTTTATTGCAAAGTTAGTGAATTTATTTCCCTATATTAACAAAGCTAGCACAATATAAATGTGTCTCAACACCAAATGATAAACATATATGAACATTAGTAGCTGTCCATAACGTCGAAACAAGTGTAATCTATGAAGCATTTGAATCACGAGGCATTCGATAATGGCAATGCAAATCACTAATACGATAATCTGTAATGAACTAATTGCGTACATTTAGTCAGCATAACAAGATCTCAAATTGCATCGTGCGACAGATGAAAACCTCATCTAACCTCAAATTAGCATCAGCATCTGGGACTTCATGCAAAACAATTTAGCAACATTAATTTAGAAAACTCCTAACTAGGGCTCTTACCAAAATCAGCAGTTGGTTACCTAAAAGAAACACAATGCAATTTTACAATTTCCTTTCATATTTACCAATTACGATCAGCATACAAGGAAGTCTTCGTCTCACAGGTACCGTTCTTCGGTCATCATGGGTACCGTTTCTCGATCAGCATAGGACGGGACAAAGGGGCAGGGGTGGACGGGGCAATTGCCTCACGGCGGCAAGGTAAACTATTACTTCATGCAAAGGGATCAAATCAAAGTTACAGTCTCTAGGGCAAGAATCATTTAAAGTCTCTTTCTCTCGATTAGAGAAAGCATCAAAGTCTCTCAAAATGGCGTCGCAGCAAAGTGGGCCATAATAGCTACGAAGTCTGCAAAATGGCGGGTATCGAGCTGGTAATGGCTACCATAGCGCATAATGGCAACCTTCTTCTCGTGCACCTGGTTTTTTATAGACAACAGTTCAAGTCCTGTAGGGTCTCCATTGGAGGGTTCATAGGTTAGCTTCAAATTGACCAATCAAACACGACAGTTCTCAAGCTTTTACTTAAGCATACATTATCCTTGGAGATGGGTACGCAATTTGCAACATTGTTTTCCCATTAGCTTACTCTCAGAGCCTCCATTGTCCGCACCTGCAAGTCGACCTTGAATTTAAGAGAAAATATGCCAGGCTGGCACCAACTTTAAGATAAGCATGTGAACAGTTTCTGTGGAAAAGTACAGCTTCAAGCAAGAATACACGTTTAATAGCACAGTGGAAAAATACGAGCATCTAAACCATGAGACCAGGCAACTAGGCCAAAGCCTCCGCTAAAGTAATGCTAAGCTAAACATTTCAAACAAGCAAATCATAGCACACGTTTATGATTATGTCGGATTAGTGCAATTCTAATTCACCACGTTATATAAAGCACGCATATAAATGATGGCAAACTACTCTGAGGGCGCAATTTGTCCCCGTACAATCTTTATTAATTCAGTTAATGTCACACATGATTATTTCAGCACTACGTTTAAGCGTCAATAAATCAAAACCTTCATTTTCTGCTTCATCAATCCCTCCTCTGATGACTACTAGTCATCACACAAATTTAGCCCACAAATTTTATCCCATTAAAATTCTGTCAGTTCCCTTTTCCTTTTAATTCCCCTAGTTTGCGCTTTGTATTCTTCTGCCATTCTTTTCATAATTTTCTCTTCTTTTCTTCTTTTAATTCTCTCCATAATCATTATTATTCCCCTTTTTATTCCCCAAATTCCAAATACACAAATTATTACTATTAATATTCCTTCTATTATTTTCAATAATATTCCATTCCAAATTCCCCCAATCCAATGTCCCACTGAAGCTATTCCTTTTCCAACCTTCTCCCACACTCCTGGTTCTTTCAATTCCTTCAAATCTGCACTCTCTTTTGTTAGATTAGCAAGCATAGTTTTAATCTTCACACTATTATCTGGTATATAGGTGCAACAGTGACGTGCACCAATCATTTTGCAAACGCCTCCATCCTTTGCTAAAAGAATGTCTAAAGCAAGCCTATTTTGAAGAGTCATAGCTCTTTCCGCTGGAAGCTCAGCATCTATCAGGATTATAGCACCTGAAAACTTTGTCAGCATGTTATCCACTATAGTAGACAACTTTCGTATCTTGATGGAATTCAACACAACTCCCAATGAAGGAATCATGGCTCCAAATATATCACCTACCACAGCAGCTGCGGTCTCTCTTTTCTGGATATTATGAGATCCAGATGTCTTTTGAATCATCGATACGTCATCCAGTTGATAAACCTTTGGGAACACTATACCCAAATAACATCTCCCCCACCATCCCTTGGGAAGACGATAATAAGCATTATGCCCACAAATATAATATACACCTGGAATGACAGGGTCAAGTCCGTCCATCATGAATGTCCATTTGGCCTTAAAAATAAACGTATGTTTGCACTCACTCGCTCCTACAAAAATATTGTCATAATATGATTCACCTCGATATATACAAAACTTCCCTACATGCCAAGCATCTAAAGCTATTTTCCCTTGTGTCTTTATAGCAGCAAAATCATAATTATCTACTGAAGTCCTCTTCTGCAGCTCCTTTTCTAATTTCGCCTTCATTTGAGCCCTTCTATCATCTGTGCGATCTAAAAAGCTTATTTCTACAGCAGAGACTGAACAAGTAAGGTTCTCCCTATGAGCATGAGCCGTTTCAAAAGGTTGCATTGGCTCGAAAAAATCCCTCATAATTTTGTAATCCCAATATCTTGCAGTTTCACTTAGCTGTGCTATTATAGGAACATAAGCAAAGGTAACATCATAATTCGAGTAAAAATACTGTATGTTAGTTTGACCATAAAACCTAGACATTACTATACTACACGTAATCCCATATGTAAGAGGCATGTGATGATAAGTTACCCCTTCCTTTACTGATATCGGTATCTGTGTACACACATAACAATCCTTCGCATCCATAGTCTCAACATACTCTGTTAGTAAGCGATAGAAAACATTATACGAAAGCTCTTTCTTATCGTGCAAGAGCCTCTCATCCATTGCTAATCTTTTCAATGGTGTTAGTTCAGTGACGGTAACAGGAGCAATAGTAGAAGCAGTAATAGTCTCATTCTCACCCTTTCCATGCATTCCAAACACAATTGCCATTATTATTATTACACATGTAATTACCAAGCCTATACACACATATTTACAGAATTTCTTTCTATTGTTTTGCGCCATGATCTGTATAGAATCAGAGAGCTAGAAGCACTTATAAATGAAACTATTTAGCAAATCAGTTACAAAGCTGAACGAGCACAATGTTCACACCGTCTTCTTCAAAAGGCCAGTCATTTATCGGTTAGCAGCATTTGTCTCAATTCGGCAATAACTCAGTCTTTATCAGTTTAGCAAATGTCTCATCCGGTTTAACAATGTCTCAGCTTGTTGTTTCTTTCACGTTATATTGTAGCAAGCAATGTCATTTACTCTTTCAATCGACAGAGTCTATGAAACTTTTCTTTTCTATTGGTATCTCTTCTTCTTCTTCGTTCTCGATGCTTAGAGATACAAACTCATCAGTCCAATCATCATTGACTGCATATGCCCATTCGGGACCGGAATACCTCCTGTTTGGTATTCTTTTCCTTTTCAATTTTGCTTCTCTTTTCGATTCGGCTTCGCTGGTACTTTCCTCTTTTGTCAAGTCTTTTTCTTCACCTGACGATTGATCCACAACAGTCACTTCTTTTCTTTTCTCTTTCACTTTCGGCCTTCCTCCTTCGTTCAAACTTTCTTTACCCTTTTCTTTCATTGGTGAGATACTTAGTCTTCTCTTTGCACCATGTCCGTTTGATGGACCTGCGATTTTTTCTGTAGAGGTTTGAACTCTTTCGTTCTGTTCTGCCTTGTCCTCTCCTTCTGGGGAATCAATCACGTTCTCTTTTCCTTTTTCTGTATCGTCTGCTTCTGGGAAAGCCCTTCTCTGATCAGGCTCTCCTGCTTTCTCACCTTTTTCGAGCCCTTCATCACCGTTATTTTCTTCAGGCTCTGTATCACTTTCAGCTGCTTCAGGCTCCTTGTCACCTTCAGCTGCTTCAGGCTTTTTGCTACCCTCAGCTGCTTCAGGCTCTTTGTCACCTGCAGCTTCTTCGTCGCTGTCTGAACTTTCTCCTTGGTCTCCCCCAAGTGAGTTGGTGTCTTCGTTGTCGGAGAATATCTCCTTTTCTCCTGCTTCTGCCTGTTCGCTTTCAGTCCGCTTTTGTTCTGTCTCCGCACTCGGCACTGCTTTATCAGGCACTGGTACTTTCAGCGCTTCAACTTCCTCATCTGTGGGACACAACACCTTCTTTGTGTGACTGGCGTGAATCCAGTTGGGAACCCCCGCACACTTCACAGCGGTAGTTGTCGTCAGGATCACTTGGAAAGGGCCTTTCCAACGGGGTTCCAGACACGATTTTCTCACGTGCTTCTTTACCACGACCCAGTCACCTGCTTTCAGTGCGTGTCCTGGACCTTGGATCGGTGGCAAGGTGGTCGCTTCCACCTGGTGAGAGAAAGAGCGAACCACGTCAGCCAGTCCTTTGCAGTAGTCTAACACCATATCATCTGTAATATTCAAAAGCATGTTTGCGGGAACTGCAGGAAGTCTCATAGCCCTGCCCATGAGTATTTCATGCGGAGACAATCCAGTCTTTCTATCGGGAGTGTTTCTCATTGACATTAGCACTAAGGGCAATGCGTCAGGCCATTTCAAATTTGTCGATGCACATATTTTTGACATTCTCGACTTCAGCGTACCATTCATCTGCTCCACCAGTCCTGAGGCTTCAGGGCGATAGCTACAGTGCAGCTTTTGCTCAATGTTCAGCGCTTCGCAAAGTAACTTCATTACCTCATTGTTGAAGTGACTTCCCCTATCCGATTCTAAAGAGATCGGGAATCCGAAACGTGGTATCAACTCCCTCAACAATAGCTTGGCAACTGTAAGGCTGTCGTTTCTACGTGTGGGGTATGCCTCAATCCAGTGACTAAAAATGCACACAATCACCAACACATATTTCAGACCCCCATGCACAGGCATCTCAATGAAGTCCATCTGCATGCGGCTAAAAGGACCGCTTGCCCTACCAATGTGACTCGAGCTCACAACTGTTCCCTTTCCTGGGTTCATCTGCTGGCAAGTGACACATCGATGGCAAACTGCTTCTGCAGCTTGGCGAAATCTGGGGTTAAACCAATCAGTTTTGAACAATCTTATCATGGCATCTCTCCCTAGGTGAGCCTGCCCATGATAGAACCGCGCAAGCTGTGATAAGAGACTATTTGGCAAAACAAATTTTCCCTCATGTGAAACCCATAATTCGTCTTGTCTCTTTATGCATTGTGATTTGATCCATGAATCTCTTTCATCCTCCCTGACATTGTTCTGTAGTGCTTTCAGTTCCTCTATTGTATCTACAACCTTCAAGGCAAATGCTTCAGCTGGTTCGAGTTCTGGCTCATTTATCGTATTCCAATCATCTCTTAGTAATATACAGTTCAAGGCACAAAATCTTGCGACTTGATCCGCATATGCATTTCCCAGAGACACATAGTCCTGTCCTTTCGTGTGAGCACTGCACTTTACCACTGCAACTTCAGCTGACACTTGAATGGCATGTAACAATTCCCTTATCCTCTCCCCGTTCTTCACTGGGGATCCTGAAGAAGTCAGGAAACCTCTCTGTGACCATAGTTGTCCAAAGTCATGCACAATCCCAAACCCGTATTGACTATCAGTGTAAATGGTGACTTTCATCAATGCAGACAGTTGACATGCTCTGGTAAGGGCAACAAGTTCAGCTACTTGTGCAGAATAGACTCCTTGAAGCCATCCCGCTTCCAATACACCTGTTACAGTACATACAGCATATCCTGCTTTCAAAATCCCCATCCCATCTCTTAGACATGAACCATCCACAAAAAGAATTTGGTCATTTACATCAAGCTTAGTATCCTTGATGTCCGGTCGGTGTTTTGTGCAAAATTCAGTCACCTGAAGGCAGTCATGCTCGACGTCTTCAGCGTTCTCAATTTCAGCATTTTCTCCAGGAAGCAAGGTTGCTGGATTCAACGTAGTGCACCTTTTCAGCTGCACATTCGGTGAGCCCAGAATTATCGTTTCATACCTCGTGAGTCTTGCTCCAGTCATGTGTTGCGTTCGGGAGCGGGTCAAAAGTATCTCAACTGAGTGAGGGACCATGACTGTTACTGGATGTCCCATCACTATTCCTTCACTCTGAGTGAGGCTGATACCAACTGCTGCTACGGCGCGCAAACACCCTGGGAGTGCTGCTGCGACCGGATCCAAAGTAGCTGAAAAATACGCTACTGGTCTGTTAACGCCACCATGGGCTTGGGTCAACACAGACAAAGAACATGCATCACGTTCATGACAAAACAATGTGAAAGGCTTCGTGTAGTCAGGCATACCTAAAGCTGGAGCCCTGCACATGCATTCTTTCAGTTCAACAAAAGCATCCATCTCATCTCCTTTCAGTTCAATTTCATCCAAGGCATCCTTCTGGGTCAATTTCAGTAGGGGCTTCGCTAGAGACGAAAAGTTGGGGATCCACTGGCGACAATATCCCACCATTCCCAAAAACTTCCTCACCTCCTTCCTTGTCTTTGGTGGACTCATTTGAAGTATGCTTGTAACTCTTTCCTTCATTATTCTCCGTGACCCTTTCTCTATTTGGTGACCCAAATATTTCACTTTCTTCTGACAGAACTGTAATTTGGAAGGAGACACCTTATGACCATTCCTCCCCAAATGGTTCAACAGAGCAATGGTATCGGCTGTGCAGCCATTTTCTGTCTTTGATGCAACCAGTAGGTCATCAATGTACTGTACTAGGGTTGACTCGAATGGCAATTCTAATGCTTCCAGGTCTTTCTTTAGAATCTGATTGAAGATTGACGGTGACTCAGAAAACCCTTGAGGAATTCGACACCAACTATACACTCTGTCTAGGAATTTGAAACAAAAGAGGAATTGGCTGTCCTCATGAAGAGGCACAGAAAAGAATGCTTGTGACAAATCGATGACTGAGAACCATTCAGCATCGCAAGGAACTTGAAACATTATCACAGCTGGATTCGGTACGACAGGGCAGCACTTTATTATGATGTCATTTATTTTCCTCAAATCCTGTACGAGTCGGACCTTTCCACTTGGCTTTATTAGTCCCATTATTGGTGAATTACATGGACTGCTTAGCACTTCTTTCAGTACCCCCTGCTTTACAAATTCGTCAATGAGTTGGGCAACTTTCATGAGGGTGTCTTGTGGCATATGGTATTGTGGGGTCTGGGGAAAGATCGCATTGGGCTTTACCATCACTTTTACTGGTTCCACTCCTTTCATCAATCCCACCTCTTTCCCTGTCATGTCCCACACTTCCTTTCCGACTGTTTCCCGTAATTCTGCTGGGATATCTTCTTCAGTTATCATCGGGAAGAGACAAATCAGAGGATACTCTTCGTCGACTGTTTCTATCTCATCCCCCTCTACACTGTCCTCTTCTTCCCCATCATTGCTCGTTTCTATTGTTATTCCTTCGTTTGAACACATTATCGAACAACCCAATTTACACAATAGGTCTCTCCCTAACAGTGCTATCGGACTTGAGTCACACACCACAAACTGATGTACCCCTTGGTAGTTACCGATGCTGACTGGAACCGGATCTGTTATCGGGTTCGTCAGATGTCTGTTTGCTACTCCCACCACTTGAACTGTCCTCCCTGAGAGTGGCAAATTTGGAACTTCACTACTCTTAACTGTTGAACGTGTGGCTCCCGTGTCCACCAAAAATGAAACACGATGACCCATTACTCTTCCCTCTACGTACGGACCCCTTTGATCAACTTCCAAGGATGCCGCAAGCACACAATCTCCTTCTTCTCCTGAACTTTCACTCTCCCATACATTGTTTACTCCACTCTCACTGTGTAATGGGAACTGTTGTACGGTGCCATTTGTACTCATTACCTGACCCGTTACCTGTGGAGGAACCATCGCTTGCTGCTGACTCATTGGTGCCAAGGGTATTTGCATTTGCTGATTAGGTACCATAGGTAACTGCTGTTGCATTGGCTGCATTTGCGTCATCTGCATACGAGGCATCTGCATCTGCTGCGGCTGCATAGGTTGTAATCCCTGCAATTGATTTACAGTCTGAAAATTTGCGTTTGGACCTCTCATTTTCGGTCCTCTCATTGTCTGAAATGCATTGACATCATTGTTTTGCTGACCAACACCTATACCTGCACCTGTACCTGCACCTACACCTGCACCATCCTGCACCACCATCGGGCACTCGCGTTTCCAATGACCAACAATCCCGCACACGTGACACGGCATCACCTTGTTCATTGCTTGCACACCCGTCACAACAGTGTTCAAATCCGGACCATTATTCACAAAACCTCCTCGACCTCTGCCTCTGGCCTGTGGCTGAAACGCCATGTTTCCCTGCAACTGCAACTGCTGTTGCGGTACTTGCTGTTGGAACCCTTGCATCCCTTTTAAGCCTTGCAGACCCTGCAGACCTTGCAAACCTGTTTGAGCTGCCTTAAGCTGCATCATCATCACCTTCTCTTTCAGCTTTTTCTGTTTTACCTCAATTTTGTTGCTACAGTATTTCGCATAAGTCAAGACCTCATCGATCGGTTTCGACTGCCAACAAATCAAATGCGACTTTATCATTTGGCTTATCTCTGGCCTCAGCCCTTCCACAAATCTGAAGACAAAGTGGAGCATGTCCTTCGCCTCAATTGTTTCCGTGCCACTGTAATTCTTGAACGCCTTCAACAACCTCTCATAGTAACTATGAATCGATTCTTTAGTCTCTTGGGCAGTTCGATCGATCTTCTGCCAATCCACGTTTTTCGCGGGTACCTTCGTTTTCAAATGCTCAATCACTTTATAGTACAAGCTCATCACCATAGGTGATGGTGCGCCCGTTTCCCTGTGTCTCTCCGGTTCACTGGTCGGCCAACCTACAGCTCTTTTGCAATCCTCCCACAAATCCGCCGGAACCACAATCTCAAACAGAGTATTCAGGTCTTCCCAGAGACATTTTGCAAGTTTCACAAACCTATCAGTCTGCTGATACCATTCAATCGGCTTCTCTCTTAGTTTGGGAAAATCATCCGTAAAGGACTGAATGTCGCTTCTGTGCCATGGTACATGTACTAGTTTTCCTCCTGCTGTTTCCCTCATTGGTAACATTGTTACTGTATCACCACTCTGCGGTCTTTTCTCATTGTGCTCTGTAGCACTGTCCCTCCTCTTGTCCTTCCTCTTTACCCACCTGCTTTCCCATTTGTCCAAGCACCTCCACACTTGTGCACTCTGCAACAATTCTCTAAGGTGGGTCTTCATGCCTGCTGACCTCATGTGTTCAAAATCTGTTGTCCCAAAATCTAACCTGTAGCTCCTGCTCAAGTGTTTCGTCTTGTCTATGTCAACCCCGTTTCTGTCAGCTGCTTCCTGCAAGCTCTTATGTATCTTGTTCACTTCCTTCGTAATCCTGGGACATAGATACCTCAGCTCTTCTTCTGTGTAGGACTCTAACCTGTTCACACCCATAGTCCCTTCCACCAATTCTTGTGCTTCCATATTCAACCTGACCCTATTCATATAGTCTTCTCCTTTCCCACTAGCTGGACTTTGTGTGGAATTTAGACTGTTGAACCACTGTGTCAACTGTTGCGCATTCACCCCCATCAAGGTAGCGTTCACATCAACTGCCATCGATGGCTGCGGCAGTTTTTCAGTGTTCGATGTAAGAGGTATTATCAGTGGGGGGCTCGACCTCACCAGTGTTGACTGAGCACATACGGGACTAAACTCCATCAAGGACCCAGACCCAGTTGGCTGAGCCGCAATCGGAGTTATCCCTGGAGTGTTTTCTATGCACCTTCTCTCTGTCCCATTTTGCAGCATTGATCCCTGACTGTTCAGACCCGAATTAGGCTGACTATACAGAGGTACCACTGGACCTACAGTTATGGGTAACGATATCGCGTCTGGGTTCTGTCCGTTCCCCATGTTCTGTGGCATGTTCATTCCCACACCATGGGTCATCATTGCTGGCATGCCCACCTGGCTCCCCATCATTTGAGCATGTGCATTTCCTCCCTGCATCTGCTTTTGAGGCATCATAAACTGAGTTGAGTCAGCTTGTGCCATTGTTGGGTTGTAACCATTCTGTACTCCCCTTACTGTTGGATCTAGAATCATTCCTGCACTGTTATCACTGTTGTAGTACCCTGGCATCTGCGGCTGATAATTTTCTGCTGGTTTCAACACGGGCACATCTGGATATATTCTCCTAACCTGCGGTATCTGCGGGGTGAGCAATAAACTCGGGTCCTTAGATCCCGATGACGCTCCTGGACTCTGCGTTTCGTTGCTCTGTACCGGTGCTGGAGGAGCAGAACTAGTGCTTGGACCTTGTCCATTCTCTGCATAAGGCGGTGGACGGTCGTTCAGCAATTGCATTATCAACTCCTCATCCTCTAACTTCTCTTCTCAACTTTTCCTCGTCCTCTCTATCCTTGGAACACTTTCTGTCTGTCTTACAGGTAGCTTTCTTACCTGTCTCTTCTCCTTCCTTAGTAATTGCGGGGAACAATTTTATCCCCTGCAATACATCTGACCTCCACACCTTCTGTGCATTATCCCACCTAGCATCCGCTAGTGTCTTTTCTACCTTCCTCATTCTGGTCTCGAACTTCTTTTGCTGTTGCTGTCTGGCCATTAGTTCCCAAATTGCTAGAGCCTCAAACTGTGCTGGCCTTGGAGGCACCTTCATGTCGTACATCGTGAATCTCAAATTTTCTAAAATCTTTATATTGAATGTCCCGTATATCGGGAACGCCACGCTCCCATGTTTCTCTGTCAACTTGTGCCACTGCTTTAGCCAAAGGCACGGAGCTACCCCCTTTTCTTCCATCACAATGTAAGCTGGTGTACCCTCGGGCGGCGTCTCCTCTCCTACGTTCGCTTTAATGTAAGACTCCCCCTTCATTGCGCTCCTAAATGCTTTAAGGAATTTCATTTTCTCGTCTTCTATTTTTCACAAGTTTTATAACCAATATTTGACTTCAACTCCACAAAACTTTAACCAATTTAATTGCACAAATTTGTAATCAATAGGTGACTTTAATTCCCGGAATACTCTTCACCTGCCTTTCCCCTTCCAATCGAGTCCCACGGACTGCGTCCAATCCGTGCGCGACCCTTCCCTTCAACCAACCTATCCCAGCGCGGCTCTTAGTGACGTCACACTCACACACACTGCGGCTGACAAAGCCTCGCGGCTAGTCCTCCTTCACTCACCTCTTTTCATAACAACTTCTTGCATATATTGCGAGCTACCAAAATAAAAACAGACCTGTCGGTTTACTACAGGAAGGGTAACACAGTCGCTTCAGGACCTTAGGGACTTTTCACCAACCGTGACCACTATTCGATCTCTTTCACCAGCCTCGGCCGCTATTCGGTCTTTCTCAGTCCCCACATTCGCAAGCAAATCTGACCCGCAGACCTACTCTCAACTTGTCAATGATCTGTTCTAGTGCACTTAGAATCTTGTCAAAGCCCGAAGTCGAAGTTTCTTTCATTCCCTAACACACGTACCCGACTTGTTGACCATGCCCGATCAACCTACTAAACCGCCCAGACCACAACATGGATCAACATACTCCGGAGTCTCTTGACCTCGCAGGGCCCGTCTCAACAACAACAACCATGTGGACCTTTTTATGCACAAAGCGCCACACGCACATGAAGTTCGACGACTTCCCTACTCTCACACTCGGAGCCGCACCTCCGTTATTTCTATGAAGTTCAACGACTTCACTACTTCTACACTCGGAGTCGCACCTCCGCTATCCTCAAAAAAGAAAATCCTCGCAACCTTTTCACACACCCTGCGGCAATAAGCTGTGCAAGCGCAAAACCCTAACTTCACTCATACTATCACTAGTACCGCCAGCGCTGATTCCACATCTCCGTTCTCTCCATTCGCAAGCTCCGAGATCCCGGGAAAGTCGCGGTGGACCTAGCCCATCATCATCTTGTCAATCTGTTTCATCCAAGAAAATCTAATTCAACTTTTCGAATGGGGTCTCAAAATGCGGAACCGTTAATTCGACACCATGTACTTTAATAATACAGGGTCCCAAAAGACGAAACCGTCCTCTGCTACCATCTACTGGTAGAGCGGAACGTGGTAACAAATTTACCCACGTTTGGACGCTCTTTAGGCCGATGAATCTTTTGACTTAGTGGGAACTCTCTGTACTCTTAATCGATCAAACTCATCAAAATCAATAATCAATAACGAACATAAGCAACACCTTGAACAACATAACACTTTATAATTAATCCAGAATACATTTCGGCGAGCCCTGACCTCTCAGTCAGGAATAACCACACCAGTTTATTGCAAAGTTAGTGAATTTATTTCCCTATATTAACAAAGCTAGCACAATATAAATGTGTCTCAACACCAAATGATAAACATATATGAACATTAGTAGCTGTCCATAACGTCGAAACAAGTGTAATCTATGAAGCATTTGAATCACGAGGCATTCGATAATGGCAATGCAAATCACTAATACGATAATCTGTAATGAACTAATTGCGTACATTTAGTCAGCATAACAAGATCTCAAATTGCATCGTGCGACAGATGAAAACCTCATCTAACCTCAAATTAGCATCAGCATGTGGGACTTCATGCAAAACAATTTAGCAACATTAATTTAGAAAACTCCTAACTAGGGCTCTTACCAAAATCAGCAGTTGGTTACCTAAAAGAAACACAATGCAATTTTACAATTTCCTTTCATATTTACCAATTACGATCAGCATACAAGGAAGTCTTCGTCTTACAGGTACCGTTCTTCGGTCATCATGGGTACCGTTTCTCGATCAGCATAGGACGGGACAAAGGGGCAGGGGTGGACGGGGCAATTGCCTCACGGCGGCAAGGTAAACTATTACTTCATGCAAAGGGATCAAATCAAAGTTACAGTCTCTAGGGCAAGAATCATTTAAAGTCTCTTTCTCTCGATTAGAGAAAGCATCAAAGTCTCTCAAAATGGCGTCGCAGCAAAGTGGGCCATAATAGCTACGAAGTCTGCAAAATGGCGGGTATCGAGCTGGTAATGGCTACCATAGCGCATAATGGCAACCTTCTTCTCGTGCACCTGGTTTTTTATAAACAACAGTTCAAGTCCTGTAGGGTCTCCATTGGAGGGTTCATAGGTTAGCTTCAAATTGACCAATCAAACACGACAGTTCTCAAGCTTTTACTTAAGCATACATTATCCTTGGAGATGGGTACGCAATTTGCAACATTGTTTTCCCATTAGCTTACTCTCAGAGCCTCCATTGTCCGCACCTGCAAGTCGACCTTGAATTTAAGAGAAAATATGCCAGGCTGGCACCAACTTTAAGATAAGCATGTGAACAGTTTCTGTGGAAAAGTACAGCTTCAAGCAAGAATACACGTTTAATAGCACAGTGGAAAAATACGAGCATCTAAACCATGAGACCAGGCAACTAGGCCAAAGCCTCCGCTAAAGTAATGCTAAGCTAAACATTTCAAACAAGCAAATCATAGCACACGTTTATGATTATGTCGGATTAGTGCAATTCTAATTCACCACGTTATATAAAGCACGCGTATAAATGATGGCAAACTACTCTGAGGGCGCAATTTGTCCCTGTACAATCTTTATTAATTCAGTTAATGTCACACATGATTATTTCAGCACTACGTTTAAGCGTCAATAAATCAAAACCTTCATTTTCTGCTTCATCAACAGTGTGATTGACTATTTTTTACATAATGGTGCCATTTTCCACGTATTTTCGCAGACATAAATTTCATGTGTATAGGGAAGGCCTTTAAGGTAGTAACATACTTGTATTTATTATAGTGATCATTTCATCCTTTGTGTATAGCGCTAAGTACCATACATCTGGTCTCTAAGCACTGCAAATGACTGGGATCACTGTTTACTTTGTTAATGTCTGAAGAACTATCAGCAGCAGATCTATCTGTTCAGCCGCCAGTGTTCACAAAAACACCTTCATATTTTAAATGTACTCTGTTGCTTTACGTGATTTTCGTTTTTCTTATTCCACCTCCCTTTGAACGTCTTAAGATGCAAAGCTATCCAATCAGAACATTGCCATTAAGTCATTCATTATAGTTTTATCAAGGTGTGCTTGTTTTAAGATGGTGAGCAGAGGTCCTGGCAGCCCAGACAAATCCTTTCAAACCTCTGCCATGTCTTTCAATTACATTATCGAATTACTCTGCCAAGCTAACCTTGGCAATGAATTACTTATCCCTCAGAGATCCCTTCTTCAAAAAACTGAATGTGTTTGAAATTACAATTGCAGTGTTTCTCATTCGATGAATGTTGCGTGGGATGCGGCATGTTTCAATACCAGGAAAGGAAAAGTATTTAGCAATTTGCAGAATATAATATATAACCACATACTGTTTTTCAAATATTAATGCAATCTAACGTTGAATAGTGAAATCTGTTACAAATCATCAGCAACACCACTTCTTGGACTAGTCACAAATCTTTGAAGGAGCATACTCACTTCATCAATGATTTTGGCATTAAATGCACTGCAGGATCAATGTTAATTTCATTATTCGTCTGAAAAGGCAATGTCTTTAATTGCACCACGCTCATTTGACTGCAGTTCAGCCTACGTATTCAGTGTTCAATTAGTAAAGGATGCAGGCCTAATTGTAGAATCCAGTTCTGAGAGGGATCAGGGCAGCTCCTGGCATGGCATGTGTGGATGTCAACGTTTAAACATTAATTTGAAGAAGTGTTTTGTATTTTTGCTGACGCCAAAAGGATTGCTTTAATTTACTATGGAAATTAAAGATCCTCATGTTGGTTTTTGCTGTGATGTACTTGTCTTGTGTTACCAGTAATTCATATTGGTAGCTGGTGAAAACGAAGGGGCATATTTATATGGAACTGGCACATCGGCTCCGATACAGCAGATTTCTTGCGTTATCTGTGCCCCCTTACTTCAATACAGTGCACCATGGCGCACGTTAGGACAATAGCTTCAACATTTTTGACCCTATTGAGGAGCTTTGCTGTACTTGCATCAAAAATGTTGGCACCAGTCCAGCAAAGCACAGGAAGGCCCATAGTCTAATGCAGTAGCTTCACCTAAACACCTGCCCTGAGCAGGAGTAAAAAATGATACTAAATGGCACAATCTCGTAAATTTCACTGCACCATTTCTTTTGGGTCCCCCTTGCATACATTATACCTGGTGGTACCAGGGGTTACAAAGTAGCACAATGCTTGCATTACTTTATAAATGTGGCACAGGGTGGGGGACTGGTTAGTGCTGCCTTAGCATAAGGAAATATGCTAAGGCAGCGTCAGGGTCTTGTAAATATATCGCTAAATGTGGTTGGACGTAAGACCAAATCATGAATTTGTCTGAGTGGACAAGAGAGCATGTATGCCCCAGCAGGGGGTCATGAGGAATCTTCTTTGATTTTTTTTTAATGTTGTTAAATATTGCATCTTTCAGCACATTTTCCCTTCTAGATTGATCGTATAGCAATATCTAAAGGGGCATTCATTCAGTATTTGAAACAATGCCTGGTTTGCCAAGCAAGCCTGACTTACCCAGGACTGCAGGCAGAAGGCCAGGAGACTTCATTTTAGGAATCTTAGATTACAGCCATTCACTTCAAAGAAAAATAGACGTTTGTCAGGTTTGTACGTTATTTGATTAATTTGACATCTTTTTGACAACATTTTGGCATTTTACTGATGCATCTGATTGAACCCATGAGATTGAAGCCAAATACATCTAATAATTCTTTGATGTTTTAATAGCACTTCATACTGCATTTCTGCCACTACAAAGTACTGTAAATAACAGATTATATTATTGTACAATTTCACAACTCTCAATTTGCTAAACTTAGAAAAATGGAAGATTGTGTCTGCCTTGATAAGATTGATAAGGTTCAAACTGACTTTCATATCACTCATGAAATCAGCAAGGAGTGTCAGCTCACGTATTCCTAAGGCTTCAAAATTGCATCTATGGTCCAGCTTACTTTGGCGGTCATTCTGACCGCGGTCACCGGTCGCCGCCCGCCATGCGGTCACCGCCAAATGGCCGCTCCGCGGTCAGTAGACCGCGGATGCCATTCTGGCTTTCCTGCTGGGCCGGCGGGCGATCGCCAAAAGGGCGCCCGCCGGCCCAGCGGGAAAGGCCCTGCAACGAGGAAGCCGGCTCCGAATGGAGCCGGCGGAGTTGCAGGGGTGCGACGGGTGCAGTTGCACCCGTCGCGATTTTCACTGTCTGCAAAGCAGACAGTGAAAATCTTCATGGGGCCCTGTTAGGGGGCCCCACGACACCCGTTCCCCCCATCCTGTTCCTGGCGGTAAGAACCGCCAGAAACAGGGTGGCGGGAAGGGGGTCGGAATCCCCATGGCGGCGCTGCAAGCAGCGCCGCCATGGAGGATTCCCTGGGCCAGGGGAAAACCGGCGGGAAACCGCCGGTTCCCCTTTTCTGACCGCGGCTTTACCGCCACGGTCAGAATGCCCCTGGAAGCACCGCCAGCCTGTTGGCGGTCGGAATGACCCCCTTTGTCTCTTGCATAGCCACCTTGGTGGATATTCAGTTTGTGTTGCACTTCTTTGCACATCTCAATATTCGTTCATTCAAAAATCCTCAATGTTGGAAAAGACCATCTTTTGTGTGCTCTTAGATTTTTGCCTGGCTATGCATTTTTAAACTGCAAATTCGACCCAGCAAAATAATCTCTTTTGGCAGGCCTAAACCTTTCCTTTAAAGATTAATGGGCCATCTTATTTAAAAGTAAGACATGAAAAAGTTTAATGTCAAGCATGCCCTTACAGTGAAAATGCCCTAAAAACTATTTTCACTGGTTGGCTGCTCTGTAGGAAAGCATTTGTGTTGGAAATGGAGGTCTCTAGTTAGCAGAGGCATGCACCCTGTCCAAGTAGGGACCACAATCCTAGTCAGCAAGGACGACAGAGCCGGAGCAGGCAGCAGTGCAGCCTCGGGCAGTGGCCTCGGGCAGCAGCGTTGGTGCTGGAATCGCTGAAGTTGATGAGCTAGTTAGAAGCTAGTAGATGAAGTCTTTGTTGGCCCTGAGACTTCAGAACATGAGGCAATCTCAGTGCAAGCCCTCGGAGAGAACTTGTGGGGAAGAGTCCTTCCAGCAGAGTTGGAGGTCAGCAAGCAGCAGGGCAACAAGCAAGGCAGCAGTCCTTCAGTGCAAAGCAGTCCAGATGAGTCCTTTGAGCAGCCAGGCAGTCCCTCTGACAGAGTCCAGGTGTAGATTCAGAAGTGTCTGCTCTGGTGGGGTCAGATTCCCAGTACTTGTACACCCAGAAGTGGCTTTGAAGTGGGGAAACATCTAAGAGTGGTTTTTATGTGTACAAATTCCCCTTTCAGACCAGTCTTGTCTGCCAGTATCCCTGTGGGAGGTTATCAGTCATTGTGTGAGGGCAATCTACTAGCTTTTGAAGTGTAAAAGAGAGCCCCTCCACCCTTCCTGCCCAGGGAGACCCATTACGCATGCAGATGAATGCAGATGTGACTGAGTGTCCTGTGTTTATGACTGTCTGGGAGGAAAGCACAAGGGGAGCAGTCAACCAGCACAGACCAGCCGCAGATTGGAGACAGACTGTATTGCACTGATGTCAGTAAGTGCAGAGAAATGCCCACTTTCTAAAAGTGGCATTTCTCAAATAGTAATATTAAATCCAATTGTACCTGTAGGATGGGTTTTCTATTACCATTCTGGTCATACTGAAAATGACAGGGCTACTCCTCTCAGATCAGAATCTACCACTTAAAAGTATATAAGGCCATTTCTAATGCTGGCCTATGTATGAGAGGAGCAGGCCTCACAGTAGTGGAAAACGAACTGGTGAATTCTCCCCTATTAGGACATGTAAAACACATAGGTACATGTCCTCCCTTTTACTTACATAGCACCCTGCCCTATGGGCTACCTAGAGCCTACCCTAGGTGTGATTTATATGCAGAAAAAGGGGAGTTTAAGGCTTGGCAAGTAGTTTAAATGATATGTCGAAGTGGCCGTGAAACTTCACACACAGGGTTTGCAATGGCAGGCCTGAGACATAGTTAAAAGGCTACTTAGGTGGGTATCACAACCAATGCTGCAGGCCCACTAGTAGTATTTAATTTACAGGGCCTGTGCCCCGCAAGTGCACTTTACTAGGGACTTACAAGTAAATTAAATATGCCAAATCGGGTAGGAACCAATGTCACCATGTTTAGGGGAGAGAGCACATGTACTTTAGCACTGGTCAGCAGTGGTAAAGTGTGCAGAGTACTAAAACCAGCAAAACAGGGTTAGATAAATGGAGGGAGGCAGGCAAAAAGTTGGGAGATTACCACCCTGAGGCTGTCAGGTCTAACAATTAGGGATACAATATTACATTTAATAAATTTACCCTTGGCCAGGAAGCAGCCACAAATTTCATTTTTGGATTTTCAAATACTTATAACAAGCCTAAGTCGGATTTGTAATAAATATTTTTTAAATGGAACTTTTTAAAAGTCAACTTTTTTCTGCCTAAAGCCTTCGGATGCCTATTTGTATGTGCCAAACTGTCAAGTGGATGACTTCTTTTAAATCACTTCTTTTATTAGGTGTCAACTTGCCTCTCGAGCTGAGACAAAGTCCTTGAGTGTGAACCAGGTGTGTTTTTTTCCTCCAGCAGAATGAGTATCTGGGCTGTGTCCTGAAACTTGGTTAACTTCAAAAAGGCCTATCCTGTCAAAAGTAAATGTTAGCTGACATCTGGGCAGGGCACTTCTTTTTCCCCCCTTCGAGGCAGGCACCAGTCCTAGTGGCAAAGGAGCTCTCACCAAAACTGATTTAGAGTGACCATATAGGATGGGTTGCTCATTTCCCTTGCTTCACCCATGGGCTGGACACAAATGCTCTGCACACAGGGAGGTTTCACCAACTTGGATTTAGGGGTATTGAGGGATTGTTTGCAGAAGGGCATGCAGAATGTGCTGCAAAAGGTGGTAGGGTCGCCTCTAGGAACTTTACCCTATTAGTAAGGGAAGGGCCAGGAGTCACACCACCCACTGACATGTCAGGCATTTATGTGGCACCCACTACACCCTCCTCAGGACATTTTCTGGACTTTCAGAAGAACAGAAGAGGACTTGGTCTGCTCTCTGTTACTTAAGAAAAGCCTGGAAGACTGGTCCTGCTCTAGCTCCTATAATAAGGGCAAAGGATTGGACTCTAAGTCTTATAAGCCTGACCTCCTGTTCAAGCTACAGGGAAACAAAACACTACAAGTTACCCTTTCCGCAACTGTCCAGCTGACCTGTTTCAAATGGAGCTGCCCTAGATCCTGTTGCTGGCCTCTGCTGGAGTAAATCTTGACTGTCAAGTGCTGTCCCCAAGGCCCTGGACTCTAGGATAGTGTCAAATTGTACTCCACCTAACTTTCCTGGAACCTAACTTTTTGGCTCCAAAGACTTCTGTACGATCGGGACTAACCTGTCAAGCTGATCCGACAAAGGTGTGTTGCTGCTGGGCCAAACTTTCAGGTTGCTCCAACTCAGAGCTTTTCCACAGCAGAAAATCCAATTCATCAGACATTTGGAAAGAAGAAATCTTGCCTCATGCAGCCCTTTTCAGCTACAGCTTGCAGCTGTGCCCTGCTTGAAGAATCTGAGCTCTAAAAAAGTGACTAACTACAAAGGTAGAAATCTTCAATTGTTGAAGGGGCCCTGAAATCCAAATGTTGAGGGCCCTTCTATTGGTGAAAAGTTCAAGTTTCTCACACTCAGAACATTCGTGCCAGAAATTATGGCTTCACTGCAACCTTCTCCAGCAGCTATCTGCATAGCTGCTGGAGAAGCATAGCATAGCTTACACGCATCCCCCTCTGAGGATTTTTAAATTCCCCTTCATAGACTGAGGATCAAATTTATCAAAAAATGGTGTCACCCTTGGCCCACACAAGAGGGCACAAAGGCAATGAAACTACTATGTCAGATTTATCAAGCCTGGCAATGCCACCTTGCATGGCCTGAGTGGCTTGATGAATCTGGAGTAACGCTTCACAGCGATGGGTTACTCTGGGAAATCTTCCATAGGAGGTGCCTCCTGTGTTATCTGTCAGCATCCTCAGGGATTAGGGTTAAATCATATCTCTGTGCTTGATTAAACCTTCATGTTTCTAAGTAAACAATTGGTTTTATCAATGCTTGTTTTACCAATGCTTGTTTGCTAATGTGAGCAGGTGTAGACACGTGCTTCTAATTGGGTGTGGTGTAGACATGTGCTTCTAATTGGGTTTGGTGACTCATCCACATGTTGAAACTCAACTGCTTTCCTGATTGGCTATAAATAGCAGAGTGAAGCATGCCTCCCTGCTTGGCTTTGTTTTGCTTCCTGATCTCAGCATCTGATTTGGCAGTCCAGCCCCTGCTGTCATCCTCGTATTCAGGACTTTTGAGGCACTTCTTTTCTTCGTTCCTGTACCAGCTGACACCAGGCATTCCTCCAGCACTCCAGAAAAGAATGCAACTAAGTGACTAGTATTCTCCATGGAGTTTGTTCTTTGAGTGCTGCTCTTTCCTAGAACAGCTGGTGTATTTCAGACCTCATATTTTGACAGAGTGCTTATCTTCAAGAGACAAATGCATTTCTGAACATTCTACATTATTATTGTAGTTACTTGCCTAAATGTGCTTCAGGAAATCTGCTTGAGCTCAAGTACTACAAAAAGTGACAGTGCAATTTTAAAAGAGCATTTACATGACTTTTCTATCTCTAATAGCATAACTCTTGGATTTAAATTGTGTCATTCTTCCTTTTTTACATTTGAGGAATTTGCTTTTGAAGGATTTTTCACGCACACAGTAAAACCAAATCAAACTGTCCCACCCTAACTGTTTAAACCCAGAGTGGACATTTGTATTTTTTGGATCGTTTTTGTTCCTTTTAGTGTAAACTTATGCATGCAGGAAAGTTATATGTGATATAATTAATGCCCTTGTTTATCTTTCTTGTGCATGATAAGTGCAACCACAGTTCTAATTGTAGTGTGAACCAGTGAATCTCTGTGAAGCCAGCCCTAGTGTCTCAGTACTTATTGTTATGGTACTCAGTTTGGGGTTTTGGTACTGCAGTGTTAATAATTGTGCCAGCAGTTATTATTATCCAAGAAAAGTGCTGGAGCATCCCGGTGTTCTTCTACCGCTCTCATGCCCATGTCAGAAAGAGAGATTCAGTTTCAAGAACGTTGAGTGCACTAACTCTACTATCACTCTGTCAACAACGACCTGCTCCCCGAAGATACAGGGTGCCTGGCTGGACCGGCAAGATGTGGCAGTGTTTTGTCTCTTTCTCTTCCACTCCCCCTTTCCTTTTGGGACACCTGCCGGGGTTTCTATGTCCACCAGGAAGTGCCGAGAGGTGTTCCAGGAGGTCGGGGGCATACCATCACCCCTGTAGACATCCTGCTTTTCAGGTGAGTGGCCCCGTTTCGACAGGTGGAGCGTGGGTGTTCCCATGCATCCACCCATGGATGTTGGTGTCTGCTCAGATTTACTATTAGTGGTAGACCTAGGAATGCATCAAAATATTGTGCATTCCACAGGGAGGCCTGACAAGCAGAAATATCTTTATTTCTCCTTCTTTTTTTCTCTTTATATGTGTACTGCATTCTTCATTACACAAAAAAAGAGGAAAATGTCTCAGAGGACTACTTTTGTGCAGGAAGGCCCAAGGGTGCCTGCATTGGCACAAGGCAGCTCATTGAACGCCAGCACAAGAAAAGGACAGGAAGGTGTCATATAATAATAAATACAGCATATCCCTGCTCTTTCCTTTTCATGCAGTGCAGCAAGGTGGCTTGCTGCATTCCTCTGCGTAAATGTTTACTAAATCTGTCCCTTACTCTGAAAGTAAAATGTGTGATTAGGGTACACCTGCTTTCTATTCTGGCTTAAGCTCAGACATGGTCAGCCTTAACTTGTACCTAGGTACTACTCAAGTGCAACTAGATGACTGTGGTTGGCACGTAACACATTTTGGCTCTATTTTGAACCTTAAAAATTCATAGCCTGATTTCACCTCTTGAAATTTCTGTGTCATTTTATTTTATAAAATGTACTCTTTTTTTCTAATTGATTTTCTATTGTTGTGGTTTGATTTAACGGTTTGGTATTGCATAAGTTCTGTAAATAGTGTTTCTTAGTTAAGCATGTCTGCTCTGTGTCATAGCTACCAGGGAGTTGAGCTGAGTTTAATTTAGTGACTTTACTCCTTCACTGTGACACTGTTTACAATGGATGCCCTAATCTCTATAACTGAAGTAAGACACTTTGTTGCTGTTTGATGGACATTTTTTCCACTGTATTATTATTAGGCCTAAATGCAGAATTACTCTTCTTGTGTAATTCTACATAATCCTGCTGAATCTTTAGTTATTTCTATGTGATTACGCTACATGTAATTACATGAGTCACACCCACCCCTATTATCAGTGGGTCCTTATTCAGTCACAATGCATGATGAGCCCCTACTATTAGTTTTTACTTAGGCACTTCCTGACAGTATTTCAGAGTTCTTTAGGCCCTGGTTGTTTCTCCAAATCTGCACCCCAGTATTTTCAATTGATCCTCCTCTTCTTCACTGGTACAGATATGCACTTTCTAGAGAGGCACACATGACCAAGCACAAGTAGACACACAGTGACAATCAGAGAGGCAACCATGATAGACTCAAGAACACACAGGAGTATATTCTTACATTATGCATGAGTATTTGGGTTGTTGGTTGATAGGGTGTGTGCCCTGGCCAAGCAGCAACCACAATCCTTGTCTGGGTAAGGCACAAGGAAACCCAAAATTAACCTGTGCTCACCCTTTGGTCGCTAGGAAAAGAGCAGTCAGGCTTAACTTGAAGGCAGTCTGTAAAGTATTTGATTAGCACTTCAAGCAGTAAAACAGTAAAAACACTAAACAAACACCATGTTAAAAAAATAGAACTTAATTTAATAAATAAAACAATATAAAGATGACAGCAATTCAGAAAGTAGAATTTGAGTTCTGAATTTTTAAAGCATAAACTGTAAAACAGTGCTTAGAAGCCAAACGCAGCAACTAAGAATATCTGGTTGTAAGGGACCAGAAAGATTCAAAAGTTCAAGTCGTCCACAATGGAGCACAGGCTGAGTAGAGGTGGGCTTGCTGAACCAAAGTATGTTAAATCTGGGATGCAGACCGATGTGTCAGTCCTGAACCATGAAGTAGAGGGGATATGTTGATGTTCTCCATGCCACAGAGGTGATGCGTTGGTTCTGAGATGTGGTAATGCGGGAGTGAGTGTTCCTGATGCGTTGAAGATGTGTTGCGTAGTTGAAGTGATGCATGAGTTCCAATGAGTGCAGAGGCTGAGATGCAGGGTTTCAGAGGCCTCATCAAGGCTGCCATCATCGGGGATGCAAATACCTTAACTGAGACATATGCTGCAGTGCCAGTTACTACAGTGATGTGCTGATTTCCAGATGCAAGGTAGATCGGAGATACAATTCTTGTTGTGCCATTTCTATCCCACACAGTAGAGGTGATACGTTGATTTTCTACATGCTGCGATGCATTGATTCTGCTCCCACAGCAGCTCCAGCTGCAAAGGATGCTTCAGGCCACTTCCAATGGTCCAGGAGTGGAACAGCATCACTGCAGTCCAGGTGCAGGGGCAGGGTGGTTGGAAATCGGGTATGTTCCTGAGACTTCAGATCAGGAGGCCAGCCACCTAGCCCTTGGAGTCACTCTGGTTTGGAGAGATTGAGGTCCAGTCCTTCTCATTCCCAAGCAAAAGGATTAGCAGTCCTTCTTCTGGCACAGTATCCACAGGTCAAGAAATGTACTGGGTTGGTGGTGCCTGAGGTCCGGTCCCTGTACCCAGTGGTGCCTTTGAAGTGGAGAATTAAAATAATTGCCTTGAATGTGCACAGAAGTCCTGCCATTCCTTCCCTGGCTTCAGACTCACTACAGGAGGGTATGAATTGCTTTGTGTCTGGACAGGACACAGCCTATTTAAGGTGAGGTTGTGTCCAGTTTCTACCTCCCATCTTGCCCAGGATGGCCCATTAGGACACAGGTGGCCAATTAAGTCACACCTAGGCTCCCTTTATGTGTGTCTCTCTAGGGGAAATACACAAAGCCCAGCTGTTCCCCACTCCAGACGTGATCAGCAACAGACAACAATCACCAAATTGTTAATGCAGGAACATGCCAACTTTCTGAAAGTGACATTTTCAGAATTGCAATTTAAAATACGACTTCACGATAAGTTGTGATTTTAAAATGTGACTTCAGAGACACCAAACTAAAAAAGTCTATCTCTTCCAGATTCTGAATTATAAGATGTAAGAAGGTAACCCCACTGTTAACTTACGAGGGACCCAATATTAAGCTATGGGAGAGTGATGTAAAATTAATCTAAGAATTTTTCACCACCAGGACATGCACAACTTAAAAGTACATGTCCAACTTTTTTAATGTACTGGGCCCTGCCCTTGGGGCTGCCCAGGGGTTACTTAGATATTAAAAAGAAAGGTTTGGGCCTGGCAGAATTTTGACATTACCAGGCTGATATGGCAGTTTAAAACTGCACACACAGGCTCTGTAGTGGCAGGCTTGAGACAGATTTAAAGGGCTAATTATTTGGGTGGCACAATCAGTGCTGCAGGCCCAAAAGTAGTATTTTTTTACAGACCTGGGCACATGTAGTGAACTCTGCTAAGGATTTATCAATAAACTAAATCTGCCAACTGAGATACACCAATGTTACCACATTTTAAGGGAAGAGCACAAGTACTTTAGTACTGGTAGCAGAGGTAAATTGTGCAAAATCCTAAGGACATCAAAAATGAAGTAAGCAAAAACAGAAGGTCTGAAGGCAAACAGTTAGGGGAAACCACACCAAGGATTACAGGTCTAACAATATAAAACACTGAGACCATATTTACAAGAAAGGGCACATCATCTATGATGAGCCACTTTTCTTGGGCTCCCATGCACCCCCTAGCATCACCATGATAGCAATGTATTTACAATATGGCGCACTATGGCATACGTTAGCGCATTAACATCAAAATGTTTGACTCTATTGTTGCGCATTGGTCGACAAGCACCACAAATTATGGAGCTAGTACAGCAATGCGTGTGGAGACCCATTGGAAACAATGGGAGTGTCACTTTAACACCTGCCTTGGGCAGGCATAACAAACTATGGGAAAAATGGTGCAGTGGAATCTTGTAAATTTCACTGCACCATTTTTCTGAGCCTCCTAACAGGGGAACATCCCCCCTTGAATACATTATGACTGGCATATATGTTCAGGGGTTACAAAATTGGGAAATGTTTGCATTGCCCCACTTTGTAAATCTGGTGCAGGGAAAAGGCCTCCTTGATGCCGCCTTTTTGTAAAAAAAAAATATGCTAGGCCAAGGAGGTGCTAGGGGCTTGTAAATATGCCCTGGATTGTCCATAATATACCTCTAATAACACACAATGTTCATTGCAGGTACATAACTACAGACCATAATAGACCCAGCCACATACAATGTCAATGAGGGATTGAAAAGTGCGTCACAATCTAAGAGAAACAAATTATATTTAGCACAAAGAGCCACCAATGCACAAACCCATGATGTTACTTTGGAGTGATAAGTATCATCGAGGAAAAATCAATGACTGGTGTTGTGCTCACTCATATTGTCAGCAAACCCCGAGGGAATGTGTATTCCATTATATCATTGTTGGAAAGTTGATTATTGGTAAGGGCAGGTAAGTACGTACACCTAGAAATAGGCCACAGACCCACATCAGGTCCAGTCAGGGTCTCAATAAATTAATCCCAGCTCAACGTTTGGTAGGTTAGCAACAAGCAGTTAGGCCTAACTTAGTAGACAGGTTTGTAAAGCATTTTAAAAATCAAAAAACAGTAAATAATTAAAACACAAATCACAATAAAAATCCAAATAGATTATATTTTTATCTTTAAAATGACACTAAAATGACAAGAATCCAATAAAGGGAACCGGATATATGATTTTTTAACCCCTTCGCTGCCAGGCCTTTCCCCCCTCAGGTGCCGAGCCTTTTTTTGGCTGTTTGGGACAGTTTGCGCTTAGGCCCTCTTAACTTTTTGTCCACATAAGCTACCCATCCCAAATTTGGGTCCTTTTTTGTACATCATCCTAGGTATTCTAGGGGTACCCAGACTTTGTGGGTTCCCCTGAAGGAGACCAAGAAATTACCCAAAATAAAGTGAAAATTTCATTGTGTTAAAAAAAAAATGGAAAAAAGGGCTGCAGAAGAAGGCTTGTGTTTTTTTTTCCTTGAAAATGGCATCCACGAAGGATAGGCAGTGCTAAAATCACTATCTTTCCAGCATTCAGGAACAGGCAGACTTAAATCTGAAAAACTCAATCTTTACATTTTACTAGGACATACACAATTTTTACTATTTTTTTCAGGCTCCTTCCAGTTATTGACAGAAATGGGTGTAAAACCAATGCTGAATTCCAGAAAGCTAAACATTTCTGAAAAGTAGACAAAATTCTGAATTTCTGGTGTGTTTGTGTTCATCCTAGAAGGGTTTCCTACAGAAAATAACAGCAGAAATAAAACAATATTGAAATTGAGGTTAAAAAAACAGCCATTTTTCTCCACGTTTTACTCTGTAACTTTTTCCTGCGATGTCAGATTTTTTAAAACAATATACAGTTATGTCTGCTGGACTCTTCTGGTTTCAGGGATATATAGGACTTGTAAGTTCATCACGAACCCTAGGTATCCAGAGCCAATAAATGAGCTGCACCTTGCATTCGGTTTTCATTCTATTAGGGGTAAACAGCAATTTGTTTGCTGAAATATAAAGAGTGAAAAATATGTATCAGGAAAACCTTTGTATATCCAAAATGGGCACAAGATAAGGTGTTGAGAAGCAGTGGTTATTTGCACATCTCTGAATTCCGGGGTGGCCATACTAGCATGTAAATTACAGGGCATTTCTCAAATAGACGTCTTTTTTACACACTGTCTTACATTTGGAAGGAAAAATGTAGAGAAAGACAAGGGGCAATAACAGTTGTTTTGCTATACTGTGTTCCCCCAAGTCTTCCGATAAAAATGGTACCTCACTCTTGTGGGTAGGCCTAATGCTCACGACAGGAAACGCAACAAGGACACATCACATTTTTCCATAGAAATCTGACATGTTTTTTGCAAAGTGCCTAGCTGTACATTTTAGACTCTAGCTCAGCCGGCACTTAGGCAAACCTACCAAACCTGCAAATTTTTTAAAACTAGACACCTAGTGGAATACAAGATGGGATCACTTGTGGGGCTCTCACCAGGTTCTGTTACCCAGAATGCTTTTCAAACCTCAAAATTTGGCCCAAAAATGTTTTCCTTTAATTTCGGTGACATAATGTTCTGGAATCTGAGAGGAGCCACAAATTTCCTTCGACCCAGCATTCGCCAAAGTCCCCTGATAAAAATGGTACCTCATTTGTGTGGGTAGGCCTAGTGCTCGTGACAGAAAATGCCCCAAAACACTATGTGGACACATCAAAATTATCAAATACAAAACTACCTGTTTTTGTGGGGGTGGCACCTGCATTTTTGGTCCTGGGCTCAGCAGCCACCTAGGGAAACCTACCAAACCCAGACATTTCTGAAAACTAGACAACCGAGGGAGTCCAGGGAGGTGTGACTTGCATAGAACCCACAATGTTTTCTTACCCAGAACCCTCAGCAAACCTAAAATTTTGGTAAAAAAATCAGAATTTTCCCTCATTTCTACCATGCAACGTTCCCCTCAGTCTCCCGGTAAAAATTATACCTCACTTGTGTAGGTGGGCAAAGTGCCTGTGACAGGGAAGAGCCAAAAACATGTTGAAATTGAGGGGGAACCAAAGTGGGTCCAGAAGGGCAGTTTGAAAAAAAATAATTTTTAGGCTGACAAGTACAGCAGAATTTGTGTTGTTATAGATGAGACAATGTTGGGTGGTAGGAATTTTGTGGATTCCTTCAGATTCAGGAAGGTTCCATCACAAAAATGCATGAAAAATGTGTGATTTCCAGAAAAGTTGGAGGTTTGCAGGGCATTGTGGGTAAGAAAATGGTGCAGGGTGCATGTGAAGCACACCACCCTTGAATCACCCAGATGTTTTGTTTACAGATGTGTCTAGGTCTTGTGGATTTTTCTACATGGCAGCGTCCCAAAGTACAAAAAGTGCAGTCCCCACCATTCCAAGTGGGACGATTTCGGGAGTTACCAAGCTCTCATGGCTCAATTGTAAAACCAAAACCCAAAATAATCAAATGTCCTCTTGCTTGCAGTGGGATAAGATATTTTAGTGTGCGGGGGAGAGCTGAAAGACTGTTACCCCCTTCAGTTGGGGTGGGGTCATTCCCAGGCCCATACTGGTGGGGGCATAACCAGGCCCATACTGGTAGCCACCACTCCACTTTTTTTTATATTTTTTTATTCCCTGGCATCAGGTAGACTTTCTGCCCCCCCTCATGTGGGGCAGATATGGTCAACAGTAATGTGTCCTCATGAGGAGCGACCCTTGCCCAAGTGGCTGCCCCTCCAACAAAACACACACCAATTACTGGTGTCTAGTCGATTTTGCCCCCCCTTGGGGGCAGATTTGCCTAACGAAAGTAGGCCGATCTGCCCACAAGGGGGGCAGAAATGGCCTAAATACAATTTGCCCCCAGGGGAGCGACGCTTGAATAAGGGGTCAAGTCCCGTACATAAAAACATAAAGTAAATAAAAATATGTATATATATATATCCCTGGTATCTAGATGTTTATGCCCCCCCCTCCCCCGGGGGCAGATCGGCCCAATTATATTCTGCTGTTCTGCCTTGGTGGGGGAAATAAAATGCCTAAAAATATTTTTCCCACCCTGGGGAACAGCCCTTGCCCAAGAGGCCGTTCCCCTTATGCGTACGTATAAAAAAAAAAATCCCTGGTGTCTAGTCCTTTTTGCCCCCCCAGGGCCAGATCGGCCTAATTACATTAGGCCGATCTGCCCCCAGGGGGGCAGAAATGGCATAAGAATATTTTGCCCCCCCCTGGGGAGCGGCTCTCACCCAAGGGGCCGCTCCCCTCATGCATAAGTATAAAAAAAAGAAAAATACCTGGTGTCTAGTGGTTTCTGCCCCCCCAGGGGCAGAGCAGCCTGATTATATTAGACTGATCTGCCTCCAGGGGGGGCAGAAATGGCCCAAAACTAATTTGGGCCCCGGGAAGTGACCCTTGCCTAAGGGATCAATCCCCACATATAAAACCTAAAGAAAAATTAAAAAAATATCCCTCGTGTCTAGGGGTTTAATGGCCTAAAAAACATTTGGCCCCCCGGACAGCGGCCCTTGCCCAAGGGGCCGTTTCCCTCTTGTAATTACCTACCAAAAAAAAAAAATCCCTGGTGTCTAGTGGGCATTTCGATCGGGCAGCAGAAATGCTTGCAGAGACATGAAAGGAAAGGCCTTTCTTTTCCTTTCATGCCTCTGCTGGCCCCCTCCTCCCGAGCAGAGGACAAAATGCTTTTGCATTTCTCTTCTGCATCATGCTGGAAGCATGCTTCCACTGTGATGGCAGGTGATCTCTGATGAGGTCAGCACGCAATCGCGTGATGACGTCAACAGACTTCACTGGGGGGGTCGCCGGTGGAAGGGGAAACAAATCACCTTCTAGCCCTGACCTGGGGGGTTGGCCCTAGGGGGGAGCGCAAGCGCGTCCCCCGAGGGCCGGTACATGGACGTAATAGTTATATCTGTGGCGCCTGAGAGGCACTGCCACGGACGTAACCATTACATCCGTGGCGATCAAGGGGTTAAAGAATAAATGTTTTATAGCTCATCGAAAACAAAAGCACCAATCTGGACATCTGGTCGCACCTGACTGGGGCAAAGTCAAAATATTATGACAACCATGGTGGAGCCCTGCTCGGCTACAGTGAACGGGAGGCCTTTATTAAAGTTTTACCTTCAGACTTAGACCCTCGTTACGACTTTGGCGGTCTTTCCCAAAGACTGTCATGCTGGCAGCCGCCAAAAGACTGCAGTGGCGGCAGTGATTCGCCTGCCCTATTACGACTCACAAAAACAAAATCGCCAGAAAACAGCCACAAATCTGATACCGCCAGGCTGAAAGACGGCGGCAAAGAGATGGTCCCACCACCCACTCCACCACAACAGAAAAATACCGCCCTCCTCATTATGACCCACAAATCAGCATAGTGGTCTTAACCCAGCAGTAATCCATTAGTTTTCCGGACCACGGCGGTCGAAATGGAACCAATTCGAATACCCAACACCTGATACACATACACACACCACATCCCCCCACACACACCACAATAAAACATACACACACACAATCCTTTGCTACGACAAACAACTACCATACATTACATGATCACTCTGAAGATCACACTGTACACAGACATCACAGACATCTGCACACCTCTCATGCATCAAACTTCACTTAAAATAATTTTTACTCACACACACATCACACTCACCATGTTCTGACAAAAGCACCCCTGTTTCACTGATGATGAATTAAGGACCAAGTTGAACTAAATCATCAGGGTAGAGCCACAGCTGTTTGGGGCAAAAGTCCAGCAAACGTCCATGGTAAGGAAGATGGAGTTATGGTGGAGGATCATCAACAAGGTGAACAAAGTTGGAAGCCATCCACACATAAGGGAAGACATACGGAAGAGGTGGAACGACCTGAGGTGGAAGGTCCGGTCCATGGTGTCCAGACACCAAATCACCCGCATGAAGATTGGCTGTGGGTTCCCACCTCCTCCCCTGGAGATCACCTCTTGGGAGGAAAAGGTCTTGGTGATCCTGCACCCTGAGGGTCTCAGTGGAATCCCCAGAGGACTGGAAACTTGTAAGTCACCTCTAATCCCCTTGTATTAAGTACACCTGTAATGCATGCATCCTTATCCTCTGCATGCTCACCATACCCTACTAACACCAACCTCAAAGTCTCCACACCCACATGGACCTAATGAATGTACAGCATGAAGCACTACAACTCCCACAATGGATCACCCTTTAGCCACCTAACAATGCACATTCCCCTCTTATAACAACACCAGAGTACTGAAGCATGACATATAGCACTTACCTAGCAGTCTCTGTAAAGTACATTAGGAAGATGTGAATAACAATCCCTGTCATTCACAGGTGTCACTGAGAATGTCCTCAGTCAACCAGTGCCACGTAGAGCCAGTCCTCCACCCATTGAAGACCCCAGCAATGACAGCTACACAGGATGTCTGGAACTGGAAGACCTACCTGGCCCATCCGGTCTCTCTGGGCAGTCCACCTCCACCAGACTTACCCAGGACACCATTGAGCCCCCAACAACCTCAGCCACCATAACACCTGTTGCCCAACGCCCCCAAACCAGTGTCCCTGGGCCACGTCAATCCATAGTGTGCCCACCTGTACAGGGACCTGAGTCAGCACCCACCATACAAGATGATGAAGGTCCTGGTGTAAGTGGAGTGAGCACACTGTTCCAGAGACACAGGCACAGGGTGCTAGGGGCAAGTGGAGGGCATCTAGGGACCGCAGGGTGGGGTAACCCAGAGAGCCATCTACCAATAAGGCACTAGAACAAGTCCTGGGAGCATACAACCTATCCCAGGTAAAATGGGCCAGATTTTAGACATGTTGGGGGGAAAATCTGAGGCTGCAGAGGGAGCACCAGCAGGAGGCCATGCAGGAGTGGCATGCCCTCAATGCCACCACGGCCTCCATGAAAGGCTTGATGCAGGAGCTCATCACAGTCCTGCGTGAGTCCTCCACCCATCACCAGGCCCCTTCCGCTAGCCGCACTACTGACCAACCCTCTACATTTGATGCAGCTAGGGAAATGGTGGCCATGTCTGACGACTCACAAGCCACTACTGAGCCACCCTCTGTAGCTGAAGAACCCCCCTGAAAACGTGGTCACAGAGCCAGACGTCCTGCAGGGACTGAAGCCAAGACCAACCCTACTGCCAGGAAATTATCCTCTCTAGAACAGTCTCCCTTGTGTGCCACTGAGACACCTTGTTGACTCTCTGCTGCCATAGCCTCATTTTCAAATGCCACTTAGATACTGGACCTGTGCTACTCACTGCTTGGCCTAACAGATTGATGAGTTCAAAAACCATGGTCTTACTACTTTGCACCCTATCCTTCCCTTTGTTATTCACAATAGATATATTTACACACAAGTTATGGTGTTTTGTGTTTAATAACTGAAATAGTGCAACCAAATTGTGACATGTTAAAGAAAGTGACTATTAATACACAGTGAAAATGTGAATGTATCATCCTGACATCCGGTTGTCTGCAGCAAAGTCAGTGTCCACACATCCCTGGGTCCTCAGGTAGTAGAGAGGGAAGAGTAGTAAAAAACCATCCACAGCACTTCTGCAATAGATAGTAAAGAAGGTACATCACATATCAATAGCACAGTTGTCAACAGTATGTACCTGCAAATTATGATGGTTAAACCGATTACAAAGTAGATTTACACATAGAAAGACAATCCAATGCTATTGAACACATGACCTCAATCCTGTTCAGGTAAGATGGGACAAGATTATCGATGCATCTTACAGAAATGAACTGAGTAATACACACTCATTGTAGTTGTACTACACAGCTCACACCTTTAGATGCCAAGTATTGAAGATACAATAAGCAGCAACCTATGTCCATGATAATTTGATACCAGAATATAGTAGCCACAAATGTGCAACCGTCCTTGTCCCCATATTTGTCACTCAGATTTTCTCCCTCTTCTGCACCGGATTGTCCCTAACTCCTTCCTCCTCCAGCAATGGGATATTCCTCCTTAGTGCAAGATTGTGGAGCATGCAGCAGACAATCTGGCACACCTTCTGTGGTGAGTACTGCAGGTAACTCCCAGAGATGTTCAGACATCTGAACCTTGCAAAGGACCGAATGTCCTTTCATCACCCTTCTTGTCCTCCCATGAGCCTCATTGTACTGTTCTTCAGCCCTGGTCCTTGGATTCCTCACCAGTGTCAGTAACCAGTAGAGACTGGGATAACCTGAATCACCTGTGGAGAGAGGAAACAAACATTTACAATCCAATATGTTATATACAGAGTGAGAAGGAAGGCTTCGGTGACAGTAATTTCACAAACACTCATCATAATCACTGATGAGGTAGGCTCTTTTTCTTTGTAGAAGCTCCATCAACCATAGGACACTGCTATTCCTGAGGACGTAGGAATCATGTACGGACCCAGGAAGTCACTTGGGAGATATACTGGTCTGCTAAGCAGACCATCAGCACATTTATAGAGTGAAAGCTCTTACAGTTTCTATACACTTGCTCATTATCCCTGGGTGGTTTTAATGCAATATGGGTGCCATCAATGGCCCCAATCACATGAGGGATATTTCCCATTGCATAGAATTCAGCCTTCACAATGGGTAAATCTATAGTATGGGGAAATTTAATTGTAGCTTCCCACATGTTTTAGTAAGGCAGACAAGACAACCCTCAACACGTTGCTGAACATTGTTCGAGGCAACAATGTTGCCATTCCCACCATCCCCTGAAATGAGCCAGCGGCCAAGAAGTGGAGGATGAATAGCACCTGCAGAGTTGGAGGAATGTCTGTAGGTTGTTAATTGGCTGGCAGCAGATCACAATCCAACTGGGTACACAGGTCCCTGATTGTAGCACGGTTCAGACAATAGTTGGAGATGATGTGGCATTCTTCCATCATTGTTAAGTCAACCTGGGCCGGTACACAGGTGCATGTCTCAGCCTCTACAGTGGTTGGTATCTACACATAGCAAACAACACAAGAGTGACAACAATTACACTTCATGCATCCTACTTCATGGTAACAAATGGAGGATAACCATCACATCTGCTACCACTTTTTGCATACAAAGCAGACTTCAAAGTGCAGAGCAGTTGTAATACTTATGTATTTTGCACATACATCTGGGTATTACATAGAATTACATCAGAAAGATGTTTATCTGTCAATGCTAGTGTACAGTCACCATCATCATGTTTGTATTTGTTTTTCAATCTGTCATTATGACACAATCTGATTCTGTGCACTGTGAAAATGTATACTGCCTGATTGTTTTGTACACAGTCCTGGACGGTAACTTTTTTCATGTCCATAATGAAAAAGATTAGTGACATTCATTATGTTTTATAAACAGTAACAGCGTAATATGGCTGCAGCCTGTCCTGCATGCAGGGGACAGATGACAGTGAGCTCATTCCACCAGCGTATGCCGTCGTGGAAGAGCAGTCGGAACCGCCGTGCAACTCCTAATTGGTTAACTTTGATGTCTATGTCATACAGGGCCCAGTGACGATTACCTCCGGCGGTGACGATGCAGACTGCTGGAAACCATGACTGCCATTTTCTACAGTGTACCTCACTTGACTCGCCAGCCATCAAGACCTCCACTGAGTGCACTGCTGTGTCGTGTTCCTGGGAGCCACAATTGTGTGTGTTCCAGGAGACAGGGCTCCCGCCTTCACTACGGAAGAACTCCAGAAATTTGTGGATTGGGTCCTACCCCTGTACATAAAGCTGTATGGTGCTCCAGAACATCAGGTAGGTCACAGTATGGTATATTTGTTGGTACATGGGTATGTAAGATTGTTAGAATGTCTATGAAGGATATTCCAGTGGAGGGTGTAGCTTCGGCTATGACTGCTGGGAATGTTGTGCAAGTGTGAAGTTGTGTACTATTATGATTTGTTAACAGTTTGTAGGCCTAAGAATGTAGTAGGTTGTTGGGTCTACACAAATGTGCCTTTCCTGCTATGTCTCCCATGCAGGTCAGTTCCCATCAGAAGAAAGGGTTGTGGAAATCCATCGCCAAGGAAGTGCAGACTCTGGGGGTCCATACCAGGTGGAACACCCACTGCAGGAAGTGGTGGGAGGACCTGAGACGCTGGGCCCGGAAGACAGCAGAGGCCCTATTGGGGATGGCCTCCCAATGAGGAAAAGGTGCCCATCAGCCCTTGACCCCCCTAATGGCCTACCCGAAGTAAGATGGCCACTCGAGGGCAACACAGCAGCCACAAGAGGGTGAGTGACAGAGTTTGTTTCCTGTACTGTTTGCTTTAGAATGGAAAGGGTTTGTTAGCCATACGATAAAGGATGACTAGTGTAGCTATGACAGATAATGTAGGTAGGAGACATTTGTTATGTAAGTATTAGTTGCTGTGATAGGTAAGTATCTGTACAACAGGGTTGCCATAGCATCGGTAAGGTTCCAGATTGTAGGCTTTGATAGGGATATTCAGGGCCATATTTATACTTTTTGACGCAAAACTGCGCCCCCGCAGTTTTGCGTAAAAAAATTTACCACCGGCTAACACCATTTCGTAGCGCCGTGCGGGCGTCAAATTTATACTTTGACGCACGGCGGCGCAATCAACAGATGGGAGTCATTATTTTTGACGCACATCGTGCCGTCAAGTCGTAAAGGAAAACGACGTTAATGCGGCGGAAATTACTGTGAGTCAATTTCCGACAGCGCAACCCGGATATGCGCCGTTTTTTGACGCAATAGCGTAAAAAAAACGCGAACACTGCAAGTGCACCTTAGGAGAGCCAAAATGGATCCCAGATGCCACTACAGACCCCAGGAAGATGACAGCAGACCAGGAACCAGCCAGGACGATCCATACAAGAACCAGGACATTTATAGAAAGAAAAGAAAGTGTCGCTTCAGTGCAGAGGAGCAGGAAATCCTGGTTAAAGAGGTGACAGAACACAAGCACCAACTGTTTATCACCGCAAAGTTGCCAATCAGTAGGAGAGAGGCCATATGGCAACAAATTGTTGACAAGATCAACAGTGTGGCTGAAGTACGCAGGACAGTCACAGAGTGTAAGAAACGCTGGCATGACTGCAAACGTAGGACTAAGGAAAAAATGGCCAGGAACAGGAAGGCAGCACTGCAGACTGGAGGTGGGAGTCCAGCACACCAGGAGGCCCTGGACCACATGGAGGAGATGGTCGCAGCCGTCATCCCTGAGGAGATCGTCACAGGGATTCAAGGACAGGACAGCGCAGACTACCACAAGACAACAGACATGCAGGGTAAGTCGCATGGGGAATTAAAATACAATAATGTTGACTGTAAGCAGGGGGGGAAAAACCTACTACACATTGCATGTAAGTCATCATATACATGGAGTGGCATGGGTAAAGGGGCACGGCAGGGGGGCATGGCCTGCACAGACAGAAGCTGGGGCACTACATTACACTACACCAACAACAGTCCTTTGGGGGCATGCTCTCATGCCAACAATGGAGCAAAGGGAAAGCCTCGATAGGAGGGAAGGCCACTACGTCAAACTTACATCCTGGCACTCGTCAGCCAACATATCTCCTACATTAACTAGGGCCCTATTAACAATCCTCTAGCCAAAACGATAACTGCAATGTAACTGCCACAACAGTTGACACTACCACCTCTGATCTGTGTGCAGATCAAGTAGCCAATGGCAGTAACCTCCCCATGGAACATACATACCTAAATTAGGGGGTGAGGATGACATCTGCAACAATCTCCTGAAACAAGACAAAGGCCCCAGTACACTCAAATGTCAATGCCCATAGGTGTCACAAACATCAGCCAATGTAAATAACAATAGGAGTGACACAGCACCAAGGACACACCCATGCTGCATATGTCAGGGTCCTTCCCGTGCCTGGCAAACAAGGCAACATCACAAAAGTCATACTGCTAAGACAACAGCATTGAGGAGGGGACACATGGAACTGGTCACTGAAATACACCTGCACAGTCAGAGGGGAAATAGGACACTGATACGACTATCAGGGCAATCCAATGTAACACACATTACCCAACATCAGCAGGACACATTAACAATATCAAGATCCATATCACATCATAACATTGCCACGCATAGGATATGCTACATGTCAATTACATTTAAGTCAATGTGAACGATCAGGGATTGGGGCAGGTCCTGAGGGTCAATTGTGCTGCCAGGACCATCAGAACACCCACAGCCAGTGAAAGGTCTCACCATGAGAATGGATATACACGGAGGGTCGAGTAGGACAAAAAGGTGGCTATTCTCTATTTGGTATAAAGCAACACCTAGAGGCGATGAGGCTGACAAGTCTGATAACTCAATAACATACATGTGACACACAGGTGGGCCATAGGCCTATAACAATGCCCATCTGAAGGACATCAGATACCAATACCAAACAAGATCACAAAGTGAATTCATCAAAAGGCAGGCATGTCACATCAAAATTGTCACAACACAGACACACTAATTGTACCCTGTTTCATTGCAGAGGAAGATGGATCACCTGCCGATATGCCTGTCCCAGATTTCCCTGATGACATGGATGACGAGCCCATAAACATTCCCCAGGAGACCATCCAAAAGGTCCTTGAAACCCTCCAGACCCCACCTTCAGTCACAAGGAGGAGCACAGAACAAACACCCACCACCCCAATTGCAAGACCTGCCAGCTCCAATACAGCTGAGGACTCTGACGACACTGGCACCAGCTATGAAAGAACTGTAGTTGGAGTACAGCGGGAGCTGGCCAAGGAGGTGCGGGTGGGGATGCAAACTATGGCAGCCAGCCTTGAGGGGGTGCGCTCGTGCATGTCATCTGCAGATCAGGCAGCAGCTATGCAAGCCCTAACATCCATACTGCAAGGACTACAAGAAACTGTCAAGGAATTCACCACTGCAGTAAGGGAGTTGCCACAACACCTCGCACCCCAAACCTTCCACTGCATGCATGAATGCAATCATGACTCCCTCAGGGCCGACCTGGCTGCCTACCATCGTGATGTGGCTGCTATTCTCAAAAACCAGCAGACCCTCCTTGCTGCAGTACTGCCCTTGAGACCTTCACAGGGAGCAGAGACCGGGATGTCTGACTCCACATCTTCTAACACTGAGGTGTGTGTTGCCCCTTCACAACCAACAACAACAAGGACAAAGCAGGCAACACAAACATCAGAAGAAGAAGACATGGAACAGATCACATTCACACGGAAGAGTACCCGGAAGCACTAGTCCCTGCACCATGGCCTACTTTGACCAAGGTCCTAAGTTTTGTCAAATGCCAGTCTTACTACAACTATACTCAATGACTGTTCTGCTAACCACTGTATAACTTGTCAGCATTGCCAGTGAATGTCTCTCTCCTACTAATCGGCAAATCCTGTCCCTCTGCACTGTCTGTAACATCACCCCAGCATGTCAGAAGCATTATCCACACCCCTTCTGTAGGATCACCATGTAAGATTGCACTAGAACGGACTGAGCAAACATGGACAATGTACATATTGCACTACAGCACCTATCAATAAATTGCACTTGCACACCAAATATGTCTCTGTGTAATTTGACACATCAACTGTGCAGTAGATAACACAAATGTGCCTGTGTGACAACCATGTAGCTTGTCATTACAACTGTCCTGACATCATGTAGTCAGATACATCTGTGCAGTGGCCAGGATTGCATCATAGCCTGCCCATCCTGAGGAGAATAACTGATGAAGGGAGAAACCACACACAATCATGCTGTGTTGTACAGAATAATGCTTCATCAAGAGAAATCAAAGTCAACTAATAGTGGCTGATAAATGTTGTCACCATGCAATACTAACACATTGAATTATGCAGTCTAATCTAAGCAAACACTACAAAACACAGCATCAATCAACCTTTCAGAGTAAATATCCAAATAGGTAATCATGCTGAATTTTAGCACAAATGATCAATGTCATATAAGAAGACAAGAAGACAAGAGTGTTAACAAGACCTCATCTTCAAAGATGTCTCTGAACATCACACTGCAGTCTGACCTAAGAATTTCCCCACAATACCAAGGCCCTCATTCTGACCCTGGCGGTCGGCGGAGAGACGGCGGTCGGACCGCGAACAGACCGGCGGTATTAAAAATGGCATTCTGACCGCGGCGGTCCCCGCCGCGACCGACCGCTACTTCTCCACTCCGACCGACACGGCGGTCATGACCGCGGGGCTGGAGTTTGCGCACTCCGGCCCGGCGGTCGTCCCAAGACCGCCAAGGGTATTATGACCCTGCCTACCGCCGCGGTTTCTTGCGAGCGGGAACCGCCGTGCGAACCATGGCGGTAAGCACTATCGGGGCCAGGGAATTCCTTCCCTGGCACTGATAGGGGTCTCCCCCACCCCCCACTACCCACCCGAGTCCTCCCCCCACACCCTCCACCCCCCTGCCACCCCCCAGAGGTGGTACGAACCCCCTCCCCACCCCCACCCCGACATGCACATACATGTACCCCGACATGCACACACCCCCAACATGCACATATACACCCCCCCTACACACACATACACAACGGGGACACATACCCGCACACATACATGCCGACATGCGCACCTGCCGAACAGCACACATTACCCATAGACACAGCAGCACCCCCCGCCCGCATACACGCACTCACACACCCCCTCTACACACTCACACGCACACCCCCATGCACGCCCACATCACACAACACCCCCCCACCCCCTCCCCTCACGGACGATCAACTTACCTTGTGCGTTGGTCCTCCGGGAGGCGACGGGAGCCATAGGGACGTGACCGCCAACAGAAGACCGCCAACAGAAGACCGCCACACAGAAATGTGGGTCGTAATTCTGTGGGCGGTGTTCTGCTGGCGTGGCGGTGGAGGTTGACCAGTCTCCACTTTCCCGCCGACCGCCAGTGTGGCTGCTGGCGGTTTTCCGGCGGAACGCTCCCAGCGGTCAGAATGCGCACAGCGGCACACCGCCGCGGTCGGCGGTCTTCACCGCGGCGGTAACTCAGCGGTCTTGCGAAAAGACCGCCAAGGTCAGAATGAGGGCCCAAGTCTGGAAGCACTCTTTGTGACATAGAAAACATACTCATCAACACAAATTCTTTGTGATCCATGTCTACTCCGATTGGTGGTTCTAACAAATGGTGGATACTTACCAAGGTAGCACAGGGGTAGCTGCCATTTTACACCTCAGTTTGTTTTGGTTTGTAGCATAGGACACAAATGTCATAGAACAACAATCACCTACACTGATGGCAAGGCCATGATCAAGTAGCAGTTTACACATAATGCAAAGGGTTATCTATATATTTATTCATAACTAATCACACCAGAGGCAACTAAGGGAAAAGTCATACCTACACTAATCTAACCTGACTACTCATTACCCAAAACTGTCCCTAACTAACCTAAGCTAAACTTACTCTACACATATAACGAATCGATCTAAACATCAACCCCCCACCCACCATTATGAGACAGGACACATGCAGGACAACACATACTAACCTACACACATACTATACTATCCTAAACAATCATATTTTTTTTGTAAATGTTTTGAATATTTTTTTATTTTGTTTATTTTTCTTTATTTTTTAAACACACAGGAACCCCAACATTGACCCCCACCCACCCACACACTAAATAATGAAAAGTAGAAAGAATCAGGACCCCCCCACCCTCCTCCCTAACACTAACTAAGCTAACAACATATACTAACCTAACACTAATCCCCCAAGCCCACTAATCATGATAACAAGGAAAGAGGAGGGAGGGGAGGGAATTAAGTACATTGAACATATCAGTCCTAGAGGTTGGCCCTCCGGAGAGTCCGCCTGATAGACCTGACCCTCTTCTTGATGTAGGCCACATCCTGGCTAAGCTTGTCTACCTTCCTCATAAATTTGTCCATTTTGCGTTCCAAAGCCTGGAATGCCGCAGGGTCGATTGGAGGTGCTGCTGCTGTTTGGGTCCTGGCAGAGGTGCTCTGTGTGGGTGTTGAGCCTAGCCCACTGTACTGTCCTGCAGCTGTCACACTGCTGGGTCCTGGTTGTGCTGCAGAGGCAGGGACAGCTGTCCCCGCTGTGGCTGGGGCCACTTGGGGAGAACCGGTGGTTGTGGTGGTGGTGGCTGTAGTGGGCAACGTTGGGCCACCCTGTGGTGAAGCCCACCATGCTCCAGAGGCCTGATCCGACTGGTATTTATGGGCCATCCGCCGGAACCCTGACTGCACCTGCAGGATGTGTCGGTACCTCATGGCCCGCCTCTCAAATTCATGCCTCTGTGCGGCACTCATGTTTGCAGCTGTGAAGACAAAGGGCAACTATTTACCATAGGAACTGCATTGTGTGGAATAGCACAAGTGGTCAATCTGACAATACATTTACTGTACTTGTAACAGCTCATATCACCATACAGATCATTGAAAGTCTCAGAGGAAGTACATGGGAAGCCTGCATACAAAGGTCATCTCACACATCGCATATACAATAATCAACATGATGGGTAACAACTGCCAATAACTTGTCATCAAAGTACTTACAGTTGCAGCTAACAATCATGCTGCACCTCCTCCGCCTATTGCCTGGACTACATATGTCAGTGTATATGATAACAATCACAAACTTCAAGGTCTGCAATTTGTAATGGGATTTGCTAGTATAGAACTCATGTGCCATAACTGAGTGTGTACACTAGGTTCAAAATCATATTTCATATAATCACAAGTATGTGTAACATACTGGTTGCTTCAGTCCTAGGTACCCTATTCACAAACCCATGCCTGTCTTTGAGGGGGAGGTGGGAAGAACAACAAACAATCCCAAAATCGATGCACACCCAGGAGTGTATAGAAAGGTCAACATTTTGTTGCCTCCACACACACACCACCAGTGAAGGGCTATCAACAAATTGGAGTCAGCTAAACCTTGTACTATCCAAGGTCCACACATGTCAACATGTACTGACCTAGGCCAACATCACATACTTCCAGTGAGGCATATTTTTCTACAGACACAGAGGAGCAAGAACACCCATGATCATGAATAGCATGCACACCTAGGCCGTTGCACTCTAGTCCCACACACTTCTAGTACAACTTGTGGAAGTACATGCTCCCGGAAGATCCAACCTACAGTGTACTCAGTACATTGGTTAATAGGGAAGCAGCAGATTTCAGACAAGCCATTTGCAGAAGCTATCTGAGAGAATGTCAGTCTGACATGCAGACTCAGTCCGAGACGAGTCCCAGTGCAACTCTTAAAGTAACTAGTGTATTCCACATGACTCACCCCATTTCCCATAGTGGGCCCTACAGGAATGGCCTACAGACCCAAGATCAGACAAATGGATAAGCATAGGTCAACTCAAAATGAAGTGATAACTGAAATCCCACTAATGGAACAAAACTAACCATTGGGCAGCGCATCAAACCTTGCAATCTGTTCAACACACAGTAGTCCATCACACATCACCAGCAAACACAAAACATACCACACATGTCAACACTCACTGTAGGTGTCGGGGTCCTCAAAACGAGCCACCTCTCCCACTGTGTACGGTGCAGGCCCACCTGTAAAGCATGGAAGGAAGAATATGCTCAGAATCCGTGCACTGACAAACAATTTCAAATACAAACACAATGTGATAATCTGACATGAGTAATGAAACACTTTCACACATGCTCATACTGCATGGAATAATTCCTGTGCAACATTTACATAGGATGGGTCTCCTGCTACAGTTACACACACTTTTACACACATGCAGTGGCCTGGACTGTCATGTGGTGGCAAACATGCACCTCCATTAGTGTGCAGCAACAATATAGGTGTGTATTCATCTCATCATGTGCATCCAAGAGAGACATCCAAAAGCTGGTTACTTGAGGACTGCATGAACTGTCAAACAGCCTATGTGGTCATGACACATTTGTGACAGTTAGGTACATGGTACAGAGGGCCAGGTACTTTGGCAATACCTCATGTTGTTACAGTTTCATAAATTGATGTGTCCAAACAATGGTGATTGGCACCAAACATAGATGTTTGTACCCTAGTCCATACCTTTGGACTGCCATCCGTATTTGGATTTTGGCACAAGTGACAATAAATACCTGTCTAATATGTTAGCTGAGGGCACTGGAGTCCTTTACAAATATGGTTCATGTTCAGATCTGGCATGTATCAATAAAATGTGAAGGAGCACATTTATCACGAACAGGCATGGCACTTCCGTGAACACTTTCCCTACACACTAACCAGACACACATGTGACATATGTGTGGGCCACATTGCTAACTTCAATTGACGTGAAGGCAGCACTCATTTTCAGCATCATGTAGGGTTTCAAATGTCAGTCTAGCTATAGCGTCAACATATGTAGGTATGATGTTACTACATCCATACTTCACTGGCTATTGTGACCTGTAGAGTCCAGATTGCCTCATTAATGTGTCGCTTGTCTGACACAAAGGCGGCACTACATTACATTCTGCTACAAGCAACCTGTATGTGTGGAAAACATGAGCTGCCTGACTGCTAGCATTTGTCATCCTTCACATAGTGCATCAATTACCCTGTATGTTTCCCTAGCATTACACACAGTCAGCTACTTATCTGGCAGATTGGGTACCAATCATTACATGACACTACACAGCTTTAAACTGTGCACATTTACATGATCTGTACTCACCAACATGGCCACCAATCCTGATTCCCAGGTGGTCCAGCAGATCTTGCTCCCTGGAGATCAGGTCAGCCCAGCGGTGCTTCAATTGATGGTCATTCCGTTGGCTCCCATACAGACGCACCAAGTGATGGTGCACCTTCCCCCACCTGACTTTTCGGGCCTCCGTGTGATACCCCGGTATCACCCTACCCCCAGCCTCCAGCATAAGTGGGAGGAAATGGCAAACCAGCCATATAAACCCCCCCAATTCCTCCTCACCCATCCTGGAAAGCCGTGGCCTACCAGACATTTAAGCACTGAAAAAGGGGAAAAAGGTGTAGAAAAAAAGAAGAGGGAGAAATGGGGAAAGTTAGAGTGAGGAAATACAAAGAAAACTTAACAAATAGAAGAGCCCAACTATCCCCTATATCACAGTACCCACAACAGACTCCCACAGACAATAAATACAACACTTGACAGGACAAATTTATACAACACAGACTCAGACAGTATTCTACAACAATATATTGATGACAAAACAACAAGTAAGATGGCACTCTGGACACAAAAGCACTAATACACAGGACAACACTTTGCACACAGCCACACAGTCTAGAATAATCAGAGACTGCAAAGTGAAAGTGAAAGTACACCCACTGTACAGAATCTGTAAACAGGATATCCTATTACATGACATCCTGCATAACATGGCCGCCGTTTTTTTCAATTATGCGTCATATTTTCACGCATACAGGTTGTGCGTCATATTTTTTGACGCACAGGAGTGCAGATAATGCAGAATCAAAATATTTTTCATAATTGGGAATTAATATTTGTTTGCGGCATATTTTACAGTTCTAGAGGTGAAAATTAAGCCGCAGCCAATTATGATATCTATTTATGAAAAATATTTTTTACTCTGCATTATTTGCACTCCTGTGCGTCAAAAATTATGACGCACAAGCTGTATGCGTGAAAATATGACACATTGGGGCCAGGGTTGGAGGGAGCACCGCCAACAGGCTGGCGGTGCTCCACAGGGTATTCTGACCGCGGCGGTTCAGCCGTGGCCAGAAAGGGAAAACCGGCGGTCTCCCGACGGTTTTCCGCTGCCCTGGGAATCCCCCATGGAGGCGCAGCTTGCTGCGCCGCCATGGGGGATTCTGACACCCCATACCGCCATACTGTTCCTGGCGGTTCGCCCGCCAGGAACAGGATGGCGGTATGGGGTGTCGTGGGGCCCCTGGGGGCCCCACTTTGTATTTCAGTGTCTGCCTTGCAGACACTGAAATACGCGACGGGTGCCACTGCACCCGTCGCACCTTCCCACTCCGCCGGCTCAATTCTGAGCCGGCGTCCACGTGGGAAGGATGATTTGCACTGGGCTGGCGGGCGGCCTTTTGGCGGTCGCCCGCCAGCCCAGTGCAAATCCCAAAATACCCTCAGCGGTCTTTCGACCGCGGAGCGGTATTTTGGAGGGGGGAACTCTGGTGGGCGGCCTCCGCCGCCCGCCAGGGTGAGAATCACCCCCATTATGACAAATATGTATTTCGGTGCTAAGTGATAAACTTTGGGGTTAGCTATAGCAAATGTCCCTTATAGGATGTATAGAAGGTATTCACAGTGCAATAGTAATGATTGGTCAGAATGGATATTACTCATAATTGTGCACATATGTAGGTAATTGCTGATTGCAAATTTCAAAATATGAAAGAGATACCAGGATGTATTCCTTAGCAAATTTGTGAGCACATGTATCAAGCTATTCCAAATTGCATAAAGGCCAATTAGGTAATGCAATTGTCGCCTAAACCTTTTTTGGGGGTAACTATGTCCTAATTACGAGTTAATGTAGCTAAAATGTGTTTAACTATTGACATGTAGGGCACACATGCGCCTTATGCATGTGTGTGCTTCACATGTGCATAACAAATGTATATTTGGGGTGCAGCAGAGGGGGACTTAGGCCCCCAGCACCCTGGGGTTTGCTGTTCCTGACTTGCAACTTTATCCAAGGTTTTCCCAAATTCAGTAATGCTAAACCATTGGCAGCAGGCCCATGGAAGCAAATTGAGTATGATTGAGTATGATTCTCTGTTTGATAATCTGTAATCCCATTCTTTGGAGAATTCTGACATACCATTTAGCATTGATTTAATAGCAAAATCTTAACGTTCCTTATGTCATGATAGCTTGTCGGCTATACCATCTGCATTGTGTTGTTTCCTTGGCTGAGCAAGTGTTTGTCTGCTAACAGTTTGTCATCAGTATGTTTTGGGATTTTCAGTGCAGTGTGCCCTCCCTAGCATTGTGACTTGTGATACAGGTGTCCTTGTGTCTTCACTTGGGGTGAGTAGATTGTTCAATGTATAGTTTCATTTATAAATGTTGTTAGCACGTTCATATGAAAGTACCCTGGACATCCCATACCTTTAGACTTAGGCAGTGTATTAATGTAAAGGTCATTGGGACACTTACAATTTGCAAGGTGACATTTCGGCTACCACACTCATTAATGTCTTCACATTAGGCTGTACAGTAAATCCCGATGTGTGACAGGTTCAATGGTGACTTAAGAAACATGGCAAGTGATGTCAGGACCTCAGTGTGTTCCTGTCTAGATGTTGCTGTTGTGGTGTATGTGTTGTGTGTCCTAGAGGGTTGCTGTGCAGTGTGTATATTAGTAGGTTTTAGTACTTACCAACAAGTAGTCCATTGCCATACCGTCCATCCTGGAAGTGTTGGTTGATGGTGCAGTGACGGAATATGAATGAGTCATGGACACTCCCAGGATATTTAGCCACGATGTTGGTGAACATTCCTTGGTGATCGACAGTGGCCTGCACGTTGATTGAATGTGTGTGCTTCCTGTTGCGGTAGAGGTGTTCAGTTGCAGCAGGTGGCACAAGGCGTACATGTGTGCAGTCGATTGCACCAAAGGACGTGTGGGAAGCCACTGATTGTGTAGAACCCCTGTTTAGTTTCCTGCTGCTTCTCCAGTGTGTTAGGGAAGCACATGTGGCGGGGTGTCAGGCGAATGATGGCATCCAGTACTTTGGGCAGAAATGCGGAGATTGATGGTTGTGATATTCCGCCAACCAGGGCACCAGTTGTTTGAAAAGAGCCACTTGCCAGCATGTGAAGTACGGCAAGCAGCTTTGTTTCTGTTGGTATGGTGTGGGGTGTCACCAAAGTGGGGGCCAACTGCTGTTCAATGTTTCTTGGGCGGAATATCCTCTCCTGCCTTCTGCGCTGCCTTTGGGGTCCCTGCTGGTGTTGTTGTAGCTGCTGTTGTTGCTGCTGGGCTCTGCGTCTGCGTGCACGCTGGATAAGAATCACCTCCATGTCTCCCTTTTGCTGCTCTGCTGCTCTGCTGTTTGTTCGGTGTGTTCTGATTAAATACAGGTGTGTTTGCCCCATTTTAACGCCTGCCCTGACCCAGGCGTTACATTTTGACGCAAATTGGGCTGTGCGTCATTTTCTCGCTCCGCCTCCCGGCCGTGCAGCATTTTTGCCTGAAAGCATAAATACGACGCACAGCCGTTTAAGTCATTTTTGGGACGGGAACGCCTACCCTGCATATCATTAACGCAGGGCGGGTTGCCGCATCCAGAAAATGATGCACACGGCGGAATTTTGTCGTCCGCGGGCTCGGTGTCAAAGTTTAAATACGGGGCAACGTTTGCACTGATTGTGCGTCAAAATTTTTGACGCACAATCGGCGCAAACGGAGTATAAATATGCCCCTCAGAATCTTAAGTTGGTTACAGTACCTATCTATTCATGTCCATTTAGGGTGACACATGTAGGTATAACACTGTTCAAATGTCAAGAGTATTACCCGACTGTTACTGTAGAGGTTTTATGACTGAGTATACACATTAGAGTGTATGCACAGGAGATGTGTAGCTATGTCTATTGACGTTGTGGTGGGTGCATTCAGGAATTTCAAATGATTAATGTTGATTTGTTCAAATGTGCAAAGGGAACCTATGCTCCCATCTTTTTCATCCCTCCCCTCCTTTCTGTCCAATCCTATCAGCAAGCGAAGGAGTAGTGGCACCGGCGAGTGGGGAGTCTGTGGCCCACGGGACCCAGGAGGCAGAGACCACTGAAGCCTAGGAGACCAGTGGGTTGGAGGGCAAGAGAAGCACCATGGCGGAGACTGGAGCAAATACAACGGATACAGATTCCTCCTATGATGGAAGCTCCTGGTAGTGGCGGAACCTTCTGGGACCAGCCAGCACCACCCTTGTCTGCCACCCCCCTTACCAGCACTATCCTCCCAGTAACTCCCCACCTAGTTGCCAGTGCCCGCTCACCCAGGAGGGTGGGTGTCTCCTTCGCTGCAGGCACCTTAGCCCCTGCCCCAGTCAGCCTGCCTGCACTCAATGCAGAGGCTATTTACCACCTGAGGTCTATCGCTGTAGGGCAGGCAACCCTCATGAATGCCATCCAGAGCCTCGCATCCCAGATGCAGCAGAGTAATGCCTACCTGGACTACATAGATCATTTCAGGCTCTAGCCTCTTCTTTGATGGCAGCTATTGTCCATAGTACTTCCATTCTCCCCCCTGCTACCTGTGGGCCATCCCACAGCCCTCTCCCAGCTAAGACACACATACAGACATGCACTCACCCAAAGCAACAGGCAAGGTACACAAATACAAACAAAGGCACTGCAAATCACATCACAAGCATGCACACACTGAACACACAAAAGCAGACACAACATCAGCCGCTACCTACCATGTCTCCCCAGCACCTCTTCCCGTCCGTGCCTGGACCGCACCCAGTGCCGGTCCCCCTGGCCCTCGCTGCCCTGACCCCGCGAGGCAGCATTACTCTTCCACGAAGCTACACGCCCTCAACCCAGGTCTGCACCCCGCCTGCGCCCAAGCCAACCCCAAGCACAAACTCGGACCTTTCACATGTCATGTATGCCGCTTCTCCAGCACCCCCACAAACACCAACTCTAACACGCCCCACAAAAACACTACCACGCCCAACAACAACACTACCACACCCCACAACAACACTAACCCCCCCCAACAACACCAACATGCTTCACAAAAACAACAGCCCCCGCAAGCACCTTAACTGCATACTCCTAAACACCTGCTCCGTACACAAGCACGCCATCGAGCTCTGGGACCTGATCACAACACACTCCCCTGACATCGCCTTCCTCACAGAAACGTGGATGAAACCCTTGTCTGAACCCGACATAGCCATAGCCATCCCAGAAGGCTACGAAATCTCTCATAGAGACCGTCTAAACAAACCAGGAGGTGGCATCACCATTATACATAAAAGCACCATCAAGATCACCACCAACACCCATGACACCCTAGACAGCGCAGAACACCTACACTTCTTAATTCACTTAAATGCCAACACCACCCTCAGAGGAACCCTCATTTACAGACCACCAGGACCTCGCCGCCCTTTCTGTGACGCCATCGCTGACACCATCAGCCCCCACGCCTTCACCTCCACAGACTACATCCTCCTTGGTGACATCAACTTTCACCTGGAGAATCCCCACGACCCCAACTCCACAACCCTGCTAGACAACCTCACAAACCAACTGGTCACCTCACCCACTCACTCAGCAGGACACACGCTAGATGCAAGTTTTACCTCCAGCAACCACATAACTTTCACGCACACCACCAAACTCTACTGGACCGACCACCACTGCGTCCACTTCTCCTTCACGAACCCCCTCCACCTACTACCGTCAACACACCACACCCTACCGTATGTGGGACAAGATCCCCACAGAACACCTGAACGCCAAGCTCGCACAAACTCCCCCCCTCACCAACAACCCCAACATCGCTGCTCACAACCTCACACAATGGATTACAACCTGCGCAGACTTACTCGCCCCTCTGAGAAGAAACAACACCACCGCAACATCAAGACCGCCCCCTGGTTCACCACTTAACTCCAAGCCTCCAAGCGTGAATGTCGCAAAACCAAGAACATTTGGCGCCAAGAACCCTTCATGATCAACTTCTCCAACCTAAAAACCACCATACGCAAACATCACCAACTCATCCGCACCACCAAAAGGGCTTACTACAAAGAATGCATAGATAGTAACTCACATAACAGCAAGGAACTCTTTATCATCATCAAAGAGCTCACCAAACCCAAATCCTGCAACACCAACCCCACTCACACACAAATCCTTTACAACCTCTCTCCAACCACTTTCACCTCAAAATTTTAGACATACACAACAGCTTCACACCACCTGCACCCACCATCACCACCACCGACACGACCAACAACACCACACACCCCAACTCCAACCAACTGCACACCTGGGCCACTACCAATGATGCAGAAACCGAGAAAACTATGAACTTCATCCTCTCAGGCTCCCCCACAGACCGCTGCCCCACCACATCTTCAACAAGGCCAGCCCAATCATCGCTCCCCAGCTTCGCACCATAATCAACATCTCATTCGATGCCGCCACCTTCCCAGACTCCTGGAAGCACGCCTAAGTAACCGCACTCCTCAAAAAACCCAAAGCAGTCCCGGATGACCTCACAAACTAACGTCCCATTTCTCTTCTCCCCTTCCCTTCAAGGTCCCTGGGAAGCTAGTGAACGCCCGCCTGTCTCACTTCCTAGAGGAATCACCATCATATCCTACGCAGACTACACCCAGCTCGTCATCTCCCTCACCAGGAATCCCACCACTGCCAAGACTAACCTCCACGCCAGACTCCTCGACGCCGCCAAATGGATGACAGCAAGGCACCTCAAACTGCAACCAACAAAACCGAACTCATCATCTTTGGCCCCAACAAGACAGTATGGGACAACTCCTGGTGGCCCACTGTCAGGAATAAGGCCATGCGCGGTCCAGGTCACGCCCAAAACTCCACTGCGCGGCTCTGCAGTGCTTTATGCGCACCACTTTTCATCCCCTCTTGTTCCAAAGGTGGCCATCAGCATCGTCTGCCCTGTGGCAAAGCTCATAGAGCTGCAGGTTCAGGACATTGGTGGACAAGATGCACTTATCAGTGCTATTCCATGAAGGGACTACAATTCCCAGCCATTTCAGGGTGTGGCAGGCATATAAAGTCCACTTAACTCCAAGCCTCCAAGCGTGAATGTCGCAAAACAACCCAAGCACGTTTTTCACTATTTTGAGGACTTTGATGCAGTCAGACCTCATGGGGGTTTCTCTGAAGAAGCATGGCAGAGTGACATCCAATCGAAGTATCCTTGTTTCCATGGTGAATTAAAAAACAAGTAGGTCGCACTCATAGCGGTAAGGCCTTGGTGAATCCAATTTTGGAGGAAGTCATTACTTCCAGAAGTAAAGCGCCCCTTAGCACAACGAGCAAAGCGTTTTCAGTTTCCAGAGTACAGCGGCCTTGGCGCAACAATCAAAGGCGTTTCAGAGCACAAATGTAAAGCGCTCTTTGCACGACAATTCATGTGCTTCAGTTCACAGATGTAAAGCGCTCTAGGCACAGCAATTCAAGCGCTTCAGTCCACAGGTGTAAAGCGCTCTTGGCATGGCAATTCATGTGCTTCAGTCCACAGATGTAAAGCGGTCTTGGCATGGCAATTCAAGCGCTTTTGTCCACAGGTGTAAAGCGCTCTTGGCACGGCAATTCAAGCGCTTCAGTCCACAGATGTAAAGCGCTCTTGGCACGACAATTCAAGCGCTTCAGTCCACAGGTGTAAAGCGCTCTTGGCACGGCAAATCAAGCGCTTCTGTCCACAGGTGTAAAGCGCTCCTGGCATGGCAATTCAAGCGCTACAGTCCACAGGTGTAAAGCGCTCTTGGCACGGCAATTCAAGCACTTTAGTCCACAGATGAAAAGCGCTCTTGGCACGGCAATCAAATCGCTTCAATCCACTGGAGTAAAAGCCTCTTGGCACAACAATCAAAGTGATTCAGGCCACATGAGTAAAGCGCCCCTGTTAGAAATGGGGTTTTTGGTTGGCAGTTAGGTTGCCCTCTGTCCAAGCAAGAACCCTCACTCTAGTCAGGGTAAGTCACACACAATCCAAAATCAGCCTGTGCTCACCCTCCGGTAGCTTGGCACGAGCAGTCAGGCTTAACTTAGAAGGCAATGTGTAAAGCATTTGTGCAATAAATCATACAACACCATAGTATAACACCACAAAAATACACCACACAGTGTTTAGAAAAATATAGAATATTTATCTGGGTACTTGTAGGTCAAAACGATCAAAGTTGCAATACGAATTTGTAAAGATATCACTGAAAAGTGATATTAAGTGTCTTTAAGTCTTTTAAAAAAAAACAATAAAGTGTCTTTCAAGCACAGAGTACCTGGTTTCTGGTGGGAAATCTCCTCAGAGGGCCACAGGAGAAGAGATGCGTGGAAAAAGGGGTGTGTGCGTCGATTTCTCCTCAGCACACACAGACTTGCGTCGTTCTTTTCCACGCGGGGAAGTCGGGCGTCGTTTCCCGGCGCGCAGACAGTCTCTTTTTGTGGATCGCGGGGATTACCAGATGTCCCGGGTCTGTGCGTGGATTCTCCTGCTTATTTTCCGGCTGCGCGTCGTTCTGCGGGGCTGCGCGTCGAAGTTTCGATCTCACGGTAGGCGTCGCGTCGATTTCTCCTTGGAAGTCGGGCGGCGTTGTCCTTGCGAGGCCGTGCGTCGAAATTTTGGTCTCACGGCAGGCGTCGCGTCGATTTCTCCTTGGAAGTCGGGCGGCGTTGTCCTTGCGAGGCCGTGCGTCAAAGTTTCGCACTCACGGTAGGCGTCGCGTCGATTTCTCCTTGGAAGTCGGGCGGCTTTGTCCTTGCGAGGTTGTGCGTCGAAGTCTCGATCGTCCCGAGGGCGTCGCGTTGATCAGCGTCGGTGTGCGGCGTTTTTCTCGCCGCGAAACAAGCTGTGCGTCGAAATTTTCGGTGCACGGAGCGTCCACGTGAAAGGCAGAAGTCTTTTTGGTCCTGAGACTTCAAGGAACAGGAGGCAAGCTCTATCCAAGCCCTTGGAGAGCACTTTCACAGCCAGACAAGAGTTCAGCAAGGCAGCAGGGCAACAGCAAGACAGCAGTCCTTTGGAGAAAGCAGACAGGTGAGTCCTTTGAGCAGCCAGGCAGTTCTTCTTGGCAGGATGTAGTTTCTGGTTCCGGTTTCTTCTCCAGCAAGTGTCTGATGAGGTAGGGCAGAGGCCCTGTTTTATACTAAGTTGTGCCTTTGAAGTGGGGGTGACTTCAAAGAGTCTCTAAGAAATGCACCAAGTTCCCTTTCAGTTCAATCCTGTCTGCCAGAGTCCCAGTAGGGGGTGTGGCAGTCCTTTGTGTGAGGGCAGGCCCTCCACCCTCCCAGCCCAGGAAGACCCATTCAAAATGCAGATGTATGCAAGTGAGGCTGAGTACCCTGTGTTTGGGGTGTGTCTGAGTGAATGCACAAGGAGCTGTCAACTAAACCTAGCCAGACGTGGATTGAAGGGCACAACAAGTTTTTAGTGCAAAGAAATGCTCACTTTCTAAAAGTGGCATTTCTAGAATAGTAATATTAAATCCGACTTCACCAGTCAGCAGGATTTTATATTACCATTCTGGCCATACTAAATATGACCTTCCTGCTCCTTTCAGATCAGCAGCTGCCACTTCAACAGTGTATGAGGGCAGCCCCAATGTTAGCCTATGAAAGGAGCAGGCCTCACAGTAGTGTAAAAACGAATTTAGGAGTTTTACACTACCAGGACATATAACTACACAGGTACATGTCCTGCCTTTTACCTACACAGCACCCTGCTCTAGGGGAGACCTAGGGCACACATTAGGGATGACTTATATGTAGAAAAAGGGGAGTTCTAGGCTTGGCAAGTACTTTTAAATGCCAAGTCGAAGTGGCAGTGAAACTGCACACACAGGCCTTGCAATGGCAGGCCTGAGACAAGGTTAAGGGGCTACTGAGGTGGGTGGCACAACCAGTGCTGCAGGCCCACTAGTAGCATTTAATCTACATGCCCTAGGCACATGTAGTGCACTCTACTAGGGACTTACAGGTAAATTAAATAGTCAATCATGGATAAACCAATCAATAGTACAATTTACACAGAGAGCATATGCACTTTAGCACTGGTTAGCAGTGGTAAAGTGCTCAGAGGTCGAAAGCCAACAACAACAGGTCAGAAAAAAATAGGAGGAAGGAGGCAAAAAGTTTGGGGATGTCCCTGTCAAAAAGCCAGGTCCAACATGACCCCCCACCAGCCTAAAGCCAGGGGAGAACAATCGCTATCCTGATGTACTTCCCTGTTTGAGGCGACAGAACAAGGACCCAGGCCCACAACAGCAGGGGCATGCTCCAGTTCTTCGCCTTCCTGACTCCCATTGGATCCCTCTGTCCATACTCTCAGGGCCCACTAAGCCCATCCATGGGGAACCTTTCTCCATTGATGCGGGTCCCAGCACCTAACCTTACTTTGCTCACAGATGTATCCCAGGAGCAGGATAGTACCACCATGACCAACATAGTGGTGTTGCCCACTCTACCCCTGGGGTGTGACACTTGTCCCCTCCCCAGGGATAACTCTGTCCACCCGGACAGCAAGCCACAGTGATTACTGACAGCTGCCAGGGATGAGAGCCAGGCCCCCGGCCTCTCAAAGCTCTCCAACCACTGTGGCTGTGGAGAGTGGGGGGCGGTAGCCCCAGGTGCTGGGCACCCTTTAACCACTCTCCCTTCCACCAGGTCAGGGATGACAGCCTGAACCTGGTCCTCCCCTCTGGGGCTTTGTACCCTCCCTCCTGGAGCGGTACCCCCAGGGTCCAACATGGTCAGGGTGCTTACAGAAGTCACCCTGTACCATTCCTCCACCAGTGCAGGGCTGTTAACCTGCCACTGGCCCTCCAACCTGGGGCCTGTACCTTCAGGTTGGACTAGGGCCCGGGGTGAGGCTTCCCTCCCCCTGCCCTCCCTTCTGGGGTCCAGCACCCTCCAACTAGGAGTGGCCTCCTCAGAAGACAACATGGTAGAGGCACTGTTATCAGTAGCCCCTCCCTCCAGGTCCGGGGGGACACCCTGAACCTGGTCTTCCAGCCCAGGGTCTGTACCCTCAGACTGGATCACTGCCTGGCAAACCAGGACTTCCTGGGAGGCACACCTACCCCCCACCAGGTCAGAGTTTAACCTCTGCACCTGCCCATTCAACTCAGAGTCACCATCCTGAAGTTGAACAATTGCCTGGCACGCCAGGACTTCCTGGAGGGCACCCTGACCCTCCACCAGGTCAAAGTTTAACCTCTGCACCTGACCATTCAACTCAGAGTCACCACCCTGAAGTTGAACAATTGCCTGGCGCACCAGGACTTTCTGGGAGGCACACCTACCTCCCACCAGGTCAGAGTTTAACCTCTGAGCCTGGTTCCCCAACCCAGGGTCACCACCCTGAGGTTGGGCAATTGCCTGGCACGCCAGGACTTTCTGGGGGGCACACCTACCCCCCACCAGGTCAGAGTTTAACCTCTGAACCTGGTCATCCAACCCAGAATCAACACCCTGAGGTTGGACAATTGCCTGGCACAGCAGGGCTTCTTGGGAGGCACACTTACCTCCCACCAGGTCAGAGTTTAACCTCTGAACCTGGGTATCCAACCCAGAGTCACCGCCCTGAGGTTGAACAATTGCCTGGCACGCCAGGACTTTCTGGGGGGCACACCTACCCCCCACCAGGTCAGAGGTTAACCTCTGAACCCGGTTATCCAACCCAGAGTCAGCACTCTGAGGTTGAACAATTGCCTGGCACGCCAGGACTTTCTGGAGGGCACCCTGACCCTCCACCAGGTCAGAGTTTAACCTCTGAACTGGGCCATTCAACTCAGAGTCACCACCCTGAAGTTGAACAATCGCCTGGCATGCCAGGACTTCCTGGAGGGCACACTGACCCTCCACCAGGTCAGAGTTTAACCTCTGAACCTGGTTCTCCAACCTAGGGTCACCATCCTGAGGTTGGACAACTGCCTGGTACACCAGGGCTTTCTGGGGGGCACACCTACCCCCCACCAGGTCAGAGGTTAACCTCTGAACCGGGATATCCAACCCAGAGTCACCACCCTGAGGTTGAACCATTGCCTGGCAGGCCAGGACTTTCAGGGAGGCACACCTACCTCCCACCAGGTCAGAGTTTAACCTCTGAGCCTGGTTCTCCAACCCAGGGTCACCACCCTGAGGTTGAACCATTGCCTGGTATACCAGGACTTTCTGGGGGGCACACCTACCCCCCACCAGGTCAGAGTTTGACCTCTGAACCTGGTTAGCCAACCCAGAGTCACCACCCTGAGGTTGGGCAATTGCCTGGCACCCCAGGACTTTCTGGGAGGCACACCTACCTCCCACCAGGTCAGAGTTTAACCTCTGAACCTGGCCATCCAACCCAGAGTCGACACCCTGAGGTTGGACAACTGCCTGACACGCCAGGACTTTCTGGGGGGCACACCTACCCCCCACCAGGTCAGAGTTTAACCTCTGAACCTGACCATCCAACCCAGAGTCAACACCCTGAGGTTGGACAATTGCCTGGCACAGCAGGGCTTCTTGGGAGGCACACCTACCTCCCACCCGGTCAGAGTTTGACCTCTTCCCCTGGTAAGCCAACCCAGAGTCACCACCCTGAGGTTGAATCTTTGCCTGGCATGCCAGGACTTCCTGGGGGGCACTCTCACCCCCCACAAGGGACACGCTGTCCCCAAGGGCCACACAAGAGTCTGGTTGGCGCAGGTCTCCCGACCTCTGCCCATCCGGCAGAGTCTGGGTTTCCCCCAAACCAGAAACGGTTTCACCTGGGTCATTCCTGGGGGGCTCTGCTCTCAGAGCTGACCCCTGACTTTCAAGATCCTCCACTGGGGTCCCTTAGCTTAAAGAGCGTAGCGCTAAAGGCAAGACAAGTAAAAGCGCTTCCTGGTATTATAAGTAAAGCGCTTCAAGTTCAATGAGTAAAATCTTTTTGGCCTTTCATAGTTGTGAATGTGAAAGTATTTTTGGAGATAAGCAAATCATAGTTTTCATTGTTTTTTGGAAAGCATAATATGTGAAAAACATATTTAATTCTTTGAGATTTTCTAGGTCATGATCAAAGGTTTATGTTATGAATGCATAGATGTTACAGGATTGATATTCTGAGTATGATCATAGTCCAAAGCTCTTGCCATCTCTTGGTTCTGAGGTCGTAGTTTATTCTTGTTCAATGATGATCATAGTCCAAAGCTCTAGCCATCTCTTGGTTCTGAGGTCGTAGTATATTCTTGTTCCATGATTCAAAGAAGGGGCTTTGCCCTCATTTCAAAAGGGGTCTCCATCTGATATCGGAGACGCATGTAGTCAACAGTCTATTGATGAGTTATATTTCTATGAATGAGTAAGTGCATATTTGTTCTAACCTTTTCTTTTCAGATGTCTCTTCCTGCCGTTCCCTACCCTCATTCCTTTTCCCCCGACTGGCTTCATCATAACTCTGTGCTATAATAGCTTTCTGAGTTGGTGACGCCGGAAGGTGGGCCTTTTGTTCAGCAATGTGCAGATCCTGAGGAAAGGACACTGTGACACCCACCACCCTAGGACCACCCCCAACACCCTCCACCCACGCACGCAATCTCAGCATCATCTTAGACTCATCTCTCTCCATGGCCCAGCAAATCAACTCTATAACTTCCTCCTGTTTCAACACCCTTCGCATGCTGGGAAAGACCTTCAAATGGATCCCCACAGAAACCAAGAAGACCATCACCGATGCACTCATCAGCAGCAGACTAGACTACGGAAATGCCCTCTACGCTGGTACCACAGTCAAGCTTCAGCAGAAACTCCAGCAGATCCAGAACGCAGCCGCACGTCTCATCCTGAACCTCCCACGCCATGAACACATCTCCGCCCACCTCAGATCCCTTCACTGGCTACCCGTCAGCAAAAGGATCATTTTCAAAGTCCTCATCCACGCTCACAAATCCCTCCACAACACTGGACCCTCCCCACAGTCCCCCGCATCCAACGCACCACCTCCGGAGGCAGATCCTTCTCCTACCTTGCCTCCAAGACCTCGAATTCCCTCCCCACCAATTTACGCAAAACTCAGGACCTCCTGTCCTTCAGAAAACACCTCAAGACATGGCTTTTTGAACAGTAAATCAGCATCCCCCCATGTTTTTTTGTTAGCCCCCCACAGCGCCTTGAGACCCTCCCAGGTGAGTAGCGCGCTTAATAAATTATTTTGATTGATTGATGACAGTCACATCACCACTCACACCAGCCAGCACTGCATCCTTACGCCCAGTTCATGTCACCACTTCTGTATTGCCCTCAGTCATCACAACAGCAAACACTCATACATGCACCCCATGCCCAACATTTGCACTCACTACAACCACCATCACTGACACATGCAGCACACCCACCTTACTTGCAGGCACCACCCCAGCATACTTCCACACAACCTGTCTGTCCTTTCCCAGCCTCTCTTCTCCCCTCCTCCTAAAACAAATAAACACCCGCACTGAGACATTCAAAATTCCTCTGTCGCGTAGGCTCTCATTATTCTAATGAGACTACTGGATTTGGGTGGCAGAATCACTTGGACTGTGGGGGACTGAGTCTAACCCACTACATGTGACACCTGTCGGTCTAACCCGGGTTTTGCTCCAGCTAACTAGCAGTGCCCCATCTCTACCCAAGAGCAGGGATGATTGGGCAGCAGAGCATATGACACAACTGACTCCTCAGGGAAATCATGGTCACTCAGATCGCATCCGTTTCTCTCATTTACATTAGTCTCACATATACAAGGACAATCAGAGGCAGTATATGTTTCCGTAAGGTTTTAATTAATCAACTGCATCTTAAACAATAAAGCATGTACTGCAATAACCAGGATGATAAAGCATGACAGGATTAAAATTGTTACAAGGATAGTGAAGCATAAAAATAACGCTACCATATTGTCACTAAAATTGTTAAAATAATTCCTACCTAGACTATGTTAGAGCACAGCATGTTAAGCTCTAGGTCTGCCCTTCAGGTTCCCCTGGGAAGACATCATCCCTCATAACTGAGCAAGAGGCCTAAAGTCTATATAGGCAGCTGTAGCCAAGCGTTCAGCAATCAGCATACAGTAATGGTCATCTGGTTGTAATTCCACTTTAACGTGTATTGGACAGAGAAGTGTTTTTATAATAAAACAGCTGATGTTCCAACAAAGGATCCCTACATAAGAGTGTGTAGGTTTCTATGAACACTAGAGATAAAGCGTTACAACATTTACCGGGAACCTATCTTACTGCAGCTTTGAGAAAAGCACAGAGTGAAAGCAATGTCTTATTTAAGACTGCAGTGCTGACCTGGGCAAAGAACACTAGAGAGAGAGAAATAAAACAAGACCTCAAATGTGGCTAATGTTAAAATAATAAGCAAAGCTGAATAAAATATATCTAGGGGAAAGTAAACAGCCGCAGGCCTAGTTTGCTAAAATAACGTGTTTGAAGCTATAACTAAAATGGCTACAGAACACCCTCCCCTTGCCGGTTCAAAGGTGGTTCAAAGCCTAATTATGTAAAACATCTATTAAAAACCCAATCTAAGACATATGTATAAGAATGGCAATAATGACAAGTTAAAGAAACACTTGAGGATGTATAAAAAGGACAATTTAAAATGGTAACTATGGAGTAAAAAAGCTGAATTTTTAAGAGTCAGAGTCATTTTGGAAGTTGCCAATCAAATCTGGGATGATAGAAGACAGGAAATCTTCCACTTCGGCAGGCGGTAAAGTAGGAAGTTCATCACCAAGGAAATTTAAGGAGCATATGTGTTCCAAAGCCTGAGCTCCGGTCAAGGCACCAGCATTCCATGGTGTGCCCAACAATGTGTTTAGAGTTGCATCCTCCACGAAAGGGCAACTCATAAGCAGCTTCCCGTAGCAGATGTACCCTCAACGTGCATGTCTGGTAATGAGTCCTCAGCGAGAACATCAACAGATCAGCATCCAATGAAAGCAAATGCTGCTTAGAAAGACAAACTTTCAGTGCATCTTCGAACGAGAATCAGAGGCACCGTAACACAATGCAAAACTGGTCTGAATGACAGAGACCAGTTACACTCCAATTTCTCCAGGAGTGATGCTCCAAAGTACTGCATCATGCATTCACGACACAGCTGCGCTGGTGTGAGCGCTTTCTATCCTCCTTTTTGCATTGAAACAGCCATTGTGTAGAAGAAGAAGCAATAGCAAGATGCCACTATTATAGCCAAAGTTATCGGAAACCCCCCGAAAATACTGGAGAATATTGAGTGGATGGCTGATGGTATTAAACTGAACATAGAGGAAAAGGTGTGAACGGAACCAGAACCAACAGCCTTAAAGAAATTTGTGATTCAAGAAGTACTGGACGCATTAAATATTCGTCCCAAAAGCTCTCCAAAGTGTTTTGGAAAATTAGCCCTTAAAAGGGACTGTATCTCTGCTGACAACCTTGCCACCTGAAGCGCAGAGGTCTCACGTGCAGATGTGAGCGCCACATGCTTTTGGAACAGTAAAGCCTTGAGTCTGCTCAAGTTGTCAAAATTCACATTTGAAGTAGTGATATGGGGACAAATCTCAGCTACTTCCCTCTGTCTTATGGGAGGAAAAAGTACGTTCCCGCAGTATGTAACAATCTTAGAAACCGAAATAACATAGACTATTCTGGCTTGCATCCCACAACAGTTTTCGTTATTGAGGAGGATATAGCTGCCATTTGAGAGCACCTGGAACGTAGGTCTAATCAAGGGGACCGGAACTCCCTTCAGATAACAAGCCAAATTTGCTGACAAAGCATTACATTGCCCGTGCAAGGACAGCTGTTTACAAACCATTGAATGGCTGACAGAAGTCTTGCATTCACTGCCGCTAAGAAAGACCTCTTTTTTAATGCCACTGGTACATTTGTGCGAGAAGAGCAGCTCCCACACGTCATGGATGTAACTATCTCCTAGACTTTCATGTCTGCCTACTGGAATGTGTTTTGAGTAGGACTTGAATTGAAATGTTGAAATAGGCAGATGAATGACCCTGTGTATTAACCACTCAGCAGATGGTATTTCGGCCACAGTAAAAGGCAACTTTTCTAAATTTTCAATATTTAACATGACATCAGTTGCTTCTTTCTTAGCCATTAGTTGTTGTTGTTGGGTTAAATTAAATGTAGAAAATATGTCCCTTGCGCTAACCTGTTCCAGGGAACGCAACCTGCCTTCAATGTTTGAAGTGTCCAACCCAACTGCATAATGGACCTTAGTTGGCTCTGACCATGGTGTGAAGAAGACATGTCACTTTGTATTATGTCTATTGCAGAAGACACAATGTTGTTTAAGGTGTATATCTGGTTGGACAGGGTATTAATCCCATTATCTACAACAGCTAATGCCCTCTGTATGTTTTCCTTATCTATTTGCCTTAACCAGGCAGCAGCTTCTTGTTGGGAAAGCTTCCAAATTTCATTATAGACTGTGTATAAGAAGCTCTTTCTGCATTGTTTTCTGGGGCCTAACAAGAAATCCTGTATGTCAGTGTTAGACAGGAGACTGAGGTGTTCTTCAACCATTGCTGGCATAGTTTCCCTACACTGTATGTTTTTACTATACCTGCGTGTTCGGATGACACATAGCGAGGGTCTGGCCTACTTGTTCTAAAACCCCCGTGGAGTTTATAAAACGCTTATGACACCCATTGGTATCTATTAGCCACAATAACCACCCACCCACCAGGACGTGACAGTGAAGCATTAAACGTGCCATTCTGGACCCATTTATCGAGCGGATCTTCAGTTGCATTTAGATACTTTTACATTTATAAAATTTTGCAAGGGCAGGAATACTGGGCTCATTTAATTCCTTAATCTTTGCTAAGCCTAAACAACTTGTCTGTTGTACCGTTTCATTTAAAAATATCATTTGAGCAGGTATCAGGCAAGCTCTATATAAAGCTTTCTTCCTCCTTATTTGCCAATTTCTTGTTCTCCACACACTTTTGAAGTCAATCAACTTCAACCAATATTCGTAACCTTCTATAGCCAATCGGGAAACAAAGGAATCCAAATAAATGAATTTCGTATCTGTCAATAATATATGTAAATTTTCCATCAATGGCAATTTGAAATAATATGACTCAGCATTTTTAACATTGTGCCCATAAAAATATGCAAACGTTTCAGAATATGTTTTGGAACTCCGCTGTGGTGGAGTTGGACAATGTTCCCATTGTGTGTGATTAAAAATAGTATTTGGGGTACTAGTTCTGTGAACGAAATGGTGCCCATAATAATTTTAGCAAAATATATCACCATCATTTTCTTTAGATTGATAAACATCCTCACTTTCAAAAACAGTGAAGTACTGCAATTCAGTCATCATTGAATCAACTGTTTTCACATCCCAGTCATTAGAAACAACTCTGGATTTTATTATATCATTCATTGAAAGTTTCAACACATATGGTATTTGAATGACCTCCGTTGGGCCATATATATGAAATGTGATTTTATCCCAAACAATCCCATCAGGAATTGGTATAGGGGAAATGTTTATGAAAGACAAGTCTCTGCGGACCTTGTGAGAAGAAAAATGGGGTTTTAGGACCTCATCCACCAGTTCAACTGTTGATCTTTCAGGAAGAAAATGACCATAAATTAATAAAAAGAATGTTATGACAAAGCCAATCCAAAGGAGGAAAGCTAATACAGTCAAGGAAAGCCACAGATAGTTCCATGGGAGAATAAAGTAATTCGTTTTAAGCCACTTTATCAGCTTCCATGTTTTTGGCAGTTCAGATGTAGAACAAGCAAATGAGTCCAAGAAGGTGTCATTGATGTCAGCAAAGTATCCAGAAGCAAGTCGTGCAAAAACTGGAGCAGTATTTGTATGAGAGCTGGGAGGGGTCTCCAGCGGTGGTTCATAGCAAATGATGCCATCTGTCTGTGTTGAAGTTGTGACAAATTGATCATTAATTTCTGTATTGTTTGTTGTAACAGATGTTAGTGGAACCAATGCCAGACCATTTTCCACCCTCCACAAGCTCGGAGAGGTGTCAGCGTTGCTGCTCAAAACTTTTAGAGGGACGTCTTGATCAGTAGCAAGAGGGATTCAGGAACTACTAGCTTCTCCTCTTGGTCTGCTGTGCAGGATCTGTCACATGGTGTAACTTAACATTGTTGATAGATACAAAACGATTTTCTTTAGCACCAGTCAACTGTGGTAGAATGACAGTTCTGGTACCGTGTATTCCCAAGACTGGGACCGGTGCACGATAAGACGGCCCAAACTCCTTTTTCACAGCAACTTTTTCACATACTAGAGTCCCAACTTTTGCAATCCAGCCGGTGGGTGTTATTGGTACATCCTTAATTCCTGCGGAGGCAGCACTGGCAGCATTGTCGTCACAGAACTGTTTGAGTTCCAAACAGGCACATGCATAAAGTATGCCCCCCACCACCTCACCAGGGACCTTCTAGGCAGATTGTTAAGTGCTCTCTGGACTACATAGAGGTGATTAAGCCAACTACGACCCGTACCTAATACTCTGGCTGTTTAGGACTGCTTTAAATCAAGTTTTTATTGCTCCACAACACTATTTCCCTCTGGATGAAATGGAGACAAGTTATGGAGTTGGACCCCTAATGAAGCCATGGCGTCCCTGAATGCCCTTGAGGCGAAAGCAGGGCCCTGGTCCGAGTGGAAAGGCGCAACGGCATATGTGGCGATAAAGACTTGCAAGTCATTAATAACAGTCTGAGCGTCAGCCGACCGTTGTGGCCACACCCATAGAAATCTGGAGCAAGAGTCAACCGCGACTAAAATGTATTTGTATGCACTCTCTGGTGTTAGGGGACCACAATGGTCCATGTACACACATTGTAATGGTTTGTTGGAAATTAGGAGGGGTGTCTGTGGTGGGTGTTTGGCGGTGGAACCCTTAATTTGTTGGCAGAAGTCACAACAAAGGACATACTGTTTGGCCTGTTTGTATAGACATGGCCACAAATAACATGCTTGCAATAATGCTATTGTCACCACCACCCCAGCATGGGCAGATGCAACCCCCTCATGCTCTGCTTTAATCAACTCTGATCTCATGTCTTTGTTGGGAATTACTCAAACTCCTGCACCTGGTATCTTTACTTTGGCATCCAGGAAGCCTCCCATGCGGTAGGAATATTTAGAAGGAAATGCTTTTGGATAGGGCATGCCTTCAGCCAGGGCTTTCACGGCAGCCCATATGTTATCGTCTGGTTTTGTTCCAGAATGTGTTACTGCAGCAACAGCAGCCGTAGCTAGTGCTGATTTGGCCACATCATCAGCCAGTGTATTTCCAGCAACATGTATTCCAATGCACTGGTGTCCAAGAGTATGTACAACTTGACGTTTGGTAGCGTTTCCTTCAGATCCGCTACTTTCCCCCACAGAAGTCTGTGTTTGATGATGTTGCCTTTAGAATCTCTAATCCCATTCTGGCGCCAGTAATGCAGGTATTCATTGAAGGACTGGACACAGTAATACGAATCACAGACAACCATTGTTAGCTGTGCAGGATCCGTGTGTTCCAGTGCCATCACCAGAGCCTTTAGCTCTGCTAGTTGTGCTGTGCAATCTTCTATGGTTTGCAAGAATGTATGTTGGGGACAAAATGTATTATCGTCCATGTGGCCACTTATGACTGCGCAAGCATCAGAGTATTGATGCTTTGTGCCTATTGCAGGTTGTGCTGAGCCATCGGTGTACATGACTCTTTGATATTGATCAATAGCCAGTGTATTTGCCGGAACTGGGTATTCTAGTTCATATTGAAAAAATTCTTGAGTTTGTAACTTTGGGTCGAAAATGTAGTCAACATCAGTGGCTATCAAAGACGTTGCCCATTGAATCTAACATGGATGTAATGCTTTAGCATTTGGAACGCTAGCTTTGGTAACAGCCTTAAGGGCTGGAATTGGAGATACGACAATAATGTGTTTCCCCTGGGCTAGTGGTTTTTCTTAACTGACGGACATCTGAACAGCAGTGAGAATTTTCTCAGTGGGAGCAAATCGTTGTTCTGCTGCTGAATACAAATGTGATTTGCATTCAATCGGGACTGTCTCACCCTCATTGACAGTTACATAGGTGAAACCAATGCCATGAGCAATTACTCTTATGACCAGATGTTTTTGTTGTCCCTTGTGTGCAAGTGTTATGCTGCAAATCCCACAACAATGTGGACTACCCGTCTTATATGTTGCAGTTATTCATCAATTGTTAGATAGATATCTACATAGAACAATGCTTCAGGATCAATGTTGTGCAATATTGAAGTCACATGAGCCACAAACATTCCTGGACTGCTCTTGTACCCCTGAGGTAAATGACAGATTTTTTTCTGGGAACCGAGTGCACTGAAATTTATTAAGTCTCAACTCTCAGGCGCTATATTTTGGCAGAAGAAACTATTGGAAATGTCCAGTGTTGTTTTGTATTTTTCACACACTATGTTGTTCATGAGTGCTGTGCTATGTGAGTTTTGTATATATTATGTGCGTGTACAACTGTTTGAATGTCTGTAGTCTAAGACTATTATGTACAAATGGTCCAGTTTAGCTACTCGGAATAAGGGATTATTCATTGGTGAGAAACAGGGTTAGATTACACCCTGGTAATCCATTTGTGTGCGGATGTCCCTCATGGGTGCTTTTGCATCATGTTTAATTGGATATTGGGGATGTGATTGGGGTTGATTTTTAATAGGGATTACATGATAGGGGGAGTCTTTATCCCACCCTACGTGGTTGCGATATAATGCAGGTGCCTGCGCCAGTGCCCGGTTGATAGCATAGGATTCTTTGAGCTCCTCTGGAACAAGGGGCAAGAAAAAAGGTTTGATGACATCTTCCCCATATGGGCAAGTACGTGCAAATTCAGATGGCCAATCCCTTTCGACCACTAGAATATTATATATATTTACAACATGGTCCCAAAAGATTGCGCTGATTGTGAGATCAATGTCTCCTTCTTACTATAACGTTACTTTGCACACCCTTTCAGGCGTGGAGACACGCATGTCCGCAGTTTCAACTTGTGGGAAGTCATCAGTAGGTTTCACCTCCAGATGCTCTAGAAGATTCCGGCCAACTAAAGTGACCTCTGCTGCGCTGTCTAATAGAGCTAATGCCCACTTCTTGTTCTTCAATAGAGTCCTCTTCTTAAGTGGCATGATGAACTGCAACTGCTGCCATTTTTTTCTTTTTGAATTGGGGTTTTTGTTGGGGAAGTTTCTCTTCTTTTTTTAACAGAAACTTCTGTTGAGCGTTGTGATTCCTGTCTTGGTTTCAACTACTCAGTTCTTCACTCTGACCACCCACTTCTCTCACTGCGTTTTTCTGGTGAGTACTGAAAGGATCGAGATTGGCATGTATCAGTATATTGATATCTGTCAGGTGTTTTTATATTATCTCTATTTCTGAGATTATTTCTATTCTGTCGGGTATCCATATGCGGAGATTCTCCCTTTTCTTTTTTAGATGTTTGTTGTTTTTTATCCCAGCGTTTCTTAGTGCCCCCAGGAGCTTGCTTGGTAGAATATTTATTAGATTTACCCTGAAGTTGTGGGTTTGTGGGTCTGGCCCCCTGACTATCTCAACCAATGCTAGAGTAGGTCTCCGCGATAATCTTTGGCAGCTCACATTCTTGATCCAGTGGAGGAACGTCCCGGAACTGTATGCGCACTTATAGTCTAACTGCTTCCCCTTTAAGGTTACTTAATATAATTGAGGATACTGTGGCAAAGTTGCCCATTAATTGCATCCTCAAGTAAAGGGCCGGAGCAGCCCTGTATTCATCTTAAATTTGTTTCAACACTTCCGGTAAATTGGCAAGTTTCGGTGTACCGTGTGAGGTAGTATAGAGCATGGCAAATACTGTGCCCCATGTATTGCAGTTATCTACTGTGGAACCATCCCAAATGACAAGCACATAGTTAATATTCCATGCTTATCCTGAGGTCCCGTATGGAGAAATACTGCTTTCAGTGCGTTTATTTTTTGAGCTAACTAAACGGAATCTCTTCTCGTTTGGCGGGTACTTTACCCATGATCCAATGTACTGTCGCAGGATTAATGTCTGGCGTTACTGCAAGTGGTTGCACCAGAGCACCACATGCTGGGTTTGTGTTTAATGTTTGCATTACAAACTGTACTAATCGTCTCTATATTTCCGTCAGCTCAGCATATAAGCGGCGGACTTCAGCTTCCGTCAAGGTTACTGCATCAGGGTGGGGTGTACATGGGGCCAATAAAGGTCATGTAGGACCGTCATTACTTAGAGGACCTAACCTAACATGTAGAATTGTATGGGGTAGGGCGCCATCAAGCTAATTATTATGTTCTTGATAAGATAGAGATATTTCTAGATATGCATATGCTCTGTATTGTGCAGGTATATTTGCAGGTGTACATTGGTGAAATGTATTTGTGTTCCCATCAGCTGCTGGAAATGTGACCCAAGAATAAAAAATTCTGTTCTATAGGCTGGATGAGCCTCAACAACAAATTTGACTGGACCCTCCTGGGCCGTTAGGCCATGTGCTAGTAAATGTGCAGGGAGGAGGTCTCATATTGATTACAATTCCTACCCATTGGGGGTTTGCCATAACGAATGGTACATTTTGTTCAGAGATAAGCACACCAAATGTGGATTATCCTTTTAAGAGTTCAAGCTTGAACAATCTACAGAGTTAGTTAGGTACTCCCTTCTTAGCTGAGGAGAAAAATCCTCAATACCACGGACATCTCTGCATATAATACTGAGGTGTCTTTGTATGTAGTTAGACAGAGTTACTCAGGAGGGTGTGCAGATTGCATGCATGTTTTGAATGCCTATATCTGGACAAATATCTATTTTTCTAAAACTGGTGTGGAGACTTTTTGTTGTGTCTTTCACTGTGTTACTGTAATTAAGTGTTGCAGAAATATTTTACATATTTCCTTAAGTTAAGCCTGACTGCTCTGTGCCAGGCTACCAGGCGGTGAGCACAGGTTAACTTAGGATGTGTATCAGGCATAACCTGACTTGGTTTGTTGTCCCTACTTGGACGAGGTACATACCTCTGCCAATTAGAGACCCAATTTCAAACACCCATCAATTGTTTACAGGTTGTATTTAGCATTAGAGCTGTTTCTGTTATTAGAATAGATGAAGGCTGTGGCTCACTGTTGGTGAGAGTCTACCTCTCAGCCATCACATTTGGACTTTGTACTCCTATTTCTATTTTGTTCATTTGGAGGCTTGGGAGACCTTCTGTAGGAGTGTCTTTCAGCTACTGTTATTGCTGCCTGGCTGAGACTTTTTATTTCTATGTGGATTTGATTGGTCTGAGTGCTACCTTTGTTTCACTGTAGAGGAGCCAGGGTTGTAGATAGCTATTGGTCATCCATCAGTTGTCTACCTTTTTTAATTTAGAAGACGTTTGCTTCCCAGTGGAGAGTGGCCTTGCATTTCAAGGACTCAATGACAGTTTGCATCTCTGGTTCTTACATCCAGATGCCCACCCTGATTGATTCTCCACTGCAGAGAGCAGTCCACTGACGATAAAGAGGCCAGTCACATCGGTCAGTGGAGGAAGGATATAATCATGTACTTTTCCCAGCACCCCATTCTACTAGTCACTAGTTCATGAGACCTGGATGACACAAACACCCATATGACATCCTTTCATCCTTATATACATCCCACTAACCTCTACACCTCCTCAAACTGCAGAAAAGAAATTCCAACTCATCAGTGCTTTGCCGTGAGGACCTCTAGAACCCGAGTTGGTCACTCCTGCTTTAGGTTTGTTTTACATTAATTTTAGTAACCCTGCTGTTAGTGATGATTTTTTGCATATTACTATCAGCTTGCTTTTATTCTAGGAAAGCTATGAACAAGCTGTCAGTTTAATTAGCATTTTCCCAACATATAATCAGTACATTCTGTTCAAGGCTAGAAGAACACAGTACAAGATATGCTGGTTTGAGTTCAAGAGAAATCTTCTACCACCTAGACATAGAATCTCATCATAACTGTACTTGTACTACAGTATGGTTCATTATATAAATGGTGCACTGACTGAGACGGGGCAGAAGACATTCTGCCCATGACTGTCCTGGGAGCCACAGTGTGTGACATACGGTTCAGCTATCACTGTTCTATCAGTGCCCGAGAGGATTGCCAACTACACCACAGGCTGATTCCTGACACCAGTCTCAGGTATGGGACAAATCCATTAGATATGGTCAGGAAGAAAGGTATACCTGATATGCTCTCGGCATAGACATAAGGTTGGGCAGGAACCTCTAGTACATCTAGAACCGCATACATCATGATTGGATTGTTATCCTCTTTACCATGTTCATAATGCTGATTACTTTGCTTTACTTCATCTGCCTAATTGTTGCAGCTCACTTTTTATATGCAAGATTGTGATTGTTTCAATACATATATTGAAATATTATTTTGCATCTCTTTATCTCGCTTTTACATGCATGAGTGACAGCATAAAATGGATCTGTTTCTACAGCTTCCCTGTAGAGTCGGATTGTCGTGTTCAGGTTGCCTTAATCATCTTCTACTCCAGTAGGTTTGGAGGTGAGGCACTGTGAGCTAGCCAGTAGTTAGGTCAACAGTCACCCATAGTGTGGATGGGCACACTCTGCAATTGGGCCGTCCTAAACAGACAGTCCTATTACTCTAGTAGGAAATGCATAACATGGTGTCACCAACGTTTCAAGGTCAAGTACTAATTTAATAACTCTCCTGAGTAGTTTTCTTTTGTATGCCTAATGCTCTATTCATCTTCATATGGAGTTGCCCATGGTATTAGGGAATTATCCTCCTCAGAAGTGTAGGTAGCACATACATTTCTCTGTAGATTGTTCTTGCTTGAACCTGCAAAAGGATACTCCACTTAGTGCCCAGTGCAGAGGCAGTTTTCTTGTGCCCCTTAGCGCCCCCCCAACATCAGCATGTGTGCGCCATATCTACGATACGGCACACCATGGTGGTAATTAGGGGAACTAGCCTCAAAATATTTGACACTAGTTCAGAGATTTGCAGGATTAACGTAAAAAATGTTGACGCTAATCGTGCAAAGTCCATTGAGGCCCATTGTAATCAATGATGTGCCTCCTTTTAACACCTGCCCTGAGCAAGCATTAAAAGTGCCAAAAAATGACATAAATAAATCTTTTAGATTTCTTTGCAACATTTTTTCAGTAAATGGGGCAACTTCCCTTTTGCATACATTATGCCTGGAGCAGGCATAATGTACCACAAAGGGTTACAAAGCGGCGCAGTGCATGCATTGTGCCACTTTGTAAACTTGGCGTGGCGATTTTGGGCTTGTTGGGTCACATTAGCGTAAAAAGAATTACGCTAATGTGGAGCAAGGAGGTACTGGGGGCTCTTAAATCTGCCCCTTAGTGTTTTTCCTTCTCGGAATTCCATTTTCAAATGTCTAATCCAGTAGCCATTCTAGTCTATTGTAGACATGCTGCCACACAACAGTTAATTTTAAGTGGGCTGCCAAATGAGGGAGGAGAAGTTACGTTTGTGGTTGAGGCACACAATGCATACTAAACTGAAACATTTTATTCATGTGTCAATTACCCTGCAATCAAACACATTTCACCCATACACAGTGGCTTTCTCACCAGCACAAATAGTGCATGCAATTATTTAGAAATACCTCTGACATATCAGGAACATCAAAATTGGCTCCAAAGACCCCTATCTCACTTTTTTGAAAATGTTGGATTGGGAGCCCTCAGTAATGACGGGGCAATATGGGCAGCTCTAGCTGTCTACACACCATATTCAAATATACAAAATTTAGCAGCAGTTGATATGCACTGATTATACAATAATCTAGTTAGATTACATATATGCTTTGTAATGCGAACACTGAATACTGCCCCAGCAAGAGCTGCTCCAGCCGTCCAACAACAATTGGCTGTACCAGAGATTAACCCAGTGACTATTTTTCAACTGTGGGCAAAGTCCCCACCAAATGGGAGGAAATCCCATTTTGGATTGCTCAAAAAATAAATCATACGGGACCCCAGTAGAAACATACAATTTCCACAATGTGCTTTTCAGTTTGGATGGTACCCTCTGTTGATTATTGTGCTACTTAGGTGTGCTGAAATATATACATAAGACATGGTAGACCATAATTTGTGTTTTTACCGGAAGTGGTAAAATAAATACAAATTTAATATGGGGCTGCCCCTGCCCTGGACTTGGGGATGAAATTAATTGATAATTTTGCCACAGTATCCTCAATTATTTTAGGAAATATAAAAGTGGAAGCAGCAACATTGGCTGCAAGCCACCATCTCACACAAATTCCTCTAATAGATCACAAACATGAGCTACCAAAAATAATAGCCAAGACTTTTACATGTGTAGGTTGGGATAATTTGGAGTCCAGACCAAATAAGCCACAACTTAAAGGTAATCCTGAAAAGGATAATACCAAGAAAAAAACTCTGGGGCAAACAAAAATGTAATACAAAAACAAAACAACATCACAGGGAGCATCTCTGCAGCCGGACAACTCTGAAAAATGCAATACCATGTGTAACAGTGCTACTTTGAAACAGCCTGACAGTTATCAATATACTGATACATGCCCTTCCCATTCTTTTCAGGACTCATCAGATGAGCAGTCCAAAAGATCAAGCAGTCACAGCGCTTGTCTCAGGTCATCATAAAGAAGGAAGAGAAACTCAAATCAAAAAGAAGAAGGTTGCAGGAATTTCAGCAAAATATGCCACATATACTGAGAACATTACTGAGGAACAGGATGTGGACAGTGACTCTGCTTGACAGTGCAGCAGATGTCATGATAGTTCAGCAGAATCTTCAAGAGTTTCTGAATGTGAGAGCAACTAATGGCTACAGAGAAGTCAAAACTCAGACAGGCGGGTCACCACTCCAGACCGAGTCTATACATTAAACATTCAACTCGAGGAGGACATAATGTGCACAATTAAAGTAATTTTGTGAGCTATATTAACACTAGGCTATGGTATTCTCTTCACAGAAAAAGATTGGCTGCGGGGTTTTTTGGAACCCTCCCACAAGGGCAAGATAACATTTTACCGTCTTTCTCAGTCATCATTCCAGAGTAAGTAAAGTAAGTAAAGTAAGGGTATGTTGCAGATTGGGCTCTTGCACAAGCCCCAGTATTATTCCTCAACCATGTGGGCTAAGATAGGGATTCCCCTTATTATTTAGTATCTACATAGATGTAGTATCTATAATACCCAGCCTGCAAATGCAACCACAATACCCCAGAAAACATGAAGCAAAAGCTCCTGTGATTGAGATTCTCTCACAGCTCAAGTACCAGGTAGTAATTGAACCTTTTGTATCTCCAATGGAGAAACCCTTGTAACCCATGTCTAACTGGTTCATTCCTAAAGAATAGTCTCATATGACAGACATCTAAATAGTCATGCATGCACCTTTGCAATTCACTATTCGCACAGTACAGCACTAATGAACATCATTGTCCGCAAAATATACAAAACAACTTTGGATATCTCCTAATGTTTTTTCTGCTAAAATATAGTGCCCGAAAGCAGGAATCTAACTGCTTTTCCATGCTCATCTCTCAGCATTGATTTTGCTGACTTCCCGAAAGATATAATAACAGTCCAGGGCTGTTCTTTGCCCGTGTGACATCAATACTGCATGAATGTGATCCATAAGCATTGTCCTATGTCGATTAAATATATATCTGACAGATGATGAGCTAAACACACATTTAGACAGGGTAGATTGGATTGTTTGGGGATTTGCCAAACATGGCTACAAATTCAACTTAATGAAAACAAAAATTGCTTTCCTCACTGTCCTGTTTTTGGGATATGAGCTTTCAAATGAAGGGAAGTGTCTGACACCACACTTCCTAGATATGTGTGCACAATTACAGCCACCAAACTACAGTCCTTGGTATGATTCTTTATTTTGGCAGAACATACATACCAGATTCTGCACAATGCATACAATTACTATGATTTAATTTGTCAGGAGTTTTCTAGCACACATTGGACAGCAGAACACTCATTACAGATTGACATGCTTGAAAGTAAACAAACACATGAAAACAAAACAGACTTGGACATCTGGATAAATCAAGGTGCCATTGGCATTACCTACTTCACATTTAATGAAAATGAGACAGAACAGTTTGCGTATAACTCACATTTGTGTTCAAATGCTGAAATGTGTTTTGCATCCACTGAAAAATACTGACTGCAGTTCATATGGCTGTTATTAAGGAAAGACCCCTGGCTCAGGGAAAGTGCATAATTGCCGTAACCCCAGTACCTGCCCTAGATGCATTCACAAAGGATAGCATTCCAAGTGCAAAAGCCTTACATCCTAAATAGATAAAATGGGCCACTTCCTTGACTGCCACTGATGTGGACTATGTATTTGACTTGAAATTGCAAACTCAAGAGTTTCTCTAATATGAACTGGAGTCCCCCATGCCCACTATTATGCCTCTCGATCAGTATAGTTATATTATTTAAACTGACAGTTCACTGAAACCTGTTGTAGGTACAAAACATCAGTACTCCACAGCTTCTGCAGCTGTTTTTTGGAGTTATGAGGAATGGAGAATTTCACCCTTAACAAACATCTATGTAGTCCCTAGGGGATTCCACTGCACAATTATCTGAAATAAACACACTGATTCTAGCACTGCAACATAGAAATCCTGAATTCCCAACACTGACATTGTGTGATTGGTACTATTGTGTCCAATTGTTCAATAAAAATCTGCATTACTGGCACCTTAATAGATTCAGAGACCCAAAAAGAAACACAAAAAAACATAAACTGCTCTGAGGGAAGGTGGCAGAGCTTGAAGACAAACTGCCAATGGCTTATGTAATGCATACATTTGACATTCAATGTGTTGGAATACACGCTGTAGGGAATTCACTGTCTGATGAAGCAGCAAACTCTGGACTTGTAACTGTAACTTTAGCTGTGATTACTTATTTCCATATGAGGATAGATGAAGAAATGCTGGCTGCTGTGAATGTCTTAGCTGACTACACCTCTTTGGCAAAAGCATATCAAGCAAAATATTCACACCAACTATGTACCCAAAACATTCCTTATGTAACTGTTCCAGTGGTGGGTGATTTTCTGATCCCTCATAGGCCAGCTTTGGGAATTCCTCAATATGGCTGTAATTCCTGATCAGAAAGGCCTAGCTGCATCATGTTTTATATCATTGGAATGATAATGATAAATCCTTTTCTTGGTAACCGCTTTTAGAAAGTGGGCATTTCTCGGCTCTGACTTCCCTCTGTGCCTGACAGCCTGCCTCCAATACATGTCTGGTCTGGGGGCAGCTAAATTTGTGCATTCCCTCCAGACACCCACGAGACAGGACACTCATCTTCAGCTGCATCCATATGCATACTGATGATTCTTCCTGGGCAGGGAAGATGAGCAGGGCTCACAGTCACACTTCAAAGGGTAGTGACCTCAGCCCCCACACAAAGGGCTGATTCCATCCAATGATAGTTTGGAGCCTTTTGCAGGACTGAAAGGGGGACATGTGCTCTTCAGAGAAATCCTTTGAAGTCACCCCCATTTCAAAGCCTCTTTTTGGTGTAAGTACTTGGTTCTGAATTCCGGAAAGTATTACACTACTGGACCTGAAAAGAACACTGCTGGAGTTAAGACTGCTGTGCAGTAAGGATTACCACTCTGCCAGGACTGACTGTTCCCAGGAACCACTTCTCTGCCCTGTTGTGTTGCCCTGTCATGCTACCAAAGACCAAGGACTAAACCCAAAGTGACTCCACTTGCTGGCTTGCCCCCGTTCTTAGACACATCAAAGACCTCGTACTTCATTTCAGCCCCATGTGCCGTTCAGAGGGTGTCTGTTACCCACTGGCACATCGGAGAAGACAGTGCGGTGCTTCATCTCTGCTCCCTGCAATCTTTGGAGCATGCCTGTTACCTGCTGACTTATTGGTGAACAGAGCATGGTGCTCCGTCTCAGCCCCACAATGTTCTGTGAAAGTGAGCCTTCCCCGTTTTGTTTTTGCTATGATCGACTGAGGAGCAGTGCCTCTGTACTTGTAAACACTGGAGGAGCAGTGCCCCTGTACTTGTGAGAGCTGCTGGAAGAGCGCTGGTGGAGTGCTCGATCTCTGTGTGCACTCCTGGCCCACCTTCCTGGCTGCTTGATACCCAGACAACTGTGTACCTCACCTGCAGGAATGCATGCCCCATGTGCGAGGACTGCTGACAGCCCCAGTGGTTGCATTCACTATCCACAGGTACTGAAAATTAGGAACACGCTGAGCCCCAAGGCAAACATTTTACATTGTATCACTTGTAAGGAATTACCGTAATGACTCCAAAATGAACCCATTGAAATTAATCACTACTTTCACCAGCATCTATGAAGAATCGTATCTTGTGATATACTGATGAGATTTTTGAGGTTGCTCTGTGCAAGCTACCAGAGGGTGAGCACTGGTTATCATAGTTATGTAACTTATCCTGACTAGAGTGGTGGGTTCTGCCTTGCTTAGGTGCCTAACCTAGCCAACCAGATGCCCTCCATTTCTAAAAATGTCCCATATCAAAGTCTAATCATGGTGGAGCTGAAACACTGCCATCTGTGTCATGAACGCATGATACAGCACTTTGGAGTACCATTGTTGGAGGAACAAAACTACAATTGATTTGTGCCTTTTCACTAGTATGGTTCTACTGTATTCAGCCTGTGTTTGGCTGTCTTTGTTGCCCTTTCCAGTGTGCACAGGATGTGTGGCTTGCACAGCTGCTGGTATTACCTATGCCCATGGATCTTGTGATATTCCCACTGAGGGTTCATTCCTGGAGTTGCCCTGTGAGTTTACGGTTGCTTCGAGATGTCTTTTATGAGCCATAATATGAGCAATAATATGTGGATGCAGATGCTACCGCTCCAAGTATATTTTTATCTGGCTCAACAACTGTGGGCATTGTGCAGAATGCTATTTCCTCAGTGGAGGCTGAGGCTTTGGAACATGTATGTTCCTTCTATTTGCTCACTGAGGCTTTGATGATTCTGTTGTCTGTGGATGTGGGATCCTGCTTGTACTCCACTTTCACTGATGTTTTGAATGGCATCATGGCTGCTTCAAATGACTTTTAAATTTGGCTTTGTTTATGCAACGTTACTATTTAGGTGGCACATTTTTAATTATTTGCTATGCTTGTTGGTGTCAGCATTTTATTGTCTTTAAGGTTTCAGACATTTGTATTGCTTCTAGCTTGTTAGATAGTTTTTTAGAATCTGTCTTCTATAAGTGCCAAGGGGTGGTGTTGTGAGGATCTCTAGATTCCGAGATGGTCTCCCCAGTTTTAACTTTGCTTTACAGTCCATATTTTATTCATTTATTAAGGCTGCTTTTAGAGATGATTATTACAGATTTTTATCAGCTTGCTTTTATTCTAGAGAAGCAAGGAACAAGCTGTTTGTTTAGTCAGCCTTTTCTGTTCAAGGAACACAGTACACAATAGGCTGGTTTGCGTTGTCCATTTAGTAGACAGTTCCTTCCACCTAGGCACAGCATTGCATTGAGAATGTACTTCCAATACGTATGGTTCATTATATAAATAGTGCACTGACACTGAGGGGAGGAGTGCATTCCAGCCATGGCTATCCTGGGACTCAGACTGTGTGGCATGTAGTTTGGTTGTCACTGATCTAACAGCTTCCCAAGAGGATTGCCGTCTATGCCACAGGCTGATTCCTGACACCATTCTAAAGTACAGGTCTGGGGCTAATCCTTTAGATATATTCATATTGAAGTATACACCTGATTGTGTAATTGCAATTGTATTTATATAGCAATTATATCCCTGACGTGGCGTCAAAGCGCTTTTCAGCAAGAAGCACACTACTCCGGAACCCAAAAGGATTAGTGATAGATTAGTATAGGGAAAAATTAGTATAGTATTAGTATTAGTATGAGGCGGTATGAGCTCTTTTGAGGAGAGGACATGTGAGTCTATTAATTGGATTGAATAGAATAATGGAGGTATAGAAGAGGGAAGAATAGGGAAGTGTTAATTGAGAGATCATAGAAGTAAGACAAGGTTTGAGAGGAGTAAAGGAGAGGTACAGGAGGGAAGAGTCTGTAGAAAGGGATTAGTAAAATCATAGTAGTAAAATGAGGTTTGAGATGAGTCAAAGGAGAGATACATGAGGGAAAACTTAGTAGTATTGTTTGGGAGACCATAGTAATAAACTGAGGTTTGGAGTGAGCCAGAAGGAGTAGAGGAGTGAAGAGCATATGAAGAGATATTTTAGTGATCATAATAGTAAAATGGGTTTGGGATGAGTCAGAGAGTGGAGATAGAGGATAGATTGATAGAGGTATAAGGTGATGGTGAGACAGAGAAAAGCTTTTGAGAGAGTTTTTTTCTCTTGTACAGTAGGACTAAACTAATAAATATATAGATACATTATTACTTAGTAAGGGAATTTAGGAGTAAATGAGTATGCCATATGATATATTGAGATTTAAATTTGTATTGTATAGCGCAGACTTTCAAGCTTTGCAGTATTTTAAGTTAATTTGTTTGTGTACTTTTACAACATTATTTTGTTTTTCCTCATTATTTCAATAGTGAAATGCTTGTAGATAAATGGAAAAAATAATAATTACCTATTGTTATAGATAAAATGAAAACAGAGATTTATAGGCATCCAATCAAAAACGTTATATAGAAACTATGCAATGACCTTTGAACATGTTAAGCATAGAATAGAATTATACTATATATATATATATATATATATATATATATATATATATATATATAGTATGTATACATTTTAAGATAAAATTATAAATATTTGTACAAAGAAATATATATATATATATATATATCCACATATAATCAAATCAGGGATATGCAGTCAATTGCTGTTTGAGTATGGTGGTTATCTAGGAAAGAGCCAACTATTTAGTAGTCTTCTGAAGATGAGATAGTTACTTGTGGATCTTATATTTGGGGGTAATGCTCTCAGCATAGACAGTAGGAATCTCTAGTACATCTAGAAGCACATACATCATAATTGGATTGTTTATCCTCTATACCATGTAAGTAATGCTGATTACTTTGCTTTATTTCATCTGCCTCATTATTGCAGGTCACTCTTTATGCAAGATTGGGATTGTTTCAATAAATGCATGGAAAACTTATCTCACCTCTCTTTGTTTTGCTTTGGTATGCATGAGTAACAGCACAAAAGGGGTAAGATCTGTATTTATAGCTTTCTTGGGGAGACGGAGTGCCATGTTCAGGTTGCCATAATAACGTACCACCCCAGTGGGTTTGGGGGTTTGGGTAAGGTGCTTTAAGCTAGCCAACTAATAGGCCAACAGCCACTTATGGTGTGGATAGACACAGTCTGCTGTTCTGCCGCACTAAACACACAGTCCTTTTACTCTAGCAGGAACAGCATAACATAGTGCCAGCAATATATCACGGTCAGGTACTTATTTGACAGACTTCCAGATTAGTTTTCTCCCTTATGCCTAAAATGCCCTATTCATCTTTATACTGAGACGTCTGTGGTATTAGGAAATTATCCTCCTATGCCGTATAGGTAGCACCTATACTTGCCTATAAGTTGTTCAAGCTTGAACCTGTAAAAGGATACCCCACTTACAGGCATATTTACAAGCCCCATGCATCTCCTTGTGTCACCCTAGTATCATTTTGTTTACGCTAAGGAGGCATTAAGGGGACCACACCATGCACCACATTTACAAAGTGAGGCAATGCATGCATTGCCTCACTTTGTAACCCCTTGTGCCACTTTATACCTGCACCAGGGGTAATTAGCAGCATTGGTAAAATGTCAACATCTTGCACAAGTTGCTCAAATTGACCAGGAACACGAGCTACCAAAAATAGTAGCTGAGACTTATACGTGTATACATGTATAGATTGGGATCATTTGGGGGGGCAGACTCAATAAGCCACACCTTAAAGGTAATCCTGAAAAGAATAATACTAAGCAAGCACAGGATTCTTCTAAAAAATGCTGTGACAAACAAAAATTTCTTAAAGATAAAACAAAATCACAGGGAGAATCTCTGCAGCAGGATACCTCTGAAAAATGCTATAAGATGCGTTAATTGTGATAATTTGAAACAGCCTGACAGGTATCAGAATACTGATACACGCCCCTTCTCATTCTTTTCAGGGCACAACAGATGAACTGTCATAGAGATCGAGGTGGTCAGAGCACAGACATGAAGAAAACATAAAACCAAAAAAGGGCTCAAAACGCTCCTCTGAGGTTATCATAAAGAGGGAAGAGAAACGTCATCACCAAAAACCTAATTTAAAAAGAAGAAGGTTGCAGGAATTTCAGCAAAATATGCCACACATACTGAGAACATTACTGCGTAACAGGCTGTGGGCAGAGAAGCTGATTGACAGTGCAACAGAGGTCACAATAGTTTGCCAGAATCTTCAAAAGTTTCTCTAAATTAAACATCCAAATCAAGGGGAATAAAATGCACACAATTAAAGTAATATTCTGGGAAAGATTACCATTAAGCTGACATTCTCATAGCAGAAAAAGATTGGCTGTCAGAGTTGTTAGAACCCTTTAGTCCCAGCCCCTTGATATTCCTCGTAAAAAAAAATGTTGTCCAGAGATTTTCATTTTTGATTTGTGTTTTTGGATCACTACAACATTTTTTTTAAATAGCGGATGTGTTGCAGTGATGAAGTAATATTTCAGTAACCGTGAAGCCTATAGACTTCATTTTCTTGGTCATGGGTGTCAAGTTTTGTTATAGAGACGAAAAATAACTCCTCAGAACAGTCCTTCCACCATTTTCAAAAATGGTGGCTCTAATAGAGGAAGAAAAGATATATGTAGAGATGAGACAAATAATAATGGTTTTTAATCATTTAATGTATACACCAAGCAATGTTTATGATTTGAATATGAAAAAAATGAAGTTTATCACTCGTGTTTTAGACACATTTTCATAGTTCACTTTCTTTATTTGTTTCAGCAATGGCTTGTGGTACATTTGCAGAATATTGAAAATTTGAGAAGAGCATATCAACAGGGACATCTATTTGTAGCACAGGTTTTGGAAGTACATGTAAGTTCTGTGAGTAGAGGCTTTAGAAATGTTGTTGGTTTTAGCACCCCATCAATATCTTCCCAACCAAATTCACCTGGATCTTTCCTTACATATGTGTGATCCAAAAGATATATACATCGTCTGATCAAGATCGCTCTTTTAATGTGTCCATGCACAGAATATGACATCGGTAAAAGGTCACTTACTGGGACTGATCTCTTGAACTCACTATGCCAAAGATCGTCAAATGTGTGACAGTCAGAACTAATTTTCAATGCATGCACAAGGTATTTTTTTAAGTCTCAAAATCACATTCTCCTGTCTCTGCAAATTCTTTTAGAAATGTCTCTGGCAAACAATTCTTTTTCATGGAGATATATCAGGGAGCCAGAATTAATCCCACAAGGGGAGCATGCCTTTTGCTTCCACTGAAAAATACTGACTGCAGTCCATATGGCTGTCATTAAGGAAAGACCATTGGCTTAGGTAAAGCACATCATTGTTGTAATTGCAGTGCTTGCCTTACAGACAATCACAAAGGCTTGCATTCGAAATGCAAACGCCTTACATCCTGGATACAATGGGCCACCACTGATATAAACTATGTATTTGACCCAAAATTGGAAACTCAAGAATTTCTCCAATATGAACTGGAGTATGCCATGCCCACTATTATGCTTCTTAATCAGTATACATATATTATATGTTCAGCTTAACATACTGCAGGTAAAAGGCATCAATACTATGGGGCTTGCACACCTTTTGATGGAGTTATGAGGTATGGAGAATTTCAGCAAACATTTATGCAGTCCCTAGGGAATTGCACTGCACACCTTGCTTAACAGAAAGCACTCTGATTCTAGCACTGGAACATACAAATTGTGAATTCCTGACACTGGTAGTGTGTGATTCGTACTATTGTGTCAAGTCTTTCGATGAAAATCAATGTTACTGTATCCTTAATGGATTCAGAGACTGAAAATGAAACACAATAAAGCATTTAGGGTCAGATGTATATTTTTTTACACAAAACTGCGCTAACACAGTTTTGTGTCACAAATTTTAACACTGGCTAACTCCATTTCTTAACGCCACCTGTGTGTCAAATTTATACTTTGATGCACGGTGGCGCTAAGAACAGGTTAGAGTCATTTTTTTAATGCTACCCAGTGCGCCTTGTCGTAAGGCAAAATTATGTTAACGCAGGAAAAATGACTCTAATCCGGTTTGTGACATGGAAAAACATCGCAAAATGGATATGCACCATTTTTCACCCCAATAGCGAAAAACAATTACGCAAACGCAGCAAACAGTGCTAAGGAGCCCCAAAATGGATCCCGGAAGCCAGGGGAGACCCCAGGGAGACCTCAATCAACCAGCAACCAGCCAGGAGGACACAGACAAGACCCAGGGGAGAGACAAGAAGAAGAGGAAGTCTTGCTTCAGTGCAGAGGAGCATGAAATTCTGGTCAGAGAGGTGACGGAGCACCAGCATCAATTATTCATCTCCTCTAAATTGCCAATTGGGAGGAGAGAGGCAATTTGGCAACACATTGTGGACAAAATTAACAGTGTGCAGAGGTCAGGAGAACTGTCACCGAGTGTAAGAAACACTGGCATGACTGCAAGTGCAGGACAAAGGAGAAAATGGCAAGGAACAGGAAGGCAGCACTGCAGACTGGAGGTGGGAGTCCAGCACCGCAAGAGGACCTGGACGAGATTGAGGAGATGGTTGCAGCAGTCATCCCAGAGGAGATCATCACAGGAATCGCAGGACTGACAGCGCAGACTACACATATGCAGGGTAAGTTGCATGGGGGACAAAATGCCTAAATGTCAAGTGCAAGAAGGGGTAGGCACATACGTACTACACAATGCATGTCAGCCCTGAAAATCAGGCAGTGGAAAGGGCGGAGGGGCACAGCATGGGTGCATGGGCTGTGCAGGGGCATCCAGAGGCACAGCACAACACAACACCAACAACCTTTGCATGGGCGTACACCACCATGCCAAGGCTGCCGGAAATGCGAAAGAAGACCAGGAGGGTAGGGAACAATGTAAAACTGGGCTGCTGTCACAGGACAGCTGGTAATGTCACAATGTCAGCTAGGGGAGAATGCCCAGTCTCAGGCCATTGTCTCAAGCCGCATTTACCATTGACAACACTTGCCACTACTACCTGTGCTGTGTGTGCTGGTCAAATAGGAAATGGCAGTTAGGTGCCCATGGCACAAACACACCCAAAATGAGGGATCAGTATGACTACGTGATCAATCCCCATCAATCCTTATCCAAGTGCAACTCCTGTCAACTTTTCATGTATATAGACCCAATAAACATCAGGCACTGTTACATTTATATGATATATACAGCAGTAACCTCATACCCATGCTGCCCATTCCAGGGTCTACCCTGACACCTGTGTCACAATAGCTGCAATGCTACCATGCAACATCTCAGGTGCCATAGTGCTTAGACAACTGCATTGAGGGGGAGGACATATGTGTGTAGCTAGTGAAACACACCTGCACAGTCATTGGAAGAAATGGAACTCTGCCATGGCCCAGCAGTACAATGCAACATAGCACACATACGCAAACATTAACATGAGAAACTACCAATGGTGATACCTGCATTGTTTCATGGAAATGGAATACATGGTATGGTGCTAGGTCTCAGCACTGTATAGGTGTATGTGAAAAATTATAGACTGGGACAGGGTCATATTTTTATGTGTGGTGCATGTGGCATCAGTACACCAACAAGCATTGCAAGGCCTCACTATGCTAATGGTAGCAGAGGGAGGGTTGATTAGGACAAGAAGGTGGCAAGCCACAATTTGGACAGAAACCACACCTAGAAGATGTGACGCAGATAAATCCCCAAACTGCCCACACTACATGTGACATACAGCTGGGGTATCACCTTCACCTTACATGTCACATGGGCACTTTATTTCCTTTGTCCTGTGCTTGACAACATGCCAGTTTTGCTGCAGTTGGTGACATGCACTCTTAACCCACACACTGTTAAACTTACCACTATGGACTGCAATTGTCTCTCACTACACAATTGAAAATCATGTTCCTCTGCACTGAATGACACTTGATCTCAGCATGTCAAATGACTTGTCCCTCAACCTTGCACTTCTGTTGCGTCACAATAGAATGTGTTACACTAATGGGCTCACAAACCTGGACTATGTAAATATTGCACTACAGCACTTTAAAATAAACAACACCTACACAACCACTTTGTCTATGTTTAATGTGACACATCGACTTTGCAGGAGATGTGTGATGCATGTAACATGCCAATGGTCACAGAGTGTCAATACCAGAGTGCAGAAAAAATGTGGGTAGATATTTCTGCACAAGGGTCAGGATTTTTCAATCATCTGTGCTGCCTATGCCTCATTTCTGAAGTAAAAGCAGCACAAACTGACAAAATATAATTGTAATTTGTAAGTTTGCACTGCTGTTGGGTTAAAAAATTAGGCAAATGCTGTGTAAAAATAGTATATTTCAGGTCCAAGGTATCTACAAGATTAATCTCAATGCTAGCCACATCCCCTACAAGACAATCATTGTGTTTGTGACATTTGACTCAAAACATACATGCCACACCCACAACATACTGCAGGAAAGGCTGTGTAAGGGTGTTTGGCCAATAACGTCAGCTGGGAGTACAATTAAAACACATAGGCATGAACTTTGTATACTTGACCTTATCAGAAATTGACACCACCCAGTTTATCAGTGTTCACATGAACATCAGGCTGTAGGCAGATGTCCCACAGTGCCCAAGATTCAAACACAGGACCCAAACGATGACAGCTTTAAAATCACACATACCTGTCCAATACATGGGAACCATAGTCACCTTGAGTGGCGGGTACAATGGATGGCAGATGCATAGAGATTGAGCTTTGTTGTAGCTGCCAATGTGACAGCTTAGTTGGAAGTGGGAATTAACATGTCAAGAGTGGGATGTGGATGCAGGACGGAATACACAGGCCAACAGAAAATTGGCACTGTACACTCATGCAAAGACCCAGATCCCCAAGCATATGACACATGCCGTAAAGGAGTACCTAAAACTTGAATAACTATATATAAAAGATAACTTAAAACTATGTCGCACACCTATACAAACCTAACCTATCCAACTATACATTACCCAGAACTGGCCCTAACTACCCTATGCTAATCTTAATTACCACATTTAACTAAACACTCTAAACATTTACCCCCCACCTCCCTTATATGATGGGACACATGTAGGACAACATATACTAACCTAACCAGAACATAACTAATACTGAACAAATATATATATTTTTTGTATTTTTAACATTTTGTACATATATTGTTATTAGATTACACAAAAGCCCCAACATCAACCCCCACCCACCTAAAAACTAACATGTAACCCCCCGTCTATTTATCCTATCCAAAAGTACTAGCCTACTCTAACCTATCCCTAAACCCCCTTAACCTGCTAAAAATAGGATAAGGAAAGAGGAGGGAGGGGACTCAATTAGGGGTGAGGCAATGCAGGAGTTCAGAGGTTTGCCCTCTTCAGCGTTTTTTAAATTGATTTTAGCCTCCTGCTATTCAATCAATCAATCAATCATAATTTGTTGAGCGTGCTACTCACCCGGAAGGATCTCAAGGCGCCGGGGGGAGTGCTACTGCTCGAAGAGTCATGTTTTGTGGTGATTTCTGAAGGCTAGGAGGTCATGGGTCTTGTGTAGGTTGGTGGGGAGGGAGTCTGGGAGAAGGATCTGCCGCCGGATGTGGTGCGTTGGATGCGAGGGACTGTTGCGAGGGCGAGGTCAGCGGAGCGGAGCTGGCGGGTCGGGATGTGGAAGTTAAGTTGTTCGTTGAGGTAGGCCGGTCCGTTGTCGTGAAGGGCTTTGTGAGCGTGGATTTGAATTTTGAAGACAAGCCTATTGTTGATGGGTAGCCAGTGTAGGGTTCTGAGATGGGCGGAGATGTGCTCCTGGCGAGGGAGGTTGAGGATGAGACGTGCTGAGGCGATCTGGATGCGCTGGAGTTTTCTCTGGAGCTTGGCTGTGGTCCCCTCGTAGAGGGCGTTGCTGTAGTCCAGTCTGCTGCTGACGAGGGCGTGGGTGACCGTTCTGGTTTCTGTTGGAATCCACTTGAAGGTCTTGTGGAGCATACGGAGAGTGTTGAAGCAAGAGGACGATATGGCGTTGACTTGCTGAGACATGGAGAGAGATGAGTCTAGTATGAAGCCGAGATTGCGTGCGTGGGTGGTGGGTGTCGGGGGTGGTCCTAGGGTGGCCGGCCACCATGAGTCGTTCCATGCTGACTTGTTGGATCTGAAGATGGTGATCTCGGTTTTTCCTGCGTTCAGCTTGAGGTGGCTTGCTGTCATCCAATTAGCAATGGCAAGAAGTCCGGTGTGGAGGTTGTTCTTGGCGGTAGAGGGGTTTTTCGCAAGGGAGAGGATGAGCTGGGTGTCGTCGGCATAGGAAATGATTTTGAGGCCGTGGGGTCGGACGATGCTGGTGAGCGGAGCCATGTAGATAGAAGAGGGTGGGGCTAAGTGAGGATCCTTGTGGGACTACACATATGGTCTTGGTGGCTTTAGACCGAGATGGGGGGAGGTGAACTCTTTGGGTTCTTTCGGAGAGGAAGGAGGTGAGCCAGTCCAGGGCTTTGTGTTATTCCTCTCCACATCCTGCTGAGAGTGTGAATCTTCCTTAGGACTTTTCTCATGTCCCTCTGTAGCTGAGTGATTGCGGCCATGTACAAAGCAGCTGCTGTGATGGTCTGTGTCCCTAATGTTGTCGCTCCTGCAGGTGCCGCAGTTGGGGGTGCTGTAAGTGAAGGTGCAGCAGGTGTTGTGGCTGTGGCTCACGAGGTTGAGGGTGCAGCAGGTGGGGCTGATATACTAGTGGCCACTGTGCCATTGGCTGCAGTCGTGGTGGTGGTGACACCTGTTGTAGCCAATGCCAGGCCCCCTTGGCTGAAAGCCAGCCATGCTCCTGTGGCTTTCTCCCTATGATAGCATCTTGCCATCATTCTGAACCCAGATTCCACATCAAAGATGTGCCTGTATCTCACTGTCTGTCTCTGGAACTCCCTTATCTCAGCGGCATTCATGTTGGCAGCTGTGAAAATGAGACAGGCAACCATTAGTGTCATCATTGAGTGATGCATGTACAGATGAAAATCTAACACTCTCCCTTAAATCGCACATGCAGTCCAAATCACAGTACAGATTATACATTGTCCCTGAGTAATGACATGGCAACATGGCCTAACCATCAAGTATTTAACAGCACAGCAAGGCACAACAAGATGTGTACCAAATAAACTGACCTGTGCATTTATGTAGTGCAATGTGTCACAATGCAAATGCAGCAAGACCTTAACATGGGCCAGGCCGACTAATCCCTATCATCTGGATCAACTTCAAGGCACACAAGAACAGTAATTTGTATATGTAATTGGCGGGACGGTATGCAGTTGCTAATCACAAGGAGTCAGTGTTGTTTGGGACACATGCATGCTTGAATTAGATGACTGTCATCTACACTGTGACGATCACACCTACCTACCTACATATATGTTTTCCCCCTACCCCTGTGCCTCAGAGGGGATGGGCATTCAATACATCGTCACAAACCATCAGGGACAACCATGAAGCCATGTCCAGCTGTACATGGATTTAGTGAGTGTAACACATGAGAGGAGGCCTGCCAACTAGGAGTGAGGTATCCATTGGTCAATCACATCTACATTCATGTTTTCATTTGTGGACAACCATCAACATCTGATCTGCCAACATATTTCCAAAATGACCCACATTGATGCAAGCACACGTCTGACCTTGACCTGCATGCACGCCTATAACATACCACACAAGTGCCACGTAAATGGAGTACAACATTTTGGGCTAGATGCTGGGGGACCGTTACCCATACAGTCCTACGTGTATATTACAATACAGGGATGTGCAATTTTGTGTGGAAAACTGATGCATAACTGTCTTGTGTTAATGAGGGTATGCCTTGCTGTCAATATTCTGACACTGGACCACTTCCAAATCAAATGTGGGCCTACATGTGGCTACTAATCACCTTCTTCACATGCTTCTACCTATTTCGCAGCATAAGACTCCCAAGATATGACTCTCTGCCTGTGAATGTCTAACCCTTGCATGGAACACTATGTCAACCTCCAGTCAAGTCATATATCAGATCTCGTGCCAGCTCATCATATCTTGCAATGAGTCCAACACACAAGTCAATCACACAACAGCTGCAATCACTACATAGGACAGACATTTTCACACTTACTGGATATGTCTGGGTCCTCAAATCGAGCCACTTCCCCGATGGTATAGGGGACTGGTCCATCTGTAAGACATGGAAAGGAGATATATGCTCAATGTCTGATCGCTGTACAAATGTGGGAACAACATATCACAGCGTGTGACATTTTATATGAGTGAGCTGCAGAACAGGCATGTAGACACTCCAACAGACATACCACTGCAAACTTGCATTTACACTGACACTCCAGTGAGTGATCGACACACATATGCACACATGCACTGGGCCTAACAATCATGTGGTGCGAAACCTGACTACAATGTTTTGTGGCTAATCCATTTCATATGGTACTCCATGTCATGATTTGTAATTGGCTCACAATTGCAATGGCACTTCCCAGATGCACTGCAGTACAAGTGACTCAGTTATTGTGCCTTGTACATCAAGGGACAATGATTAACTGTGTGATGGACATGTTGGTCAATTTTCAGTCAGCAATTATCGTGCATTTAGTGGTCCATCACAGATGTGGCACAGTTGTATGTAGGTAACAAATGGCCCATTGGCAGTGTCCCCTAAGCTGTATTTGCCCCCTATGTCAACATGATGGCAGGGATCATGGGTGTGTAATGTTGAAAATTTAGCGCTGAACATGGATAGTCCACTTTGCTATCCCAAAACTGTGAAATATGGTATGCTGACAGTGTCTTAGCGGATCATCATTGACAGAATGCATGGGCACAGATGTAGTCATTTCACCTGAAATGTGTCACTCAGGGCCATATGTACCAATATCAGGTTTTGTGAGTCACACATTGCCAGACTTAGCAACTAGCAATTAGCAAGTTGGATGATCCATGACATAATTGTGGCCCTAAATTATAGCCGGACATGGCTCAACAAAACTCTGGACTGCATCGTTGACATGTATAAACATGTGTAATAAATCTCAGTACTGGTACACTAACGGTTTGTTCTACTTGCATTCCACATGGCCACAAACATTGCATGCAGCACGTTAAGACATCTGCTACTGTCACTCAGGAGCATTCTACTGTACACATTTTGTCAAGATGAGTCTAGACACTCATTTTCATTCCACAAGTCTTTATTATATAGAAAAACATCCACCAGAAGCACAACAGGTCCCTTGTCTCCAACTCCTCGCTCAACCACCTTTCCCCGAATCCTCGGAACCTCTGTATTCAGATCTCTGACATCACCAGTGGCTAATGTTAGAGATCTCGAGGAGGATCTCAGGCCACAACACATTTGTCAATGTGATACTCACCAACAGGGCCAACGATCACCACACCCAGGTGGTCCAGCAGGTCCTGTTCTCATGCCACCAGGTCAGCCCAGCGATGCTTCAGCTAGTGCTCGTTCCGAGAGATATTGAACACACGTTTCAGGTGGAAGAGCACCTTCGCCCAATGCAGCTGCCTTGCCTTAATGTGATACCCATGTATCACACGGCTCCCCGCCTCCAGCATCATTGGAAGAAAGAGACACACCAGCCACACAAATGCCCCTAGCTCCTCCTCACCCATGAGACTCAGTCTCACTCTTCCCGACATGGTATGGTACAGAATTTTAACAAGAAAAGTGAAAAATAAAGGAAGAAAATAAGAAAAAAGGAAACTTACAAACCCAAATTACAGACCCCAACTAACCCAACTAATCTAACCCCCAAACAGACACCCGACAGTACAAATACAATTCAGACAACACTAAAATACACAAAAACACTTATCCAGGTACAATATGCAAATAGACCAAAAGTCAAAAGATAGACACCACAAGATACAATATACACAATCCAAACAAGAGCAAAACCAGGACACAGCCACACAGCCAAGAAAAATCACAGACTGTAAAGTGAAAGTACACCCACTGTACCATTTCTGTAAACAGGATTTGCTATTACATCACTTCCTGTCCCCTTTGCGTTCCGTTTTCCATCTTGCGTGTATTTTTTGACATATACGTAGTGTTGGAAAATGGGTTATTGGTAAGGGCAGGTAGGTACCTACACTTAGCAATAAGCCACTAACCTCCACTTAGGTCCAGTTAGGTCTCAGTAAATTAAACCCAGCTCAACCCTTGGTAGCTTGGCAACGAGCGTCAAGGCTTAACTTAGGAGACAGAGGAGGGCATTCTGACCCTGGCGGTCTTCGACCGCCAGGGCAAGAACGACGGAAGCACCGCCAACAGGCTGGCGGTGCTTCAAACCCCATTCCGACCACAGCAGTAAAGCTGCGGTCGCACCACCGGGGATGGCGGTGTCCCGCCGATTTTCCCCCGGCGGTGATAATCCGCTGGGGATTATGACCCCCTTACCGCCAGCCTGTTTCTGGCGGTGTACACAGCCAGGAAGAGGCTGGCGGTAACGGGTGTCCAGGGGCCCCCCTGCAGTTGCACCTGTCGCGCTTTTCACTGTCTGCTGCAGTTGCACCCGTCGCGCTTTTCACTGTCTGCATGGCAGACAGTGAAAAGCGCGACGGGTGCAACTGCACCCGTCGCACAGACGCAACACCACCGACTCCATTAGGAGCCGGCTCCTGTGTTGCGGCCTCATTCCCGCTGGGCCGGCAGGCGCTAACATGGTTAGCGCCCGCCGGCCCAGCGTGAATGTCGGAATGTGGGCTGCGGTAAAGTGCCCGCATGGCGGCCACTTGGCGGTTCCCGCCTGGCGGGCGGCGGTAGTCGCCCGCCAAGGTCGGAATGAGGGCCAGAGTGTAAAGCATTCAAATATCACAAAACAGTAATTAAATAAAACACAGGAAACAGTTTAAAAATCCAAAACCAATTTATAACAATAGATTATATTTTTATCTTTAAAATGACACAAAAACGAATAAAATCGGAGATATCAATTTTTAAAGAATTATTGTTTTCTAGCGCCTAGAAACAAAAAGCGCCAATCGGGTCATCTGGTTGCACCTCGACCGGGGCAAAGTCAAAGTTTAAGGCCGACCGCGATGGAGCTCTGCTCGGCTACAGGCCGCGGGAGGCCTTGGTTAAAAGTTTACCTTCACACTCAGTCTCTTTTTCAAAGATTTTCTTCAGCGGGATGAACCTGCCAGTCCAATCCGACCTCCTGGAGCCCTTCTCCGGATACGCTTCGCGAGAATCCTCGGTGGAGATTTTTACCTTTGGACTTAGTCGTTTTTTCAAGGTGAAAATCCTTTGACAGGGGTAAACCTGGATCTTGATCTGACGTCCCACGAGCCCTCCTCAGATACGCTGGCTGGGAGGTCCTGGTCAAATTTTTACCTTCGGACTTAGTCTTTTTTCTGAGATTTTCTTTACCGGACGAACCAGCAAATCAGGCCGGGTACCGGTTGAGGCATGCCGGCTAGAGTTGCCGCGGCGGGTCGGTCCCTCTATGGAGCTTTTTTTCAAAAGTTCTCCAAACTTCTCAAAACTTCTGGGGCTTCTCCCAGATGTCGTTTTAAGGTTCTTTTGATGTCCACAGCTCACCCAAAGGGTCCAGAAGTTCTGAGATGGTCCTTGGGGGGTGCAGACTAAAACTCCCGGAATGCACCTGGCGCATACTCCTTTTTGGCCAATGGACAGTGGTCAGCTGGTGGCTTTTTTTCAGGAGTTGGTGCAAGGGACTCTGGTTAGCAATTTTTCACCTGTAGCAAATAGGGAGTCCCTCCTTGAACCAGTTGAAGGCAGGCAAAGTCCTTCTTGTGGTGAAGCCCAAGTGTGCAGCTCGTGCAGTCCTTCTGAGAGCAGGTTCCAGGTGCAGGCCAGGGGTCCAGCAGGGCAGTCCTTCTTCTTCTGTAGTTCTTCCTTGTTGAATGTGGTAGGGAACTGAGGTGTGGGTGCAGATCTGCCAGTTTTATCCTTGCTACTGGGTGAAAAGCAGGGGGGGTCCTGGTTCTCCAATCAGGTGCAGGGTCCTTCCCCCTGTGATGACCACTTCCTGGGAAGTGTGGCAAAAATCAATCCCAGGAGGCAACATTCTCCAAAAATCCATCATGACTGAATCTGATTTTTGGAGGTTACATCTGGCTGATCCCACCCACTGGTGTGGCTAAAAATCCTAAACACACTCCTCTCCTAATCTAATCAAGGGGGCACCTAGTTTTCTGGGGTTGCAGGTTGTGGGGGTGTTGCTGGTTGCTTCAAATGTCCTTCTCTGCCTTTGAAGACCAGTTTGGCAGCCCTCCCCCTTCCTACCTCACTATCTGCTGAGGGGAGATTCCCTCCCACAGGCACATTCCTTTGTGTGAAGCCAGGCCACTTCACACCTCATCAAGCCAGCCTGACCAGGCTGCTAGAGGCTGGCCAATCAGAGCACAGCAGCAAAAACAATGCAGGGCCGAAATTGGCAACTTTTCAGGTAAAGTTTAAAACTCTTTACCTGGACAAGTTATATTAAATCCAACAACTGGAAGTTTTGGGATTTATTATAACAATTAATTTGATACCAAACTCTTGGTATCCATCATTTAAGGGGACTTTAAAAATTAAAATAAAGTCTCCCCATTCTAGTCTATGAAGGCCATTTACTACAATGAGGGAAAAACGAATTTGGCTGTTTTTACCTCACCAGGGCTTATAAAACTATTTTTATAAAGTCCCTGCTTATAGTTACATTGCACCCAGCCCTAGGAGCACATAGGGCACACCTTAGAGGTGACTTATATGTAAAAATAAGGTAGTTTAAGACTTTGGAACTACTTTTAATTCCAAAGTCGAATTTGCATGTAACTTTAACTTAAAAGCAGCCAGCAAGGAAGGCCTGCCTTTAAAATGACACTGGGCACCTCAGCAGTGCACCTATGGGTGCACTACCTATACTGTGGTACCTAAACCTACATGCCCTACCATATACTAGGGACTTATAGGTAGGTTAACTTAGCCAATTATAATTAGCCTAATTTGCATATCCATTTTACACAGAGCACAGGCCCTGGGACTGGTTAGCAGTACCCAGGGCACCATCAGAGTCAGGGAAACACCAGCAAAAAGTGGAAAATGGGGGCAAAAAGTTAGGGGGCCTCTGCAATCAGCCCTGTTTTCTCACAAACGTTTTCACTTGTTAAATGTAAAAAGGCAACTCAATGTTACCATATGGAAGAGATAGGTTTCATAGTAGTGAAAAATACATTTAAGATGTTCTCACTGCTAGGACATGCAAACATAAATTAGCATGTCCAGCCTTCTACTTACAGTGCACCCTGCCCTATGGGCTACCTAAGGTCTACCTTAGGGATGACTTATGTTTAATAAAAGGTGAGTTTAAGCCTAGGGAAGGGGTTTATTTTGTCAAGTCTTATTGGCATCTTAAACTGCATTCAGGCTGCAGTGGCAGACCTAGGACATGTTTTGAGTGGGCTAATATAAGTGCTGCAGGGCCTGGCTATTTGGTATACTACTTTACTAGAGAGTAAAATAAATATGCCAACGAGGTATAAGCCTAATTTATCATGTTTTAGGGAGTGGGCACAATCATTGTACCACTGGTAGCAGATGTAAAGTTCACAGAGCCTAAGGCTAGTAAAGGCAAGCAAAAATAAATTTAAAGAAAAAGGAGGGTGCAGGCAAAATGTTTGGGGAAATACCACCCTAGATTTAACGGTTTAACAGAAATGCATTATCCTTGTATCATGCAAGATGATGCAAGGCAGTTCAATTCATTACACTTTACATATCCGAGCAAAGGGGGGATTTCAACTGCCTTGCATGGCTTTGTACAGAAATGTAATACAACAGAGCTGTTTGTGCCGGATTACTTTACATGGGCGTTCCCATGCATTCACTCATAGATTTGATGCAATTCTAGATTTACAAAATGTTATAAACCAGGGATTGCATAAAATTCATACACCTCCCAGATGAGGATCAAGGCGAACATTTGTGTCCTTTTTGCTTCTCATTATTTCCTCTTTGCATTGTTTTGTGCAGGGAGATCTCCCTTCCTTCACCAAAACAATCCTCCTGTTAGCCCAGGCACTCCTGAACTATGGTGCAAGGGTGCCTGTATTAGCGCTAGGCAGCAAAGACTGTGCCAGTGCAAAGAAAGAGCAGAAATGCTCCATATCTTGGTAAATACAGAATATTTCTACTCTTTCTCTCTTTTAAGAAACACAGTGCAGCAAATTCCATATTGCGTGAAATAATAGAAAGTGTTCCCCTAAATATATGTGTAAAATGTCTCAAAAGATGTCTACTTAATCCACAGTCTACAGGTCATCAGTTCTGGGGGGTGCTAGTGAATCTGACTACTTTGTGCACAATCTGCAGGTCAACAGCTCCAAAACAAATCTACATTATGACTTTGAAGTTGGGTGCACTCATAAACTCGAGAAAATGTGTGTATTTACAGGTTAAAAATTGTATCCTAACCAGTAGGTGGGTAAATGCACCCACTGCCGGGTTATAAGTAAGTTTTTTTAACCAATTTTCATTTATCTTCATCAGTTATTCACAAAGATGTCAACTACAGTCTGATGTACAGTAACAGTAAACCCATCCTATATTCCAGACATGTATTGTAGCACAGTTTATGTATCAGGAGGCAACAGTCCTCATTATAAACATATGAACAGTTAGGCACAGTAGGTCATAACAGCTACATTGTCATGCAAAGAAAAATACTGAATCCTTTGGCAATTCTGTTGTCTCTCCCTTTGGTGGCCATCCTGCATGTGTCTGTGGCATTGCAGACAAGGGAGATGATGTGGAATGTGCAGCAAAACTTCACCATATGTTATGTTGAACACCTAAGCAGCTGAGGGAAGGTGAAGTGGGGTGGGGAGGGAGATGGGGGATGGGAGGTGGGACAGGTCAGAGACACATGGTGATGAACCTGAGTTGGGTATGAATGTTGACGCCAGAGTTGGGTGTGAACACCTGCAAATCATAAACCAGGGCCTCCCAATCAACATGGGGACCTAGTTAATTGTCGCTGTGCACCAGTGTTTATGTCTCAGTAGTGTATGAAATTTTCAATGCATGACAATGAATCTGTGAGCCACCAGCAGTGCCAGGTCAATAAAATGATTCAGTGCTTACACAGCTTTCATGAATCTAAACAGACCTAGCAGTGAACCCTCCACATGGTAAATATTGCTTCAACCCATTACCTCTAATAGTGCACCAGTGATTTCTCCCCGTAGGGCTGCCGCCGTGCTCCAAACATGTCTGCCTTGTCAGCATATGGCCTCTGGCTTTGGGGACAGTCAAAGAAAGACCCAAACATTCTGTGAAGGCTTATCGACGTGAGATAAGCCCTATGTCGGATGTTATGTTGCATGTACTGGAACCTAGGATTGTGTGACATTTTTCTTGAGTCTATGAGTGGTCCTTCCCATTCCTTTTTTGTTAGTTCCTGGTCTATGCCTCTTTCCCAGCACCTGTGGCTCGGTAGTAAAGGGGCCATGTGTGGTATGTGCCAGGGCCTGGGTAAACCAGGTGATTAGGGGATAGCCACTACCTATGTTATGGAGAGAGTGCACTAGAGGGTGTTTATCTGTCTCGGTGTCTGTGATGTGCCACAGCTGCCCTACCGCTGCTAATAGTCGGCCGTGTACAGGGAAGTGTCCTGCTGGTAGTGCACAGTCTGTCTACAACTGTTCGAAGGGTAAGAGAGCACCATTGTGGAATAGGGCTCCTAGAGTGCACACCCTTGAAGCCTCCCTCCTGATCATGTTGTGAAATGATATGATTGAACTAATTCAAATTTCAGTGGAATATAGTGGGACGGGTGGCATCAGACATAACTTTGATGGAAGCTGTTGTGTGCTATGCACAGTAGGTTATTAGACTTGTGAGTGGGTTTTGCCCATGGGAGGAAAACCTCCTGTACCACATAGTGTGCATGAGTAGTAGAGGGTAGCCCCAGCTCCTCCAACAGGCACCCTGCTAACCAGCGACAGGCCATTGGAGTTGCACCACTGGATAGTAATGGGCCTCCCAGGTCCCATTTTTCTACCGCCTATTGTAGCTTGTGCAACACAACTCAACATCTGTCATTATTCCAGATGAAACTCTCTAGTTTGTAAAGTGTGGAACATGCTTCAAGTGTGTGCACAGGAACATTGTGTAAGTGATAGGGTAAGCAGGGGAGCATCACCATTTTAGATAGGGACACTCTCCTCTAGACTGTGAGTGGAAACGTACTCCAGAACGTCATTTGAAGTGGAGGGAAGCAATGGCTCTGGTGAAATTCCTGTCTATGAGGTTTTGCATTGCGTGGTAGATATGTATGCCTAGATAGAAGAAAGTGTGGGGCTCCCAATGAAGAAGACATGAATTTACAATCAGGTGTTGTGGGGGGCAATAAAGGTGTAACAGAAGCAAACAGTTCACTCCTAGGCCTGAGGCTGCTTGGAATTCTTAAAGGATATCCCTGATTTCTGATATGTAATACTGGATAACTCTGATGTAGGTTAAGACATCATCCGCATACAGCATGACTATATGTGTCACTCCATTCAGAGGCATGCCCCATGCCTGACCCTGATGTCAGAGGCTCTGCTCGAGCGGCTTCATTGTTAGGATGAGGAGGAGCAGAAACAGAGGGCAGCCTTGTTGAATCCCTCTACTCACCTGGAATGGGGGTAGATTCGTTGACTGATCCTCACTAGGGGGTGGACTCTGTATATAAGAGGCAAATGAGCCTTTGAAGTCTACCCTTGATGCTTAAGGAGGTTGGAGTCGAAAATAGTTACTCCCAGCCTACCTTGCTGAATGCTTTCCTTAACTACAACACAAAGCAGACAGCATGGGGCCATTGGGTGGGGGAAAGCTTCATCAATTTATGAAGTCTGCATACGTTGCAGGTTCTAAAAACTCAGTTAGCTTTCACACCTTTAGATGAGGGTTTACTATCTAGGTGAATGGTTTTATTTCTTAAGAAAGCTGAAATAGTTTATTCTGAGCTCATGCTTAACTTGCAGACTAAAAACTTGATCGAAACACAACTGTGAATCGTGGATGCCTGTTACCCTACTGAATTGCTCAAGGAAGTAGCCAGAACATTAAAATTGCCCCACCTTGAACCTAAGCTGTTATAGCACCAAGCAAGTGCAGCTAGTCATTACGGCCCTCCCCAGAAGAACTTGCTTGTTTCTTACATCCAAGCATCCATCCATTCAGCCATTCATCCTTTTATCTAACTGCTGATCGCCACCATTTCACCTTTATATTTTGCCATTCATTCAATATTTCATCCATCATTCTGTCTGTCACAAATCCGTCTGTCCATTCATCTGTCTGCCCATCCATATCCAAACCTATCCATCCATCTTCAAACCCACCCATTAAACACATCCATCCATTTGTTCACTTTTTCACTCAGTCATCCATCCTTGCACTTATCCATCCCCCTTTCTTCCATTCATTCATCCATCCATCCTTTTACTTTCATTCCCCCACTCTTTCACTCATCCATCCATCCTTTCACTCATCTGTCCATCCATTCACCCTTTCATCCAGCCATTGTCTATAATCCTTTTTACCATTCATCCATCATTCACTCATCCATCCTTACACTATCTATCATTTTGCTCATTCATCCACCCTTTCAATCCATCCATCCATCCATCCATATATCCTTTCAAACAATCCCCCATCCTTTCACTCATCCATCCACATGTCCATCCATTCATCCATCCATCCATTCATCCGTCAATCCATCCGTTTACCCTTTCACTCATCCTCCATCCATTCTTTCACCCACCCACCCACCATTCCATCCATACGTCCATCCATTTGTCCATCCATCCATCTTTTCTCTCATCACCAACCAATCCACCCCTTCGCTCATCCTTCCATCCACTCATCCTTTCCCCATCCATCCATCCATTCTCTCTCCCTTTCACTCATCCATCTTCTCGCGTATTTATTCATGCATTTATCCATCCACCCTTTCACCCACTGACACAGTTACCCTTTTCTCATTGAGTATGAGCCTTTGCCTGCTGAGGTACCGACAGAAGATGCCAATCAAGCACCCCACCCCTATTGTAACTGATGAAGAAGGGGTTGATAAAGCCCCTGGATTGCTTATTGGGAGCATTGCCTCACTTTTTTTTTATAGTTCTGTGTCACTCTGTCGCGTAGGCTCTTATTATTCTTATGAGACAACTGGATTTGAGTGGCAGAATCGCCTGCGGTGTGGGGACCCACTACAGGTGACACCTGTTGGCCTAATCCAGGTTTTGCTCCGGCTAACTAGCAGTGTCTGATTTCTACCCAAGAGCAGGGATATTTGGGCAGCTGAGCACATGACCCAATTGACTCCTCAGGGAAATCGTGGTCACTCAGATCGCATCCGTTTCTCTCAGTTACATTAGTCTCACATATACAAGACAAGGCGAGGCAGTATATGTTTTAATAAGGTTTTAATGAAGCAACTGCATCTTAGATAATAAAGCATGTTCTGCAATAACCAGGACATGACAGGATTAAGACCTGGAGTCTGCATAAGCAGCTGTAGCGAAGCTTCAGCAATCAGCATACAGTTGTGGTCATCTGGCTGGAATCTCCCTCTAACCTGTAGGGGACGGAGAAGTGTTTTTAAAATAAAAGTGTTCTTATAATAAAACAGCTGATGTTCTGAGAACATGTCCCTAGGTAAGGATGTGTATGTTTCTATGAATACCAGAGACAAAACGTTACCACGTTTACCGGAAACCTATATTACTGCAGCCTTGAGAAAACACAGAGTGAAAGAAATGTCTTGTTTCAGAACACAGTGCTGGCCTAGGGAAAGAACAGCTAGATAGAGAGAAATAAAACAAGACAGCAAATGTGGCTACTGCTAAAATGATAAACGAAGCTGAATAGAATATATATAGGTTACAGTGCACAGTGGCAGGCCTAGTTTGCTAAAATAATGTGCATGAAGCTATAACTAAAATGGCTACACAACAACTATAACACATGTAGAATTGTGCTGGAGTAAATATATTTAATAATTAGTTGTTAAGTTTGACAACTGCAGTCTCACAACAAAGGATAGATACCAAGGGTATAGAATTGACATGAGCCTGGGCACATGTCCCAATATTTAGCTACCAAATCAAAATAGATTTTTATACTGAATAAGAGATTTGTGAATTCAAATATGAGTAACTCACTCTTACACACAATACACTGTGTTTCTTCTGTTCAAAAACTGGTGTAAGTCAGGAAAAAAAGATGCCCATTTTGAAAAAACAGGGCTGATTGCAGAGGCTCCCTCAATTTTTGCCCCCATTTTTCACTTTTTTATGGTGTTTTCCTGACTCTTATGGTTCCCTGTGTACTACTAACCAGTCCCAGGGCCTGTGCTCTGTATAAAATAATTATGCAAATTAGGCTAATTATAATTGGCTATGTCAACCTATCTACAAGTCCCTAGTATATAATAGTGCATGTAAGTTTGGGAACCCCAGCATAGGTAGTGCACCCATAGGTGCACTGCTGAGGTGCCCAGGGTCATTTTAAAGGCAGGCCTGCCTTGTTGGCTGCTTTTAAATTAAAGCTAAATGCAAATTCGACTTTGGAATTAAAAGTACTTCCAAAATCTTAAACTACCTTCTTTTTACATATAAGTCACCCCTAAGGTGTGCCCTATGTGCCCCTAGGGTTGGGTGCCATGTAACTATAAGCAGGGACCTTATACAAATGGTTTTATAAGCCCGGGTGAGGTGAAACAGCCAAATGTGTTTTCCCTCACTGTAGTGAATGGCCTTCATAAGCTAAAATAGGGAGACTTTATTTGAATTACCAATGTCCCCTTCAGGGTCAGATACATCGAGTTTGGTATCAAATTAATTGTTATAATAAATCTCACAATTTAAAATTGTTGGATTTAATATAACTAGTTTAGAGAAAGAGTTTTAAACTCTCCCTGAAAAGTTGCGAACTTCAGATCTGTAGTGCCCTTCTCTGATTGGCCAGACTCCGGCAGCCTGGCCAGGCTTCATTGATGAGGTTTGAAGTGGCCTGGGCTGAACACAAAGTGACTGGGGGAGGAGAACTGCCTCAGCAGATGGGGAAGCAGTAAGGGGGGGAGGCTGTCAAACTTGTTTTCAAAGGTAGGGAAGGATATTTGGAGCAACCCAGCACCTCCCTCACATCCTGCAACCCCAGACAATTAGGTGCCCGCTTGATTAGATTAGGAGACGACAGGAGAGGGGTATGTTCAGGATTTTTAGTCACACCAGTGGGTGGGCTCAGCCAGATCTAACCTCCAAAAATCATTTTTAACCATGATGGATTTTTGAAGAAAGAATGTTGCTCCCTGGGACTGATTTTTGCCACACTTCCCAGGAAGTGGTCACCACAGGGGGAAGGGCCCTGCATCTGATTGGAGAACCAGGACCCCCCTGTTTTTCACCCAGGACTAAGGATAAATACAGCAGAGCTGGATCCACACCTCAGATTCCTGCCAGATCCCTACAAGGAAGAACATCAGGAGAAGAAGGACTGACCTGCTGGACCCCTGACCTGCACCTGCACAATGCACTCTGAAGGACAGCACCAACTGTAGACTGGATGCCTCAACACAAGAAGGACTTTGCCTGGATTCAACTGGTTCAAGAAGGGACTCCCTGTTTGCTACAGGTTAAAAATTGCTAAAAAGAGTCCCCTGCATCAAATCCTGAAGAAAATGACCAGCTGCCCACAGTCCAGTGGCTGTTTTTGAGTTTGAGCCACATGCATTCTGGGAGTTGTAGTCCGCACCCTCAAGGAGCAACTCAGAGCTTCTGGCAACTTGGAGTGAACTGTGAACTCCAAAAGTACCTTAAAAGACCTTCTAGAAGAAGATCCAGAAGCTTGAAGAAAATTTGAGAACTTTTTGTAAAAAGCTCCATAGAGGGACCAACCTGCCGTGGCAATTCTAGCTGACTTGCCTCAACCGGGACCTGGCCTGACTTGGAGGTTCGTCCTGCTGAAGAAAATCTCAGAAAAAGTGACTAAGTCCGAATGTAAAAAGTTGACCGGGCCCTCTCGAGCAGTGCATCCGAACAGAGCTCTAGGGACGTTGGATCAAGATTTAGGCTTAGCCCGGTCGAAGGATTTTCATTTTAAAAAAACATCTAAGTCTGAACGTAGAAATCTTCACCGAGGGCTCCCATGACGCTTATCCGAGGAAGGGCTCCAGAGAGGTTGGATCAGACTGGCGACTCAGTCCCGATGAAAAACATCTTCAAGAAAACGACTAAGTCCGAAGGTAAACTTTTGACCGAGGCCTACTGCTTGCTGTAGCCGAGCAGGGCTCCATCACGGTCATCCTCAAACTTTGACTTTACCCTGGTCGAGGTGCAACCAGATGACCAGATTGGCACTATTCATTTCTATGCGCTAAAAAACACTATGGCCCTCATTACGCCACTGGCAATCGGTGATAAAGTGGCGAACCCCGCCAAAAGGCTGGCGGTAACTACCGCCAAATTATGACCATGGCGGTGATATCTCCGAAAGACAGCCAATGCACCACACTGACTGCCAGGCCGGAAACAACTGTCACCACGGCGGTAGCCACCTACAGCCAGGTGGAAAACAAAGTTCTGCCCACCATATTATGACATGCCAAACCATCACCTTTTCCAGGGTGGTACCAATGCCATCAAAATCCTGGTGGAAACAGAGTTCAGAAGTGAAAGGACTCACCATTGGAGACAGGAGACACAGGGAAGAACCACACCGCTATGGAACCAGAACTGCAAGTCTTTCCGATGATCTTCTATGTTATGCTCCACCACAAACACCAACGCCGGCGAAGGGAGGAAAATGAGAGAGACATACGCACCACACAAACCCTATACACACACCATACACACAACCAGCTGCACAAGAAAACAATTTATCCCCGTAAATCGGCTGAATAATGCAAGAACAACAGGAATTTACTAAAGGGATTGTAATAAGATCAATATAAAAAATAATAAGTTGATGTGGCAATGCAACAGATATATAAAAATGTATAAAAAGGGACACTGCCCAGTCCACAGTTCACAGGGGCAAAGTCCAAGGCCCCACTCGATCCCTGCATCAATACGGAGAGAACACTGCAGGGCCATCAGTTGGTAAAAAGGTAGGCACCTCGTGGGGGAGGGGCACCTCAGCCGGATGCGGAAACAAGACTACTGGTTCTGGAGGGGCCAACATGCCCTGTGCACTTTGACCAGGGGAGTGCAAGGCCACAGTCTCTCGAGTGGGTGACATGCCCTCTGGTTCTGGAGGGGGCAACATGCCCATTGCTTGGTCCTGGGGAGTGGAAGGCCACAGTCTCTCAGGTTGGTGAATACCCCACTGGTTCTGGAGGGGACTCCATGCCCACTGCTTTGTCTTGGGGAGCACAAAGCCACAGTTTCTGGAGTGGGTGACTAGCCTACTGGTTCTGGAGGGGGCAACATAGCCATTGCTTAGTCCTGAGGAGTGCAAGGTCACATTCTCTCAGGTGGGTGACTTGCCCGCTGGTTGTGGAGGAGCAAAGAAGCCCATTGCTTTGTCCTGGGGAGTGCAAGGCCACAGTCTGTCAGGTGGGTGAATACCCCACTGGTTCTGGAGGGACCAATATGCCCTGCGCACTTTGACCTGGGGTGTGCAAGGCCACAGTCTCTCAGGTGGGTGAATAGCCCACTAGTTCTGGTGGAGGCAGGCCGCACAGCAGCCCATGGAGGCTGGATCATATGGCATCTTCCGGTGGTGATGGCTGCACTGAGGTGGTGGTTGTAGGAGGCTCCTGCTCAGCCCCTGCACCCTCCGGCGGCTGCATTGTGGTGGTGGTAGTGGAAGGCTCATGCTCAGCCCCTGCACCCTCCGATGGCTGCACTGTGGTTTTCAAAGTGGGATGCTTCTGTTCAGCCCCTGCACCCTCCTATGGCTGCACTGTGGTGATGGTAGTGAGAGGCACCTGCTCAGCCCGTGCACCCTCCGGTGGCCGCACTTTGGTGGTGGTTGTAGGAGGCTCAAGCTCAGCCCTTACACTTACTGATGGCTGCACAACCACAGCTGGTAGTGGGGGCTCTGTGACAGCTGCTGGTGCAGGCTCCTTCCCCTTCTTGCTGGCTGGTGCAGGATCCCTCCCCTTCTTGCTGGCTAGTGCAGGCTCTTTCCCCTTTTTGCTGGCTGGTGCAGGTTCATTCCCCTTCAGTATTTGTGGCCTGGAATCCTTTCCATCACAAGTAGGTGCTGATGAAACTGGGCCAGTGGACTGTATGACTGAGGTGCTTGGCTGGGTTCTTGATACCCTGGTCATACATGGAAAATGGGGGGGGGTGAAGTAGGGAAGAGGTCAATCTGGGAAAGAAAAAGCTTTTTAAGGACATTGGGGCGGGAAGAGGGAGAAGTAATGGGAGAGGAGGGAGTGGTATTGGTGGTGGTTGTCTGGTGGATTTGGGTGCAGGTGCATGTGTTGTGTGCTGTTGTGAGGTGGATGGCTGTTGGGTGTCTGAGTGCTTGCATTTGGGTACTTTGGGAGAAGGGACAGACATGGTGGGAGAGGACACAGGGGACCTGTGCATAGATGTTTTGGAGGTGTCTGCCAGTGAGGTGTCTGTTCTGCTTGGTGTAGTGATGATGCAGGTAGTGGATGATGATATAGTACATGCAGGTGTGAGTGTGGATGTAACTTGGTGGAAGGTGGAGGAGGAGAGGAAGAATAGGGAGAGACAGTGGAAATAGTGGATGTTGTTGTGTCTGCAAATGAATGGTGTTTGTGTGAGCGCCTGTGGGATGAAGTGCGGTGCTTGTGTTTGCCTGTGACACTCTTGTGTGTTGTCCTGTGTGCATGCTCGTCTGGCTGTGTGCTTGAGATGGGTTGGGGTTGAGGAGTATGGGCCTGGGAAGTGGTAGTTGGAGGGGAGACGGTTGAAACAGAGACAAAGGCTGACATCAGAGAGGATCGATCTCTGTTGGGCTGCCAATCACTGTGAGTGCCCTCCAGGAACGCATTAGATTGCTGCATCTGGGCTGCCAGCCTCTAGATGTCATTCACAATGGTTGATTGCCCAACAGAGATGGATCTCAGGAGGTCAATAGCCTCCTCACTCAGGGCAGCAGGGCTCACTGTGGAAGGGCCTGAGGTGGCTGGGGCGAAGGAGATGCCCACCCTCCTGGGTGAGTGGGCATGGACAACTCATGGGCTGCTGGGAGGGCGGTGTTGGGACGGGGGATGGTGGCTGTAACTGTAGCTGGGGTGGTCACAGAGGTGTCTGCCACCACCAGGGAGCTCCCTTCGGAGGAGATATCAGAGTCTGTATTGTCCCCTCCAGTCTCCGCTGTGGTGCTCCCCTCGCCCTCCGTCCCACTCGTGCCCTCAGTGTCGGTGGACTCTGCCTCCAGAGTCCTGTTGGATGCAGCTCCCTTCATCGCCGGTGCCTCTGCTCCTCCGCCAGATGATGCTAATGCACATAAGGACAGGATGACAAAACAAGAAAGGGGTGAGAAAGACAAAGGATACACTGGGCAAATGACTGCACCAACACCACCGTTGGCGTACACCCTACCCTCACACACAGGGAACAGGCCTACGCACTATGCATTGCATTACCAGTGATATTCCTAGCCACCAAGGCATGAGGAGGAGCACACACCGCCAACTGCAGCACACATGTGACCCACACAGCCCTGACCAGTAGTGGATGCTAACAAGCAAGGTAGGCAGTATTTCCCCTTCAGACCCTTAGCCACCAGAGAACCTACATTGCTATGTCTGGCCTGGCCTAGAGGCACACACTGCCACACAACCACCACCCAGATACCACCCCTCCAGCCGTTTCTTTCAATGATGGCCACTGTACTCACCCCCTTGTCGCTGCTGTGATGCCCTCAAGCACCCATCTAGCTCTGGATAGGCCACCGCCAGTATGCGGGCCATCAGTGGGGTCAGGGTTCATCGGGCGCCCCTTCCTCGTTGGGAGGCCATCCCCAGCTGGGCCTCCGCGGTCTTCTGTGCCCAGCGTCTCAGGTCTTCCCACCGTTTCGGACAGTGGGTGCTCCACCTGCCACAGACCCCCAGGGTCCGCACCTCCTTGGAGATGGCACGTCATATACCATTCTTTTGATGGGCGGTGACCTGCAGAGGCAATACAGACAGGAGAACACCATTAGGCAAACAGTCCAGCCTGTAGCACGAATGACCCACCATACCCGTTTCCATCACTATTGGCACACACATAGCCCAGCACTCAACTTGTGCCCAGCCAAGAGGACATCCCTCCCCCTTACACAATGCCTTCACACACACCATACATTCATGCCACATGCATAGTGCCCACAGTGTACTCACCTGTTGGTCTGTAGGACCCCTTCCACCAGTTTCTCCAATTCCTGTGAAGTGAAGGCTGGGGCTCTTTCCCCGGTCCACGGGCCATGGTAGGCTCCAGACACAGGTCACAGCAGCACATGCAGTATAGATCCTCTCCTATGGAAGGTCAGGAAACAAGTGAGGAATCAGATAGAAAATGGCAGTCACATCCGTGGCGGTGCATACCGTCATCGCTGGCGTAGATCACCATTGGCCACTGTACCTCATAGGTTCCTATATTAACCAATGAGGAATTGCATGGCAGTTCATGACCGCCTCCCACCACGGCACACAACGTCAGTGGCATTACCTCACTTCCAACTGTCCCTCAACACAGGAAAGGCGGACACCATTTCAGGGGGGGACAGGCCTATGGAATAATGCTGCAGCACAAGATAAAAAGGCACATACTTGAAAATCACACTGTCCCATAACATGTTTACAGATTGCAGACTACTGTTGTAGCTCCATTGTTCAGTTTGTGACAGCCTCCTCACTCTTTTGTCCCTTAGATTCATACCGCTGTGGATGAATAGAAGATGGAGACATACCCCCCTGTACAGACCCCTGGTGGACTTGGCTACACTGAGGACAGACACATAATACTCACCTATACACTGGACAGGGCCACAATCACAGAGTTGTGTGCGCAATTGGAGTCTGACCTGATATCTGCTATCCATCATCCCACTGGGATCCTCCCTCTTGTGCAAGTGCTATCAGTTCTCCATTTCCTGGCAACTGGTTCTTTCCAAGCGACAGTGGGCTTGGCAGCAGGAATGTCACAGCCATTGTTCTCAATAGTGCTGGCAAGAGTGTTGTCTGCCCTGATAAAACACATGTGCAGCTACATTGCATTCCCCCAGGTTGAGGATTTGGCCACTGTGAAGGGCGAGTTTTATGCAATTGGACATATCCCCAATATAATTGGTGCGATTGACGGAACACATATTGCATTTGTCCCCCCCCCCTCGCCAGAATGTACAGGTGTTCAGGAATCGTAAGAGTTTCCACTCTATGAATGTGCAGATGGTGTGCTTGGCGGACCAGTACATCTCCCACGTCAGTGCTAAGACTCCTGGGTCAGTGCATGATGCCTTTGTCCTAAGGAATAGCAGCATCCCAAATGTGATGGGCCCAACTACAGAGTCACAGGGTGTGGATAATATGTGAGCCCTGGTTCCTACCTAGTATATGTTGGTGTATGGCTATGGTGTTGGCCATGTGGGATAGTATGTGGCTAAATGTTGTCCCTAAATATTTGCAGGTGACTGGTTACCCACACCAATCATGGCTGCTGACCTCTGTGAGGAATGCCAGGACAAGGGCAAAAGAACGTTATAAGGAGGCACATGGGCGAACCAGAAGGATCATTTAAAGGATCTTTGGCCTCTTGAAGGCCAGGTTCCGGTGCCTCCATCTGACAGGTGGATCCCTGTGCTACTCACCCAAGAAGGTCTGCCAGATAGTCGTGGCATGCCGCATGTTGCACAACCCTGCCCTCAGATGCCATGTGCCTTTCCTGCAGGAGGAGGAGACACAAGATGCCCCTGTAGCAGCAGTGGACTCTGTAGACAGTGAGGATGAGGAGGCAAAGATGAGGATGTAGACAACAGGACATCTGTAATCTGTCAGTACTTTCAATGAAACGCAGGTGAGACAGTGCAACTTTACATTTCATTGACTTTGGTTGTCTTCTGTGTGGGATTGGCATGCTGGTATTTCCCACTACTATACCCACTTACTGTTCCCTCTGGCTATTCATTTTGCAGATGTTGGTGATTTGACAAATACTCCTGGTGTGATCACAACAGGCAGCTACAGGTCATCAATTCTCTGCTCATTCTATGTACAGCTCATTTGCAATGGTTGTACCTGTGTTAATCAATACATATTTGAAATACATGACATACTCGAAATCGATTTTTAGCAAAGGGGTGTTTATGAAAGTTCTAATATATGGAGGGGAAAGTGCAATGGGATGGGGTGCTGATGGAGGAAAGTCCAGGGTATTGTTCTATTCTGTTTGTAGCACAGGTGCATTGTCCATGGGGACATAGGGAGGAGAGCAATGGCAGTTCAAGGTGGACAGGGTGACTGGGTGGGACACAAGGGGGACAATCAGGAGTGTCTAATTTCCTGGCGGGTGTCTTGGCAAGTGTCTCTGGCTTCTGTCTGGATCGTAGGGAACGTTTGCGGGGTGGTTCACCTTCTGCAGTCGGAGGGGTGCTGGTGGCCTGGGAGTCCTGTGGCGGGGCCTTCTGGCCACTAGCTGCAGCGGAAGTGGAAGGCTGTTCAGATGACTGGCTAGTGGTAGGGGCCCGCTGGTGTGACACTGCCTCCCTCATAATATTGGCCATGTCTTCCAGCACCCCCGCTATAGAGATATGGGTGTTGTTGATGGCCTGCAAGTCCTCCCTGATCCCCTGATACTGTCCCTTATACAGCCCCCTGTTCTCCTGCACTTTGTCTAGGATCTGGCCCATTGTGTCCTGGGAATGTTGATAGGCTCCCAGGATCTCGGTGAGTGCCTCCTGGAGAGTTGGTTCCCTGGTCCTGTCCTCCCCCTGGAACACAGCAGCACTCCTCCCAGTGTCCCTGTTGGCCTGTGCCTCTGTCCCCTGAACCGTGTGCTCACTGCCACTGACCCCAGGTCCCTGATTGTCTTGTGTGTGAGGTGTGGCCTGGGGTCCATGTACAGATAGACACACTGCTGATTGACGTGTCCTGGGGACAGAGTTTGGGGACGCTGGGTGGGTTCTGTGATGTTGGTGCCTGATGGGGGAGGCTCCGTAGTGGTCTCTGACTGGGCTTGTGTAACCGGCTGTCCAGTGGTCCTTGATGGGCCAGGTAGATGGTCCAGATCCTGAAGACCAGAGTTACTGTCATCACTGTGGGCCTCTTCAGTTGGGGGACTGGATAGTGCTGACACCTCCTCTCTGGTGACATTTGTTGGGGTACCTGTGGGGATGTAAATGATGTGTTATGGTTAATGTGTATGACATATTGTACATCCCTGGCTTCCCCTCTCTGGTTGGTGTTGCCCTGACAGCTTTTACTTGTATATGTTGGTGTATTGTGGGATTGTTAGTTTCCCTATGCTGTGCATGCTTTAGTGATGAGTGTCCATGCAGGGCTGTGAGGGGTATCCATGCATTGGTACAGCATGCAGGGCTTGGCATTGGGATTAGTGTGATGTGATGGTGGAGTGTGTGGGATGGAGTGGAGTGATGGGAGTGAGGATGAGGGTCTGTGATGGCATGCAGGTATGGGGGGTGATAAGTGTTGAAAGTTGACTTACCAGAGTCCAGTGCTCCTCCGACTCTGGCCAGGCCCTCAGGATGCAGTATTGCCAAGACTTGCTCCTCCAATGCTGTGAGTTGTGGGGAAGGAGTTGGGGGTCCACCGCCAGTCCTCTGGATAGTGAGCTGGTGTTTTGCTGCTATGGAATGCTCCTTCCCCCGTAGGTCGTTCCACCTGTTCCTGATGTCGTCCCTTGATCTGGGGTGCTGTCCCATGGCATTCACCCTGTCCACGATTCTCCGCCATAGCTCCATCTTCCCAGCTAGTGATATCTGCTGCACCTGTGCTCCAAATAGCTGTGGCTCTACCCTGACGATTTCCTCCACCATGACCCTTAACTCCTCCTCAGTGAAACAGGGGGCCTTTGTGGTGCCATGGGTGTTATGTGATGTGTGCTGGTGAGGGTGTGTTGGGTAATGGATTGTGGTGTGTGAAGTGGGGTGCATGAGTCATTTATGGGTGTATGTGGTGTGTGTATGTAGTTATGTTAGTGGTCTTGGTGTCAGTATCATGCCAATGATTTAGTATTCATACGTGGTTGTGTGTAATATGGGTGTGTATTTTATAGTGGTGTGGGTGTGTGGGTATAGTGTATGTATGTGTGTCAGGTGTGTGTTGTGTGAATTGTCCAATGTGGTGTTGTTTTGTCTGTGGGTGTCCATTGCGAGTGCAGCGGTCTTTACCGACGTTGAATGTCCGCCGTGGTGATTTGTGGGTCATAATGCGATGAGCGTTGTTCTGGTGTAACGGTGTGGGTTTTGATACTGCCACTTTATCAGTGACCTTTGTCTGGCAGATTTCTGTATGTAGCTGAATTCTGTCAGATTGGTGTGTGTGTGTCATAATATGGTGAACGGATATCCGCTGCTGCGGTGGTAATTTGGCTGCCGTCAGTGTGGGGGTAAGCGGAATTTACCGCTGATGTCATAATGAGGGCCTGGTTCCTTAAAAATTCATATCTCCGGTTCCTCTTATCCGATTTTATTCATTTTGTTGTCATTTTAAAGGTAAAAATATAACCTATGTTTATACATTGGTGTTGGATTTTTATTGTGTTTTGTATTTTACCTATTTACTGTTTTGTGATTTTTAAATGCTTTACACTTTTGTCTCCTAAGTTAAAACTTGTCGCTCGTTGCCAAGCTCCCAAGGGTTGAGCTGGGTTTAATTTATTGAGACCTAACTGGACCTAAGTGGAGGTTAGTGGCCTTTTGCTAAGTGTAGGTACTTACCTACCCTTACCAATAATCCACTTTCAAACACCAATTCACAAATGCATTTTAGAGTATGTAAAGTGTAGTACTCTTACAGTACTAATTTTGTATTCTTTCATGCCTTTGTGAATTGGGCATAATACGTCTTAAATGGGAATACAATTGGGAATTATGGAGGACAGTGAAGTGTTTGGAGAATAGTGGTATAGAGTAGAGTGGCATAGAGTGTAATAGTATAGAATAGAGTGGTATTGAGTTAAATAGTGTAGAGTGCAGTGGAATAAAGTGGAATAGTATACAGTGGAGGGGTGTACAGTGGCACAGCGTTAGGTGGCATAGAGTGAAATAGAGTGGAGTGCAGTAGTGTAAAGGGGACCGGTGTACATTTGAGTAGTGTATAGTGGAGTGGCATAGACCAGAGTGACGTAGAGTGGCTTAGTGTAGAGTGGGCGCAGTATGGAGTGCCGTAAGTTTGAGTGCCATAGAGCAGAGTGGCATAGATTTGAATTGTGAGAAAACAAAGCTGATTGCAGAGGCCCCCATTTTTCACTTTTTGCTGGTGTTTTCCTGACTCTGATGGTGCCCTGAGTACTGCTAACCAGTCCCAGGGCATGTGCTCTGTGTAAAAGCAGTAGAACATTAAGCTAATTATAATTGGCTAAGTCAACCTTCCTATAAGTCCCTAGAATATGGTAGGGCATGTAGGTTTAGAGATCCCAGCATAGGTAGTGCACCCATGGGTGCACTGCTGAGGTGCCCAGTGTCATTTAAAAAGGCAGGCCTGCCTTGCTGGCTGCTTTTAAATTAAAGTTACATGCAAATTCGACTTTGGAATTAAAAGTAGTTCCAAAGCCTTAAACTGCCTTATTTTTGCATATAAGTCACCCCTTAGGTGTGCCCTATGTGCCCATAGGGCTGAGTGCCATGTAACTATGAGCAGGGACCCATAAAAATAGTTTTATAAGCCCTGGTGAGGTAAAACAGCCAAATTCGTTTTCCCCTCATGGTAGTGAATGGCCTCCATAAGCTAGAATTGGGAGACTTTATTTTAATTTTCAAAGTCCCCTTAAGTAAGTCCCCACAAGTTTGGTATCAAATTAATTGTTATAAATAAATCCCACAACTTCCAGTCATTGGATGTAATATAACTTGTTCAGGTAAGGAGTGTTAAACTTTACCTGAAAAGTTGCCAACTTCAGCCCTGCAGTGTTTTTGCTGCTTTGCTCTGATTGGTCAGCCCCTGGCAGCCTGGCCAGGCTGCATTGATGAGGTGTGAAGTGGCCTGGCTCAACACAAAGAGATGTGCCTGGGGGGGGGGAGATCTTCCATCAGCAGATGGGGAAGCAGGATGGGGGAGGGCTGCCAAACTGGTCTTCAAAGGCAAGGAAGGGCATTTGGACAACCCAGTAACACACTCACATCCTATAAACCCAAACAAAGGTGCCCCCTCAATTAGATTAGGATAGGGCATGAGAGGGGTATGTTTACGATTTTCAGCCACACCAGTAGGTGGGCTCAGCCAGATGTAACCTCCAAAAAACACTTTCAGCCATGATGGATTTTTGAGGAATGTTGCTCCCTGGGATTGACTTTTGCCACACTTCCCAGGAAGTGGTCATCACAGGGGGAAGGACCCTGCCCCTGATTGAAGAAGCAGGACCCCCCTATTTTGCACCCAGGAGCAAGGATAAAACTGGCAGACCTGCACCCAAACCGCAGTTCCCTACCAGATCCCTATCAGATTCCAACAAGGAAGAACTACAGAAGAAGAAGGACTGCTTTGCTGGACCCCTGGCCTGCACCTGGACACTGCACTCTGGAGGACTGCACCAGCTGCACACTTGGGCTTCACCACAAGAAGGACTTTGCCTGGCTTCAACTGGTTCAAGGGGGGACTCCCTGTTTGCTACAGGTGAAATTGTGCAAACCAGAGCCCCTGCACCAACTCCTGAAGAAACTGACCAGCTGACCACTGTCTAGTGGCCAAAAAGGAGTTTGCACCAGGTGCATTCTGGGAATTGTAGTCCGCACCCTCGAGGAGCATCTCAGAGCTTCTGGAACCTTGGGGTGAGCTGTGGACATCAAAAGAACCTTAAAGGAACATCTGGAAGACGATCCAGAAGTGTGGAGAAGTTTGGAGAACTTTTGTAAAAAAGCTCCATAAAGGGACCGACCGGCCGCGGCAACTGTAGTCGGCTTGCCTCAACCGCGACCCAGCCTGACTTGCAGGTTTGTCCCAGTGAAGACAATCTCCAAAAAAGTGAATTAAACCTAGCTCAACTCTTGGTAGCTGGGCAACGAGCGACAAGGCTTAATTTAGGAGACAAAGCGTAAAGCATTCAAATATCACAAAACAGTAATTAAATAAAACACAGGAAACAGTTTAAAAATCAAAAATCAATTAATAACAATAGGGAATATTTCTAGCTTTAAAATGACACCAAAACTAATAAAATCAGATAAGGGGAACCGGAGATATGAATTTTTTAAATAATTAAAGCTAGGTTTAATTTACTGAGACCTAACTGGACCTAAGTGGAGGTTGGTGGGCTATTGCTAAGTGTAGGTACCTGCCCGTACCAATAACCCATTTTCTAACAGGAATGGTGTAGACTGGAGTGGCATACAATCGAGTGATGCAGTGTGGAATACCTACAGTAGAATAGCCGAGAGTAGAATAGCATATAATGGATTGGCGTAGACTGACAAGCTTAGAGTGGAGTGGGGTAAAGTGGCATAGAGTTAGCGGCGTGGAGTGGAATAGTGCAGAATGGAAGGGTGTAGAGTGTTGTGACGTTGCATACAGTAGAGCAGTGCACTATAGTGTGGCATAGGGTGGAGTGGCGTATAGTGAAATAGCATAGAGTGGAGTGGCATAGACTGGAGTAGCACACATTGGATTGGCATGCAATACAAGTAGCGTACAGTGACTTATACTGGAATAGAGTTGAGTGGCATACAGTGGATTTGCATGAAGTGCAGTGATGTATAAGAGAGTGGCGTAGAGAGGAGTGGCATACAGTGGAGTGACATAGACTGGAACAGTGTACATTTGATTGTCACACAGTTGAGTGGCCTAGTGTGGAGTGAAATATAGTGGAGTGCCATAGAGTGGTGTCCTGTACAGTGGAGTGACATACGGTGGAGGGCCGTTGAGTGAAGTTACATACACTGGAATAGTGTAGAGTAGAGTTGCATACAGAAGAGTGGTGATATGGAGTGGAGTGGTATATAGTGAGTGATGTGGAGTGGAACAGAGTACAGTGGAGTGGTGTAGAGTGGAATGATATAGAATGGAACATCATACAGTGCTGTGGCACACAATGGAGTGGTGTGAAGTTGAGTGGCATAGAGTGGAACAGCCATATAGTTTTCACCACAATCTGGCAGCACAGTTTCTTTTTTTTTACATATTATACATTTTTAAATATTTCTAAGTAGCTCAGTCCTTTCTAGGTAGTACCACGTCACTCCATTCATTTTTTTTTAAAGAAAATATACAGAAAATAGAAAAGACACTGTAATATGCTTTGTTTGTAAAATACAGTGTTGTAATTCTTATTTTACTTTTTAACATACTGTTTTTTTCATTTTTTAGGCACTGCTGTACTTCCTAGGACCTAATAAAGTGATAATAGCAAATACTTACTTAAATATAAGCTTTATCTCAGAAGACAGAATGCCTTCACCTTTTGTGAAGGTAGTCATTAGCAATCATATAATGCCTTATAATTGGTATGTACCACAGTACTTTAACAAAATACCACAACATTTTGCAAAACTACTGGGGCCTGGGATATCATTATGTTTCAATGCTGTATACATTTAAAAACTACTTACCCCACTTAATACTTACCCTACTTACCTCTGGCACCAAAAAGCATCCTCTGCACCCCACAATCAATAATCATGCTAAATGTCATTGAAACCCAATTGGCCATTAGGCCACTACATTTAAGTACAAAGGCTACGGAAAACTGTGTTCTTCTCTGCACTCCATTTGCATCATCCGCCAATGTAGAAAAAGCTAGGGGGTTTCAAGGTTTCCTGGAGATTCATCAAACAGGTGGAAAGTTATTAACAGTCAAAATTGCAAGGAATTCCTATATCTGATAATCACGACTATAACTACAGAGGGTCTGTAATGTGTACTATTGTGACCACGGCATTCCAGCTTCAAATGTTCCTAGTACAATCTTGTCTCTTAAAGTGCCCAAGAACACAGTTCGGAAGGAACATTAAAATGGTGCAACATAATTAATTCAGGAGCATGTAAGGTATCCATAGCATATGTCCTCCTGAGTGACATTAACAAAATTGTCCTTGTAAGTGCACTGACAGCCGGAACAAGAAATTTACCCTGTCTAATTACGTATGGAAAAAGATTAGTTACTGAGCTATTGCTCTATGTTCACCAATTCTCGGTTTCTGTAACAATCCTCCATAAAAACATACAATCTGGTGCCTCGGTTGCATTTCTGTTAAAATGCCCGACAGATAAATAAATATATATACAAATTCACAGTGACATTGCATACAGCCATGATTGCACATATGTTGAATTTTTGGGCAATTACTTTTATGGTTACTGGCATTTCCGCATTGCTCTCTCTAGACGAATGAAAGGACATAAAAAACTCAACTTGACATTTGCTGTGCGCTTTCATCACTGCAGAGGCCCTCTGATCCATTTGTTAAATACTCTAAAACCGTTGTTTGAGATTTTTTTGTTCAATAAAAAGTCACCTCTAACAGAACACAAGTGACCTTTAGTAGACTTTTCTATGACAGGCCAATCCCGTGAGTGATATGCATTCTGTGAAGCAAAGCAGGTCACATACGAACACTAAAAAATCATGTCATAGCAGATTTTAGTTTTAACTATATAATGAAAGTAAAAAGTGTTTGTTCAAGTGTGTCCATACAAACTTTTATCATACTAACATTACTGAATGATATTATAGAAATTCAGTAGGGTCGGGTTCAAAATATAAAAATTGTATTTCCTGCAATAATCCTTGTTATAACAATATGTTTCAATAAACAACTAGAACATTCGCTTGGCAGGTAAAGATAGAACATACAAAATATTAGACAGGAACAAAACATATACTTTTAAACAAATTAAAAATCTAGTTCAGTTGTTTTTATTTTGAGTAAGAATATTATCTGATATTTATTTTTTTGTTAATATTTTCATAACACACTTAAGTGACCTGAAGTGCAGTGGCAGTGAGTTCAGGAAGGAGGAGTCCTACCCCAAACTGCTTCACTCATTGAGGGAATGGTGAGAGACGGTGCTGGGTGGCCACACAAACATTTGCTAGGGTGATACAGAATTAATTGTTTGGAAAGGTAGTTCGGGATAGGGCTAGTCAATCCTTTTTGTACTGGGCTGAGGGTTTTGATCCCTTCTTTGACGGGCGACAATAAAGAGAGTTTAGGGCTAGGTGAAATCACTGGATCTTTTCATGTCGGAGAGGATTCAGACATCAACGTAGATGTGACAAGGTAGATTCAGGCCCTCATTATGACTTTGGCGGTCCCTGAGTGAGACCGCCAAATCCACGGGCACCAGAAGACCACCATATTATGGTTACTGCAGGATATCTGCCACTCTTTGGGAGGCTATCTGGCAGTAGCCATGCTGGTGGACGGTGGTGCACTGGTGTTGCTACCACTTGCACCACCCCACCAGTAGGACGCCGCCAGCCATACTATGACAGTTAATATGGCCAGGCAGTGTCCTGTTGGCAGGGTGCTGCTGGTGATAGCAGCGTTAGCAGCGTCCCTTCCCTGCCGGACAACCTCCTCGCCAGCCAAAGTAAGTCGGTCGTCCGGCAGGGGAGGAGGGCGGAGGGTGTTGTGTGTTGTGTCTGTGTGTGTGTGTATGAATGTGTGTGTGTGTGTGTGTGAATGCGACTGTGAGTGTGTGGTTTATGCATGGTCGTTTGAGTGTGAGTGAATGTGTGTGTGTATGTTGAAGTGAGTGAGTGTCTGCATGTCAGTGTGTATGCATGTGATTATGCATGTTTGGATGTTTGTGTGTATGTGTGCCTGAATGTGTGTGAGTATGAGTGGATGAACATGTGTATGGATGAGTGTGAGTGAATGTGTGTATGAATGAGTGTGAGTGAATGCGTGTCTGAAAGTAGAAGTGAATGGGTGTATGCATGGTGCGTGTGGGTGTATGTGTGTCTGTATGTGTGTAGGGGCACTGTGACTGTGGGGGGCTGGGGGTGCTATGTGTGTAGGGGGTAAGGAGCACTATGTGTGTAGGGTGGGTGGGGGTCAGGTGCTTGCTGGGGGTTTGGGGAGCCATCAAACCAGCGACAGGGAAGGCATTCCCTGCCACCAATAGCCCTACCGCTATGGGTTTGTGGTGGTACTACAGCCGCAATAACCATGGCAGTAGGCTGGCTCATAATGCCGCTGGCGGTCTTCTGTGGACCACCGGGTCAGAGATGTACATCTCTGGCCTGGCGATTTATACTGCAATGGCGGTATGTGTGGAGATGAGATGGGTTGGCAGCGGCCAGCCCCCCATACTCATAATGTGGAAGTATACACTGCCATCCTGTTGGTGGTGATACCGCCACATTAATCCAGGCGTTCAAAAGACGGCCAGGGTCAAAATGACCACTTTAGTCTTAAGGTTGTAGTGGAAGAATCTCAGAGAGGCAAGAGATGGAGAAAAAAAGTGTGTTCTTGGCTGTATTGTTGTTCCCAACCTTAGCCCTGTTGGCAAGAGAGAGGGCTTTACATTGAATTCTTTTCAAAATAGGCAACTACTCCAAGTGCCTCCTTTACAAGAATCTGGCACATCGGCTGCAATGCGTCAGATTTCTTCTGCTGCCCTATGACCCCCTTACAATGTCATGGATGAGCTGTATTTACAATACACACCTCCATGGCAGACGTTTTCACAGATGCGTCAGTTCGGTGTGGCACTAAACTCACGCATTGCTGAACTAGCATTTTAAAAAATATGCTACTCCAGCAATTCCAGGAGGCCCCCACTGAGAAAAGTCATGTGTCAGTTTTATGTCTGCTCTGTGCAGGTGGTAAAATTCCAATGCAGTGAAGTTGCAGAATGACACAGTGAAATGAAAATTTCACTGCATCCGTTCTGCATGGCTTTTCCCATTGGACATCTACCTTGCATATATTCTACCTGGTGCAGGTATAATGTGAAGCAAACTTTAAAAAGTGATGTGTGGGGCTCAATGCATCACCTTGTAAATCTGAAGCAGTGTAGAGTCCTGCTAGCGCCACCGCTGCATAAAAAAAAAAAAAGCTACGGTGGTGCAAAGGCCTTGTAAATTAGGGTCATGGGGTTTAAGGTCCTAGATACAGACTGGTGTTGAAAATGTAAAAAAACTGTCTAGCAGCTGTGTTTTGTGCAGTGTGGAGACAGTTAACCAGATATTTATATTTAGAATAATAGGAGAAAGTTCCTGTAATTTAGTTTTGAAGTTATTATTTCAGAAAGTTGCCATTGAAGTACTATGAATGGAATTCGGTTTGGCTTTGTGGTACTTTGTTATTAGGAGGCATTCCCTGGGTGGCACATTGAGCATTTCACTTCTTCCACCCTTGGATTTTGATGCAAATACAGATGCACAAAGATTGTTCGACCTGACATTGTGCCCACAATAATGCCTCCTTGAGACAATGAATTAATTTCTCCTAACATTTCACACATTGCATGTGTGCTGCTGCTAACAGTAAATACAATTGTTTGGAATTTAGGATTTTCTTCAGGAAAATGATGCTTCCATTACAAATAATATGATAGACATCACACGCACACTTTTTTACTTTATTGAACAGGTGTGTGTGTGTGACACTAGGTAGCCTGTTTGTGAACTATGGCAGGTAAATAAGGTTTTGCACTGCTCTTTCCTCCAGAACAAAGCAATGCAGCATCTTTGCTGTTCAGTCATGTACTATTTCCTAAGAAATCTACACATTTTAATAGATTAGGACAGATTAATTAATCTACTGCTAAGACTACAAGTCACAAATGTCAGCAATACATTGAAGGACACCAATACTACCTAGGGGTTTGTTATACCTGTCAACCTTAAGGTGGTCTTCCCCCAAGATTTTTGCCTACTTGCCTCATCATTTTGCTCAATCTTTGTGTTGGTCTTACGGGTCTGAGCACTTTACCACTGCTGACCACTGCTAAAGTGCTTGTACTTCTCCCCTAAACATGGCAACATTGGTGTATACACAATTTGTCATATTTGATTGACCTGTAAGTCTCCTGTAAAGTGGTATACCTTATTCCTGGGACCTGTAGATTAAATGCTACAAATGCTACAAATGAGTCTGTAGCAATGCTTGTGACAACCATGCAAATTGCCCTTTAAACACGTCTCATGGCTGCAAATGCAGAACCTGTGTGTGTAGTTTTACTGCCACTTCAACTTGGCATTTAAAACCCTTTGCCAAGTCTTAAATTCCCTTTTTATTACACATACACCACCCCTTGGGAAGGCCCCAGGAATCCCATAGGGCAGGGTCCAGTATAAGTAAAGATAGGGCATGTATTTTTAAGTTTTGCCTGGCCTTCCGTATTCAACTTTTAAGCTGTAATTCCTGATTGAGAAGGAGTAGCTATGTCATGTTTCATATCATTGGAATGGTTAGGTTGGATTTAACATTACTAGTTTAGAAATGGCACTTTTAGAAAGTGGACATTTCCAAGCTCTTACAGCTCTGTGTGCCTTCAGCCTGTGTCCAATATACATCTTGGGTGCATGACAGCTACACTTTCTTCATTACCTCTAGCCAGCCATAAACACAGGAAGGTTAGGTGTAGCTGAACACCCGTCTGCTTTCTGATGGCTCTCCTGTGCAGGAAAGGAAGGAGGGGCTGACACACCTGAATAGGTAGTGCCTGTCCCCACACAAAGAGCTGATTACCCTCTACTGATAGCCTGGAGACATGGCTGGGTTTAAAAGGCATTTGTGCACTTTAAAGACCATTCTTTGAAGTCACCCCCACTTCAAAGGCACAACTGGGTATTAGTACTGGGTCTCTGACCCCACCAAATCAGACACTTCGGGACCTGCAACAGGACTGTACTGCATCAAGCACTGTAACTCTGCTTGACTCCTGATCTAGAAAAACTGCTTTTCTGTTGTCTTGCCCTGTTGTCTGCTGTTCTCAGACCCTTCCTTGAGAGACCTGGACTCTGCCTTGCACCCCAAGTGATATCCAAGGGCTTGCTGGTTTACCTATTGTTTTCTCAAGTCTCAGGGACAAAAAAGACTTCCATCACTCATGCTACAGCTCCTGAATTTGTTTTTAACCAGCTCCTGACCCCCAAGAGGCTCCCTGCCAGTCCTAGGACCTTAAATCATTTTGCGTTACTCTGTGTTGTGTTGCACAAATACTTTACACATTGCCTCTTTAGTTAAGCCCAGCTGCTCTGTGCTAAGCTATCAGAGGGTGAGAACAGGTTATCTTTTAGTATGTCTCTGACTTACCTTGACTAGGATTGTAGTTCCTGCTTGTACAGGGTGCATACTCTGACAACCAGAAACTCAGGGGCTTATTTACAAGGTTAATGCACCACCGGAGCGTTACTTTTTGCAACGCTCCATTGGTGCTGTGCACTGATCCATATTTACAAGGTGGCATTAAGCCACTTTGCGTGGCTTAATGGTGCCTTGTAAATATGGGCCACCCTGATGCAGTTTTCTGTTGCACAGGTGCGAACAATGGCTGTTGCTATGGTGTACCCACGCAACACCCATCGCTTTTTGACACTGCCTCAGATTTACAAGAAATTGTAAACCTGAGGCAGTGCCAAAAATTAACAGCATCCTAGGAGTGGCATTAAAGTGGTGCAAGAAGGAGAAATACTTTTATTTCTGCAGCACACATAGAAGAAGCAAACTGCCATTAAAAATTCTTTTTTAACAGGAAGGTGCCCCTTCCTGCACAAAAACAATCACCAATCACCCCCGCAATACAGACACCCTTGTACCATGGCGCAAGGGAGTCTGCATTGGTGCTAGGCAACTAATTTAGAACCAGCACAGGGGAAAACACAGGCATGAGCCGTATTCTTGTAAATACAGTTCATCCCTGTGTTCTGGAAATGACACAACTTGGCACAGTTAGATTGTTTGCAGCACCATGTTGCGCCTTTTCCTTGGAAATAAGCCCCTTAATTTATAACACAGTTGCATTCAAATAGGCTACTTTTGTGGAGATTTTTAAACATCATAAATGCTTTAACATTACCGGTTCAGATAATATCCTATTAGTACAAAAATAATTTGTGCAGTCAAACACCTCAGACAAAATGCCAAGGGCCTCATTATGAGTTTGAGGCCGGACAAGCCGACCACCAAACTTGTGGGAAGGATGCCACCATCATACCGGTGGCATCCCCCCCAAGCATATCACAATGTTCCCATCTGGCTGATCGGTGGGAACATTGTATTAGGCATCCTCATCGGGCTGACTGGCAGGAACAGTGCTATGATATTGGCCTCGGCTCCGTTAGCAGAGCCAAGGCTTATACTGTAGCATGCCAGCACCATCTAAATGTGTACTGTCTGTAGTGGTCAGCCTCAACTTTTGATTTTGTCATGGTCTGGCGCACCCTGATACCCATGGCTGATGCTATGTGCTTAATTGTGTCACAGTCTAGCGTACCCTGATACCCATGGTTGCTGCTGTGTGCTTTTTAAGGATATTTTTAATTCAAACATTCATCAAACATTCATATCTCCTGTTCTTTGTATTGGATTTGTGTCATTTTGTTATCATTAATTTACTCAATTGTTCAAACATTTTTTATTTATTTCTTGTGTTGTGTTTTCACCTTATTACTGTTTGGATGTTGCATACATTCTTTACACTTTGTTCTTAAGTTATATTGCATTAACTGAGTCTCTGTCTCAGTTCTATGAGGTTTGCTTCCAAATCTACAGGTGTCACAAGTGAATGTAATCCAATGCACCAGCGCTGAATGTGGAAGACTTGTTACTGTAGCCCCTCCAAACTCCATTCAATATATAAATGAGGGGGTGTCAATGCTTTTGGGTTGCTAACAGTGGTAATTCAAGCAATCATTCATTAATGAGTTACACACTCACAATCATTAGAAGATGAATACGAAATGCCAGGGTCTAGTGAACATGATAGTGGTAACATCATATATGATAATAAACAAGCAACTAAGCTTTTAAATGACATTGAAAACAGGGAAACACCTTAACATCCCAGTGTATTGCCCTTACACCCTCACTGTGCTATCTCTAAGTGCTATGTTAGTCCTAGCAAATAAATACATAATAAACCTGATTTTTAGAGGTGGTGCTCATAGTTGGATGACAAGGTTTGTTGTCTGTTTCAGATAGCTTGTCAGCTATGTTAAGAACAGGATCAAGAGCTAGGAGATTGTATCTATGAGATAACTTTATCCTGGCACCTGTTTGTAGATCTGGTGCAGTGCTTATCTGAATCTTTGATCTGCGCCTGCGACCTGGGTGAAGTGTCTCTCCTAAGTACATCTTATCAGAGATTATACATTATGGACATCAAAGTATACGCTCCTGACACTGTCTTTAAGGACATGTAGGGAAGAAAGACATCAATTCAGATTACACTTCTTTGATTATGATTGTTTTTTAGCCCTCAATTAATCAACATTTGACCCAGATGAATGTTTCCTTAGAGTTTGTATCTATATCACTGAACAAAGAGCTGGGTGGTGATACATTTCTTAGAAAGATAAGGTGTGGCAACAATGGTATAAACATACAAACATGGCAATGATTCTACAAAAACAGGGACCATGGCAATGTCCAGTGTCTGTGATGGAGAAGATTGCAACCTTCATTAGTCAAGATGGGGTCAAGGCCTATATAGATAATCAAGGTGGACAGGCTAAATATAGCTACAATGAAACCTGTCCTTTTCATATTTCAGAGCTTAAATAATAGAATTATGGGGAGAAACACTCATAAAATGTATGACATTGCTGGAATAATTTCTAAGCTGAATAGTTGCAAAATGCTCTCTGAATGTGTTTTTGATTGATCTTGCTTAAAACAGTTACTCATTATACCTTTACAGAATACAAATCACATGCCAGAAATGTGCGTTTGATGAGATAACAATTCATCAATTGTTGCATATTCAATATCACATCTTCAAACTGCTATAAGAAAGGGGTCTCTTCGCTGGAAAACATGATCCTTACAACAGTTTTTATTATTGATATTTATTGAGTATTCATGTATAATACCATAATTCGAAGAATAGCAGCAGAAACGAAGGACATTCAGATAAATCTGTTCAAACATTAAAACATATTCAACGAATAACCCTTCCCTCCCCCTCCCTTCCCATACTTTTGCTTGATATTTTCGAGCTATACTACTTATAGAGTGCAAGATAAAAATTGTAGGACATCATCATTTTACATTTTGGCTAGGGACAGTATCAAATGATTGGGGGGTAGATCCCGTGGTGTGTGGGTTATGTAGGTCAGCTATCATAGCTCTCCAAGCCTGGAGGTCATCCTCTAGTTTTGTATCCCTGCGGACATGTGTCATGCAAATCTCATCTTTTCTGCAGTTACCCATTCTAGGAGGTCTCCGAGCCAGTCGGTATATGACAGGGGGATTGCCTTTATCCATTTTATGGCTATGTGGCGTTTAGCCAGAGTGATACTTAATAGGATACATTTTCTACTAAGACTTTTGCCCTTGAGGGAAGGGATCAGTCCCAGTAGCACTTGTCGGATCTCTAGAGGTACGCTCCAGCCAGAGACCCTGTTTAGATTTTCGAGTACCAATCGCCAATAGGAAGAGAGAGCTGCACGCCCCAGACCACATGTAGGAAGTCAGCCGCCGGTTGCTGACACCTGGGGCAACTATTGGAGAGGGTGGGATAGATTACTCTCAGAGTTTTTGGGGAGAGACAGGTTTGATGTAGATAATTGTACTGTGTATGTTTAAATCTGGTGTTCGAGTTAGTTGTACGAACCCCCTCGTGTGTGCACAACCAGTCTCTTTATGTCATTGGGTCAAGCATTGCTCTCTATCACCTAGTCTGCATGGGAATTATTGTTGTTGGCATATCCTCTCACAGTGCCCTGTACAGATGGGAAATCAATCGACCTCCTCCAGCCATCTCCAACAAAGTCACAAGAGTGGCAGATATGGGAGGGGCCTCAGGGAACGTTGGCCAAATCTCTCTTGCAGTGGCCGAGATTTTTTTATATTGGCCCTTGCCTAGCTGAAAATGTTTGCTTTGGAATACGTAATAAAATGACCCCCTGGGTATAAATCCCCTTGTGGGGAACAACACACCTGTTAGACTTGGCATCCTTGACATGGTCTCACCTAACTTTTTGCCTGTCTTTCCCAGGTTGTTGATGTGTGCTGGACTCTGTTTTTTCTGTTTTTTCTGTTTTTGATACTCTTGTCACTTTACCACTGCTACCAAGTGCTAAAGTGCAAGTGCTCCAATGCAAATTGTATGTGTAGTTGATTTCCACAATTGCCATATTTGATTTACTAGTAAGTTACTAGTACAGTGCAGTAGAGGTGCCCAGGGCCTGCAAATCAAATGCTACTAGTGGGCCTGCGGCACTGATTGTGCCACCCACATGAGTAGCTCTGTAAACATGGCTCAGACCTGCCACTGCAGTGTCTGTGTGTGCAGTTGTAAACAGACAATTCAACTTGGCAAGTGTACGCACTTGCCAGCCCTTAACCTTCCGTTTTCTTACATGTAAGGCACCCTTAAGGTAGGTCCTAGGTAGTCCCATAGGCAGAGTGCAGTGTAGGTTTAAGGTAGGACATATACTAATATCTTTTACATGTCCTAACAGTAAAATACTGCCAAATTTAGTTTTCACTGTGGAAGGCCAATCTCTCTCATAGGTTAACATGGGGCTGCCTTTAAATATTATTAAAGTGCAGGTTCCCTTTGGGAGCAGATAGAAAGGTGAAGTTTAGAGTCTCTGAACTCACAATTTAAAAATGCATCTTTTAGTAAAGTTTGTTGTTAGATTGAGGGTTTGAAAATGCCACTTTTAGCATGAAGGCATTTTCTTGCTTAAACGATTCTGTGACTGCCTTTTTGTGGATTCCCTGTCTGGGTCAGTTTGACAGTTGGGCTGTTTGTGAATCTCCTCCAGACAGTGACACAGAGGGAGCTGGGGTGTAGCCTGCATATCCTGATGAGCCATCTGTCCGGGGAGGGAGAGGATGAGTAGTCACTCAGGCCTGAAATGGCTGTGCCTGCCCTCACACAATGTAGTCTCCAAACCCCTGATGTGTGTCTGTGGCCTAGCCTGGGCAAGGCAGGATCTTACAAACAACAGAGACTTTCCTTTGAAGCTTGCCTACTTCAAAGGAAGAAAGGGGTATAGGTAGTGGCCCCAACACCCCTGAAGATTAGCTCATTTCTGAAATCAAAAGGAACCTCTGCTCAGGAGAATAGCTGAGGAGAAGTGATGCCCCTGCCTGTGACGGTGCTTTGTTGGGCTATCCTGCAGTTGCTTCTTCTGCCTGTGTAACGGGACAAAGACTGGACTTTGTTGTGCATTATTGCTTGAGAAGAATATCCAAGGGCTTGAACTGAGCTTGCCGCCTGTTGTTGAAGTCTCAGGGCCATCAAAGACTTCTTCTGCCAGCACCTTGAAGCTCTGATGAGACTCCTGCCCTGCCAAGTGGTGCCCTATCCAGATCCTGGGCCCTTGAAAGGTGAAGTTGGCAGACAAGAACTGAAAATCTACACACAGAATGCAGTACAGGTACATTTATGATGCACCTTCTGCAACGTGGCTGGTAACTGAAGTGCCGCTTCACCTGCATTGTGGCTGGGAGATCGATGAAATGCGCCAGTAGATAGGACGTACAACACTTGCTTATGGAGGCTGATAACAACGCAAACCCCACGCAGTGCAGTTTTCTAACACTGTGCAACTGGATTTTCCACGCATCGTCCCTAGGCGTCCAAGGCAACCCGACTCTGAGCGGATCCGAGGTGCCTCATCCGGAAATCGACACATTGCTCTCTTGTGAGGGAGAAAAACGGCACATTGTCGATCCGACCGGAGAAGGAAATGATGCACGGCCTCACTGGCAAGTAAGGAATCGACGCATCGCTACGCTTTTCCGACGCACGCTCTTCCGTGTGGCATTGTTTTTTAGGCTCACCAGGTACTTTGCGTAATAACAGCATTCACACTGTTTTTTAAGGATTAGGACACTCATTATGACAATGGCAGACATATTGCAATGTAAAGGACTATGGATTTATTTCTGTGGGAGAGTATCAAGCCAATTGTTCTCCTCAGTTGGGTTGAAAAAGAACAGCGCTGATCCCTTACGTTGAACGTTTTGCAAGAAAGAGGAGGACGTATTTCAGATTAAGAGCTTGCAGCCTTTTTCTTTCTGCCGTTTTATTTTGTTATTGTACTCGTTGGATGTAATCTGGACATATCGAGATAGGTTGACCTTGATACATTGGGGGGCCCTGGTTCCAGATACATTGCAGAATGGTGTCTTGGTCCCTGAAATTGAGGAGGATGGCTATCATTGCATGTGGGGTGGCCCCCAGCTTCAGCAGGGGAACCAGAGCCCTATGAGCCCTTTCAATTGAGAGCAACTTAGACAATCATGTGGGCTTTAATGTTGTTGTGATCCATTCTTCCAGGAATAGTTCTGCTGACGGACCTTCCGCCCTCTTCAGAGACCCCACAAAGCAGAGATTGTTTCTTCTGGAGCGGCCTTCGGATTCTTCAGGGCGTTCATCCAGCCACATCGTTAGTTTTTGTAGATTTAGAACTGTCTTCCGGAGATCACCCACCTCCGCTTGAAGAGCTGCGATATCCTACTCATCGTTCTCACTTGTTCCGATACCTTATGTAAATCTGCTTGGAGCAGATTAACCTCCACCACTACTTCATCAATTTTATGAATCACTTCAGTCTTAGAGCCCTGGTTTGCCACCATTAGATCATTCAGGGAGGGAATGCGGCTTTCGGTGCCCTGTTCTGTAGCTTTCGAGCCCTATTCCCCCTCCTTCTCCATCTGCGTTAGAGGCTGTACTGGTTGGGAATAATTGATGATTTTCTTCATCTGCGACACCTTGGATTCTTTGTCCTTAACCATGGTGGCAGCGGATGGCCCCTGATTGCAAACGTCTGCACTATTGGGATTTAAAGGGTTAGAAGCTGGTACTAGCACTACCATTTACTTTACTTGAGTAGGCCAATGGTGTTGGCCCTTGTGACACAATACTAGATGTGGATTCTCAGGAGTGTGGTCTGCCCACGTTTGCCTTTTAGCCGCTATTTTTGTCCGTATGTAGTAATTCGTATTGTCCTGTTGTTATGATCCAGGCCTCTGGTATTGTCCATAGGTCGTGTGCTTCCCAGGTGCCGCAAGGAGGCTTGCTCCAAAGGCACCCAGGGCTCCCCAGCCCCTTCTTCTGTTAGGTTGCAGTGCTGTAATATGTCTCCAAGATTCTCACCAAGGCATTGTGTTCATCATACTCTAATGTCTCTCAGATCCAGTGCGGGCCCAGTCTCCACTACGCAGAGTCTCAGTGCCTCTCTCCCCACATCCCTCCCAGGCAGCGTCTCACACAGCAGGCCTCCTCCATCTCACCTCGAGTCCTCCAGTCTTCCGGAGCCCCACTATCTAGCTCACTGTCTTGTGTGCGGTCCGGGTCCACCAACCAACTCCATTCCCCTTATGACCCTGGATCGCTGTGTATTGTTGTGGGGATAATGCCTTGCCTCTGGTGTAGATGTAGAGCTAGAAGCAGGGGCAGTGCTCAAGCACTGGGGCCCCAGCACAACCCAGAGGGCTGGGCCAGTCCTTTCCCTGGAGGCCGGCACCTACCTTACACACTGCCAGGAGTTGTTGCAACCGTCACAGTCGGCCCCGGTATCTTGGGCCACAGCCAGGGCCCACATGATGGGGGTTGCACCGAATGCTCCAGCACACTGTGTGCAGCCTGGCGGCTCCTGCACTCCACCCGAGCCCAGCTCCTGGCCGGGGACCTCACATCCACTTGAGGCAGCAGGCCACAGTCGGCTGGTCACCTGGAAGGCAGGGCTCAGGGACTCATGCTCCTCGGACGTGAGGAGGCAGCCCCCCTCACTTCACATTCCAGCCCGGGTCACAGGAGATGCTGCATCCCCCCTCTCTCTGCATGCAGGCCACTCCCTTGTGAGGCAGATACACGTTCCCCAGGCTTAAGGCTGCCTCACGTGCTTCCCTTAGCTTTCTGTTCCGGTCAGGGCAACTGAGGGATATCCTGGAGCTGTAGACGGGTGTCATAAACAGGAGGATTCTTTAGGATTAATTAAAATGGAGTGGGAGCTCCATCTTGCTGGCCCCTTCACCGATCCTTACAATAGTTGGGCTTGATTGCTTGTGCCAAGCTACCAGTGGTTTAAACACAGGTTAATTTAGTAAATGTTGTGGTTCACCTGACAAGGATTGTGGTTGTTGACTGAGTGTGGCTTTCACCCACCTCCACTAATACGGCATTTCTGATAGCCATGTCATTGTTCTTGGTGATATGTTCTTTGAAGGTGAGATCAGTTTCCAGAGTAAATCTGAGAGACTTGGCATTGGGGGAACTTTGAGGTTTGACTCTATCTATGCTCAAGCCAATAAGCCAGTTTTGTACTTGTTGTTACTTGTTGTTCTTAACGAAAAACAGGGACTCTGTTTCGGTAAAGTCACATTTTGGGATATCTAGGACTGCGTGAGATGTTTGAGGCATTTTATGCCTAAAGGTGAGGAGACCTTCAATTACAGTTTTCTTTTGTCAGTGTATTGGTGCATTTTTAAATTGTTGTCTATATGTAGAGCTCTTAGAGGTTCAATGAAGTGCAGTGCCGGCATAGAAGCAACCACAGCTAATATATTCAGTTAGTGTTAGCAGCAGTCTAAGGGCCTACTTTGGAACTTGGCAGATAGATTACTCTGTAATAACTGCGATAGATATCTCATCCACCAAAATCTAAATCCCATTATATGTAATGGGATTTAGATTTCAGCACATGTGATATCCATCACCGTTGTGTTCTAAATCAGGCCCTAGGTCAGGAAAACAACTCAATTGCTCCTTCCAGTCTTGATTGGAACAGATTTATTTAGTGGAACTTGCTACCAACTACAATTACAGCAAACACAAGATCAAAAATTGGCTAAAATGACTTGAGAGCAGGTAATGCAGAAAAATCGACAGCAATTTACATTAATCACTAAATCACAGGATATAGGTTTGGGAAAATGTAATATGGAACTGTGACCAGTATTAAGAAATCAAGCAATAAAAATCACTCTAACCATACTGAAAAGAAAAAGGCATTTAGGGCCAGATGTACCATCACGGCCCATTGCGATTCGGTAATAGCGATTTTTAAGAAATCGCTATTACCGACTCGCAAAGGGCCATGTATCACATTTGCGAATCGGTAATAGCGATTTCTTAAAAATCGCAAAAGCTATTAGCGAATAGCAAATTGCGATACTGGCCCCATTCGCAGCTATGCGCCTGTTGGCCCATAGCTGTGAATTTTTTGCATTTCCAAAATTGCGATTTCTGAACCAGAAATCGCAATTTTGGAAATGCAAAAGGCCAGGGTGCTGGGTGCCTAAGCCCCCTCTCCTGCACCCCAAAAACTTTTTTTCAACATGTAAGGTACACACATGCCAAAAGGGCATGTGTGCTTTACATGTTCCATTTAAAAATGCAGTTTAACTGCATTTTTTAATTTTGCACCAGGTTACCACATGGTTGCAAATCATGGTATTTTGCAAGTGCAAACTGCCTTTTTTGGAAAAATCGCAATTTGCGATTTTTTCCAGCATAGCCTTGCGACCTGGAAATTGCGACTCGCAAATTGCAACTTGCAATTTCCAGGTCGCAACGCAAGAAATCACAATTTTAGCGATTTCTTATTTGTGGTCTGCGAATGCATTTCATGCATCGCAGACCACTGTTTTGCACTCGCAAACAGCCGAATTTACCGATTCGCATCGTTTGCAAGTGCAAAACTTTTTGATACATCTGGCCCTTACTCTTAAAGGATTATACAACCCGAAAAGAAACATCAGCAGGTGGGGCGGAGCTCTCATTGAGATTCCATTGCCAATCCTTCAGCTGCAGTTACAGAAAATGATGAAAGAGACATTGTTCACGAACATTACATAATCACTTTGACTGATATGACCCGCATAAATAATCATAATACTTTGGCACACTGTAAGAAAAAGAACAGAAGATTGACACATCTCAACTGGACACACAATAATTTAGACTGGAAACTTGATTTGAGAGCAATAGGTTTCTATCACACTGTCAAGCAGGATTTAAAAAGAAAACTAGTACTATTGATTAGGTGCTTAGTATTTATCTACTCTTAGAAAAATATATTGTTCTCAGGAAGGAGCCATTGTGTATGGTTTCTTTGGGACTATGGCCCCCCCTTCTATAATGACCATAGATTCTTTGCTATGTAGCTCAATAAATGCCTCGGTCATCCCTTCTGGACATTTAAGCATCTTGGCCAGGCTCCATGAGGGAAAGTTCTTAATTGTTTATTTAAGATCAACAGAAGGAATCCTTCCCATTTATCAAAGGCATTTGCCATCTTGGCTCATTGTTCTCTCAGTTGATGTTTTGTACATAAATCAGGTGGTAGAGGCAGATAGTGGATACTCAACCATAGACTGCTCCAAGATTGCACCTTTCTGGTTACACAATAGACCTCACTGATTTCAACAGCCCCAGGGGGTTAAGATTCATTTTATAAGTTCTGTATCCTAAGGGATATAGGGGGTCATTCTAACACTGGCGGTCGGCGACCACCAGGGCTAAAATGAGGGAAGCCCCGCCAACAGGCTGGCGGTGCTTCCCTGCCCATTCCGACCGCGGCTGTAAAACCGCGGTCGGAAAACCGGGTCCGGCGGTTTCCCGCCGGATTATCCCCGGCTGGGCTAATCCTCCATGGCGCCGCTGCAAGCAGCGCCGCCATGGGGATTCCGACCCCCTTCCCGCCACCCTGTTTCTGGCGGTTTTCACCGCCAGGAACAGGATGGCGGGAACGGGTGTCGTGGGGCCCCTGGGGGCCCCTGCACTGCCCATGCCACTGGCATGGGCAGTGCAGGGACCCCCTAACAGGGCCCCAGGGAGATTTTCACTGTCTGCATTGCAGACAGTGAAAATCGCGACGGGTGCAACTGCACCCGTCTCACCCCTGCAACTCCGCCGGCTCCATTCGGAGCCGGCTTCATTGTTGCAGGGCCTTTCCCGCTGGGCCGGCGGGCGCTCCTTTGACGGGCACCCGCCGGCCCAGCGGGAAAGTCAGAATGGCCTCCGCGGTCTTCTGACCGCGGAGCGGCCATTTGGCGGTTCCCGCCAGGCGGGCGGCGTCTGCCGCCCGCCAGGGTCAGAATGACCCTCATAGTGCCAGATGTATCAAGCTCCTGGTTTGCATTTCTTAAATAGCAAATTTTAAGAAATCACTATTTGAGAAATGCAAAATGGGATGTATGAAAATTGAAGTTTGGTAATAGTGATTTTGTAAAAATTGCAATCGCTATTAGCGAATCGCAATTAGGGAATGGGACTCCATTCATCCATATGGGCCTGTAGGCTCATAGGTATGAATGGTTTAGCATTTCCAAATTTGCAAATTACTGTTTGGAATTCGCAAATTTGGTAATGCAAAATCCCAGCGTACGGGGGGCCTAAGTCCCCCTTTGATGCACCCCAAAAAATATTTGTGGACATGTAAAGCACACACATTCCCTAGGGGTGTGTTCTACATGTCATTTTTAAAATGCATTTAAAAAAATTGCACATGCTTACCACCAAAATTCAATTTCTTGTAATTGCATTTCCTAAATGCCAAATTCACATTTAAGAAAGGCATCATACTTGTGCACTGGTAATCGCAAATAGGTATTCCCTATATGGGATTCCCTATTTAGGGAATCACAACTTGTGATTCCCTAAATGGAGTCACAATTTCAGGGAATCACTATTTTAGTGATTTCTTGAAATTGCACTGCAAATGCCTTTCATACATTCTGAAAGGCATTTTTGCATTCGCAAATGGTGTTATTTTGCGATTCGCACCTTTGCGAATGCAGAAAACTTTGGTACATCTGGCCCATAGTTATCAATCTGAGGATGATTAGATTACATAAAGATTAATTTTAGGTTGGATCATTCTTCCATACCTTGTGCATGAATTTACATATGTGAACTTCAGGGTGCATTCAACACAAAACAAAAAAATCATATTCTGAGGTCTAAAACAATCCTAGCTTAATGATGGGTATGACTATTTGTTATGCAAGTGAGCAGTTTGGACACCTGTTTGTTCAGGCCCTTAAAGTTTACAAATTTCAGTGCCAGAATGCCACCCTTAATGCAGCTGACCTATGGGGTTCCCCCAGTGGCTCAGAACTAGCATTAGGGAAAGAGAGGTTCAGCAAAAGCCTAATGAAAGTCCTTCCATCACTCCAACGGTACCTTTGTTTTAGTACCTCAGGATGATAGACGTCTTCCCACTTGCAAAAACACTACTGCAGCAGTACGTATAGAAGTGGTGGTCAATCTTCTTCTGGAGCTTTTCAGAGTGCTGGGGGACAAAGGAGTTAGCATCAAATCCAGTATTACACTTCTGTGAAGCCCATTTAGCTACATAAGGAGGTCCAGGAATCAATACTGAAGTTTAGTAGAATTAATTCAAATCAGTAATGACTCCAATGTATGAGCATTGTTAGAAATGGGGTTTCTGATTGGCTAGGGTATGCACCTCAGCCAGGCAGAACCTACCCACTCTAGTCAGGGCAAGGGAGTTACACATCCAAGATAACCCTTGCTCACCCCCTTGGTAGCTTGCAACGAGCAGCCAGGCTTATCCCAGATGCAATGTGTGAAGCGTTTGCACAACACACACAACACACGTGATGCACTATCCCCACCACCAAGGAAACACAACACCAGATTATATGAAAATATACTGTATTGTACACAACGCAATTAATAGACCAAACATCGCATATCAGTGCTATCCTGCTACCTTAGCAGTTGTCAGAACGTTACACATTAGTTACTCTGCAAACTAGCAGTAGTCACATATAACACACAGGTTACTCAGTTATTCTGCAACATAAGCAGTAGTCAGAAAACACGTTATTGCACCAAGACACTTGTCATAAGAATATCATAAAACACCCATAGTAGGAACATTAGAAACATATGGCAAGTTATAGGAATACATATCAGCAAGTCATGTCCATAAAAGGAACATCTGCACACATATGTAAAAGCATCATAAAAGAGGCAGGCAATATATATCAATCTGCAAAATCTTTATATTGGTCCTTTAGGGAGTACCTGGGTAAGATGAAGCCGGCACCTCCAGTGCCTCGAAGAACAAAGAAGGGGCCCCGGTGCTCCTCTGAGCAACATGGGGGCCTCCCTGACAATTCTGGGTGAGAGGGGGGCGGCACGCACCCCCTCTGTACTTCTAACAGGCCCCTTCTGGGGCCTGCGATCACTGGGGGCCCCCGTACTCCCACCAGCCCTCACGAGGGGGGGCCAAAACCAGGGAAGAATGCCAGGAGGAGGGGGGCGCCACGCACCCCCTCCGCTTCAAGGGCAGGTCCCTCCTGGGACCAGCGATCATTGTAGGCCCCCCCGGGCCTTAACTGGCCCTCCACGAAAGGGGTGACCAAAGATCAACACTGGCCCACACAAGGGTCAAACCCAGGACCGGCGGCGCGGGGGAGCCTCTGATGAGGCGTCTGCCCCACCCGCGATCCAACAGAGAGCCCTTCTGGGCTCGGCAGGGCAGGGAGAGGTTTCCTCCTCTCTTGCCTTTCTCCGGCGTCGTTCTGTGCCCAGATAAGGGCCTTCTGGTGCCCCAGGGTCGCTCCTCAGAGCGATCCCTACCCCGGAGGCACCGCTAGGAGCACGCTTGCTCCAGGTTTTCCATTTTCAGTTTTGTTGGTCCTCAATGCCAGTAAAATGATTAGCGCCTGGGTCGCGGCGGTGATTACCACAGCAGCAAAAGCGCATGCTCACAGCGCTTTAAGGACTTAAAGATGATGCGCCTTTCCAAACGCTAATTTTGGCAAGTATTGAAGCACTCCTTCGTGCTTCACAAGGCGACAGGGGTCAGGGCCGAAAGAAAAGGCCCACAGGTGGGGAGACCCAGCAACAGGCCAGCACAAAGAAAATGCAGCAAGTGGCAAGTCCTTCACCAAGCAGGTCACAGGATAGCCCAGAAGCAGCAGTCCATGGCGGTCCCTGGTGAGTCCTTCCATTATTTCTGTGACCAGTTCCAGGATGTTTCAAGAGTCTCCAAATTGTTGGGAAAATTCCCCTGTACTTATACTCAGTCCTTACAATGTTTTGCAATGGTAGGGAGAGGAGGTTCCAGCCAGTTACAACTGGTTCTGGGAGTGCCCCCTCTCTCCTTCAGCACAGGCTCCAAACATCAGTGGGGGGTTAACAACCCTATTGTGTGAGACCAGGACACAGCCTTTACAAATGTAGGTGTGCCCACCTCTCCCTTCTTCAGCCCAGGAAGACTATTCAGTATGCAGATGCACCTCTGTGACACCTCCACCCTCCCTGTGTACAGGCTGTCTCAAAAGTATGCACAAAGCCCCAACTGTCACTCTGCCCAAACGTGGATTGGAGTCAAGCTGCAAATCACCAGAGCACAGATAAATGCGCACTTTCTAGAAGTGGCATTTCTGTGATGGTAATAAACAAATACACCCACACGAGTAAGCAGCATTTATTATCACCATTACAACCATACCAAACACGCCTACGCTACCCCTCATAAATCAGACAATACCCCTTCACATAAGGCGGGGCATTTCTAATGCAATCCTATGAGAAGGCAGCACTCACAGCAGTGAGACACCAAGTTAGGCTGTTTATCACTATCAGGACATGCAGAGATATATATTATTGAACGTTCCAATACTAGATGCCACTGATAAGGGTCTAAAGAACCCTTACAATCTGCACAAGGAAGAGCAATGCTACAGGCACCCTTCAAATCAAGAAAACACCTTCCATAAAAGAGTGCAAATACTGTGTAATATACTTAGGTATTTTTTTTAACATACCTAAGGTAATGCTTTCAAACACATGATGTAGGAAGAGACCAAAGTATAACGGAAATAAGACTGACACTTGTAGCCGCCGGGTCATACTTCTGGCTGATGTGAACAGAGAATAAAAGGGGGTTAAAAGGAGTAGCTCAGGCACTAGCTAAAGCGTATGAGCACCTTCTTGTTATTAAAATAATTGTTCGGAGACCTTCATTCACTGCACAAAAAGAAATGGAAACAGGGATTGTTGTCTTCACTGAATGGAATGAGAAGCGACCATAATAGCACATATGTTGATTCATATTCATATTGATGTATATTCATTATGGCAATTAATTTTATGTGTACTACTACTGAATCCCCACTGCTCTGTAGCTGAATGAAGAGACATTAAAAGCTATCCTTGACATTTTCTGTGCGCCTTCATCACTGTAGAAGCAGTGTGGGTGTTATTGTAAACTCTCTAACATTTTTCATTTGTGATTATTTTGATCAATGAAAAGTCATGCTGTCACTTCTTACCAATAGTGCGATTACAGTGTATTCACACACATTTCTTTAATCGTTTCACGTTATTGGAAGTTGTAAACTACAGTCATTAAAACTCACTTGATAAAAATCAACATTAAAATTTACCAGATATGATAAATGCACCTTTCTGTTAATACCAATATTAATATTTAATGTTCCATTTTTGTATACGCAGAACGTAAACACATATTACACACGTGTTTTCTGTATGAAAGTCAGTGATAACTTGCACTAAAGTTTACCACTACCAGATAGCTGATGGTAAATGTATGTTCAAAATAATCATTGTTCAGCCACTCTATAATGGAACGACAAATACCCATACTGCAGATCCACGCTGTGCATTACCAACTCAAGGTGGCCAGGGCGTGGGAGGCAACCCAGGATTGAGAGGGTAGGGCTAGATCCCGTAAACACTCAGGAATTGACTAACTAACAACCTCCAGACAACATGGATCTCACATGTAACCTGCTTGACTGATGGGGAGACATGTCTAAGTCCAAAATTAGTACATGTACAACTATAACTAACACACTTACTGAAAACGCTTGCAGTCGCCTTTTTTCACACCTGGCTGGACGCTGCACATAACCTCACCAGTCCACAGGATATCACGGCCCAGAATGTAAAAAATCCTGAGCTACATTATGAAAACTTGCTCTATGTCGGTATACAGCATTGTGTGCTTCACATGCCACTGACGCTATCAAAGCAAAGTATTTTGCCTTTCCTGGAATTGCAAATGCAGTAGCCCCACATCGCCGTAAACAAATTTACTGCAAAAGGAAATTGCAGCACACAATTAAGGTCTATGATTAATGATGCTTATTTGTATTTCAACTACTGCTGCGCCAAGTTTCTGAGATCAACTAATGATGCAATGAGTCTTTGCCAAAGTTGCACTCCCAGCACAATGAAAGCATTGTAACTTGGCGCCTCTTTTACAAAGTTTTGGTGCAGGGCAGAATCACAAGCCTTTTTGCTGCGCTGCCCTGCATCACAACAAAAGGGCAGGAATTTGTTGTATTTACAAGATACTTCACAGTCCTTGTCCCTTGAGCTGGCTCACAAATTGCTGCCATGTATCAACCCTTGCACCTTAATGCAAGGATGCCTGCATTGCGGGATGATTGTTTTTGTGCTGGAAAAGACATTTTTCTGCACAAAAACAGCCACAAGAGGTATTTTACTCCTTCTATGTGTGCTGCATCGCAGAATGATGCAGCACACATAGAAAGAGGAAAATTCGGGAGAAATAATGTTATTTCTCCCCAGTGCATCACCCTCATGCCACCTTGGGGTTGCGTAGGAAACTGACGCATTCCCAGGTTTACGAAAACCTGCAAGTCAGGGAACGCATCAGATTCCATGAGTGTTGCGTGGGAACCCTCACAGCAACACCCCTGGAATGCCCCATTCACGCACAGTGATGGATGAAAGGAGGCCATATCTACAGGGCCGTGTAAAGCCATAAAAGGTGGCTTTGCGTGGACTTGTAGATATGGCCGTGCAGCCTGCGCTGATGGTGCATTGAAAAAAGTGATGCATCGGTAGCGCAGGCCACTTGTAAATGAAGCCCTCTGTGATTATATTTTATAATTCTGACTTCCGTATTTTAATGATAGCAATTTAGCAATGCTCATATTTCGTAGCATATAACAGATTTAAAAATAGTCTACAGTACCAAATGTTCTATAGTTAGATTCATTATGAACACTGTAGTATCGTTTACTTCACAATCCTCACATAAGAATATGTAATTCTGTGAGTGCAGCACTCTACTCGATACATTTTCATGCAAAGTAGACAATTGCCCAGGGCCCCCCATCTTCGAAAGACCCACTGGTAATGTAATCTTTGTCTAACTCCTTCTTGCCTTTGTCATTTTTTCAGTCTGAATCTGTGTACCTCTGTTTCTGACTCTGTCTCTCTCTTTTATGGGACCCAATATATATGTATATAAATGTGAGCGTGTGTGTGTATAATTCGATATTGATGCAGGCGTGAAATTTGTCTGCCCCACAGCCTCACAAAATGACACTGGCTAATTTGCAGTTTAAGCATATTTTGCTTGTTGTAGGCCTGAATCACAAAGGTAAACTTTCACTTTTGTCACGTTTTCGATTTTTGCCTATTCACGAATAAATTAGGCTCTTTAAGGCTGTCCAGACATTTTGGGGCATATTTATACTCCGTTTGCGCCGGAATTGCATAGTTTTTTTTGACGCAATTTCGACGCAAAACTAACTCCATATTTATACTTTGGCGTTCGACGCGTCTAGCGCCAAAGTCCATGGAGTTAGCGTCATTTTTTTTTTTTTTTTTGTGGCATAGGGGGGCCTGATTTGTGCCCCCCTACATGCCACTATGCCCAATGACCATGCCCAGGGGACAGAAGTCCCCTGGGCATGGCCATTGGCAAGGGGGCATGACTCCTGTCTTTGCTAAGACAGGAGTCATTTCTATGGGGGTTGGGAGTCGTAAAAAATGGCGCAAATCGGGTTGAGGCGAAAAAATTGCCTCAACCTGACTTGCCCCATTTCTTGACGCCCAAGCTCCATTTTCCCCTACGCCGGCGCTGCCTGGTGTACGTCGTTTTTTTTAACGCACACCAGACGGCGCCGGCGGCTAACGCCGGCTAACGTCATTCAATAAATATGGCGCCCGCATGGCGCTTCAGAATGGCGTTAGCCGGCGCTAATTTTTTGGACGCAAAACTGCGTTGGTGCAGTTTTGCGTCAAAAAGTATAAATATGGGCCTTTATGTGTGGAGTCACTGCCATAAGTGCCGAAACTCCACAGTCGTTAAGATACTACTTGCAAAATTTGTTTGTAAGTTTACCTTTGTGAATCAGGCATAGGTGTGTACTGATAATAAGTACATCTATAAACACTCAGTTAAAATGACAAAGTTATAATTGTAAAATCATTGTGCTTTGAATTGGTGTTACACTTTAAGCTGCATTTTATTTTGTACTAGGTGGTTCATGGTACCCTCTAAAGTAATGTCTAAGGACGCTATTTCGAGTCCTTGTCACAGCTCAAGGACCATCTTATAACCAGACACATTTATTCACTAGAAATACAATTGAGCGTGCTTTTGGGTGTTGAAAGCAATATTTCAATTCTCCATAGGGCTGGAGGTGCAATGGAATACGCCTGACAAAGTTCGTCACATTGTTATTATTTGTGCCATGTTTCATAAATCGTACAGAGGTGACCTATTCCATTCCATGATGACATGGCTAACATTTCAAATTAAAGTAACATAGATGAATCTGATCATGAACAGCAGCATCAACAGGATGGCAGGGCACATGTCATAAGAGAGAACTTGATTCTAAATTACTTTTGATTACAACTTACAAATAACAGTATAACTGTGTTATATAATGCAATAAAGGATAGAACCACTTCATATATATTCTTCTATTTTGATTAGAGATATTACCGACTGATGATCGCCTGTAGGTAATTATGGTTAGGACCCTGTTTCCATAGAAAAAGCATTTTTTGTTTTGCTAATAACGTTGGCAATGTTTGACGAATCCCCATGAATTTTTCAAAACTATTATGCCAGTAACTTCAGCTGTTGTATTGAAAGTTTCAGGGTGGTTTGTTAAGTAAGAGCAGAGAAAAAGGGTGGTCCCAAAATGCTTTGCTCGATGCAATTTCCATAAGGATTTTTAGACATGACTACAGCCCACACAGCTAGTTGGAATTATACCAAAATTGGCAGAAGGCTAGCTCTTGGTCCAAAAAGCACACTTCTTGGTGTAAATCCAATCAGTAGTTGTGCTGATATTAAAGGAAAAACAAATATAGATATTTAGGGATGTGGTGTCCTCTGTGGATCCACCCACAGGGCATCCGCAGATCTGGGAAATCAGCAAGGCCCTGATTGATGGGCCACAATCTGAAAGAGAAGTTGTGGCCGCCATTTTGTTTATCGGCTCACAGAGGGGTGGATAATAAACATGAAAGGTGAGAGAAGGGGTCAGGATAAAGGTATCCTGACTCCATAGGACAGATGGAGATGAGGGACCCATCTTGGGCAAAAAGCACGACCCCCAGTGTAAATCTGCAATGGATCCTCGGATCCGGAGCCCAATGGAAAAGAAATACACACACTCTGTCAACCAAGCTCGCATGGGGTTAGCGCAGCACACACTCCATGCGCATGGTCAAAGGCTGTGCAGGGCCTTGCTGGATGCATACTGGGGGTGCACAGTGTGAGGCTGGTTGTATGAGGCCATCCCCCACTGTGTTAAAAAAATGAGAAATGTACTGAAAAAAACAAAGGTTACAAGGATGTTGTACTTAGGAATTAGCATATGAAAAATCTTAGAAAGTCACTGAAAAAAGCAAAGGTTACAGAGACTTTATAGTTAGGTTCTGAATTTACAAGCACAAAACCAAATTCAGGCGTTAAAGGTATTTCAAGTAACTATAACTCATGCCCTAAGGTAACTATAAATTGCACCCTCGCCATGCACAGCTAATTACCCCACATATTACATCATTCCTCACATCTTCTATGGAATCATTGATATGACTGCAACATTTGCAATAATATTACTGTTGAGGAAACTGTGCAAGGTGGGGGCTCAAATTATAGTTACCTTAGGGCAGGAGTTATAGTTACTTGAAATAAATCTATCTATAGCTGAAAGTCTGTTGTTTTGTGTGTGCAAATTCAGAACCTGACTATAATGTCCCTGTAAACTTTATGTTTTTCAATCTTTTATATATCACTATCCAGATTAACAATTTTTACACGCAATATAATTACTCCAAACTCGAATTAGGGAAGCAAGCAAATAAGCATAGGTGGCCAATCAAGTTTGCTAATAAAACTTTCCTTCTGAAAAACGTTAGTATGATGCATGACTAATTGGCTTTCTTCATTGACCTCTCCAATAAACAGTCAGAAAGTTAGGCCATTTAAGCAGATCAGTGTCTCCCCATTTCAGGTATGATAGTGGGACAAAATGGCATACCTGAATGAGTCTGTCTAGGTAGAATGTCTGTAATTCTAAAAGATGTTCAGATTGTTTTAAGTAAGTTGTTCATAATTCTTACTGTCCTTTATCTAGATTCCTGATGAACATTGGCATAGTTTAATCATATGCAATACCTTGAGCAGATGGTTTTTATTAGGTTATCTCTTTTATCTACTGCATTCATACCTTCAATATCACGATCAGTGGCAGTTATTTATAAATCAGAATAGATGTAGTCCCATTCAATATTTGAATGTAAGTACATAACACAAACATTGATGCTATAACAACAAGAACATGGGACTGCTTATGTTATGGGTTATAAATATTGTTCAGTTTAATAAGAAAACACAACATCTCTTCAATAGGTAGACATATCTGTTTTTAGTTTCTAACATGCTGCCTCAACCCTCAGCAAGTAGACCATAGCCATACGCTCCACTCCTGTCTAGGTGACATTTTGTCTCCACAGTACATGTTTGGAGGAAGCACAGGGTAGATCAGTAAAATGCAATATGAGTAATAAGTGCAACCGACACATTTTTAACATTCTTCAACAAGCAAACATTAAGTATTCCCAAAGAGAGAAAATATGGGTACAGGTATACTGCCCCTTACCATGAGAAACCTCACCCACACATCACGAGCCTTAAAACTCATTGAGACTAATGCAACACATCTGAGTGATTAGAAAGGCCTAGAATCTTCTTTTCAGGCCACATGAGATCTGGAAATCTCAGGAGCCATTTTGTTTGGTACTGCATAAAAGGCCACAACCCAAGCCCTGCCTTGCTTGGCCACTGAGGAGTCACAGAAGAAGACATACATCTTAGAGAGAACATTTATCCGAATCACCAGTTGTTGGATCCCGAGGAGTCACCAAGTGCAATCTTTCTTTCCTCTCCATCACTGCAGTCCCATTACATCCCTGATGAACATGCAAAGAGAAAAGAAAGAGAAATAAAGATCTTTCTAATGCAAGCTTGTGCACCAAGTTGGACAATGCACAAGACGTGTTAAGAATGAATGGTGAGAACTTTGATTTTCTTAAAGAAACTCAAGTTTAAAGGCAAAAGAACATAGCATGCTCCTGTTTAACTACACACACACGTTGTGCCTCAGTAAGGTTCTTCGAGAAAGTGCACCACAAATGAAGAGGGAGAAGTGAAAAGCAATAAAGGTGCTGAAACCAATTGAAAAGCAAATTCCACATAAACCAATTAGGGCAAACATCTGGCACGTGCATGTAGGTGCATGTAGGAGTGAACACTAAGATTCTGCAAGTAAGTACTACCCACTGTGTAACCAGTCAAAAAGACAGCACTAAGGACCCAACACAATAAAAAGAGATAAAACACCAGTAATCACAGAACCACAAAGGTTACAAAAAAGAAACAAAAATTCAGTAAAATGAATAGATAAAAATGCCTAAGAAAATAATGCAGGCAAATACCACTTGGCACACTTACATACTCAGTGATCAAAACTTTTAGAAACTGCTATGTAAGGTTGCGGAGTGGTATCCAGTGATTTTTAAACTACTCCTTACCACTTGGCCCCTGCCCCTTACACACATTTTATTTTAGTATATTGATGGTAAGCACACTCCTTCTCAGTTGTGACAGAGTATCCTTACCGCCAATATAATGGTCTTCCAGCCGAACTTAGATGTGGGCAGGACTATAGTTGGCAATGGCAGAGACTACTCTGTTTCCGCCATGGCCAAACTTTTCTGACAGCCTAACTGAATAAGGAACATAAGAGAAATTGCTATATGTCCATCAGCCCAATTTAGATGAGCAGACATATAGCTACTTTTTACTACCTGAACCCTGGTGGTGAGGTGCTATATAAAAAAAAAATGCACCCCCCCTTGTCTTGAAAGATGATTCCCATGGTCAAGGGGGCATTGTTTTTATTGTGTCGGAACAACGCTGGTCTTTAGCACGCCTGCCTTAAGAACGTGGTCGAAACCACGAATGCATCTCTGCAATGCATTCTTTTACCACGCAAGTCATTACAACGACTTGCTTTGGGGTAAGCGCTGGACTTTGGAATAGTATAGTTTATTATTCCAACTCCAGTCAGTGCCACAGTAGGGAAAGTGTTGGACTTAAAGTCCAACATCAGTACAACAACACTTTCCCTAAGGCAAGTCGTTGTAATGACTTGAGTGGTAAAGGTAAAGGTAAAGGTAAAGACGCATTCATGGTTCAGGCCGCGTTGTAAAGGCACAAGGTGACTCGAGCCGCGTTGTTAAGGCTGTTTCCCCCCCAAAAACTTTTTACCTTACGGATCCATCATATTAGAAGGAGCTGTACGGCAAAGTTCCAATAAATTGACAAGAACATCAGAGTACAATCTGTCTGCCAATATGTAATTCGGACTGGCAATGATTTACTTGAGTATGCAGGTCTACATATGAAACAAGGTCTGATTCATTAAACACATTATTGCTTTGAAAAGCAGAGCTGTGTTAGCAAGGCAGCAATAAACCTGATCACTGATTACAATTACAAAAATTCAGGTTCATGAACAGACTGTTGACTAGACTAGAGGCAGTTATTCTGTGTATATTTTGTTGAGGCAGCTTCCGGAAAGGCAGACGTTGCAATGGACCCTGATTGCACTTAGAATGTTCGGCTTGAATTAATAAAAAAACTGTTTAAGCAATAGACAGTGGCAATGCTGACTGTTTGTTGAAGCTGTTGCCAGCATGGCACAGTTACTAATGGACCCTAAATACATTTTGAGCGTTTTATTTCTGCTTGGCTTTTACATGTAGTCTGCTGAAGAAATAAGGATCTGTGGTCACGCTCAGAGATATTTGCATATTTTCCACTAGTAATATAAACAACGGACAGTGGAGCAAAGGCTGTCATTATAATATCACTTTCACAAAATAATGAAATTATTTCACATGTCTTGGAGAAAGATTATGTATATTCCATTGCTTTAATGTAGTAAAACATCTAAACATCTAATAAAAAGGAAATACGTTAAGCATAAGTTTGTAGTATGGCCCAATATTATCATGAAGGCCAGAAGGGTGAGTGGTTTGTAGATTTTGCATACGTAACATCTACACTTCTAATGATTGCTGCATGTTTTTATGTGTTTATTATGAGACAGTGCGCTTGAAAAACTGGTAAATATTTATTGAAACAAATTATGTGACATACTGGACTTTGCAGCTCGATTTTCTGCAGTAAAAAGATAAGAACTATACTTAATTGTGTATTCAAGAATGTAGAATGCTTGAAACAAACTCCCTCTGTGTTGTTTAAAAACACATTCTATCTGTAGAAGAGATAAATCATTGATGCTGTTCTATTCGGGGTATAGCTTACATTTGGCACTGGTTGGAATTAGCATAGTTAGTCTTGGGAATTGGTTCCATGCAGTGTGCATGAACATTTGAGCACTAGAAATAAATACAACTATGGAGTGAAAAGATTGGTTTTGATTGGCTAGACGATACTGTGGAGGAAGATGATGGTGCCACACTTCCCACTTCTGTTGCAGACTCCACGTGCGTCTTCTTCTATTCCCAATAACAGTGTGGAGATGGCTGGAATATTACTGTGTCTTTTGGCTGCAACAGCTGTCAATTTAAGTACTTGTCAGGAGTGCAAAGGTGATGATGAAAAATTATCTTTAACCATAGTCTCTTATGTCCCATTAGTTTTTCACAATCAGTGAAGGATACATTTTTTGAATCTCTGTGTAATGTACTACTTGGCTTTTTGTTACATCCAAATCCACAATGGGGTCCATCATAGGAGAACAGAGCAGCAAGGCAGCAGCAGCAGAGGAGCGCTGCCTCACCATCTTTGAATGAGAGTGGGGTGAAGGGCTGGCTGTGACATGGTTACACAGTCCTCCCACCCGCTCTGAGTGTTGGATCTCCGCCCAAGTGCCCACATAAAGATACTACTTGTAAATGCCCTTTGTGAATTCCCATAGTAGTAAACTTAGACATTTAGTTTAAGTTTAGACGAAACGGCTAAGTTTACCTCAGTGAATTGAGCCCCTAAATCTCCAGTGGGCTCCAGCTAACTCAATCTGCAAGTGACCGAGTGTCACAAGTACCATTTTTCAGCACCTGCAGATTCTGTGTTCAGGACAAAGAACAGCCAGGACACATCTGCACCCGAGCCCCATGAGCTATTTAAAATTGGTCTGACTGTTGCTGTCTTGCTCTGGGACCCTCACAACTTTAACTATCAGTGGGTTACTCTGAACTCACCCCACAGGTGACCGAGTAGCACTAGTGATTTTCCTCCCTGACTGCAATGGTAAAGTTTGACAGCTTGTAAATGTGCAGATTTTACTTTCACTCTAAAAACCATAACTCTGGTTATATGAATCTGATTTACCTTATTTTGGAGTCTAAATTTCTATTAAAATCTTCTTTATTTTTATAAAGTGGTGTTGGATTTCTTTGAGTCTTGTCAATTAATTATTGTCCATGTTGGTACACTAAAATGCTTACCACATGTTCCTCTAGTAAAGTCTGACTGTTCTTTGCCACACTACTAGGACTGAGCTAAGGATTTATTATTGTGAATCCAAAGTACTATCTTTGGGGTACTGTTGGAGCATTACATAATGAAGCCTAACTAGCATCACTACGTAATACTCCACATGCCTCAAAATATTTCTGAAAACTCTGTCAATAAAAATATAAGCATCAGTAATGAGTACTCTTCACAGTGACGAGCCAATAATAGTTGACAATATGAATTCTATAAATAATTCAATTTAATTTGCAGACCTTTCTTTCATGGCAGAGTATGATACCATGACTTTTGTTCCCTTGAAGACCCTGAAATCCCCTAATTGATACAATCATGACTCTTTTGACCCTCGGATTAGTTTGCTTAACACCATGGACGAATAACAGCGGTGGCTTTAAGCTTACACTCAGATAAATTTAACATCTAGATGGAGCTTAATACGCTTGCTCTTTTAGTTGCAGGAATAGACTCTTATTTGCACAGTCTGAGTAGTTTAATTGTAAGAGTGTAATCTGACAACACTGGACAATTAGTTACATGTATCTGCGCTCACATGCTGGATAATGTCTAACATTTCCTTATGATAGTTGGATCATTACTGGATGAAGTGAAAACATGGCCACTTTTCAACAGTTAAAAACCACTGAAAACACATTGTTTGGTAGCCAACCCAACCTGCAAGGGCAAGGAGACCTGCAAACTCAGGGCTTGCTGTCTCTGTAGATCAGCTTCAAATAACTGGTAGATCTTTAGGGGAGGAACCTAAACCTGTGACCATTGTCCCATTGACACCCACTTTGAAATCTTAAGAGAAAGAAAGACAAAAATTCCGGGTTCATTAACTGTATTAACAGAATTGCTCATTGTCTACCAAGAAGACCTCTCTGGGCCAAATGTCACCCCTTAATTCTAATTAGCAAAAAAGGTTAAGAAAAAAAGCAAGAAAAAGATTAAGAAGGGCATGTGATAAATTGAAGAAAGTGATGTTGTTATGTTAGATGACTGTTACTCAATATTCAATCCCAAATGTATTATCTGTCAAACCAGGGATGATAGCTGAGTCCGAGGAAGCGTTGATTGATCAACAGATGGAGGCTGGTATGAAACCGGTTAGCTGTGCCAAGCTTGAATTAGAGCTTCAAATAGCAAGGTGCTCTAAAACTAATTAAGATTCAGTGCTGCATGCAAATGGAGAGTAAGATCAACGAAAACTACTAACAGTTATACATTTCAGTCAAATCAGTGGAATGGTGAACCCACAGACATTAATAATGTTAGTAACTATCAAATGCATAATGGATCTCTAGAGGGAATCACTGTGGTGCCCTCAAACATTTAACATCAGTTGGGAAATTCAATTGGATCCACCCTAAAAGAACCAAGAACTCCGCCCAGGTCTAAAGTAGGAAAATGTGTTAAAAACGGGATCACTATTATCTAACTCTCAGTTTAATGACTCTAGATTCATTTTTATTCCAAAATATCAATCCAGAAGCCCTTTTGATATTCTTAATCATAGTGCCATTTCAAAATTGTTAGCATTGATTCTCATCTTACCTGGTCTTAAATCTGTAAACATTGAGGCAATTTGAGTTAACCAAGATCTTTCCTACTCTTTACGAAAAATTACCTTAGTTACATGGTCAACCCCTGTAAAAAGGAGTAGAGTGTTTAATTGCAGAGCACAGTTTGCAGACTGGGGTATCGAAATCAGGAAGGATGTTCCTTCAAGCTATCCATTACTATTAATTCCAGCATTGCTCTTCATTAAGGTGCAGCAGGCTAACCCCACTCTCAAATCATCCCAGCGGTCCACTACACTAGGGCCCATATTTATACTTTTTGACGCTAAACTGCGCTAACGCAGTTTAGCGTCAAAAAGTTTTGCGCCGGCTAACGCCATTCTGAAGCGCCATGCGGGCGCCGTATTTATTGAATGGCGTTAGCCGGCGCAAGCAGACCGGCGCTGCCTGGTGTGCGCAAGAAAAACCACGTACACCAGGCAGCGCCGGCGTAGGGGGAAAATGGCGCATGGGCGTCTTAAAATGGGGCAAGTCAGGTTACGTCGAAAAAATCATCGTAACCCGACTTGCGCCATTTATTTTCGACGCCCATCCCCCATCAACATGACTCCTATCATTGTAAAGATAGGAGTCATGCCCCCTTGCCCAATGGCCATGCCCAGGGGACTTCTGTCCCCTGGGCATGGTCATTGGGCATAGTGGCATGTAGGGGGGCACAAATCAGGCCCCCCTATGCCAAAAAAAATTATTTAAAAAAAAAAAAAAATACTTACCTGAACTTACCTGAATGTCCCTGGGGTGGGTCCCTCCAGCCTTGGGTGTCCTCCTGGGGTGGGCAAGGGTGGCAGGGGGGGTCCCTGGGGGCAGGGGAGGGCACTCTGGGCTCATTTTGAGCCCACTTGTCCCTTAACGCCATGCCTGACCCAGGCGTTAAAAAGCGGCGCAAATGCGCCGTTTTTAGCCACGCCCACTCCCGGGCGTCTCTTTTGCCCGGGAGTATAAATACCACGTAAAGGCCTGGGAGTCATTTTTTAGACGGGAACGCCTCCCTTGCATATCATTAACGCAAGGAAGGGGTTCACGCTAAAAAATGACGCACATTCCGGGAACTTTGGCGCTATACGCCTCTAACGCCATAGTATAAATATGGCGTTAGTTGGCGTTAGTTTAGCGTCGAATTTGCGTCGAAAAAAACGACGCAAATTCGGCGCAAACGGAGTATAAATACGGCCCTAGGTGCTATTGGCCCTCTTTTTAAAGTGGCCAAAATGACTAACTTTAAAATTATAAACTTGGGAGCATATTTAAGAGCCCATAGCACCATTTGAACACCACATTAGCATAATTTTTTGATGCTAATATGGCATTAGAAGGCCAAAAACGCCGCACCATATTTAGAAGGTGGCACAATGCATGCATTGCACCACTTTGTAACCCTTTGAACTACATTATGCCTGCACCAGGCATAGTGTATGCAAAGGTGGCGTTCCCCTGTTAGGAGTGCCAAACAAATTCCGCAAGGAAATCTAACAGATTTCCTTGCATAATTTTTTTCAGGACTTTTAACGCTTGCTCAGAGCAGGCGTGAAAAGGGGGCATACCATTGAATACAATAGGCTCCTATGTACTCTGCAGGATTAGCAAAAAAAGTTGGCACTACTCTTGCAGAGTACATTAATAGCAGAAAGAAATGACGCAATTGCACCCTACCCTGTGCCATGATGCATATGGCTCACAAATGGTCGCTGTAGGGGGGTGCTGAAGGGCACAAGAAAATGTTTCTTAAATATGCCCCTTGGTTTTTAAGTTGCGTTCCCGTAAACAACATCTTAGAAAGAATATCAAAATGGGGGATTAGTCTTGGCTTCTGTCTTTCTGAAGTGGATCAAGAATTACCAGTAAAAATAGAAACAAAGAAACAACTTAACAAAAACAGCCAATGAGGTTTTGCTCTTGGAATGTTTATGGTATCCCTAGGCTTTTGCGGGCTCCTGGGGGCATTTCTTTCCTGCAAAGACTTGTCATTTTGATGTTTCAGTAAAGGATTAAAGCTACATGTTTTTCATCCTAAATGTCAGGTAAAAGGTGAGTTAGCAATCTATATTCATCAAGAGAAATTGATGTTGAAATACAATCACTTTCTTTTGACCAGATATAGCTGCAATGTATAAAATACCAATTCTCATTTCAACTATTCTTATCAAATATTTACTTGAGTACAAGGTAGGATAGTTATATAACTCATTTGATCATCTTGTGGGAAATAATTAAATCACATTTTTCTCAATATCCTAATGCTAACTTCATTGTTTCTTGTGATTTTAATATACAACTTAACACTGTCAGTTCAATAACAACAAAAATGAACGTCAAGTCCACCAACACAATAGTTCAGACCTGCCATGAACAGCGTTAATAATTTGGATTACTGTTCCTTAATGAAAGTCCATCCTACAACTTATTCATGGCTCTGACATCTAGGTCTTATCAACATAGTTCAGTGAGAGATCATACTATTATTTCAAAGGGCTTGTTAACATATGGCATTGAATTTTCTAAAAAAAAACAAGAATTGAAAGTGATCATAACCCTCAAGTTTTATCCCTGGACCCACTTATCTGTCGTAATGCCCAATGTCATTTTAAAGGTAGGCCTACCTTGCTGGCTCTTTTATGTTATATTTAACCCCAAATTCGACCTTGGAATTAAAGTACTTCCAAAGTCCTATTGTTAGAAATGGGGTCTTTGGTTGGCAGTCAGGTTTCCCCCTGTCGAAGCTAGGAGCCTCACTCTAGTCAGGGTAAATGAGAATCACCCTCAGCTAACCCCGCTTACACCCTTGGTAGCTTGGCACCAGCAGGCAGGCTTAGCTTCAGAGTTCTAGGTGTAAAGTATTTGTACCAACACACACAGTAACTTAATGAAAACACTACAAAATGACACAACACCGGTTTAGAAAAATAGAACATATCTGAAATCTGTAAATCTGTAAATCTGAAGTACTCATCTTAGGCAATGGCTCTTCAGCCTCCCCTCTAACGTGTTACTCAGAGGCCTTTATCAGTCTGCCTCCGCCTAAAGGACAGGTAAAAAGCCTAGGTTTTGTACTGCACTCCCGTCTAACGATGGAACTACAAGCCAAGAAAATGTCTTCTGTCTGCTTTGGTTTCATTAGATCTCTTAGGAAGATTCTCAATCTTCTTCCTGTCTCATCCAGAAGAATCCTGGTCCAGGCACTGGTCCTTTCCCGCCTAGATTATGGAAATTCTCTCTATCTTAGTTCTCCGGAATATGTAGTGAGGAAACTGCAGATTGTGCAGAACACGGCAGCTAGGCTCCTTACGAACTGTCCCAGACATCTATCTGCCAAGCCGGCTCTTGCAGCACTTCATTGGCTGCTGATCAAACAGCGCATACATTTTAAATCCATGTGTATCACTCATAGAGCCCTGCATAACAGAGGTCCACATTTCTTCAGAAAACGAATCTCCATTTACGCTCCTTCGAGACACTTGAGACCATCTTCCTCCCAACAGATTCATATACCCTGTGTCAATAGATCATGGGGAGGAAACTCTTTCATTATCAAGGCTGCCCGTCTTTGGAATGCCCTGCCTCCTGAGCTCCTGAGCTCCGCCATGAACCTTCTGAATCTCTTTTTAGGAAAAGGTTGAAAACTATTCTCTTCAGTTGTTAGCCAGTCCCTCCTGCTCTTCTTAAGAATTTTCCTGTACCTTCAGCGCTGGGATGCCCTAGGGTAGCTACGCGCTCTACAAATTCATAAAAACGAAACTAAAAACTAAACAAAACAAGACCAAAAATACAAAAATCCAACATACAAAAGTCAAGTTATTAATTTTAAAAGCAAAAGAGTCTTAAATCCTTTTGTAAACAGGTAAAACACTGTGAGCATTGAAAAGTACCTGGGTAGCATCAAAATAACATGCACGGGCAAGTGTGGGTCGGAAAGGTAAGCGGTTGCTCGATTTCTCACCCGCAAGCGAGATTGTGCATTGTTTCTCTTTCTCGGTCGGAGAGCAATGCGTTGATCCGGGCAGCACTCGGGTCCAGGCAGGTGTTGCGTCTTTTTTCCACGCCCAGCAAAATTTGCGTCTCAAATCCTGCCACACAGTGATAGCAGAACCGGGCTGTGTATGTTGCGACGTTACCAGCCTCCGTTAGCGATGCGGCAAGTCGTTCCTCCAGCCGCGAGCATCGATCTCCCGGCCGTGCTGCAAGCCCTGCCTCGATTTCAGCTGCGGAACTGGCGGCGCTTCGTTTCTTCAGCCACGTCACGGAGGTTTTCCAATCTTGCTCTTCCAGCTTCACCTGTCAAGGCCCCAATAACTGAATAGGGCACCACTTGGCAGGGGAGGAGTCTCAGCAGGGAGTCCAGGGGCTTGCACAGGAAGTCTTTGATGGCCCTGAGACTTCAACTACAGAAGGCAAGCTCAAGACAAGCCCTTGGAGATTTCTTCACAAGCAGGAATGCACAACAAAGTCCAGTCTTTACCCCCCTTCACCAAGCAGTAGCAGCAACTGCTGGATAGCTCCACAATGCACAGTCACAGGCAGGGCAGCACTTCTCCTCAGCTCTTCAGCTCTTCTCCAGGCAGAGGTTCCTCTTGATGTCCAGAAGTGATCTAAAGTCTGTGGTTTTAGGTGCTCTTCTTATACCCATTTTGGCATTTGAAGGGGGCTTACTTCAAAGGAAAGTCTCTCTTGTTTGTGAAATCCTGCCTTGCCCAGGTCAGGCCCCAGACACACACCAGGGGGTTGGAGACTGCATTGTGTGAGGGGAGGCACAGCCCTTCCAGGTGTGAGTGACCACTCCTCCCCTCCATCCTAGCACAGCTGGCTCATCAGAATATGCAGGCTATACCCCAGCTCCCTTTGTGTCACTGTCCAGAGAGAGGTGCAAACAGCCCAACTGTCAAATTGACCCAGACAGGGAATCCACAAACAGACAGAGTCACAGAATGGTTTAAGAAAGAAAATGCTCACATTAAAAGTGGCATTTTCAAACACACAATCTCAAAATCAACTTTACTAAAAGTTGTATTTTAAATTGTGAGCTAAGAGACCTCAAACTCCACATGACTATCCGCTCCCAAAGGGAATCAACGCTTTGATCACATTTAAAGGTAGCCCCTATGTTAACCTATGAGAGGGATAGGCCTTGCAACAGTGACAATTTAATTTAGCAGTGTTTCACTGTTAGGACATATAAAACACATTAGTATATGTACTACCATAAACATACACTACACCCTGCCCATGGGGCTACCTAGGGCCTACCTTAGGTGTGTCTTACATGTAAGAAAAGGGAAGGTTTAGGCCTGGCAAGTTTGTACACTTGCCATGTCGAATTGGCAGTTTAAAACTTCACACACAGCCATTGCAGTGGCGGTCTGAGCCATGTTTACAGAGTTACTATTAAAGGTGGCACAACCAGTGCTGCAGACCCACTACTAGCATTTGATTTACAGGCCCTGGGCACTTCTAATGCACTGTACTAGGGACTTACCAGTAAATCAAATATGCCAATCATGGATAAACCAATTACATACACATTTTGTAGAGGAGCACCTGCACTTTAGCACTGGATAGCAGTGGCAAAGTGTCCAGTGTAACAGAAACAGCAAAATCAGAGTCCAGCACTCATCAACATCCTGAGAAACAGAGGCAAAACGTTAGGGGAGACCATGCCAAGGATGCCAAGTCTAACACCTAAGCTACCCTATTTTTACATATAAGTCAACCATAAGTGTCCCCAGGGTTGGGTGCAGTATAAATGTAAGCCGGGACTTTATAAAAGATGTTTTATAAGCCCTGATGAGGGAAAAATAGCCACATTTGTTTTTCCCCATTGCAGTGAATGTGTTTTATATAAAATTGAATTTTGGCCATCGTGGATTTTGGAGAAATGTTGCTCCCTGGGATAAATTTTTGCTACACTTCCCAGGAAGAGGTCACTCAAGAGGGTAGTGGCCTGCATCGGATTGGAGAGAGTCCCCCCTCTTTCCACCCCAGGAGCAAGGATAAGATTGGCAGAGCTGCACCCCACCTCAGATCCCTACAGGACAAGACAGGAAGAAAAAGGACTGCCCTGCTGGACCCTTCACCTGCACTTGGACATTGCACTCAGAAGGACTGCAGCAGCTGCAGACTTAGGGGGTTATTCCAACTTTGGAGGAGGTGGTAATCCGTCCCAAATGTGACGGATTTACCACCAGCCGTATTACGAGTTCCATAGGATATAATGGACTCGTAATACGGCTGGTGGTATATCCGTCACTTTACCGTCACTTTTGGGACGGATTACCACTTCCTCCAAAGTTGGAATAACCCCCTTAGTGTTCACAAAGAAAAGGACGCTGACTGCCTTCTACTGCTTCAAGAAGGGTCTCCCTGTATGCTGTAGGTAGAAAATAGCTGACTAGAGTCCCCTGCATCAAGCCAGAGGAAACTGAACAGCTGACCAGTGGACAGTGGTCATTTTGGGATTTGAAGCAGGGGCATTCTGTGAGTTGGAGTCCTAACTCCTAAGGAGCACCTCAGAGCTTTTGAGCCCTGGGGGTGAGTTGTGGAACCTTAGCAGAACTTCTGGAAGAAGATCCAGAAGTTTAGAAGAGTTTGGAGAAACGTTGGAGAAAAGCTCCATAAGAGGACATGCCCAACATTGTGAGTTAAGCTGGCTTAGGTGGACCATGACCTGGTCTGACTTGCCAGTTCATCCCTTTAGAAAAGCTTCCAGGATTACACCAGGTGCTCGGGAAAGACAATCTGATAACGTTGCATCAATATTGATTTGTTGTGGAGGGTCGTCTGATGTCCGAGAGAAAAAGCTCCCAAAATGTTTCTAGGCCTGAATGTAAAAAGTTGACTGATGCTTCCCACGAAGTGGATGCAAGGAGAGCTCCAGGTTGGCTACAATTTCAACTTGGTCCTGGACAAAGATTTCTATCCTGAAGCATCGTCTAAGTCCTAATGTAGAATCCTTGACCGAGGTTTCCTGTGATGAATGTCCTAATAGGGAGGGAGGTTGGATTCGAATTGTGACTTTGTCCGGGTCAGAAAATCTTCAAAAAACGTATAAGGGGGCTAGGTGCAGCACCACTTTTCTTTATTGCCCGCTAATGCCACCATGCGTGTGTTGTATTTAGAATACGGTGCACCATGGTGGTAGTCAGAAGCACTAGCGTCATCATTTTTTACGCTAGTCCGGTGCTTTTCAGGATTAGCAGAAAAAATCCTACTAAGCACCCAGAGGCCCATTGAAAACCACGGGAGCATTCCTTTAACACCTGCTCTTAGCTGATAAAAATAACTCAAAGAAGTCTCTTAGATTTCTTTGTACCATTTTTTCGGCCCAACTAGCGCAAGAATGACCCATTGCATACATTATGCCTTGTGCATTGCGCCACTTTGTAAATATGGCGCTGCGTTTTTGTCCTTCCAACATCACAGTAGAGTAAAAAAAGACTCTAAAGTGGCGTTGGAATGGCGCTGGGCCCTCTTAAATCTGGGCCTAATTCGGAAGGTAAAACTTAACTCAGGTCTCCTGTTCACTGTAGCTGAGCAGGGCTCCATCGTGGTTTGCCTCAAATTTTGACTTTGCCCTGGTCGAGTCCGACCAGATGTCCTGAGTGTCGCTTTTGATTTTTAAGCTCTAAAAAATATTTAACTTTTAGAAATTCATATCTCCGGTTCCCATTATTGGATTTTTGCCGTTTTAGTGTCATTTTAAAGACGAAGGCCCTCATTATAACATTGGCTGTATTGACCGCCTACTTTGGGCGGCAATGGCCGCCAAAATACCTTCACCGTGGCTACCTACCATCCGCCATATTATGACCCTAGCCAGAATTTCACCAGAAGGATGGCAGAATTCTGGCTGCGGCCATGGCGGCAGACGGAAGTAAGGTGGCGCAGCGCCACGCCAGTAAACTGCCGCAGACCGTATCAGGATCTATGATACGGCCTGGCGGTGTTCTGCTAGCGGACGCTGCTGCTGGCAGCAGTGCCCCGTCCCATCTCCTGCTGGAGGACCCCTGAAATCAGGTAGGTCGGATGCTCCGACAGGGGAGGGGGGTGGGGAGTGTTGTGTGTGTGGGTGTATGTTTGTGTGTGCATGCATGCAGGTGTGTGGCGTGTGGGATGCTTGTGGGGTGAGTGTATGTGTATGTTGTGTTGTCTGAATGTGTGAGTGCGTGTATGTATGTCAGTGTGTGTGGATGTGTGTGTGAATGGATGTATGCATGCGTGGGTGAATGTGGGTATGAGTGTGTGTATGCATATGTATGATGGTGTGTGAATGTGCGTGTATGTCATGGGGGTCTGGAGTGGGAGGATGGGGGATGAATCTGAGGAGGGAGAGGGGGCGGGGAGACCTCTATGAGTGACAGGGAAGGATTTTCCTGTCACTGATAGTGCCTACTGCCATGGTTTTCGTGGCGGTAAGGAAGCCACGAAAACCATGGCGCTAGGCGGGGTTATAATCCCACGGGTGGGACAGTGACAGCCAACTGGCTGGAGACTGAAGTCTCCAGCCCGGAGGCTATTACCACCCTGGCAGACGGAATGGTACATTGGTGGTTTGGCTTGAGCCAAACCGCCAATGTCATATTTTGGGGAAGAGAACCTCCACCCTGTTGGCAGTACTTTTCTACAAAATACTGCCATCCACCAGGGTCGTAATGAGGGCAAAAGTTATAATCTATTTTTATAAATTGGATTGGGATTTTTATTGTGTTTTGTGTTTTACTTATTTACTGTTTTGTGATTATTAAATGTTTTACACACCTGTCTCCTAAGTTAAGCCTAACTGCTCATTGCCAAGCTACCGAAGGTTGAGCTGGGATTATTTTATTGAGACCTTAACTGGACCTAGTGGGGGTTTGTGGCCTAAGTGTAGGCACTTACCTGCCCTTATCAATAATCCACTCTCCACCATTTTTGTGCGCAGTGTTCGGATCCATTACTTGTGTTTAATATCACAATACAGTTTTAAGCGAAGCAAATTAAAAATCCTCTAAATTGACCTACAGCAAAAGTGTTTTTGATTTTTCAAATTTGAAGTTATTTTGTTTAATTATTTCATTTTTGATTTTTCTAGATTGTTCTGATCAATTGGTGCCAGAGTTTTTTTAAGTGACACAAAATCCTACAGGTACCATGGAGCTTGAACTGGCTAGCCTACCAGCACTCACTGCAGCTGAGCTTAGAGTGTTGTGCGAACAACCTTAGGAAGAATGTGATGACTCAATCCCTTGAAGCCTGCGTAGTGCAGGTAGAGGCAGAAAAAGCTTCAGAGATAGGGAGGGAGGGGGAAAATGTCCTTTCCAATGAGGAGAAGGAGGATAACCAGTCCTTTATCTCAGTAGGCAGGACCTCACCCAGAGCTAGTGGGAGGCGGGGTCTGTATCAGCACAAGAAGAAGCAGAGCTGGTCCTCAGGGAACTTGAGGGCCCAGGTAGCCTACATAGATTTGGAGGCAAAGAAGTTGTCCCAAGAAAAGAAGAAGTGGACAAAGAGTTAACAAAGAGGTGGTGGCAGCAACATACAAGTTGAGGTTTTGCCCCAGACTACCCAAGGAGTTTGTTCTTATTCATCAAGAGTGGTATGACATGGACAAGTGGTTGACAGCATTTGAGAGGGCTCTCAAGATGAGGATAGTTAAGCCTCAGTATCGGGGTTTACTCCTGTGGGAGTTGATCCCAGTATCCGGGTGGGATAGCATATTGACCCTAGGTGAGGATGGTGCAGAGTCCTATCTCATCCAGAAGTTAGGTACCATGCCAGAGCAGTACAGGATAAAGTTTTGGAACACTCAGAAGGACAATACCCAGTCTTAGGTTGACGTTGTGGACACCTCAGTCAAGGCACTAGAGGGCTAGATACAGGAAGCAAAGTAAGTACTTATGAGGGGCTATAAAATTTGATCATGAGGGAGCACATCTTGACCAATTGTATCTCAGAGAGACTCCACCAGCATTTAATGGACTCTAAGCTGACCAGCCCCAGAACGCTGGGGGGGGCAGCTAATGAGTGGTCGAGAACCAGAGTGGTTGTCATGTCCCGGGGAGACTCCAAGAAGGGGTAGTTTGGTCCCTAAAAACCTTAAGAGGATGGTGATAAGCCCACCACAGAGACTCCCTCTGTACCCCATAACCCTAAGAAGGAGGATAACTCCCACTCCCAGTCTGACAAGCAGTGGCAGGGAGACCCAGGGTTAAAGAAGCTCTTTGAATGTCAGCAGACAGGTCACTTGAGAGGAGATGTAGCCTGTTCTAAAGAAGGTGGTTAGCACTGGGCTGTCCAGTGTAGTCATAGATGAGGACTCCTCAGATGATGAGGTCCTCATAGTATTGGGCATGGTGAGTGACCAGTTGGTGTCCCGAGACATGTACATCCCAAAGGAAACAAGGAGAGTCAGGGTAGCCACAAGTGAGGTCACCACCAAACCTGTAGCCATAGGGCCCCTAGAGAGGGAGGGTGTGCTTGACTGATACAGGGTGGTGGTCAGTGCTGACCTCCCCTTAGATTGCTTCCTGGGCAATGACATCCCAGAGGTTAGTCTGATCCCAGATGGGGCTGTCACCCAGGGTGCCCCTAACCCAAAGTCCTGGAGAGCCAGTCCCTACAGTTAGGAGACTGGGGTCCACAAAAAAAGGGAAAAAGAAGAGGGGAGGCCACTCTTTAAGAGAGGTCCAGTTAGCCAAAGGCTCTCTGCCACAGTAGGTGGGGGGGCCATAGTTGGCATTGTTGAGGCCTTAACTGACCCCAGGAACTCCTGAGTAGTCAGGCAGCTGTCCACCTGCAGGGTGTTGCCCCCGTACTGACAGAAGAGAGAGTGTAGAAAGGGTGTCTGCCACAGAATATGGTGACTCCCCACTGTAAACAGTTGCCCCTAAAGCAGCTCACGCACCTGTCAGTGGAGAGCTTACGGTGTGTTTCTGGGTTCTGACAGCTGTCATTAGACTCTGCTGGGTGCTGGCATTGATGGCAGCACTGCACTTGGCCCGGGAGGCAACCCCCAGGGCCAAAATCAAGGTAGACCCCCTGACACTGTTGGTCATGGTGGGGATGCTCAAGTGTTGGAGAACCTCAGTGGGTAAGCTAGGTGTTCCCCTACCAAAGTTAGGGATAGGGGAGGTGGGCACCTCACTACCCAAATTGGCAGAGAGAGAGGAGGAAGGTCCCCCTAGAGGGATGTTTCAGCGTAAAATGGGTTCCTTTAGTGTTGAGATGGGCTCACTACTGAGAGTGAGTGACCCTGACTGGAGGATGTAAGGCAGAGTAGGCCCTGCAAAAGGACAGACAGTTTTCCTCACTGGAAAACCCAGGGTTGGGCTGAGTCTCCTGGGCATGTTGACTGGGGGGTGGGTTGCGTGGGAAAACTGGGCTGATTGCAGAAGCTTCCTAACTTTTTGCCCCCATTTTTCACTCATACTGGTGCTTTTCTTACTCTAATGGTGCTCTGGGCACTGCTACACAGTCCCAGGGCCATTGCGCTGATTAAAATGGATATGCAAATTAGGCTAATTATAATTGGCTGTCTCTTGCCCTCATTACGAGTGTGGCGGTCTGAGGATAGTGGGACCCTCTAACTCCTGTCAGTCCAACCGCAACATTACAACTTTGGCGGGCAGGCCCGCCTAAAATCTGCCGTCCCCGCCAGGAACATGGTTCCCAATGTGGTGACAGTGGCCTGAGTTGGCGGCACTAAACTCAGCGTAACCTGGCTGATTACAACTCAGCTTTCCACCAGCCTTTCCATGGTAGGGACCCCACCATGGAAAGGCTGGTGGAAATCTAATGCTGGGGCCACAGGGGGGCAGTGCAGGGGCCCCCTACCCAGCACCATCGTATTGCCCAGTCTGCTTTGCAGACAGTGTGCATTCTGAGGGTGCTGTGTGCTACAATATTGGCCTCAGCTCCCATAAGGGAGCGAAAACCAATATCACAGCACTGTTACCGCTGGGTAGCCCAGCAGCAGCAGTGTATTACAATTCGGTATTAGGAAGGGGCGTGTCCAGGGTATCCCTTCCTAATATCGAATCTAAATGATATGTATGATTTTTTTGTGATTGTGATTGCAGTTGCAAAACAATTGCAGTTAGAACCAATTTCAAATTGGTGCTAATCCATTCACAAAGGGGAAGGGGTTGTACAGACCACTGCCTACTCTTAAAACATCAAATTGAAATGTTTCATTTTTTTCCTTTTTAATCGCATCCTGGTTCCCTTTAAGAAAAACGGGCTGCATTGAAAAAAAAGATTGCTTTATTTAAAAGCAATCACAGACATGATGGTCTGCTGATACCAGAAGGCCACCATCCCTGTGATTTTTGCGATTCCAGATGGGTCGCAAATTGTGTCATACCTCATTAATATTATTGAGGCAGGTCTATTTTCGACCCACCAGGAATCGCTAAAGAAACTCATTGAAGTTTCTTACATTTGGAATTGTGATTACTTAATTGTGATTCGCATAGAATCGCAATTAGGGAATCCCAATTTCGAAATTCGTACATGTGGCCCTTATTTACCTAAACAATCCCCCTCCAGTCCTTCTGCTAATCATATTACTTAGGCTCCCATCTGGCAGGTGTGACAGGAAGTGTGGGCGAACCTATGTCCTTTCCTAAGTCTCATTTTTCCTTTGAAGACCAGTTTGACTACCCAGCGCCATTCCTGCCTTTTGATCTGCAGCTTTCAGATCTCCACCCACCAGATGTCCTATTGTCTCAATGCAGGCCATTTCACACCTAATTAAGGCAGCTTGGCTCAGCCTGGTAGAGGCTGGCCAATCAGAGAAGAGCAGCCAGAGAGCTAGTTTTTGGCTTAATAGAAAAGCAATTTCTATAACTTCTTTTCTGTGATAGTTATAATACATTTAACAGTGACAAATTATTGGATTTGTTCTAACTATCATTTTGAGTCCAGGAATAGACATTCTACCCCATTTCTAGCAAATGTTATACTTTAACAAAGTTTCACAATGTTGACGTATGGACTTCAATTTGGAAACACGAAACTGGCAGTTTTTCCCTCACTACGGCACATAAAACATTTTTTATCATGTCCCTGCTTATAGTTACAATGAACCCTACTGCTAGGGTACTTAAGTGAAATCTTAAAGGTGATTTATTTGCAAAAAATATGTAAGTTTGAGACTTTGGAAGTACTTTTAATTCCAAAGTTCAATTTGCACATAATTTACTTTTAAAATGGAGCCTGCACTTCAGGACTGCCTTTAAAATGACAGCAGGCACTACAGCAGTGCACAGTAGAGTGCAGGGACTCGTATTCTCCCTGCCCTATTATATACTAGGGACTTATAAGTAGGCTGTCATATCCAATCATAATTATGCGAGTTAGCAGAGCCCATGGCACAGTCAGAGTTAGTAATCAGCAGTCAAATAATGGGAGTGATCAGGGCTAAAGGATGATTTTCTCACACTGTCTTGTTAAAAAACAAATGAAATAAAAAAGGAACATGCTGACAAATACAATTTTGGTATTGGTGGGCTTTAGGGGGCAAGCAGGGGCAGCAATCCCCATCTACAACTGCCACAGGGAGATGCTACCTGCACTATTTAGCAGGGTTTTCATTCCTGCAGTGTGGGACACAAATTTTCCGAAGGGGCCGTGTGGGGATTGCATGCCCCATCAATCACTGCACCAGGAAGAGACTGCCTGATTTATTAAGCATGTTCTTCCTTCTTATTTCAGAGGACACTGATCTGCTGAGGGATCTCTGCGTGAACTACAAGCACCATCTTTCTGTGTACCATTTAGCTCATTCTCCATTACCATGGATCTGATGAGGGGGCCATGCAGGGACTGCAAGCAACATTTACCACAGCACCAGAGAGATGCCACCTGCGCTATTTAGTGTTTTCTTCATTCCCAGGTGCAGGATGCAATTCTGCTGAGGACGACATGCAGGGACTGCAGGCTCCATCTACCATTGTACCAGGAAGACACCATCTATGCTAGTTAGCGCATTCTTCATTCCCGTGGCATGGGACATGAATCTGTTGAGTGGGTAGGGTGGGGACAGCAAGCCCCATCTCCAACAGCACCAGGGAGACGCCGCCTGTGCTATTTAGCCCGTTCTTCATTTCTGCAACAATGGATGTGCCCAGGATGCAGCCTGGCTGCTTTCAGGCTAATCTTCATTCATCATTGCCCGGAAAAGGCTGGGATGGGCCACCTCTCTGAAGTCTTTGGCACTGGAAGGTATGTGTATGCTGGTTAGAGGCTGTAGCAAGAGTTGAAGTCATCTGCCATTGGAAGATTTAGATTGCCCTCCAGCCACCTGTTCCTGACCGTTCCCCTGTACTATTCGTTGCTTTTTCATCTTTATTTTATTTTAACAACTGTTGGCCTCCTCGTAAGTTGATGCAAGTGAACTCAGCACTTGTCTGTTTGTCTTATTGAAATAGGGGAAAAGACATCAATGAGGGTTTCTTCTTGAAAGAAATTAACTAAACATTTAAATACTAATACCATCATGAGAGAAATAGATGACCTGATTGAAAAGTCAAATCAATCAAAAAACCAGTGCCCTTCTCTTCCTCCTCTTCTTCTGCCTCTATTTAATCAAACACCACAGCTTGCAGTAAGGGAAAAGGAAATCCTTAATTTTATGGCTTTGATCTGGGGGTCTCATGAGCCGCTCAGTTTATTTCAGCTCATTCAACACCATTTCATTCACAGGGACCACTATTGAAATATCTCATCATGGACATTTTGTACGTGTATCCTGTTGATTGACCACCAAATTGGAACCCTATTTCAAGGACTAACATCCTTGATGTCAAGTCCACTATGTGCAGTGAGCATAATGAACATGCTGCCAAGGACATTTGTCTCCCATAGATACTCTGCTATTCAGACAGGAGCCTTTTTAGAGGTGAACAATTCCCCTGACCAAACTTGCACGTACGCTGTAAGTCTGCTTAAAACAGGTTTAGCATGATGTGTGTGAGATTGCCAGTTGACCTGATGTCAATCCTTTCAATTCTTCATTTTCATTTTCCTAAAAAATATTATTCATGCTGCACGCCCATTAACAGTTTGTTTTAGTCTATGTTTTGGTTACTTTATAACAAAACCAGTGGTTATAGAACAATGTGGTTCTTATTAAATCCATGTTAGTATAAAATATATACTTTTTATATTTGTCCTACACAGTTTGAATGGTACTTCTTATTGTAGCAAAAGTGGCCCTAAGTGCATGGCTTACATTAGCATGTGCTGCTACTACCTGGTAATTATGAGTATTTTTCCTATTTGCTCATATGGAATGGGCTATAACCAGCAGACTGATATCGTAAACATTTTGAACTGTGTTGCTTTCAAGTACCACGGATCTCAATACAAGATCATTTTTACCTCTAGGAGGTAATATCGAACCCGATATTAGCATGTGCTTGTATAACCTGGGGATTGTGAGCAACCAAATCACTCTCTTTCACCACATGGAGTGGGGAGTCAATGTCAAAACAGTTTTCTAGATTTTATTCTGGAAACATTCTGTTAATAAAATGGGAATATTAGCCATCTTCTAATGAAGCAATTTGTGTGTGACCAGCAATAAGTGACTTTGGTAAAAGGAGCGATTTGTGGTCCTGGAGTATGTTCCAGCTGCCTCTGCCTCCTTCTGTTTTTAGGGTTGAGCGTGCAATTGCCCTAGACCCTGTTGTAATCTCTCTGTGAGCTTTTAACCACACCCATGTCACGCTCATCAGTTTGGTTGGTTCGGGGCTTGCCTTTTAAAATTCGGTGTTCAGCTCTCCTCGAAAGCACCAGTAAACTACTGAAAACATACAAGGCTCTGTGTTTTCCAAATGGTTTCTGGACCATTTTATCTTTTTATTTAATAGGCAGCGTTATCTCGCTTTGCAGGAGTCAAGCGCTTTGCATGACATCGACCCTGTTACCTGGGTAATTGCACTTTTGCTGGTTACATAGATAATTACACTCATGGATAATTGTACTTTGTTAATACGTTTGTCTGCTTGCAAACTTCTGTTTCCTTTTGTGTGTCTCCTTCAGGCTCATGGCGGTCCTTGGCAGGCTTATGTGCAATATATTTGATTTAATGATACTTAATTTACCAACCTTGATAAGGATGGTAGGTGGAGTTGGCTGGGCCAAAATTTGATCCTGTGACCAGATCATTGCATCTTTCAGCATAGAATGTTGACCTCATTGTACCATCAAGCTGGTAAGCGTGAATGAGTAAATCATATGTCTGAAAGGTACCCAAAGAGATCAGGAAAGTAACAAAATGTGCACGCCTTGAATTATGCTAACGTACTAGAAAGTCAATGTTTGTAAAATAACTTCCAAAATTTTAGCCATCAAACCTCAATATATCTGAAAAAAACATAGAATCAACATCTACTGAGAGTGATTTTGGAATGCCATGATTTAGCTGTACTAAATATTAATCACACAAAATGGTGATGCAAAAATGCTGTAATGCAGCAATATACCTAAGCACTTAAATATAAGAACGTTATTTTATATGTCAATTTCCACTTCCTCCAAAACCACCCCTTCAAATTACGATTCTTTTTGTTATTGGTTCTACGGACATTCTGGTAGTTTCATGCATGCAAAAGGCTGAGCAGGGCATAAATATGTTTATGGGCATATATGAAATTAGGCTATGCACAATATCATTAACAATGCAGATCCAGTTTTTATATGTTTTACAATCTCTGTTCTTCAGGATTGCAAATTCTTACAATTTTCCTGAAACAATTACAAACACAGTGCATGTGAGTAGAATAGTTAGCAGTGGATAAGCTGGATTTCAATAGGCTTTGTGTTCAATGCAATCAGTGAGATGCAAAATCTCAAGAGATGCTAAACATACAGAAAGATTAAGTGGATGTGCTAAAATGGACCTGATAGGAATTTGCACAAGCCCATAATAATATCAATTGATAGGAGAGCAAGGATAAAGGCTGTCATTCTGACCGCAGCGGTCGGCGGTCGCCGCCCGCCAAGCGGTTCCCGCCGAAAGACCGCTCCGCGGTCAAAAGACCACAGCGGCCATTCCGGCTTTCCCGCTGGGCCGGCGGGCGACCGCCAGAAGACCGCCGGCCGGCCCAGCGGGACAGCCCCTTCAACAATGAAGCCGGCTCTGAATGGAGCCGGCGGAGTTGAAGGGGTGCGACGGGTGCAGTGGCACCCGTCGCGATTTTCACTGTCTGCACAGCAGACAGTGAAAATCTTTGTGGGGCCCTGTTAGGGGGCCCCTGCACTGCCCATGCTAGTGGCGTGGGCAGTGCAGGGGCCCCCAGGGGCCCCACGGCACCCGTTCCCGCCATCCTGGTTCTGGCAGTGGACACCGGTAGAAACAGGCTGGCGGGAAGGGGGTCGGAATCCCCATGGCGGTGCTGCAAGCAGCGCCGCCATGGTGGGTTCCCTGGGCCAGGGGGAAACCGGCGGGAAAACGCCGGCTCCCCTTTTCCGACCGCGGCTTTACCGCCGCGGTCAGAATCGCCCAGGAAGCACCGCCAGCCTGTTGACGGTGCTTCCGCCGCACTCCGCCATGGCGGTCATGGACCGCCAAGGTCAGAATGACCCCCAAAATGTTTAATTGCTTCCGGGGCACAGATAAGGAGAAACTACCTAATGTTAATCAAAGCAATTACCTAGCAAGAAATCCCAACTGATCTTGCTCTCTGAGTAAAAACTTTAGTATAAGATGGACCAACACTAATTTCTATTATCCATGAATTGGCTCTACGTGCCTTTCACGTCATTTAAGTATAGTATTGAGTGTTAAGCTATGCCATTAAATTAGCATTGGAAAAAGGTGCAAGTCCTTCAGGTGATCAATCAATGTATGATGAAAATAAGATATTTGTTATAACCCGAGCCCCAAGATTGCAGCAAAGGATAGTATTACACATGGCACCTGTTATGTTTTTTTAAATTTCTTTTGTGTTTCAGAGGTGTGAGGATTGCAAATGTGCTTTTTTGAAATGGGACTATGATTATAGAAACTGTTTGTGAAATACTGGACTATACTGTTTGTCTGTCTGTAGAAAAAATTATGTACAATTACATAATTGTGTAATTAAAAATATAGAATTTTAGAACTAAACACCATTTGCTTTACAATAAAAACATACTCTGTTTTAGTAGGGAGAGATTGTTGAAGTTGGTATTTCCAAGGTATAGCTAAGGACTGTTACTTATTCGCATTACAATAGTCAGGTGAAGCTGCACAGAGTAGCTTAGGGTGGTCTGGCATATGTGAATATTTTAAGTGCAAGTCAAGCCTCTAACAAAGAGTAGCCTACTCAAAAATATATAAAAAAAATAATTAAAAAAAACAAGAACGTTCCCAACTATGGGAATAACCTTAAAAAATACATTAAATACAAACGTGTACCAAAGGGACTGAGGATTCTTATTCTGGATGTACATTTGCTGTAGACATGTATTTCTAAAGGCAAGGGACTGATAGCTGTCCAAGATTGTTTGGCCAGACCCAGAGCCACATTGCTGGGACATATGGAATAATCTAAGACATGATCAATTTGGTACTTGAAAAACATTTATTCTTACTTGACCATGAGTGGTATAATCAAACACAAGTTGTGGCGATGAGAGTCATATGTTCTCCTTCTTACGCAAATCTGTAGACGGGCACACCAACTTTGGCAGAAATGCCAATCACAGTTTATGAACCACATTGTTTTGGGGGTGATATATTAATTATATTTTTTTGATTTGGACAAGCAAATAAGTTACTTTATTGGACTTACTAACACACTTGAATCACAATGACTACTTCAGTCATCATTAAAATCATCTCTCAGTAGAATTCCTAGATCTCATCATATACAGTCAAGATGATAATCTTGCCACTAGGATATTTAGGAAATGGATAGCCTGTTTTGCTATCCTACATGTCTCAAGTGCACATCTCACTACTTAAAAAAGTTCTATCCCATTTGAGGAAATGATTAGAATATGATACAATTACAGAGATGACTGCCTTTAGGGTGAGCTATCCCAGCTGCAAAATCAGTTCCTTGCAAGAAGTTATGCCCAATACAGGATTTCTAAAGTATCTAGTGAGGGTCTGCTCAGAAAACTTACCACCCTTAGCATACTTTCAGATAAACCTAGGCTAACTACTCCATTCAATACACTAGGAAGGAAAAATCTGTTGCAAAAGATAAGCACACTTGAGCATCGATAATGGAACACAACATTTTTTCTGATACACTTATGCTAACGTACAAGAGAGGCATTACCTTTAGGGACAAGCTGTGCCACAGCTATTTACCTCATGTGTTACCCCTATAGGATTTTCCTGGCTAAATTCCGAACCACATGGCTTTTATAAATGAGGCAATTGCAATGTTTGTCAGTATGGTATGGCTAGAACTCTCACATTTCAAGACAAAAGTATCTGTTTACTAAATTTGTTACCCTTGTCATCATTTGTAAATGCTCATTGATTTGTGTGTCGGTAGTACTATTAGGTGGTTTCAAGATCACTTATAGGAGCATGTAAGGGCTATATGCAATAATGAGGCCACTTACCCTTTGGCAGTTCACTATAACACAGCCCATGCATACAGGGAGAATCTCCGGTTAAGATTCAATGTTCAAGGGATTTTTAGTAACCTTTCAAGACAATTGGAAGATCATTAAATTATGTGCAGTATGTCATTAACTGTCAGGGATATGTGACGCTCCCTGTGGATAGCTTTGTTTGGAAGCCTCATATCAAACACTATCTGATAGCCCTTGGATGTTAGAACTTGGGGGCTATCACTACGGGTGAGACCCTGTGAGTGGGCCCTATAACAGTCTCGATCATCCTCCGTCAATCTAGTAGATCCAGTTCTCTCCCCACCAGCGGCTGCAGGTGAAACAGCACCCTCTTGTTTCAGAGCGCCATGGATCTCGCAGTCTTGTCAATGTTTAACTTCACTTTAAGGCCTTTCAATTGCCCCAGCCCCCCAAGCAGCTGAGGGAACTCTTGTAGGATATCTGCAGAAAGAGATTAATGACCTTGCTGTGCAAAGAAAACAAGTCCCAGGTTTTTGACAGTGTGCCTCCCTCGGAGAGTGCCTGTAGTACCTCTGGTCTTATGAAATTGGGCTTTTGTCAACTTCCCTTTGATCTTCACCACAACCTCTATGACTCCTCTGGTGTATATTCTTGCTTTAGTCAGTGCCACCTCCATGTCCTTAGCCCTTCTGACTGCAGCTCATGTGACCGTGTCGGTATCAATGTATTGTCCAGCAAGATGCCTGGCTGATGCAGTTTGAGGTTCCACAGAACAGTCAAGTGGGCTGTGATTTCATCTGCCTGGTTGATGGTGCAGATACACACCATCTTTCAAACTCATACATAGTAGACATTCACAGACAAATTTTCCTCTTGCCGGGCTTGTCTTAGTTTGAATCATTCATAATCAGGGTTGAGCTGGTGACCAAAGTAGCGGTTCAGTGCTTTCACATCCACACTTGTGTTAGGAAGGTATTTGTTAGACCTGACAGCCTTAGGGTGGTCACCCCTAACTTTTTTTCTAGCTACCTCCACTTTTTAGATACTGTTTTTGCTGGTTTTAGGACTGCTAACCAGTGCTAAAGTGCGTATGCTCTCTCCCTTTAAACATGATGACATTGGATCATACCCAATTGGATTATTTAATTTATTTATAAGTCCCTAGTACAGTGCACTCTATGTGCCCAGGGCCTGTAGATTAAATGCTATTAGTGGGCATGCAGCACTGATTGTGCCAACCACTTAAGGAGCCCCTTAACCATGGCTCAGGCCTGCCAGTGCAAGGCCTGTTGTGCAGTTTCACTGCCAATTCGACTTGGCATTTAAAAGTACATGCCAAGCCTACAACTCCCCTTTTCCTACATATAAGTCACCCTTAAGTTAGGCCCTATGTAACCCATAGGACAGGGTGATGTGTAGTCAAAAGGCAGGACATGTCCCCGTGTAGTTCACATGTTCTGGTAGTGTAAAACTCCTAAATTTGTTTTTGCACTGCTCCTTTCATAGGCTATCATTAGGGCTACCCTCATATACTGTTTGAGTGGTAGCTGCTGATCAGAAAGGAGTAGGAAGGTCATATTTAGTATGGCCAGAAAGGTAATACAAAATCCTGCTGACTGGTGAAGTTGGATTTAATATTACTATTTTAGAAATGCCACTTATAGAAAGTAAACATTTCTCTGCACTTAAATCCTTCTGTGCCTTACAATCCACACCTGACTAGGTTCAGTTGACAGCTCCCTTGTGCATTCACTCAGACAAACCCCAAACATAGGATGCTCAGCCTCACTTGCATACATCTGCATTTTGATTGGGTCTTCCTGGGCTGGGAGGGTGGAAGGCCTGACATTTACATGTCAAAGGACAGTAGCCTGCCCTCACACAAAGGACTGCCACACCCCCTACTGGAACCCTGGCAGACAGGATTGAACTGAAAGGGGACCTTGAGCACTCCTTAACCACTCTTTGTAGTCTCCCCCACTTCAAAGGCACACTTGGGTATTCAAACAGGGCCTCTGCCCCTACCAAGAGAGACACTTCCTGGAGAAGAGAACTTGAACCAGAACCTGCAACCTGCCAAGAAGAACTGCCTAGCTTCCCAAAGGACTCAGCTGGCTGCTTTCTGTGAAGGTCTGCTTCCCTGCTGCCTTTCTGCTCTCTGGCTGTGCTGAGAAGTGCTCTCCAAGGGCTTGGATAGAGCTTGCCTCCTGTTCCCTGAAGTCTCAGGACCAAAAAGACTTCATCTCTTCAAGAAGAACTCCCTGTGTGGCGAAAATCAATGTACAGCCTACCAGACAATGCACAGCCGGCATCACGGTGAAAAATTCACCGCACACCAAACCGAAATGATGCAGCCCGACCTCACAACGAGAAGATCGATGAAGCGCCAGCATAGCGACTGGAAATTCGCCGCACGGCCCACTGGATCGATGCAAATAAGAACCGGAACGACGCAGCCCGACTTCCAGAGAGGAATCAACGCAGCACCTGCCGTGCAATAGAAATTTCCACGCAACGTTCACCGGATCAACGTAGCCCCTGTGACTTTGTCCTGCCAGAGCCGGATTGTAATGCATTGTCCCCGGGGCATCCAAAAACACCGCAACCCAAAGAGGATCCAAGACCAAGTGACAGAAATCGATGCAAAAAAGTCTTCCCTGCGTGAAAAATAAATGACGCATTGCCATGTGTGGCCTGAGAAATCGACGCACACCTCCCTGTTTTCCACGCATCTCCTCCTCTGCGGTTCTTTGCAGAGAGTTTGAACGCAAACCAGGTACTTTGTGCTTGCAAGAGACATTTATTACTTTTAAGAGACTAAAAGACACTTTATATTATTTTTACAGTGGTATCTCAAAATATACTTATTGCATTTAATTTACCAGATAAATATTATATATTTTTCTAAACACTGTGTGGTGTATTTTTGTGGTGTTCTACTGTGTTATTGGATAATTTATTACATATATAGTTTACACATTGCCTTCTAAGTTAGACCGGACTGCTCAGTGCCAAGCTACCAGAGGGTGGGCACAGGATCATTTGGATTGTGTTTGACTTACCCTGACTAGAGTGAGAGTCCTTGCTTGGACAGGGGGTAACCTGACTGCCAACCTAAGACCCAATTTCTAACAGTATTTAAATAAGTCATATAGTTTAGCACCATCAATACTTCACCACCCTATCAGTTTCAAGTACCAGCTGGATGAATGGCAGCAATGCTGCAACTGAGGAGTGCGCACAGTGTGTTGGGGCTGTTGGTGCAGGTTCAGGAACTGCTCTGGCATCATGCATGTGTGGCTAAAATCTGCATTCCTCTCACATCAACAGATCATGCTCCCCTTATCAGGTGTGGTGGTCGCTAGCACCAGTCATTGGCGTGGCGCCTCTCTGTGGCAGACACATTGTGTGCCCTTCCTTCAGTCCAAGCAACCTAGGAGGGCCTCTACTGCAGAGCCTTCTCTCTACGCCTCACCGTCATGTGGGTGGGCCAACTCCAGAGTCTTGTTCATTGACTTTCTTTACAGAATAGTTCAAGATATATAAATTTCCCATTCATTATTTTTTTTCGTATTTGCTCGTGCTTATTTCCAAGCTCATGTGCTGGTCAAAGGCATTGTCAAGTCTTAGTCAAGAGTGCCCCAGGGAAGCCCCATCTTCTCTTGACTCACCAGCTGTTACTCACCAGTCCCCTGCTAAGGCAACACTAAAGTGGCATTGCGCCACTTTATAAATCCTTGCTCCACATTATGCCTGTGCCAAGTATAATGCCTGCAAAAGGGGCGTTACCCCATTAGAGGAGCTGAACAAATGGCACAAGGAAATCTAAGAGATTTCCTTGCAGTATTTTTTTCTGCACTTTTACCACCTGCTCAGAACAGTGGTTGAAAGGGGGCTTCTATTATTTCTAATGGGCCCCTATGTACTTTGCAGGAGTAGTACCAAGATTTTGGCACTACTCCTGCAGAGCACATCAATTGCCCCCTACCCTGCACCATGGTGAGCCGTATTTTAAATACAGCACACACATAGTGGCAGTAGGGGTGCGCTAAGGGGTGCGATGAAAGTGGCACTGTACTAGGTGCATCACCACTTTTCTTAAATTAAATATGCATGGTTCATGTTTCGGCTTCTGCCTATGGTTTGGGAGGTTGACTTCTGGCTTAAGGACTCACTCTGTGAGGAAGTGAATATCTTCACTCTCTTCGTTTTGACTGCCTTCTTTTACTGGGGTTGTACATACTCCCTCTTATTGTGTTTTTTTTTTTTTTGTATTCTTCAGAGCAATTCCTTTCTGAGCCTTGCCTTTTTCTCTACAGCAAGTCTACTCAAGGTACCATCTGAGGCAATTATTTTTCCCATACTTTCCCAATGTGGTCTTTCGATATATATGTTACATTCTGTGAGTTTTCTTTGGGCGTACTCTGAATTTCTCTTTTTTAAGGAGGCTTTGTTTCACAAATTGGTTTTCACAGGGTAACATAACACGACGTGCTACTGTTTATCTCTTCTCTGCTTTTGTTGTATACTTACTATGGCTGTGTAAAGTACTAGTGGGAACCAATACGCAAGTTGAGTTTAGGTATCTGCTATGCACTTCTTCTTTTAATGGTTAAACAGATAATGCTGTTAGATTTCACAACATTTATTTCTTCTCTTCTGTCTTCCCTTTAGCTTTGTCCTACCTCAGGACCACCTTTCATGGGAATGCCCCTCGAAAGAAGGAAAAGGTTTTAGGTAAATTGTCATTGTTTTAACAGTTTCTATTTCTTATAGTTACTTCTCACTATCAGCAATTGCCTGCATTTCAAGCCACCAACAGTCAACCCCAAGTGAAAGGAAGAAACCAACTTTCATCAAGTTACATACATAATCACTTTAATTAATCCTTATTTAAGCCCTCAGAAGCTAACCACTCTTATTCCCCGCCTCCGCACTACCCTGTTTCCCACATCTGTCTAGGAGCTGCACCCAAAAAGGACACGTTCCTCATGAAATGTGGCAGGGTGACTTGTGTGAATGGTGGCCTCCTGGCGTCTAGGTATTCTCTTCGGATCCTGTTGGGTTGTTCTTTACTCGCACCCCTTGGGCGCTTTCCACTGTTACATCCCTTCCAACTGGTCGCTTATTTTCTCCTTCCTCCGTGACATTGGCATTCTCTCCTACTCCACACTCCTCATACTGCCAAAACACTTCAGTGTTTGTGAAATCCTTTTGAAAGGGGCTGCTTGTGCTTTGCCATTTATCCTTGGCCCAGTCAGGTGATGTTACTATGATTCCCTATCCGTGTGAAAAGTGGATGGGGGGGCGTCTACTTGTCTCCCCGGTCACTGTCTTACCCGTGGAATGAGACTGGAAGTATAAGACAGTGATATTATGTGTTTCTCCTGACACACTCTTTATGTACCACAGGGAGGCATCTAGCCCATCTTCGAAGCTAGGTTCTTGACTCCCCACCTCGTGACATAGTGCCTATTACATATTATTTTTCTGTTTAATGCTCACTCTCACAGCCTTGAAAAAGTTGTCTTGGATGAAACACATGGCAGCTGGCAAAGTGAACATTGGGAGGGTGCTGGCTACAGCATTGCCGCCGGCTCCATTACGAGCCAGAGACAATGCTGTAGCCTGTTTCCTGCTGACATAGCTGGAAACTCTTACTGACTCCGGCGGGGAGGTTGCCGCATAAGCAATGGCCACCCTGTTAGGAGTTTGGTAGATGGAGTTTTCCATCCGCCAAACTATTAGTGAGGCCCTGGTTGTCAAAGGCCCACGCTTCAGGGAGAAATTGCATACAAAAATGGCAAAGGGACCATCTCATTTAGCAGAATTGTTTGAGATAATGGGACTGAGTGAACCATTGAACCGAACCATAGGGATCATCTCAGTCATTTATTGAGGTGTGCTACGCTATTTGGCAATTGGTCTTTTCAGGAGGCTAATGGTCCTATTGGAGTTTAATACTGAAATAGTAATAGTTTTAAACTAATAACATTAATGATGTGGGGGGTAATGGTATGACCAATTAATTTGGTATAGAAAATATTTAGGATCCTCAATGTCATTTCTTAATGAGATTTTTCTTTAGTTTGTTACTTGATATGCCACAAAATGAACCTTCCCAAAACTATGACACATTTCTTCTGAAGGGTTAATGACAACTGTTAAAATGATACTGGACTGTTTGTATCAATGTAATAATATATTGAATAGGATCTTGTATGGTTTATGGTACCCAATATGTCTTTTTGTCTTCAGGCAAAAGTTATTTATATGGCTTGCTGATGTGTTGTATGTATTGAGGATGCTTGTATTCCATACAAGCAACATAGATGCATTTTTAATGGTTTTAATGTTTGATATGTGGAACTCTAATTGAAAAATATCTTTTCACATTTCCTTCTGGACTTCTTTCGGTTTATGACCACTAATAATAACTGACAAGTATCCTCTTGTTCGCTATGTATTAGGTTAGTTGTATTTTGATAATCACATAATTAACAACTGATTTGTTCAAATATGTATTTCATTTACAACCCCTTACAGACTGGGAGATCAGGATGAGATCCCTGAGCACCACCCCAAAACCAACCAGATAGGAGCAGAGGACACGATTACAAGAGAGAGCTGACTACCATAAAGACAACCATAAATAAAGTCAGGAGTTGTAAGGACACAAAGGGAGCCAAAAGAGAATAATACAACAAATGTAAAGGATGCAATAGTGAGCGCAGAATAGTGCAACACTGAGAGCCACAACAACTAACGACACATTGTCAGAAGTTGCCTCCATGTCTGTTAGTCCTTTAAAAAATGATCTCTACCCTTTCTGATCCTTGGAAATTAGGAAGTGAGTATAAATTGTCAGGTTAGTGATCTATTTTTCAGGTGCTTACAGTCACCATTGTCTCATACTCTTTTCCAACCCAGACTTCCCTTGTGCCTGGTCCCATGTGATCCCATTCTGAGGAGATGGAGTCCTGACATATGTAGAAAAACTATGATTCATTCTACAGTTTCATAACAATGACAACAGTCATCACCACCAATGCACTCAAAATCCATAGCATCCAAAAGATTTCCTAGATGAACTGGGATGATAGCCCGGCAATTAGGAAAGAAGTCTGAGTTAAATGAATGAATGAAAATTTGCCACTCAAAACAGAAATGCCTAGGTTTTAAGACTCACAAGCTAGCTAAATGTATTTAAAGAGGGAGTACTGCATAAGCAGCCAGGATTTAATAGATTTGTGGAAAGCAGTCTCTGAGATGATAAAGTGGTTTTGTGGAAGAAGAGTATTTCAGAAGTTTGCTGTCTTTTACTTGAAAGACCTACCTCCAGTTTGGGACCTGTAATATCTAGGGACAACCATAAGTCTTTCTCCTATTGACCTGAGAGCCCTGACTAGGCTAGCAATTACTAAAGGTATTTGGAGCCTTTAGCCATGACTGCCCTTCATTCTCTTTGTTAATGGGAGCCATTAAAAGATATGTGCAGAGAAAAGAGAGGCTTGTATCTAATTTAATGCCCAGATTTGTAGCTGTAGGGGGCACACATCTAACTCATCTAGACACCAGGTGGGAGGAGTTAATGCTGAGGCACCTTTCGTTCTTCCATTTGGCTTCTTTAAAGTTACTTTGCAGCTCGATGTATTTGTTTGTCAGTTTCAAGATATTGTTTTGTTACAAATCTTGTGTGAATAAATGGAAACAGTCTACTGTCTTGTTTTTTTTTTCATTTTTCCCTTCTGAGTCTATGGTTTGATGGCATCCAGGTTACAGGAGTGCTGGGAACTTCAGGAGAATTTGCCTGTAAGATAAGTGAGGTGCTGGTTGTGATGCCTTTGTAAGTGCTGCAGTTGATTTTGAACATGGTGTAAGCCGGCAAGGAGAGCCAATGGCGTTCCATCAGGATGAGATTGATGTGATCATTTTTCTTCAGGCCCTGGTTGAGATGTGCTGCAGAATATAGGGAGTCCTTTATGTGTGCCATTGTGGAGTCCTGGATACCATGGAACAGGGCATTACCATCTGTCAGAAGGTTCTTACCTATTGCTTGCACAGGAGCAGAAACGAGGACCATTCCCAATGCCCTTTCCAAAACACCATCTGTTTTCCAATTAAACTGGACAGCCGAAGCGCTCCACGGGAGGAAAGGTGATTGGGAAAAAAGAAGAGGCAGCCTTGTTGTCAATGGTTCCTTCTCTTGTTATTATTTCTGCCTTCTAATATGTAATGTATATTATACTTCTAATCTGTTTTTTCTTGTTGTATCAGGGACTGTGAGAGATACAATTATTACATTCCCTACCTACTCTACTACTGACTTTTAATTTCAACTATTCTAACAGTATAACATTTTATGTACCAAATGTGACTACTGCTATTGCTCCTCTTCTATTAGTATGAATTTATATATATATGTTAAAGTTAAGATATTGTTCTTGAAGAGTAGAATAATATGCTTCCTGCAAAGTTAGTTGCCTTTTATCATAACTGCATTTATTTTTCTATTTTCAACGTTCTCACCATATTCAAAATGTTCAAACCTTAACATTATTTTTTTTGTCTTTCTCCTCGTTGGAGGTACTTGTATGCACAAGAAGAATGACAACCACAAGGAATGGGAGGCTCTTCAAACTTTGCAGGTGAATATTGATTTTTTTTCTGTAGTTTTCAACAGTTCTACTTCTTTTGCTAAATAGGTTTCCCTTCAAGAGGAAATTATCTTTAACTCTAAAGCTTAGAGAGAGCGTTCGTTGAATACGCAGTGACTGAATACTGCTCACAAGACTGTGCTAAATGGAAGGCCATAAATATGTTGTTGAACAACTCTCTTACACGACTTTTTTTCTGTTCCTAGGATTTTTTGCAGTTTAAACTGATCTCCGGTATAATTGCTTGATGAAACAATGTTTCTCTTGAGAGGGAGAAGAAAGGTAGCAGAGATGCTACAAACGCCCCATTACAAAATAAAAAAGTAAATACTAATTTCTCTTGCCTGGATTGACTGACACCTGAACTGTTGTGAACCAGAGGTTCTAAAATGACGCTCAAGGAAACAACAACACTATTTTAACTTTCCTGATGGAGACTCTGGAGAAGGCTGCTCTCTCAGGAATTTCTTCAGTGACGTGTGCATTCCTTAACTAGCGCACTCTTCACATTCCATTCAGGGTGAGTGAAAGGAAAACTAGAGCGCGACTGCAGAAACCGGTCTTGCCACCATCTTGAGATTCCTTAGCTGCCAGCTTAGACTCTAGCCACGGCCTATAGTTCTCTTTCATCCTTTAATTATTGATTTAAAGGCCATGACGCTGATCACTTGTGCATTACTAGGGGGGATCCCCTGTGGGCTCCTTACACCACCATACAGATGCCAGAGTACAAAGACTTGAGCAACAGTTGACAATCACTTTTCCTCTATAAAACATTTTAAGTCGGACGGTAAAACTTTCCAATGGGATGAATCTGGTTGCTGTATCTGACCTGCGCTTCATCGCAGTTGGTCTTGACTTTTGTCTTTGACTATGAACTGGTCTAACATGACTAGATAACTGCGGCTGCACAAACCAGTAAGCCTATAACAGTTGGTTCCCTTTGGTATAGTTAAAATGATGCAAGGGGTGCATTTGGAGATTAAATATTATTACACCCTAACATAAGTCAACATGTTTCAACATTCACAATGCGGCCACTGTGGATGCAGGGCTTTCATCTGGACTCACTTATTGTCCCATGTCAGTCTATATCTACAAGAGTGTTCCGTCCCAATCAATGTAAACATGTATGACAATACATCACATATAACATACAGAAGGCTTACTTGTCTGTATTGCCAAAGCCCTCAGTCAGTATCTGCTAATACTCCATAGGGTTAGGCAGGGTCATGCAGACAAGGACTGAGCGGCATTGCATAGGCACTGCTATCAGCATGTTACCCTTGGAGTGAGTGTGACTATAGGTGCATGCTCACGTCTGTCCACAGCATCTGTGAACATGTTTACTATAAAGGCAAAGGGCATGCATGACAAAGTACTGGTAAATATATCTGTAATTATTGTTTTGAACAATCTCAACAATTAAGTAAGAGGTTTGGCAAAGAAACACGTAGAGGTTGGTTGAAAAATGAAAGGAGTGGCAGCGTGGTCATTCCATCTGAGGGAATGTTGAGAAAGGGAGTGAATGTCCAGGGAATTTGTGAGCACAATCTCTAGGATATGACCTGCTGTGTGAGTAGATTCACTGAATAGTTGGGTAAAATTTAACCATGCAATTTGTAGAGTTAAATAATTACAAAATATAACTGGCCCTAATACATGCCAAATGCTCTGTCAGTCATAGGTTCACAGAAGCTCTTGGTCCTTAACTTTGATGTTTTCATCTTTAGATTCAGTGGAATTGCCTCCTCTTTTGAGGAGCTGGTTTCTAGCAGCCTAGAGTGTTGCTAACACACATTGATCAATCCTCCTCCTCAGAAGAGCATAGAAAACAGCCACCACACTGGATTTCTGTACCTCCCTCATTTTTTGAAAGTGGGCATTGGGATTGGAGGTTGCTGTTAAATATGGGTACCAAATGGTGAAGCATAAATGTGTTTTGTCATAAGATTATGCTTGCCCTTCTGAGGAGAGATTAAGGTATTTACAGAGACTCCTCAATGCCCACTACACTACGCACTCAATGCCATAGGCTACCACCTTTGCCACAGGAACATAAGCTATGTGAACTATATAGGCACCCAAATGAAGCTAGGAGCCATGGTCAGCATTTAAAATTATCATAAAAGTGAACAGAGCTTTAACTCCCATTTGCATTCATATTGGCATTGTGCCATAGCTCAGGACTACTTTTCTTATTATGGCCTTGTTGGAAAATGGGTTATTGGTAGGGCAGGTAGGTACCTACACCTAGCAACAAGCCACTAACCTCCACCTAGGTACAGTTAGGTCTCAGTAAATTAATCCCAGCTCAACCCTTGGTAGCTTGGCAACGAGCGTCAAGGCTTAACTTAGGAGACAAAGTGTAAAGCATTCAAATGTCACAAAACAGTAATTAAATAAAACACAGGAAACAGTTTAAAAATCCAAAACCAATTTATAAAAATAGTTTATATTTTTATCTTTAAAATGACACAAAAACGATTAAAATCGGTTGAGGGGAACCGGAGATATGAATTTTTAAAGAATTATTACTTTTCTAGCGCTTAGAAACCAAAAGCGCCAATCGGGTCATCTGGTTGCACCTCGACCGGGGCAAAGTCAAACTTTCAGGCCGACCGCAATGGAGCCCTGCTCGGCTACAGGTCGCGGGAGGCCTCGGTTAAAAAGTTACCTTCTGACTTAGTCTTTATTTTGAAGTTTTTCTTCACCGGGACGAACCTGCCAGTTGAATCCGACCTCCTGGAGCCCTTGTCCGGATACGCGATGTGGGTTTCCTCGGTGGAGACTTTTACCTTCGGACTTAGTTGTTTTTTCGAGATGAAAATCCTTCGACCGGGGTAAACCTGGATCTTGATCCGACGTCCATGGAGCCCTTCTCGGATACGATGGCTGGGAGGTCCCGGTCAACTTTTTACCTTCGGACTTAGTCTCTTTTTTGGATGTTTTTCTTTACCGGGACAAACCACGAAGTCAGGCCGGGTCGCGGTCGCGGTTGAGGCAAGCCGGCTAGAATTTCCAAAAATTCTCAAATCTTTTCCAAACTTCTGGGGCTTCACCCAGATGTTCTTTTTAGGTTCTTTTGGGGTCCACAGCTCACCCCAAGGGTCCAGAAGTTCTGTGATGGTCCTTGGGGGGTGCGGACTTAAACTCCCAGAATGCACCTGGCGCAAACTCCTTTTTGGCCACTGGACAGTGGTCAGCTGGTCGCTTTCTTCAGGAGTTGGTGCAGGGGACTCTGGTTAGCAATTTTTCACCTGTAGCAAACAGGGAGTCCCTCCTTGAACCAGTTGAAGCCAGGCAAAGTCCTTCTTGTGGTGAAGCCCAAGTGTGCAGCTGGTGCAGTCCTTCTGAGTGCAGGTTCCAGGTGCAGGCCAGGGGTCCAGCAGGGCAGTCCTTCTTCTCCTTAAGTTCTTTCTTCTTGAAATTTGGTGGGGATCTGAGGCGTGGGTGCAGGTCTGCCAGTTTTATCCTTGCTCCTGGGTGAAAAGCAGGGGGGCCCTGGTTCTCCAATCAGGGACAGGGTCGTCCCCCTGTGATGACCACTTCCTGGGAAGTGTGGCAAAAATCCATCCCAGAAGGCAACAGTCTCTAAAAATCCAACATGGATGAATCTGATTTTTGGAGGTTACATCTGGCTGAGCCCACCCACTGGTGTGGCTAAAAATCATAAACACACCCCTCTCCTGCCCTCTCCTAATCTAATCAAGGGGGCACCTAATTGTCTGGGGTTGCAGGATGTGGGGGTGTTGCTGGGTGCTCCAAATGTCCTTCTCTGCCTTTGAAGACCAGTTTGGCAGCCCTCCCCCTTCCTGCCTCACCATCTGCTGAGGGGAGATTCTCTCCCCCAAGCACATTCCTTTGTGTGAAGCCTGGCCACTTCACACCTCATCAAGGCAGCCTGGCAGAAGCTGCTGCAGGCTGGCCAATCAGAGCACAGCAGCAAAAACAATGCAGAGCTGAAATTGGCAACTTTTTAGGTAAAGTCTAAACTTTTTACCTGGACAAGTTATATTAAATCCAACAACTGGAAGTTTTGGGATTTATTACAACAATCAATTTGATACCAAATTCTTGGTATGTAACATTTAAGGAGACTTTAAAATTTAAAATAAAGTCTGCCCATTCTAGCCTATGAAGGCCATTTACTTCAATGAGGGAAAAACGAATTTGGCTGTTTTTACCTCACCAGGGCTTATAAATCTATTTTTATAAAGTCCCTGCTTATAGTTACATGGCACCCAGCCCTAGGGGCACATAGGGCACACCTTAGGGGTGACTTATATGTAAAAATAAGGTAGTTTAAGACTTTGGAAGTACCTTTAATTCCAAAGTCGAATTTGCATATAACTTTAATTTAAAAGCAGCCAGCAAGGCAGGCTTGCTTTTAAAATGACACTGGGCACCTCAGCAGTGCACCTAGGTGTGCACCACCTATGCTGTGGTCCCTAAACCTACATGCCCTACCATATACTAGGGACTTATAGGTAGGTTAACTTAGCCAATTATAATTAGCCTAATTTGCATATCCATTTTACACAGAGCACAGGCCCTGGGACTGGTTAGCAGTAACCAGGGCACCTTTAAAGTCAGGAAAACACCAGCAAAAAGTGGAAAATGGGGGCAAAAAGTTATGGGGCCTCTGCAATCAGCCCTGTTTTCTCACAGGCCTCTATTGCAAGTGATGGTGTGTTGGTACTTACACCTAAGTCTCTGCAGTCATCAAAGATCCTCCCTCATGATTCGTATGGGCCATTGTTTGTTAACTTGGAGCACTGTAAGGGAGCAAACATCAAAAATATATTTCTAACTTGTGAAGCCGATATGGTTAGTTAGGATATGTATCAGTCCACTATATAAACATAATTAAATAAGTTCACACGATACAGCAATGTATATATATATATATATATGTATATATGTTATGGTTAGCGGGCACATTGGACTCACATGTCAAGGTTGGCTTGGGTGGCTTTGATGTTGCAGATTAAAAAGTCTCAGTAAGTTGACAGCCACAACAAGGATAAAACAAATTGTAGTAAACAGGTGAGCCATAACAAATCTTCTCCTCTCTATTCTAAGCATAAGTAGAAGACAGATTTGCTGAAAGGGGATTTCTATCCAGGAAGCATAGAAGATGTCAGCATAGAATCAAACTTCAGTAGAGGTTCAATGTGACAGAAAAGGTATTTGGAATAAAGCTTCACACTTCAGGGAAAGCCTAGAGAGTGTGTTCTGCCCCCTCTTATAATCAGGGAAAGTCTGCCCAGCTTAACTTAGCTCAACCTCAACCTTGAGCTTCTCACCATACTGATACAAGATAAAGCAAGGGCTCTTTTAACTATTATTTCTCAGAGTCTGCTGCTGCGTCTCTTCCCACAGACCTCACTATCAGTCATCTCATGCAAACAATGATTCTTTCTTAAGCTAACGAGAACCATGATAGCACACCTCCAAAAGGAAAGAAACAACCTACTAACAAGGTTAAAGCACATACTTTTAATTGAGGCATAAAGTCAAGTTAGTTAAAAAATAAATGCACCTTAGGTACATGATTAAATATACACATTCGAATGAAATAGAGTACATTTTAATATATAATAGGTAAAAGAAACATAGTTACATTAATCAATCAATCTAATAGAATACATATGGATTTTTATTAGCTGAATTATTACACTCTTTTAGTGGATTTGAACACATTAAACATCTAGATGAAATCAAGTAAAACTTGATATAAATGTTGTATATATATATATATACATATATATATATGTATGCAAACATAAAGTTGTGACATATAGGGGGTGGAGCCTGAATTCTGCTACTCCACCCACAAGTTAATTATCACTGTCATCATATCAAATCCATAATACATAATTGTATTGTGGTCATATCTCCTGCATGCCAATATATTTACCCAGTGTGCACTCCTCTGCTGGGCATCTTTCTGTCATTTTGCAATGTCAGCTACAGCAAGCACCTTGAGAGGCATGCCACATGTCCCAACATCGAGCTAGCCTACAGAACCATACTGACATTGCACCATACCTCTATAGCAATCCATGCAAGCCACCAGGGGCTGGCTCTGTAATGATTCAGTGCATTGTTAAATGTATATGGAAAGGTGTAGGGTTGATAATTGAAAAGCAGAGAGAGGGTGTATAACTACTATCAGTCCAATATGCCGTAGTTTGGCCCTATATTGCCATCAAGAGCTAGTGGTGACAAAATAAACCACACTACTAAGGATCACCTGAACTCTTTGGTTGAAACATGGGGCCATATTACATGGTGTGCATGTGTATATATTATATATTATGGTTAGCAGCACCATGGAATCCATAACTCACACTTCAAGGTTGGCATGGATGAGATTTTAACCATACAGTTAATACTGTTCATAAATCAGCAAATGGCTTTTGTTATGTTTCAGTTCTGCATTGATGGCAATGTGCTAATCATATGCTTGCAAACTCTGCTGGAAACATGGACATTTGAGATGAGCAGATTCAGGCCCTCATTACGAGTGTGGCGGTCTTAAAACCGCCACACTCGCGTGGCGATCTTACCTCCGGGACTGTCACATTATGAATACAGCGGTTTGGCCAAAGCCAAACTGCCACAACTCCGCCAGCATCGCCGGTGCGGTCGGACCTGGGTGGCTGACAGTGAGCTCTTCCGTGCCAGCGGCATGCCTAAGACCGACGGCCATATTACGAGGCAGCAAACCGCCAGACTTTTTGCGGCAGTCACCCTACCAAGAAAACCCTGGTGGTATCCCCATTCCTGTCACTGGCACATGCATCCCCACACTTGCAGACACACACCCCCACTGGCCCACACACTTCCTGACACACACCCTCACCCGACTGCACACACACATACCGACCCCCTCACTTGACCGTACGCATACATCCAAACACCCCCACCCATACAAATGCATACATACAGACAACCTCCGACCACACCTGACCACATGCATACATCCAAACACCCCCACCAAACGGAAAACATAAAGACATGCACCCACACTCGCTCGCACACAAATAGACACGTACCCCCACTCGCTAGCATGCCTACGCACCACCCTCCACAATCATGTACACACACACACCCTCCACTTCTGCATTAACCCCCTCTGCATACATTCACACACACACACCACTACGCACGTAGACAGTCACACACATACACACTCATGCACACCTATTCTGACACTCACATACTCGCACACATGCACGTACACACCACTCACATGCACCTACCACACACACACCCGCCTTCCAGTTGGTCCACCTACCTGTCTCGGCTGCACAGCAGCCCACGTCGAGGTGGTTGTCCGGGAGGGGGTGGATGTCAGCGGGTTCACTGCAAATGCAGCACCACCGTGCAAGGACCGCCGTGGCATATTACTGCTCACAATATAGCAGACAAACACCTTCCAGCGTGGCTCTGCTAGCGGTGGAACCACCTGTCACCGGCTGTCTGTCATGCTGACGGCGTCAGATTTCTGCCTGTTTATAGGTGACAATCCATATGTGCCTCGTAATACAGCAGTCTTCAGACCACCAACAATGGCAGTCTTTTGGCGCCCACTTCGAAGGCGGTCTTGTCAAAAGACCACCAAGGTCGAAATGAGGGCCTCAGTGTGTTAGTGGTGTTGTATCAAACTTCATCTAAAGGAGCTCCTCTCTTCTTAAATTTGAGAACTCCTTAGAGTTTCCTGCTTCCTTTTTTTGCTTAATTTATGCTGGCACTCTAAGACAATTAATTAACCTTTGCCATGCATTGAGACTTTAGTTTAAAAAAATCTACATGGTATATTTAAAGCCTAAGGCAATTGTGTACAAAATAATGTATATATTTTTATATATATATATATATATATATATATATATATATATATATATATATACATAAATACCTGTATATAGTTAATTTGGCAGGCTGGGCCGTCTGGCAACTTGGTCAGTATTTCAGTATTGTTAGAGGATGTGAGGATGTAAAGCATGACAATGGTTAAAACTAAATAAGTGAAATGTTACTTTTACTCAACCAGCATATCTCTTTTGTAGTGTCTGTGGAGGTTGCCAGGGCTTGCCTTGCCAGTGGTTGGGCTTCGTCTTTTTCCTAACTAGTGCATTGTTCTAAACCTCTATTATTGCAGCCAGCCGTGCTGGAAAAAAGCTTTTTCGAACTTTACACGAAAGGTGTAGTGGCCGAAATATACCATTAATTTAAAAATCCACTTCATATGCCAATGACTTTTTAGAAGAGAGAAGAGCAGCGCTATACAAACACGGTTTGATTGTTAGAATTGTTCTGTTAGACTGATAATTTATCTAAATACATTCATTATTACTGACTAATAAACTCCATTTTCTACCAAGCGTTTCAAACACGTCTTGAATTAGGTATGCACCCACACGAGCACCTGGACAGTTAGTACAATACATAAGAAATTAGAATCTATAAATGTATCAGTTAATTAAATTGCGTTAAACACTTATGCCTTCCAAGCTTCCGAGGGGGCCTTGAACCCTGTGGATTCGCCGGTTCACGTTATTCATTAAAAATTGGATCAATAACTGTCTGCACATTATAAAACACACATTCCGACACAGAAATGAAGTCAGTCCATTAAGAAAAATGTAGTGTTTGCAAATCCCTCATTGAACGTGCCCTTTCACAAAGGAAGAGCCTTACAGAATCTAAAGCAGGCCAAAGCAAACACAATGAATGGATTCTAAGAAGAATGTATTGTACCTATGCCAAAGCAGCATATCAGTCTCTATTTCCTAATGCATAGTCAAAATAAAATATTATAGGTTTGTAAGTAGGCAGCAATTTTACGAATATAAAGCTCAATGGCCAAGATTTAAAAAAAAACAGTCAGGGAAAGTAGCAGCCAAAAATGCTGTGCTGTGTAGTGTGACAGTAAGGGAGCAGGAGAGAGCCAGGTCTACAGAGAGATGGCAATCTCTTCCTCTCTCACTAGTGTTGCACACATTTTAGTGCCATAGTACAAGCTTGTGTGCCTGAGACTAGCATAAGGCCTGTACTGGAAGGGTACCCTTCCAGTACAAAATTGTACACAAGGAGCTTGTGCCACCATTGTATCCTTTTTTTCTTGATGCACCGGCAGCACTATGGCACCTCCATATTTACAAGGCCACACATTTTGATGGATGCATCAGTTTCCTAAGGCGTGCAATAAACAATACCTGCGTGGGTTTCGGCTGCATCACTTTGGTTTGGTCAGTCAGAAATGATTCTTGATGCTTCACTGAAGCTGCGCCAGTTGTGAAACTAACTTCAGCGATGCAGCTCTTTTGGGGGTGATGCGTTACAGCAGAGTTCCAACTGATGCGTCAGAATTTCTGAGACACCTTGGATCCTTGCACCACAGTGGCTGTGTTGTAAATATGGCGCATCCAGGGCATTGTAGCCAATTTTTGTGCATTCTAACTTTCTGTGATGCATCGCTGCTCCTATACTTAGACTTAATTTAAAATATTTACTACTTTGTATGTGTGCATGCAAAGTTGGAAAAGAAAAGAGAAATAAAAAATGTTCTCCTTTTACTGTCTCCTTTCAAATGGTAACTAAGTTTAACACCAGCTACCGCCATTCCAATGCGCCAGCCAGGCGTCATATATAAGAAATAACGGTAGCTGGCGCTGCGGCCTGGTTATCGTCAAAATAAATTACTCTAACCGGTCAATGGAGGATTAGGGAAAACTGGGGGTTGTGCGTCAGAGAATGGTGAAAGTCAGGTTAGATTAAAAACAAATGGCTCTGACCTGACTAACGTCATTTTTTGACGCACAACCCCCATGGAAATGACTCCTGTCTTAGCAAAGACAAGAGTCATGCCCCCCTGCCCAGTGGCCATGCCCAGGGGACTTCTGTCACCTCTACGTACCTCTACTTATCATAGATGGGTCCCTCCATCCATGGGTGTCCTCCAGGGGTAGCGAGGGTGGCAGGGGGTGTCCCTGGGGTGAGGGCAGGGCAACTGTGGACTGCTTCCATGGTCAGAGACAATGGAAATGAGCCCACAGGTCCCTTAATGCTTGCCCTGACCCAGGCGTTAGAAAATGGCGCAAATCCAGCTGGGTGCCATTTTTTAAGGCCCACCTCCTCCTGTGCGTCAAAATGACACAGGAGGATAAATAAGGCGCACATGCCTTAGAGTCCTTTTTTGCACAGGAACACCTACCTTGCATGTCATTAGCGCATGGTAGTTTTTCACGTACAAAAAATGACTCAAACTCCATAACTTTGGCACTGGACGGGTCTAGCCGCAAAGTATAAATATGTAGTTAAGTTTGCAACAAATTTGCGTTAAAAAAAATGACGCAAATCCGGCGCAAACAGACTATAAATATGGGCCCCTGAGTATTAGCAGTACTTCTGTGCACTTCTGATGATATGGGACTTGATATGCACGTTGCCATCTTGCCAAGCTGACGATGAGAAGTGTCAAAACACAATCATATTTAAATTTAATATAGTAATAAAAACAAAATGTGATGATAGTAATGCTTACATTCCTATTACCCACAGGTAATTACTCCTTGTAGGATTTCATTCTAACTTCTCTTTTCCCAGTGTGTCATTAGATACCAATGGAGACAATTTATAAATTAATCCTGCAAAAGAAGGCACACAGTGTAATTTCCAGAAGTTAAGGGTGACTCAAGCAGTTTGTTTAATCTGTTTTGTGGTATCTGTTTGAGTGTGGTAACATTTGTGCCTATTCATTTGTGTACAAAGAAAAAGAGTCCAGGACATGTGTTATCTTCATCCCTATAGACTGCATGTCTCCTATCCTTTTTGCCAGACAAGTAGCTGGAAGACATTCACTTAAAGCTAAATATCAATAGTAAACATCTAATAAATTATTGTTTCTAGGCAGGTAGTACCTTATAAGATTTTAACAGGTGCATTGATAAATTCATCATTAAATGATATAAAATAAAAAACTCAATGTACATAGATATATAGGGGCATATTTGCAAGAAAGTGGTGCTTCGTTCCTGATTCACCACTTTTCTTGTGCCGCCCCTGTTCCACAATACAGCGCACCATGGCAGTCATTAGGACAATAGTGGCGCCTTGCTGCACTAGCGTCAACATTTTTTGACACTGATGCGGCAAAGGACAGGGAGGCCATTTGATTAAAATGGGTGTGCCATTTAAATGCCTGTTCTGAGGAAAAAATGGCACAATGAAATCTTGTAAATTGAATTGAGCCATTATTTCAGGCCTACCTGGGTCGGAACACCCCCCCTGCATATATTATGCCTGACACAGACATAATGTGGCACAAGGAGATGCAAAGTAGCGCAATGTAAGTATTGCACCACTTTGTAAATACAGCATGGGGAAATGCCATCTTAGCATCCCATTTGCGTAACAAAATGATGCTATGGTGGTGCAAGGTGGCGCTAGGGGCTTGTAAATATGCATTTTTGTAGAATGTAACATTTTTACTAAATATTCAGCTGGTGAATGATTAAAAGTTTATGGGCCTGGTTTAGAATTTGGTGGATGCAGTAAAGGCAGTCAGGGTGGCATTGGTCGTTAGGTCTACTACCTTGCATTCAATCAACCTGCTAAAATTAGAGTTTACCATCTGGCTCTCTTGTGGTCTCTATGGGTTTGTATGAGTCACCCTCATGGCGGTTCATAGAAGCCATTTAAAAGATTGAAGTGTGTGCTTTATTGGCAACAGACACTTACACAAAACATTTAAAGGTTTTTACCTTTTAAAAAACATACTGCGGTTTGTTTTGGGAAAATGAAAAGCTAATGGCACCAACAACATGGATGTTTTCTCCCACAGTGTTTGTCGGCATTTGTTTATTTTTACTATTGTCACACTAAGCTATTCCTGGTGCGGTGGACAAAAGAAAGCCATCCAACCACTCACTCTATCTAGGGGGGATAGTCTGATGGCTTACCTCCAACAACCCCTACTCCTTGAATCAATTGGAGGAAGGCGTACATCAATGGAGCAAATTTGACTCCATCGTGGTAAAACTGGTGGTCTCCCTGACTCACAAGTGGGCCGGCAGACCAAGAGTTCGACAAAGTACCCTCTCTGGCAAACTTTAAACTGGGCCTTTAATCACAGGCATGTAATTTAGTGGAAAAACATGTTACTGAATGCAGAAGAGTGTATGTCTCATTAGCATCAGAAGAACAGGTCTGGACAAGAGTGAAGGAATAGGATGCTTAATCTGTCAAAGTAATACAAATACATCTACCTCGATCGGGGGCATCGTCAACCCCCTGCTTTAGCAGCTACAGTATTGGTGGGGTTCTTGATGGGCCTCTTTGTCTGCTGCTCGGCAGACAAAGTCTCATAATTAATGTAAAAGGGTGGGAGGATGTCTGAGTGCCAGGATGGATAGCATGGTGAGCAAAATGTTGGATGGATGTGTGAGTGAAAGGGTAGATGGATGGGTGCATTGATGAATGAGTGAAAGGTTGGCTGTAAGGATGGATGAGTGAAAGGCTGGGAGGATGGATGACTGGATGAGTAACTGAAAGGGTGGATGGATATGTGAAAGGGTGATTGGGTGGATGATGAGAGAAAGGACGGATGAGTGAGTGAACGATTACATGGATGAGTGAAAGAGTGGACCAATGGATGAGTGAAAGGCTCAAAGGGTGAACAAATGGGTGAAATACTAGATGGATGAGTGAGTGAAAGGGTGGATGAGGAGTGAAAGGATAGATGGATGAGTAAAAGATTAAATGGATGGATGAGTAAAAGGTTAAATGGATGGATGAATGGATGCATGGATGGGTCGAAGTTTGATGCATGAGTGAAAGGATGGTTGGCTGAGTAAAATTGTGAAGAGATGGATGAGAGAAAGGGAGGAAGGATAGAAAGATGGGTTGAAAGGATGAATTGAGTGAAAAGGGGAAGGATGAAGGAAAGGATGGATGCATGATTGAAAGGATGGGTGATTGATGAATGGGTGGATGAAAGGGGGATGGATAAGCGAAAGGATGGATGACTGAGTGAAAGGGTGGATGGATGGATAGGTGTGAAGATGAATAGATAGGTTTGGATATGGATGGGAGGATGGATGGAAGGACAGAATGGTGACAGACTGAATGATGGAGAAAAGACTGAATAAATGGCAGAATGTAAAAAGTGCAATGGTGAATATCAGCGGGTGGATGGAATGATGCAAGGATGAATGGATAGATG